>NC_142515.1:10876250-11486041 GCF_057876585.1 Rhinolophus sinicus | reverse complement strand
CGCAAAACCTTTTAGGGTTTGGTGGTATTCAATAATACAAAACAAAACAAAAATAAGACAACTATAAGTAAATCCTATCTAGCTGATTTAAATTATAGAGCTCATGTAGCTTGAGCAAATCCTCTTCCCTGAGCCATGGTGTGATTCTTCTTGATTGAGAATCGAGTTTCCAGGCTGTTTCTCAGAGAATGAAATTACAAAACACAAGATAGCAGATTTAAAACAAAAACAAAAACGGTCGCCAGGTATCCCGGCTGGATATCAAGTGACTGGGTCAGAAACTCAGTCGGAAACTCTGCTTAAGGCAGCACAGAACAAATCCCCCTCTCCTGGGGAGGCCAAACAGAGCATTGTTTTAGTTGGTGGGAGTTAATGACAATGAAATAGAACATTGTCCTAGGGAATGGTCTCCTGCTGATGGGGAAATGCAGAAGCAAAACCCAGGTGCTCAGCAAAAACAAATAAGGGGCTGAACTGCTACCCTCTTTTTAAAGCAACAACTGTTGATCCTCAAAATGAGCCCCTCCAAGCAGCTTCCATTCTATTTTAAAGTCTTGCTTATGGAGATGCTCTGGGCTGGAGTGTCGCTGGGGGCGGGGTACAGACAGAGGTGAATTGAGCTACTGGCTCTCCCTTTGCTAAACTGCTGGCTTCAGAGATGGGCTTTGGGGACCATTTTGAATTTCATCAGCCCTTGGGCAACACAGGCTTTCTATAAAAACACAATCATTGCATCACACGTCACTACCGGATGAGATCCGCCTGCCTCCGTGTCTCACTCTCACATCCACCCATTTCATGACGGCTGACCATACTGATGTACTTTGTATCAGTAAAGTTCCACACTTGTTAAGGAGAAAAATCTTTTTCTGAAGAATCAGGGATGCCTGAAGAATCAAACCAATAATCCAGTCATTTGATTCAGAAAGTCAGTACCTTCCATTTTTTCCTTGTAAAATATGTCAAATGTAGAGACCATTTAATGTGTATCTCAATACATACTTTAAATCACATAAAAATTGAGAAAGGATTTAAATTTTAAGATTTTATAAAGTAGTAAATATCCTTTCATATTTGAAACAAAAATAAATGAAAATTCAGGACCAATGCCGTCTTTCAGCCAACTGAAGCTTTTGTAGAACACACGGCTCACACACTACCACACAGATGGAAAGGAATCCGAACACAAGCTGGCAGTATTCTTTCATCCGCAAACTTCTACAACCTCCATTAAAGCTGTAGCATTCAAAAGTTGAGGTCCAATTCATCTTTGCTGTTAATGAGACATTTTTACAAGCGTATTTTTTTCTTGGGAAAAAAATTTTGAATTGGGTAAAACAAACGGAGGGTGAATATTAAAAACAAAACAAAACAACTCCTGCCTGGACTGGTGATTGACTTGCTTAGAATTCTCTGGGCAAGCATTTCATTTCCTGATAACTGCCATTTCCCCTCCCATTCTAAATTCTCTCTCCTTGGGGCTGACAGAGGACAGGGAAATAACTGATTTGTGCTGCTGGAGTTCCCTTCATGTATTTCAACAAGAGAATTATTTCATATCAGCTGTCAAGGTCCCTCCAACTTTCCTTTCCCTCTAAGATCAAATTTTCCTATAAAGAAAGATGCCAGATGGGTTGTTACTAATAGAAATGAGGCATTTGATATTGTTTTATGTGACCACCACTCTATGTGTTTTATAGTGTCAGCAGCAAAAAAGGATTCTGACCTGAATACCCCCTGGAAGGTGACAATTTATATTTGTATTACAGTAATTACTCTGATGTTTCTATTTTAAAGATATTCTTTTTTGGGGAAAAAAATCTCATTGATGGGATGGTTTTGCCCTTAGTTACCTGTATGTGATTATCACATTTTTCTCTCTCACCTTTCTGGGTTGGTGAGGTCTCCTTGGTTAAACGATACTCCACTGGGTAATAAAAGACATCAGTTAATATAGAAGGTGCTTTGGAAATTTGGTCAGAAATGTACTGTAAAGCGCCATCACAGAAACCTCAAGTGGTCGAGAGAATAAATGGGGAGACTGATAAGCAAGGAGAGATAGTTTGAAGTACAGGACTAAAGTGAAGGGGGGAGTAAAAATTACGTAGGGACAGAAAGAACTCTTTAATTTGAAGATCTCGTTGCGATAGAACAAAATTAAAGTCTAAGAATTTGGATTAGGTAGACTCAGTTCAAAACTGTTATTAGCAATATGGGAAGAAACCAAAGCAAACAGTTTTCTGGTAACTCTCCAGGTACTCAGGGCTGGTCAAACAAAACGAGCTACAGAAGAGGGATGACCATTAGTAATACATGAGAAGGTGCATGGACACTTTGGACAATTCCAATCTCAATGCCTCCTCTTCCTCAATATCTGAGTGCTTCATGCAAAACGAGGGACTGTTTTGAATTTTGTCTCCATCCTCCATGAATCTGGCCCGGAGTTTTTGCATCTCCCTCATCTTGTCAGTATCCCCAGCGTATGTTCTGGCCATACACTGATCCCACATCCAAAATCCTGACCCTGACAGGCGTGGGCTGCCTAAACCTGCATCTCTTTGGGACTTGTCATAAAGCAGGACTGCAAATTGTCCCTCTTAAGAACTCTGCTTCAACAAGAGGAAGGTCTAGGCACCCAGAAAAATGCTCAGCTCAAAAAATCCGGCGGGGAAATTCACGGCTGTGAAGGTTGTGTTCCAACTCCTGTTTTTCGAAGTCCCAGAAGCATTATGTTTAATTGGAAAATTTCTCTAAGAAAACATTCAAGTGGATTATTTTAAAGTTTCAGGGAAGTCTATTTGTGAGAGTGGAAAGTTTACAACTTCAGAGACTATTTTTTAAAAGGAAACAAATTTCAATCACTTTAATATACACTTTAAGGGCAATTTATGATAACTGTAGCCCTCCCGATGACTGAGGCTGCACTGAACTTTGCAAGTTGAAACAGTCATCCCTGTATTCAGGAAAAGACCTCGCAACAATTTTGAAAAATATTAAAAATATGGAAGCAATTGTAAAATCACTTTCACCTGTGCAATATCCTTTTTTTCCATGACTGTTTTCAAATTACAGAGCTAGGGTTACAGATTTTCACAAACACAGTTTCATTTGTGATAGTTATGTAGCTGTAATTCCAGGCTGCTATTTCACTCTATTGGAAGGTATTAGGGCTATCTTTGCCCTTTCTTCCTCCTGTTGCTTAAATCATCCAAGAAAACATCAAGAAATTAAGTAAGAGAAAGGCAAAACAGGAGGTAGAGATCATATTCGAAGGACTGAAACCATCACATGAGAAGTATTAAGTCGGTAATAGTTGGGGTTACCTCCCTGCTCCACGTCCTCCATCTGTGCAATGGGCTAACGTCCCTGGGCTGGGGACGTCTGAGGATGAAGAAAGAAGTCCTCAGAAGCGGCGGAGCTGCTAAGGAAACAGCCCGCTGTCTCGTGACTTAGGATGTTTTGAAAGCTTTCTGGCCTCTCTGAGGAAGCCGATCCAAATGCACCCGGTGTCATCTGGCCTTCCAGAAGCGACAGGAAACTCACAGGGATGTGGGCTGTGCTTACGTTTTTAGTTTATTGGCTTTATGAGGGTTGTTTGGAGATCTCTCTGCGATAAGCCGCAGAAGAGTGGGGGGCGGGGAACAAAGTGGGTAGGAAAGGAGTCGGCGAAGGAGAGGGAAGTAAGAGACAGAAGCAGGAGGGTGGAAACCCCGGGAGGGAAAGGAAAAGCCGAAGGCGGAGAGCGCAGCCAGATGTGGGATGGGGAGAGGTAGGTTGGTACCCGGGCTGCGTCCGGAGCAGAGGGCCGGGGCTGGGCTAAGTTCGAGGGCGCCACCGATCTCGGGGCCGCGCGCTCCGCAGCCGAGCTGCTCCCTTCGCCGGGCCGCCGACCACTGTCCCCCCCAACCACCCATCCTACGTGGCCGCCTCGGGGAGGTAGGAGCCGCGGGGATGCTGTGCTTTGCCCGCCTCCCTCGGCCAGGGATCCTCCCCAGATGATACTGAACCGCAGAGGGGGCCACCCTGGGCCGGGTGGCTCGCTAGACTGGGTAGGGTGGGAGCGTTTTACTGGAGGTGGTGTTGAAGGGGGCCGGGAGACCGCGCGGCTCCAGGCTCCCTGAGCACCGCGGGCCAGGCCGGGCTAGGGACGCGGAGTGAGTGCGACAGGCAAGCTCTGAGTTCTGCTTCTTGCTGGCGGCGGCCGAGCGTGAAATGCAATGGGCAGGCCCACTGGCCCCCTCCGTCTTGGCAGTCCCTCCTTGGCGTCGGGGAAGCACCCCCAGGTCTTGAGTCGCCTGGAGTCGTAGCGCTCTGGAGGTCCCGGAGCTGACCAGCACGTAGGGTCTGGGAATTTGGCCGGGAGATAGGCGGTCTGCCCGCCTCTACTTCCCGCAAGCCGACGGCTGCGAGTGCAGAGGCCCCGCCCGGGGCTAGGGTCGTCTCCCGCCCCTCGACCTCACTTTCGTATCCTGCCCGGCCCTGGGCCGCGAGGACAGAGACCCGGCGCAGGGTCCAAAGCGGCTGCACCCAGGGAGAGCCCAGAAATGCCTACTCGCCATTTCCTCCTTGGCCCGGGCCCTAAACTGCGAGCGGGAAGGGGTGGGCAAGACCAAACTGTCAAAGCTTTCCCCCCCATGGCCCGGGAGGAGCGTCAAGGTGGCTCTCCAGGCCCGGGGGTGTCACCTTCCTCAGTGCCTTGTGAGGGTATGTACCAGGAGGCTGGGCCTCTCGACAGTTTCACGTCTACTTAAAAATTCGCCTTCGCTTGGCACAGGGGTAGCTGCCCCCTTCCCCTGGAGAAAGAGGCTGCACCTGCACCCAAAGGTAACCCTCCGGTGACCCGGAGACTGGGCAGTGGGCTTTGGTGTACGACCCCGGGACAGGAGGTAGAGGTTTCTGTGCATTAGAGAAACTCAGAAGCGTCAAGGAGAATAAACTTCTGGTAGGACTGGGCCTAGACTTAATTAAAAAAAATGAACGGTCTCAAATTGTCCAGTTTGCTTTTTTCCTTCAATTTAAAATGTTAATAATGATTTCTCAGTGGCACAGAGGGGATAAAAGATGATAGGTCACCCTATGTTGGTGTCTAGTTTGCTTTCATTTCCTCAGTTGCTCCCGCAGTTGTCCCAGTGGTATCCACACAAAATGTTTTCTTCTGTAGAACCTTTGCCATAAAATCAGATTTTTCTGTTCGGATGGTGATAACGTCAAAGACGGCCGGCAGCAGCGCCTGGCTTTGCCAGTGACTAAGGCGAGGACATTTCCTACAATAAGGTAGAGTCAATGTGCTTACAAGCCATTGATTTCCATCCCTGTGTCCTCAGCTTGTTGTTCACTTTCTCCTGGGATGATGATGACGACGACGATGATGATGATAACCAGGGCACAAACAGCTCTTGAGAAGTCCTTTGTAACTAACTACCTCCTCTCTAAGGTGAGAAACACACACACACACACACACACACACACACACACCCCACCCTGTGGACCTATGTTTTATTTTTGTCAGAGGAGCGCAGAATTGCTGAGTGTTTTTTTTTAAATGATCTATTTACAGACTTGCTAATGCCTCCCCAGAAATCCTGTTTATGGGTTTAATAGTTGTGACAGGGTTAGAAAACCAGTTTAAACTGTTAATCGGCAACAAAAAGGGTCCCCGATTGACGCCTTTCACTTACCTTTGAAAGGCTATAAAAGCAACGCGGTACATTGGGATGAAATTAGACAGCGACAAAATCATTACCTTGACTTCCCACAATAAAGACAGCCTTAAAGAGGGGCTATTGATGGTTTCAAATTACATAACGGTGGTTTATAAGTTCTTCCTCTGAGCTCACAGAAAGCAATTTCGAAACGTGAATTCTTCAAAGAACAGCCACTAGCATTCAAACACCGACATGCAGCTGCCTTTTTATTTATTGTAAAGCGGCTATTAGAAAAAAAGAAACCAAAAATCCCAGCAAAAGCAGGCCGTACCCAAAGAGAATCCCGTCTGGTTTATATTTCACTAGGCCCTGGAGTCACACTTTGCCCGAGAGCTGGGAAGGTTCAGCCTCCCCGGAGGGATGGGGCGTGGAGTTTATAGCCCCACGGATGGGAAAAGCCCCGAGCGTGTCACCGGGTCCCGTCTGCCCACTGCTTCTGTGGATTTGAAACCCAGACACAGCCTCCTCCAGACTAAAAGGAAAGGCATTTCCCAAACACAGCACTGAGTCCGGGGGCGAGCCTGGGGCTGGGTGCTGGCGCTGAAGGTCAGCCCTCCCCCTCCCACCCCCCTGAGGTGGCTCCAACCTGGAGGAGGATGGGCCTTCGCCTGATATCAGACCTATCATCGGACAGGACCGACATGTAGGTAAATCCGGAAGATGATCGAATGAGGCGGCCCACCTCGCGCTCTCTCTTGCTTTCTAAGGCGGCGTCTGCATTTTCTCGGGCTAAGTCCCCTTAAACCCCATCCTCCAGTCGTCCCACCCACCCTTGCGCTAAGCCTGCACAAACCCGACGGGGCACTCAGCCGTCCAAGCTTACAATTCTCTAGGGCCAAGTCAGGGGTAGAAAACCCACCAGGTGGCAGCTGTCTATGGAGCAAAGACCGTCAGGACGTCCGCACTGAGCGCTGCAAGCGGAGGGAGAGGAGCGGAGCCCCTTTAGCGCGTTATGGGGAGAGAGGACCGTTTGGGTCAGGAGCGCTCTAGGAGAAACTTTGCAGCGTATTTGAGAGACCGGAGGGGAGTCGGTGACAGTGCTGGCCGGGTGGCACGCGGAGACTGGGCCGCATTCCCTGCGCTGCACTGCCCCCTGGTATCTGGCGCAGAAACTGCCCCGCTCGGCGGCGGTGATTCTCCCTCCTGGGCGGCCCAGAAAAACCTTCACTCCTTTCCAGGCCACAAGCCCTGCCAGAGCTGCCCGAGGGCCTCCAGAAAGCCCTCGGGGTCGTGCTCAAAGCCTTCTTCCCCTCCTCCAGCACTCACCTCCCCAAAGAGGACCCAGGGCACGGGTTCCTGAGTCAGGTCTCCCGTGTGGCTCCCGCCCCTTCTTGACTTCAGCACCCCAGCCCCCACTGACCACTCCCCAGAGGGGACCTGAGATGTGGGGGCTGCAAGGAGGCCTAGACTACAGGCTTGGGTGAGGTGCGGGGAAGAGGCTTGTGTATGCATAGACTCATTTGGGGCTCGGAAGGGTCATTTTTTAATGAACATCAGCTCCCAGGCCATCATTTCTTGGCACCTAGACTTTCCAAAGAAGGAAGTGGGTAACAGGACCCAGCCCCTCCTGGCACCCAGAAGTGGAAAAGGTGGGCAAAGTACCTTTCAATCTACTCCAAGTGCCAGGGTGTGATCCTTGGGGGCATGACCCGGGCGGGCTCAGAGCCCCTGCTCACGGGACCCCGTCGACCCTGGCTTCCTGAAGGTCCTGGAGGAAGACTGCCCTTCTCCAACCCGCGCTGGTGCTCGACTCAGGCAGCCAGGCCGACCCCAGGACACAGCCCAACCTTCTCACTCCAACTAGATGATTGGTCCGACGCTCGGGGCTAGGCCTTAAGGAGAACTAGGTGTTTAGCCCACGTGACATAGGGAAGGCGCTGGGCTCTGAAACCAGATCCTGCTGGGGTTCCAGCTCAGCCACCTGCTGGCTGTGTGACTTTGAGTGGGTTACTTTGCCTCTTACATCATTTTCCTTGTGTGTCTTTCAGGGATGTTGTGAGGATTAACTAAGACACTCTCCTCACCGAGTGGGCATGTACTCAGTCAGGGTCGCTCTTGATGTGTGCACATGTTCACTGAGGGAAAGTCCAGGCCAAGCATCCCGTAGGTGGGTGCCTGCAGCACTGCAGTGGGGCATCTCAACATCCAGCTTTTTTTGGCGGGTGGGATGGGAGAAATACAGAGCAGCGTCCGCCCTGAAGGCTACCTACCGGATGCCCTGACTTCCCCCAGGGTTTCTTCCGCCAGGGCCCAGACTTTACATTCCTGGAGGACTTCCACACTTCTCTCAGCTCTGGGAAACCACCCTCCCTTCTATTTGCATCTGGCAGGGACAGTGATGGGAACAGGGGGGCCTAACAGCTGTCACATACACAGCCTTCACTTGTGCAAGACGCAGGGCTAAAAGCTGTGCATCCACTATTCCATTTCATTTTCATGATGCCAGGACAGAAATAAAGCTTTTAAGTCTCCATTTTACGGAACAGGAAACAGGCTCAGAGAGATTAAGTAACTTGCCCAAGATCACACAGCTGGTAAGTGTGGAGCAGGGATTTGAACTGAGTCTTCCTTCAGAGGCCAAGCTCTGAACCACTAACTTGTGTGACATTAGAAAGCTCTTGCTCTTCGTTTCCCACTCATTCTCCATTCTCTAAACTGCACTTTACTCTTCCCTGCCTCAGCACTCGTGGAAGATAAGGCACGCTCCCGGGGATCTCCCGCCCTGGCGGCATTTCCACTCACCCAGTTAGTTCCAGAGTCATCCTGAGAACCGTTGGTCGAGCCCCTTTTGGTCTCTGGTCCCCCTTGGTGGTCTCACCCGAGCACTGCCAACAGGACGCTTGGATAAAGGTCCTGGGATGAAACCTCACCCTGAAGGCTCAGGTCAGCGGTGGGGAAGGAACCACTTAAGATTGCAGTTGAGGCCAAGTCTGCTGAGTCTCAGGAGGTGACTGGAGGCTGGGAAAAGCACGGAGCCAGGGTACTTTGGAAACTCTCAGGCACCCACACCGCGCAGGGGCTCCCTTGCTTTCCTGGGAACCGAGTCAAGTGCGTGTTAACTCGTGGGTTTGCCACGCAGGGCACCGTCACTAAGAGGCCGTCAGCTACTGAGACCACAGTGAGTGCACTTGGACTTGGGGTTCCAGAGCCAGCTGCTCCCCTAGATCTCCCCAGCCAGAAAATATTTAATGAGCATCTACTTGGTGCCAGGCCTTGCACCCAGCCCTCCCGCACCCCCAACCCCCTCCGTCACTGCCAATTTCCAGGCCAACCCCAGATCCCCCACTCTCTGCCCTAACCCCAGCCCTCCCGTGGGGTCGGGGTCGAGCTGAGGGAGGCCCCTACGCTGCTAGTAGTGCGCCTTCGCCTTCGGGTGGGGCCTGGCTCTCTCCGGGCCTAGTTGGGTTGCACACCCCCCCCCCCCCTACACCCTTCAAAGTACTGCTGGGCCACCCTGCCCTGTCCCGCCTGTGGGAGGCTCTGGACTAGGCGCCCCCTGGCGGCAGCAAGCCGAGAGCACGCCTTGCCTTTGGAGCACCTGCTGGCTGCCAGCACCCACTCGAGTGCCCTCCCCAGCTTCGTCCGCACTCCCAGCTCTCACAGAGGTGGCCGGCCTTGCCCCCAGAGAGGCTTTTCACGAAGGTGCCCCAAGGCCCGCCACGTTCTCCAGCTGCGGACCTGGTCCTCCCTGATTAAAGACCAGCAATGCCTGATAATTCCCCCTCCCTTTGCCGGGCTTCAATCTGACACTAGACGTCTCGGACGCAAGCGCGGTGGTTGAGAAAGCAAGCAAACAAATAACACCCACCCAAGTTCAGGGGGAAGGCAAACTGTACAGATCTGGTTTTAAAAAAAAAAAGGAGTTCCTCCCACTCCCAACCACCATAAACGTGTCCACCACCTCTTGCCTGTATCTTATGAACCGGAAGGGCAATTGCTGCAACCTTCCCAGATGTCACACATGTGTCCCCTGATGCCATCTGTCCACGTCTATGTATAAGGCAGCTTTTCTCTCTCAAAAACCCTGCCAGGCAGACGCGATGGAGCGAGATGGCTCCTCTGAACCAGAATCAGGAGGAAAACACTCCAAGAGCACTTCACAACACCAGTGAACAAGCAGGAAACCAGTATTGCCCAACACGCCCCTCAGGAGTCCTAGCCACTGCACTTTGGGGCTCATTCTCTCAAAGATCCTGGGGTGGGGTGGGGGTGGGGGTTAGGGTTACTACGCCCTCCTCCCTGCTCGCTTTTTACAGACGAGGAAACTGAGAGGTTAAATAACTCTCCCATAGTTGCAATGAGGAAGTGAGGGAATTGGGAATGTCTTAAGAGGCCGGTTCTGAGGCCTCTGTGCGAGCTGGTTTCTGTCCAGAGGTCCAACACACCTGTAAAACAAATTGGGTGATTTATTTTTTCATACATTTTTTTTTTTGCCGGCTAGTCAGATGGTGGGAACTGAACTATTCATCTTCCATGATTCAAATTCTTGAAGCAGCTCCAGACAGCTTCTGATTCTGGAGGAAAATATAACTGAATTTCTGTGGGATGTGCCCATAGAAGGAATGGGCCCCTAGAGCATAACCTAGAACTTACTTGTTTTGTAAAACATTTTATGGAGAACTTCAAAAGTATGCAAAAGAAGATACAATTTTACAATGACCCCTACCCCCCAGTACCCATCTCCAACCTCCAAGTAATGACCTCAGGACCAATCTCTGTTTCCTTCCTATTTCCACTCTGCCCCACCCCCTCAGTCAGAGAGATTATTTAGAAGCAAAACCTGTAGGTACATCACAGTATTTCCTCTGCAAGCATTTTCAGCATGTGTTGCCAAAAGCACCACATTACCCAAACCCCAAACCATCAGTGTGATTACAACACCAAGATACACCCAGAAAATTCACATGCCTAAATATGGAACATCCACTTGGTTGGGATTTTAACCAAAATTCCTGGTTAGAGCTTTTTTGGGTTTCATGTGGGTTTCAGCTCTAAGGTCAGAACGACTTTGGTTTGAATCTTATTTTGTCACTTAATAACTGAATGAATGACTTGGGCAAATTACTTAACCTTCTCCCTGAGTGTCAGTTTTCTCTTCTATTAAAAGTTATCTCACACATTGTTATAAAGATAAAAAAAATAATAATGTGTGTAAGGAGTTTAGCATAGGCCAGGGGATGGTATCATGATTATTTCTCTGAACGCTGGAGTTCAGTGAGACTTTAGCTAAAGAAGTTTTGAAAACTGGGTTGAGTTGGTGCATCAAAGGTTTACACATAGCTCAAGGATGAGACTGGAGTCAGAGACATTATTATGAGGTCAGGTTTAACCCTGGAAGGCTGAACTCACAGATGAGCTTAGGTGCGGTGGAAGCCTGCATCAGTGAGAATAAGTAAAGTGCTTACTCTCGGAGTCAGGACACCAGACTTCTCCAAGGACCCTCCGGGGCCTAACAGTTTTCTTGTACTTGTGTTGGGGCAGGGTTGATCTTCCCCTGTATTCTTGCACGCTGCATGTGGCCAGGCACTTGGGGCCAAGTGCTGAGTGAATGTGGCCGTACACAGGTTATTCCCTCTCCTGGGATATTTATACCTTTTCCCTGTGCTTCATTAACTCCTCCCTTCTCTGAATGGGTCAAAGTCCCCTGTTACATGCTCTCAGAGGAGCAGGTAACTTCTTTTCACAAGGACTTACCATTGTTAAAACTTTACATCTATTTGTGTGATTATCAGATTGTCTTTCTTTTGCTGTGAGCTCCATGGTTGTTTAGTAGTTACTGTATCCTCTGCACTTAACACAGTAGACAAGTGTTGAACGGCCACGAAATGGTTTTTTTTTTTTTTTTTTTTTTTGCAGATTCAGAAACTAGTTTAACCCTACCCCTACCCCTAATTAGCAATCATAGTAGGTAATTCAAAATGCACTCTATCAATATGTTGTAGAGCAAATTATCCTCCAAATGCACAACCAGGCAAGCTATTCTCGAGGTGGCAGAATAGAAAGGCTCAAAGACCAAGTTAAGATGCTTGAATCTCACAGATTATTGAATAAATTTAAGACACACAATGAGAAAGAAGAGGGGAAAAATGGGGGTAGGTTAGCCCAAAAACGATGAGGAATAAGAACCACTCCCTGAGTCCTGGGTCATGTAATATGCAATGTTTCTCTCTCTCTCTCTCTCTCTCTCTCTCTCTCTCTCTCTCTCTCTCTCTCTCTCTCTCTGTCCATGTTAACCTTCCCCCTTCCCCTTAATGATGTGGTTTTACAAGGACCAGAATTGTGAGTGAGTTACGGGACCCAACAGACTGATCCGAGGCAATAACACACTTTCAAGTTCGCCTGGTCCCAGCAGGCGCTCATCCATCAGCCTGCTGAACAGCTATGGGTTTAGCTGTGCCCTTGGGCAGACCAGAATTGGGGTCATAATGGGTGTTACTAATGGGTGGCTGAGTTAGGGGGAAACGTAGATGCCAGCCCTGAGGTGGCAGGATTGTGCCTTATAACTTGGTCTTTTTTATCTCTTTCTATCCATACTTAGCACTCCTGTTTGTTCCAGCACATATTCCATCCATCTTTAGCAGGTCATGAAGGTTACTGATTTACTCACTATCCATGTGAATTCTGCCTGTGTCCCCCAAACTAATGCTACTCATCCTCTGTACTAAACACATCTTTTGAATTTTGCTTATATTTCATAGTCTACTGACTTGCACCCTTCTGATGCGGTTAATCCATCCCCTTTGTTTTTCTTGTCTTCCATAGCAGGATTGAATATTCTCAAACAACACAGCACACACACATTACACAACGTATTTTTTCAATGCCTACTATGTGCTAAACATCATGCTGGTCAGCTGTCCGTCTAAAGACACAAACGAATAATCCTGACAGTCATGTGACATGTCATAAACACGGAGAGGGGGGACCTGCTGTCCCAAGGACATGGGGTGGGCAGTGAGCGAGAGCTTCCCAGAAGAAGTAGCATTTGAGCTGAGCTCTGAAAGGAGAGCGTCATCGTCCTGGGGTTTCAGAAATTCCTAATAAATAACCATCAAGGTCAATTGCTTCCCCCACCCGTTTTGAGTCATATTTAGCTGATTTTCCATCCGACTTTCCCAAGGAACACTAACCTGTTCCAGTCCCCCAAATGCGCAAATGTTATGTTTTACACAACAATAAGAACGAAACACACCTATTGGCAAAAGACACTGCAGAATAGTGTTTAGGCTTATAAATGGTTCTAACTGGGATCAACAGCCTATAATTAGACTTTAACAATCCAAGAGAGGAGTAATATGCACCCTGCAGGACAGATTGGCGTCTTTTTCTTTAGTTCTGCAGGTTTGGTGGGTAGATTGGCCCCCGACTTGCCTCCTACAATAACTGTCCTACCGAGGTAAACATGTCACAAACAAGAACAATGAGATCACCAATAATATAACACTAATACTATAAACAAAAGAAACGCCACCTTCAGCTATGGTGGAATGAAAAACACAATGTGGACCAACTAACAGAGCTATTTAAAAAACAAATTACTCACAGCCAAGCTCCTTAGCTCTCCAAACTCAATTTTCCAGGGACCTCGCTTGATTCGATTAGAAGTTTTTCCTGAAAGAGACTTGCCTCTGCTGCGTTTTGGAGGGGCTTCTTATAGATCTGAGGCCTTAGACAAAGAAGAAAATGCCCCGCACAGACCCACCTCGATGCTTTTTCTCACTTATTCCTCCTGTTTTCTCCCAAATCAAGACATTTTTAAGGTCACAGGGTACTGTAAATGGAGAGTCTGCAAGCTCATCTCCATCAATGACATTTTCTTGAAATCTCAGGCTTTTCCCAAGTGCCAAACCCCTCTGATCTCAGGCAACATTTCCTGGATAAAGCCATTTTTCTTTATTTCCTTGAAGGATGTACAAATGGATCACAGGATGTTAGAGTTGTATTGCATTTTGAAGAGATTATTTGGTCCTTTCTCTTCGTTTTGCAGATGAGGAAACAGACTCCAGGGGCAGATTAGAGACACGAAAGGCCTTGCAGTGAAAAAAGTACAACATATCCTTATACAAAAAAGGAGACAGATTTGGGTATTAAGCAAGATACCTGGCTGCTTTCTTCTGGGCTTATAATTTGCCCTCATTCCATGAACCAACTTGTCTGACCAATGGATGAGTAGCCAGAGTCCAAACGAGCTTCCGTGTAGTTTTGCAATAGGGACAGAGACAAGGAAAAAACTCACTGTCTAGAATTGAAACACATGTTTTTATAATAGGATGACGGACGACTGCGGTGGAAGAGATGTTATATTGGATAGGACCTTTGAACCAACGCTGGTCCAAGAAATAAAAGGCTTTTATTGGATCACATGACAAAAAAAGTTCCGGGGAATACTGATTTCAGGCAGAGCAACACCCAGTGATATCATCAGCCAGCCCCTCTCTGTTTTTCAGGTTTCTCATGGTGACAAGATTGTGGCCAGACACACCAGGCCTGCATCCTCCCAGGTTCAAGTGCTGGGAAAGAGAGGGCCTATCTATCTCTTCACGATCACAGCAGGAACCTCATTGGGCCAGGTGCACGTGCCTCAACCAATCACTGTGGCTGAGACAAGGCAATGCTCCAGATGATTAAGTCAGTGTCACATGTCCCGATCCTGATGCAGGTGAGACGTGCATACTGAAGGTGGGAAGGCTGGTCCTTAGGAAAACTGAGGTATCAGGAGAAAGCAGACTGGGTGCTGGGTGGCAGAAACAGACATCCAGCTTCGATGTGAAATTGGCTACACGATTTGACTTAGAGTGTCAGCCTCGCAGTGGCAGCACGAGGAGATGTAGGTTCTGGAATCCAGGTGGTTATCCAGAGATTCCCCAAGTTCAGGCACAGCCACTTGATCAATCTGAAGTGCTCGGATCAGCATTATCTCCGCCGCAGCCTAGGCTTGTGAAATCAATAGTTTTAGTTTGGGACAATCAATTCTGCAGATTTGTAACCTGGTTCTGGCTTTACCATACACTTTCAGATGATGGCAAGCCTCAGTTTCCTCCTCTGTCTAACAGAGACCATGCAATGAAAGTAACAGCTTTTTGAAAACATAAAATACCTCTCAGAGGATGTGAGGGTGGTTGGGGAAGCTGGGGGAGGCAGGGTCCATGGCCGAAAAGCCAACGGCGTGGAGGTCCTAGGCCGTTTCAGACGAGGCGCTGGCTGATGTGTGGGTGAGAACCACAGTTGAGGGGTCCTGCTCATTCCTGAAACCAAACCCTCAAGGAGAGTCTGAGCTTTGGACTATGCATGAGAAGAAAGGGAATGCCGATGCACTCTTCACTCACAGAGCTGGAACCCAGATGCCCCAGAGCACATCATCCATCTACCTCAGTGTGAGTCCTGAGGGGCACATGAGACCTGGGGGAAGGAGCTAAGATGCAGGGCAGCAGTAGCAGCCCTCTGTTGGTCCTGTCACCTGACTTGCTAGCACTCAGAAGGTGCCACTTAGGGAACACCTGTGAGTGCAGGCCAGGGGGTGACTGAGGGGTGAACTCAGAGAGCAGGGTCTGCAGTCACCTATCAGCCTTCCAGGGGAAGCCCAGGGGACGTCAGTCTTCGGAAGCCCTTCCAGACTTCTCCAGGAGCAGCTACCATCACTAAATGGTTGTGCTGTCCTCTGATGGGCCCCGAGTGCAGGAACAGTGCATTTGGCCATGTGTATAATTCCACTGCCCCCTGCTGGCTTCCTTCATGTCTGGAGCCCACAGCAGACCCCAAAACCTGCTTAACCCCAGAACCTGAAAGTCAGGGCCAGTTCCCTCTGCCTCTGCTCTGGGTTGATCTCTGAGGTTCTGCATGAAAACCAAAGGCCCGTGAGCCCACGGGAGCATCCTCTTTACAGCTCTGACTCCACATGCATAAAAAAAAGGACATTTCTGCAGGAGCAACAGAATCCCGAGAAGGGGGGAAAATGGATGCGACATCCTCACGTGGTATTATAATAAGGATGAAACCCTTGTGAGTCCCAGGTATTCTAATCAACAAGTGGTCTAAGGTGGGATGGTGCAGCTCTTGGATGCGGCCGCTGCTTCTCCTCCCTGGAGAATCTTGTCACTTCGTTCATGCTACAAAAACACACAGCCCCCTCCCGTTCCAAACTGAAATCAGGATCTGCAGTAAAAAGGGGGCACGTGGAATCTAATAGCCGGAAGTAATTTCCACTTTAATTCCAATGCCTGTGTAACAGTCTGTCACACCTGTGTTATCACACATTCATCACATTCATGGGCAGCTTGGAAAAGAGCAGGGAGCGTGAGGGGTGGGGCTGGCGCTCCTATCACTGTAGGAGGCAGAGTCTGGGTTTAGTTCTGGTTGGAAGAGCAGTTCTAGAGGCTGTGAATCCAGGCAGGGAGAATTCTGGGACCTGATCTTCTGGAGAGAGGGTTTCTGCTTTGGGGATCATTTGAGTCTGAAATATTCTTGGGGAGCAGCTAGTCTGTAAATTTGCAGATCCAACATCATTCCCTCATGTGTATTTTTCACAAATTAGGGAGGGAAGTTAAAGTGCGAAGGGTTTTTAAATGATCTTTGGACTTGCTAGAAGCAGAGAGCAGCATTCCCCCTCCCTCGCCTTCCTTCATAAACTCCAGGGAAGCAAAATCCAGACTTGTTCTTGAGCTCCCTCTGGTGGCAGTTACAAAACATAATCCCGTTCCGCGGGTTTTGCAGGGGCTTAGTGGCACAGAGGCCCCCTGGGTATTCAGTAAGAGGAACAATGCTCTACCCTGTCAGTGGCAGGGCAAAGGGCCCTCTGTCCTCCTGTGCCAGGGGGTGGACGCCATTCGTTCGGATTCTTAAGAGCTGTAAGTCCTCCACATACCTGGCCCTGCTGATGCAACAAGTCGTGGGGTGAATGATTTGTGCCGAAGACTTGGGAGTCCCCTCTGTGCCGCTTTGGCACTCATATCCTTGCTTACACTTTCCTAGATTGGTCTCAGCTCCTCAGCCAGCGCTGAGCGGGCATCTCAATCATCTTTGAAGGATGCCTCCTTCCCTCTAGCATCTAGCCGGGGGCTTTACCGACAGGAATGCATCTTGGAGGAACTCTGGCCCGGGGACCAGTAACCAGGTGAGCTGCAGTGCGCCTCAGGCTGATGCTGGGTGACCGACTGCAATAGCCGCTCCGCCTGTCCCATGCGTGTGCGTTTTCACAGGTCTTGACGGATGGTAGCGGTTCTGACAGCTCATCAGCCCTATGTGGACACTTGTCCACAGTCACTGCTCTCAGACCGCCAGCTCTGATTCCCACAGCTGGGCTTTCCCACTAATGCTTTTGCCTTGGAGATGGGTGCCGGGAGCAGCGGGTGGGAGTTTGAAGGCAGCAGTGGGGCTGGAAGGGACATCTGCCGCAGGAATAAGAGTGAGAAGTCCTCATGTCAACATGCAGACATGACTGACGCTGAACATTCCAGAAAAGCTCCAGAAAGCAAGAGGTCGTGGCATCAAGAGTACCAAATATGAAAACACTAGACCTGGATTCCAGGCCAGGCTCTGACTCTGGGCTGGTTATTGAATCCCTCTGAACCCAGTTTCTGAATTTCTATAACCTCACTGGACATGTTTTCCAAACATCCTTTTCCAGATCATATTTTTTTGTCTTTTTTTTTTAAATGGCTGATGATGTGTTCAGTGGCCTGGGAATATTTGCTACCACTTTCAATAATGGAAACTCAAGAATCTGCAACTCAGGATTTCTCATTTGTCTCTCAGTTGAGGTCATCACTTGAACACCACTGCCCCCTTGTGGCAGCTCATCCAATTTTGTAGGGTAGTGATAGGATTTCAACGGTTTATAAGGATTTAAAAGGGGGGTGGAAATGTCCCCAAAGCTTTACTCATCCTTGGAAGGAACAAATGTCTGTGACTAGATGAAATGCCTTAGTAGTTTACCCTGCTAATTCCTTGCCCTTACATCAAGACAGTAATTTAGAGGCCATCTTTAAGTGGATTTACAGCCAGATTACCTAAATCCACTCCAATTTACTCACAGATGAATATTTTGCAAGCTTCCGAGAACAAGTATGCTCTTACTTCAGAGTGAATTCACTCAAAGTGGGAAATGACACAATGCCCAGGTGGCATTATTTAACATCTGCTTGGGTGAACACAATCTTTTCTTTTTATTGAGGTAAGATTGACATAACACAAAACCAACCATTTTAAAATGAACAATTCAGTGGCACTTAGTACATTCACAATGTCATGTAACCATCTAGCTCCAAAACGCTTTCATCACCCCAAAAGAAAATTCCTGAATCCACGTGTTTAGTTCCCATGCCCCCTGTTACCTGGAAACCAATTTTCTTTCCATCTCTGTGGACCATCTTCTCTTATGTTCCATCACACGCCATCTACCCAAACATGGGTCTCCAGCTTCCTTCTCTCTTCTCAGCTCCAATCTAAATACCAAACTGCCTCCTGACATTTTCACTTGTATGTCTTACAGGAACCCCAAAGTTACTTTGAGCTAAAGTGAGATGTTAACCTCTCTCTTTGGCAAACCGCTACTCTTCCATCTCAGAATCGGGATTTCTCTCTCCTGAATTGTGATTTGATCTCTTCCTCTTCCTTGTTCCCCTCATTCAATCCATCATCAAGTCCTGTCAGTTCTGCCTTCAAATAGATCCACTTATTATGATATGTACATTCTATCAAATTTAAACTGCGTTGCTGCTGGTATTTTCTTAATCTTGACAGAAAGCGTTAATGGAATGTTTTTACCATGCACCTACCTCACAATTGTTTCCTGGTTGATAGCACTGAAAGATACTTTTGATTGAAAAATACATCTTGATTTCATGGAAGTATCAATGTGAAAAAAAATTGAATCTTAGAATCAGTGAAATAGAGGCTCTTAAATCCATCTATTTCTGACTACGTCACCGCTATTCGAAAATAAGCCTTCTTCCATCTGGACTACCTATTTCCTCCCTCAGACCTCACATTTACCCCTCCCAAGCCTTCTGTTCTCCCATTTATTCACTAGTAAGAACTGTTTGCCTCCAAAATGTATCTGGATTCCAAGGACTTCTCAGTATCTTCCTTGCTATGACCCCAGTTCAGGTCCCACCATCTCTTGCCTGGATAACTGGTCTCCTTGCCTCCTGCAGCAAGCCAGAGGGATATTTCTAAAGAGTGAACCAACCGCATCACCTCGTCATCCCTAAATTGCCCAAAGGTTTCCAGTTATACCTGGAATATATTTAATGGCCAGCAAGGTACTACCTGATTGTCCAATTTGCTGCTCCATTCTCGTTTTTTGTCTCTACTTGTCACCTTGCTCACTGTGCTCCAGCCACCTGGACGCTTTTCTCTGCCTCAGACAGGTTCAGCTCATGCCCATCTCAGGGCTTTCAGATTTGCCATTATTTCTGCTTCAAAAGCTCTTATCCTGGATCTTTGCATAGTTACCTCCTTCTTATCAGTAAGGGGTCAGCTCACTCTGAGCAGCGGCCTTTCCCAGACCAGCCTCTCTAACGCTGCCTCCCCACCTCTAGTTCCACATCCCCTTCTGCCAACATTCTACCACATTTAATACCCAACAGTATCTGATTTATGTATTTACTTCTCTTTCTCTTCTCACTAGAATGTAAGCTCCTTGAGGGCAGGGGCTCTGTCTTGTTTACTCTATCACCTCACCATCTTAGTGCTTAGCACAGAGTAGGGATTCAATAAACACCGATGAAACATTTCGTTGATATTACATCCTACTCCCTGCTTTCTCTTTCATCTTTCATGCTTCCTCCTATACTTGATTGCTAGACTGCTCTCTTAAAATGGAAAATCTGACCATGTTAGTCCTCTACTTAAAACCTGCAACTGCCCATTGCAACACTTAAGTAATGATTTAGCGGCGTCCTACTCTACGATAGTCGATCTGTTGTATTTTCATTTTCATGTGGTTCAAAATTCTTTCTAATGTCCCCTTGTGGTTTCTTCTTTGGGTTTTAGAAGTATGTTATTTAGTTTCCTAATTATTTGGTGATTATCCAGATATCTTTCTGTTACTGATTTTTAATTTAATTCCATGGTGACCAAGGAACATTCATGGTGTGACTTGGATCTTTTTACATGTATTGAGACTTGTTTTATGACCCGAATGAGATTGCTCTTCATAAACCTTCCTTATGAACTTGAGGAAAAATGTATCCTGCAGTTGTGGGGAGGTACGTTCTACAAATGTCATCTAGTCCGTTTGGTAAATAGTGCTTTTCAAGTCTCCTATGTCCTTGCTGATTTTTTGCCTCCTTACAAGTACGAGGGCTGACAATTCAATTCGTGAAATCATCCTGGAAAAAGTGCTACATACCTCATTGCTGAATATCACTATGGTCACCTTCGAAGTACTTCCGTTGGGAAGTTATGCACTGATGCCAGCACCTAGTCAACCCTTCAAAGCCATTTTGGAACTCTTTTTCTGGAATGGCCATCAGAGCTGTCATCGTATTACCCTTGATGTCCTGAATGTCATCACAATGTCTTCCTTTCAATATTTCCTTTATCTTTGGATAAAGAAAGAAGTCATTGGGGACCAGATCAGGTGAGTAGGGAGGGTGTTCCAATACAGTTATTTGTTTACTGTCTAAAAACTCCCTCACAGACAGTGCCATGTGAGCTGGTGCATTGTCCTGATGCAAGAGCCATGAATTGTTGGAGAAAAATTCAGGTCATCTAACTTTTTCATGCAGCCTTTTCAGCACTTCCAAATAGTAAACTTGGTTAATTGTTTGTCCAGTTGGTACAAATTCATAATGAATAATCCTTCTTATATCAAAAAAGGTTAGCAACATCGTTGCAAGAAGTTTGTGAACTTAACTGTCTGAACTCGTATATCAAATATTAATATTTAGAGAAGTTTATTGACATTTCTGACTATAATTGTGGACTTCATTTGCCCTTGAATTTTACCAATTTTTATCTCATGTATATTGAAGCTCTGTTAATTAGGAGCAAAACCATTTAAGACTGTTAATTGATTAATTGACCCATTTACAATTTGAAATGACCTTCATTATCTCCAGTAATACTCTTTGCTCTGAAATCCACTTTATTTGATATTAATATAGTCATTCTTTTGACCCATGTTAACATTCCCCATGTCTCCATTCTCCTAACCTATTTGTGTCTTTATATTTAAAGTGTCTTTCTTGCAGACAGTATCTAGTTGGGTCTTGCTTTTTTCCTCCATTCTGACAATCTATGTCATTTCATTGGGATATTTAAATCATATATATTTAATGTGGTTATTGTTATGATTAGGTTTAAGTCTATCATCTTGCTATTTATGTGTCTAAAATACACATTCCAAGGCTCTTCCCCAAACCCACTTACTCAGCATCTCCAGGGCTGGGTTGGGAATCTTATTTTTAAAAAGTTTCCCAGGTGATTCTGATGTACAGAATAGTACCGTGTTTCCCCAAAAATAAGACAATCAGATCTAATGCATCTTTTGGAGCAAAAATTAATCTAAGATCTTATCTTATTTTACTATAAGACCGGTCTATAATATAATATAATATAATATAATATAATGCAATGCAATGCAATGCAATGCAATGCAATGCAATGCAATGCAATACAATACAATACTGGGTCTTATAGATTAAGAAATGGAAACCCTGGGAGTCAAGCAGCTTGCCCCAGGTCACACACTAGAATATGGAGCCAGGCATTCAACCCCAGGCATTTGGACACCAGAGCCAGAGCTTTTCCCCACCATGTTATACTGTCTCCCTGGTGGGGAAACAGAGGCTCAGAAAGTAGCCTCCTGTCCATGGCTACAGGAAGTAGGGTCAGAGCTGGGTCTAGAATGCAGGTGTCTGGACTCCCAGGTTGGTGCCCATTCAAATGAGGAGTGACTTTCTGCTGTGTGCCAGGCTCTGTGACATCCTCTTACCACTGCACCAGAGTCAGGCAGGTGGCTTCTAGGAGCCCCGATGCCACTGGCTGCCAGGCCAAAAGAACCATTTGGGAACCTCCCTGAGAAGCCAGGGCTCCCAAACCTGCTTCTGGCCAGGCATGCTCGGGTGGCTGGTGCCCGTAGATCCCACTACAATCACCAAACTCCATCAGGCTTAATGACCTCCAGGAGTGGGTGTGGGTTGCAGCCATATAACAGCTTGCATTTCATGAAAGCCTTTTTGCTCTAAGTTCACAAGAACCCGATGAGAGACACGGAGCAGAAGTTAGGATGCCCCTTTGTGAGGTGGAAGAAACACAGACCCAGAAAGCCCTCTAAGGCTGTGCAGCAATCCCATGGCTGAGCTTGGCCTGGCTCCCTGGGGCCTCTCCCTTGGGTGCTCTCTACAAGCCCTGGAGCAGGACCTAACTGCAGAGACATTTAAAAGCAGAGCTCCGAGAGCCAAGTTTCAGGGTTGATGGAGCCACAAGCCTGCAGGTCCTTGGAGAAGACTCCCATTCACCTGGGTAGGACCTGTCTTGAAGGGTGGAACCCTCTCCCTCACTCTGGTTGCCTCTCTCTTGAGTTATGGAAACGGGACCCCAGGGAGCTGCTGCCGAAGGTGAAGTCCCAGGGGTTTAGCAAGTTTCTAGACTCATTCTTCTTGAGCTCACTCCTTCTCTGCTGCACAGTGATCACCACCATGGTTAAGTTCAAGGGCAAGGTTGGACCTCGCAGAGACCTGGGGGAGGAGTTAGGGGAGGGGGGTCCTGAGGACTCTTGGTGAAGTTGCTGGAATGTTCAGTTCATTTACGGTGGAGAGCCTGCCCTGTGCCAGGTCTCCTGTGCATGGGTGGGCACTGCTCCCAGCTCAGGGGACACAGCAGTGAGCAAGGCTGCCACTGGGCCATGAGGCGCCTTTGTGCAAAGTAGAAAAGAGCGCCCTTCATTCAGGTGAGTGCAGCCCCACTCCTGGGCATAGAACCCAGTGAGCAAGGTATGGGCTGGAATTCTTGCCCCTCAGCTGAGTGCTCTTGTACCAACCACTATCTGCCAACAGTACCTGCCAGCCTAGGCTCCTGGGCAAGACAGAAGTATTTGGGACAACCAAATGTAGTCAGCATGTGATGTACTCAGGGTTTTGTGGGAGCACAGAGTTGGGGCAGCTGCCCCAGGCTTGGGGGTGGTTCAAGAGGCAAGACTTAAGCAGTGAACACAAGTTAAAAGCTCCCTGGAGGGGACGACAGCCATGAGGAATCAGAGACGGGGAGCAGGAGTCTCCAGCGTGGAGGAAGGTGGAGCGTGAAGAGGGCACTCCAGGCCAAGAGGACAGCATGGGCAAAGGCCCAACAGCAAAAGGAATGCCAGGCACTGTAATTAGGTGACAAAGGAGGGGCCAGACCACGGGGAGGCCCTGCCAGCCCGGCCAAGGAGGTGGGGTTCATCCTGAGGGCAGTGGGGACTGTCCAGAGGGTTTTAAGCAAGAAAAGGACATGGTAGCTCAGCATTCTAGAAAGGTCACTCCAGCTCCAGCATGGAGGTTGGCCAGCAAGGCTAAGACTGGCAGCGGGGAGTCCAGTAGGGAGGTTTCTGCAACAGGCTTGGTGAGCGATGACAACGATGGCCTGATCTAGGACAGTGGTCATGAGGATGGAAAAGAAGGGTGGATGGAAGGAGGACTTTAAGGAAAGTCTGCCATGGGCAGGTACGAGGTGAGGAGGAGGAGGAAGACGCCCAGGTCTCCAGCCGGGCGGGAATGGTGGTGATGATTGAAGACATCGAGGTTGAGGCTCCAGTGGCATCTCCAAGTGGAGACACTCAGCACTGCTGGGAATGTGGGTCTGGGGCTCTGGGCAAGGGGCGGGTGCAGAGGTGGGGTTCAGAGTCACCAGCCGCCTCAGGTGGTTTCTTTCAGAACCAGTGTCAGCCACCTGAATGCTGACACCATCAAGAGAAATGAACAGAAAGAGTAACAATCATAGCTACGCTACTGGCCAGTGCCCGGCACGGTGTGGACGTGGTTTATATGCATTATCTTATTTAATTCTCACGACAACCCCATGAGGTAGGGGCTGTGACTGTCCCATTCAGCAGTGAGCTAAGGCTGACAGGGGAATCACTGCCAGGGAGGCAGAGGCAGGTCATAGCTGGTCTTCTCTGGGGAACCCAGAGCTCGAGGGAACACATGGAGGGAGCAACAGTTACAGGGACCAGCAACTACGAGGAAGATACTGGAGATGAGCAAGGGGCTGAGAGTATGGTGTTTAGTTTGGATTTTCTCAAGAACATCCGGGGATTGATCTAAGGCAGCGTTTCTAAGCCTCAGCGCTGTTGGCATCTTGAACCAGCGGATTCTTTGATGCGGGGTCTGTCCTGTGCATGTAGGACGTTTAGCAGCATTCCTGGCCTCTACCCACGACATGCACCACTTCTTCCTCTGTTGTACCCACCAGTTGCGACAAAAATGTTTCCAGGCATCGACAGTTGTCCCTTAGGGGGCAAAATTGCCCCGTGTTGATCTAGTGCAATGGTTATCAAAGTGTGGGCCCTGGACCAGCAGCACAAACATTACCCAAGCACTTGTTAGAAATGCAAATCAATTCTCAGACCCCATCCTGCGCCTCCAGAGTCAGAAACTATGGATGTGGGGCCCAGCAAGATGAGTTTTAACAAGTTCTCTAGATGCTTCTGATGCACGCTGACGTGTGAGAAGCACTGACCCGATGCAAGCGTTCTCAGCCCTGGCTGCACATTAGCATCAAGCTTCCCTGTCTGGACCCTACCCCGCACCAATCTCTGGGGATGGGCCCAGGCACCAGTCTTTTTCAGAGCCCTCCAGGTGATTCTAATAGGAGTCCCGCTGGCGAACCACTTATCTAATGGAAACGCATTAGCTTGGTTTAAATTCCAAGAAAGTAATGCTACTACCCATGGTACAAGTCAGTCAGGACGTCAGGCTGTCCAGTAATTACAAATGGAAGAGGAGGTTGAGGGAGGTCCTGCACGGCCTGTAATCGATAACGATGTTGGAAGGTCCTGCGGGTAATACTGCTTCCTGCTCTGCATCTCTGGGTCACCTGAAATGCACTTGGCCTTGATGCTGGGAAAGGGAGACCTGACAGATGTGAGGTTGGTCATTCCCCAGTCATTTCCAATTGGGTCAGCCCCGTTGGATTAGAAAGTTAAGTGCATGGGCTATTAAATACTCACAGCCTACGTGGAGTGGACCCATCATAGTGGAATACATGAATGTACTGTAAGAAATGACATGGCTTTCCATTATGCATTTCAGCATTTAGTAATTGGGATAGTTAGTCCATTCCCTTCATAGGAGCTATATGCTCTGAGACTTGCCTCCTTGATGCATTTTCTGAAATGTGGCGTGTCTTCTGGATTGTAAACATAGGCCACCCAGAGGCAGCCACAAAGTGTTTGTCTATAGTCTACTGAGCCCACCTTTGCCAAGGACAGCACTGGGTTGGGCATGTGTGCGGGGGGAGTTGTCAGGTGGGGGGTACACACGCTTATTGGCTGTGGGCTGTGTGACCCTGGACAGGTCACCTGACTTCCCTGTTCCTTGCCCATTAAATGCGGTAATAATGGTGGTTGCCAGCATTCAGAATTTTGCTATGCAGGGAATTTTGACTCCACCAGGCACTTCATAAATCCCGTCAGAAATGTGATGTTCTTTTCTTTAAAAAAAACAAATCGGACTCTGAGTCCCCATCGTTGACTGAGGGGCTAGGGGGGTTTCTACTGGTGAGCTTCTCCTGACCTTATTAGCGGTACATGAAAAGTGGGGAGCTCATGGACTGTCTGGAGAACAGGGTTGCCCCTGTCTACAGGCCCTCATGGCGGCTGCTCACATGCTGAAGGGCTGATCGCTCTGTGGGGCTCATGACAAGCTTAGAGACGGGGATCTCTGCTGACACCCAGGGCCTGGACTCCTGCGGGACTGCATGGCTGGGTCCCTCTGGGCTCCTGACCCTCCAGGACAGGAATCCTCTTCCCTCCTCTTCCCTCCTCCAGACACTCTCCACAACCTCTTCCATGGCTAGAGTGACCAACTGCCCAGTTTGCCCGGGACTGCCATGGTTTTAGCACCGAAAGTTCCATGTTCTGGGAAACCCCTCCGTCCTGAGCACACTGGGCAGTTGGTCACCCTATCCGTAGTCCACCTCTGTCCCCTGTCTTCACTGTCCCTTAGATCTCCCACCACTATCTTGTCAGTTCTGGGTTTTCACTGAAGCCTGGAGAAGAGGCTGTCCTGAGGCCACTTCTGCCACTTCCTCTCCTTGAGGGGAGGCCAGAGCTGCTGGAGACCTTCAGGGAACAGGGAAGGGAAATTGAGGTGATCAAAACCCTCGACATTCTCTCAGCAAGTCCTGCTCCGTGGAATAAACCTGGGCTTCTGATGGGAGGTTCAGCCAATGGAGGCCCCCACTCCTGACCCGAGGGCATACACCTGTTTGGTCCTTGCTGCATCCTGCTGGAATGGCGGAGAGCTGAGCTCAAGGCCATGCTTCCCTGTCAACTAGCTCCCAGAGTGTGTGACCTCTGCCTGTTCCTCGTGTACCCCCAACCCTGCCCACAAGAGCCTGGCATAAAGTAGGTGCTCAATAAATGTGAAATCCAGGCTGTGTCCCTTTGTTCTAATCGCTCACCCAATAGTCTGTTGTTTTACATGCTGTTCTTGATCTCCAGCTGTAATTCCATACTCACTAGCGGGGTTATTTGACTCAGATCTGCCTCCCCCCCTGAAGCAGAAGCTCAGCGAGGCTGGAGCACATACTTTGCTCACCACTATGACCCCCGTGCCTGTGGTCAGCACGTAATGTGCACCTACAATGTGAATGCACGTACAGAGTTAACTGCACTGCCATCACATGGCATTTCTGGAACCAACCAGAGGAGTGCTCTGGGACAGGCACAAACGGGGAGCCCTGTGGAGGCCCCCTGCCCTCTCCTAGGACCCAGGTGTGGTGGGTGAGCTCAGCACCAGCACTTTTCTCAGGACAGAGTCTGAGGCCAGACTTTGCCACACAGAGCGGCCGCCCTGGAGGAGCTTGGGCCTTCGCCAGCCTAGTAATTGCCTTCAAATTAATTTATAATTGGGCTAGGTTTTCTGTGTTAATCATCCTTTAGAACATCAAATATTAAACACAAGCCTTAAATACAAAAGAGCCCTCTGCTTGTTGAAGTCACTGAGCTCGCCCATCTAGAAGACCCAGCTGCCTGCACTGTAGGGTTTGATGTCTCCCTGCTCCTGCCCCACTGTAGGCATGAGGGTGAGGGTGGGGGTGGTGCACGGAGGGGTGCCCTGGAGAGCATGGAGGCCTCAGCCCCCGCCCCTTTGCTTGGCTGATCTCTTCTTGCTGGTGGGAGGGTTCTGCCCTCTTGGTGGTCCTCATGCAGATGTGAGCCCTGGCTTGGGAGCTGCCAGCCCCGGGGGGTTTGAGTCCCAACTCCACTGTGTACCACACGTATGCTCTTGGCCAGGTTGCTTCATGTCTCTGAGCCTCAGTTTCCCCACCTGGGAATGGTCATAACAATACCTACCTATGAAGGTTGGTTGACACCAGCCCACAGTGAGTGCTCAACAGGCAGCTAGTATTAGCTCCTGAGGGTGAGGACACTGACACTTACCAGTCACCCACTTGTCAGGCACTTGTCCCATGTAATCCTCCCAGCTAGTCAATAGACAAAGCAGGGATCGTCATCCCATTTTACAGATAAGAAACCTGAAAATGTGAGCCCTCAAGCAACACTCTAGTAAATGGCAGAGCTGGGATTCGAACTTAGGTTGGTAGGAATCTAGTTGGGGTCCTACCCACTTCCCCATCATTTGTGAACTTGTTTGTCTAGTCCACTAAACCACAAGTGGTTCTGAGGGCAACAATTGTATTTTATTCACCTTCCATCTTCCTACTGTCCTGAATATACTGCTGTACACCCCCCACTGGCACATACGAGTAATAATTGCCTATTATATAGAAACAAACAAACTGCGAGGCCCAGAAATCCCACGGAGGATCAGGGTGTCTTCTTAAAAACCAGGTCCTTTGTAGAGGATGAAAGAGGTGATGGGTATGATTGCAACGCATCTGTGCCCTCTCACCTGTGCTCATCTTGTCTTTTCAGGTGAGCTGGGCCCATCCTCACATGGAAGCTCAGAAATGGCCACAGCAAAATGAAAGGCAATCACTTCACTCCCAAAAATGTACTTGTTCCCTGCCATGGACATTTCAGGTCAACAATCTGGACATGAGTTGCTCCTTAACCTAAAGAGAAGCAGCGTGTCACCCCTATGCCCCACACCAAACAGGCCTAATGTAACATAAGTGGATGAGTGTTTTAAGATGAATATTTGTCAGAACGATCCAAGATGGTGGAGTAGATACACATTGTGCTTGCCTCCTCCCGTGAACACATCAAAATTACAAATAAATTATAGAACTGGGGCGGCCGGTTTTCTCAGTGGTTAGAGCACAGTGCTCATAACACAAAGGTTGCCAGTTCGATTCCCACATGGGCCAGTCAGCTGTGACCTCCACAACTAGATTGAAAACAACGGCTTGAGCTTGCAGCTAAGCCGCAGGTAGGCAGCCAGTTTGCTCAGTGGTTACAGCGCACTTTTCTCCTAACACCAAGGTCACTGGTTCAATTCCCACATGGGCCAGTGAGCTGTGCCCTCCACAACTAGATTGAAGACAATGAGTTGACCTGGAGCTGGTGGGTCCTGGAAAAACACACTGTTCCCCAATAAAATAAAATAAATTACAGAACAATTAACTTGGAGAACTAGTCTAGCTGAAGTGGAAGCCACATTGAGACTGATAGGAGGGGTGGAGATGCGAAACAGGCTAGTCTTAAACATCTGTGTGGCGGTTGAAAGTTGCGACGGATAACTCAGCCAGGAGATTCCTCATGGAGGAGCAAGAGACCCAGGCCTCACACCAGGCTCCCCATCCAGGAGTACTGGTGCTGGAAAATGGAGCCCTCATAACATCTGGCTGTGAAAAACAGCAGGGATTCAGACCCTCTGGGTAGGACGGAAGGTTGCAGGAAACACAGACATCCTCTTAAGTGGCCCGCGCACCGACTCACTCGCTTGCAGGCACTCACCTTGGGCTCCAGCGGAGGGGCAGTGACTCAGGGGAGCGTCAGAGGCATGGGAGGGGGCGTGGGGACAGACTGAAGTGTGTGGCCTGGAGGGTTGGCCTGGAAGACAGCCATTTCCCTCTGTGGGGTCTTCTTTCCGGGCAGCGGAAGGCAGACGCCATCTTTCCTATGTTGAGCCCGCCCCCTATGCTTTCCAACAAATCTGAATCTGATTGGCCTGGTGGTGAGCTCTGAAGCTCCGCCCTGCTGACTCACTGAGACCCCGTCTCACCCAGTTCCCTATCAGGAGCTGAACCTTACGGGAGCAGTCTACCCACAGCAGGTGGCAGCAGGCCTCAATGTGTCCCGGCTTTTTGCGGAGCTACCCCAGGCCTGGTACTGGTGGAAGCCGGCCTCAGCTCACAGCATGAACTCTCCCACGTGTTTCAGGTCCAGCACAGGCAGCAACCAACCATCCATCACTTTGTAGCTTCTACCAGGAAGTCCCGGATCAGTCACAAGCAGTGGATGACCTGGGCCTTCACCGGAGCCCCTCCCAAGAGGCCCCAGAACCAACATATTTGGAGGTCAGCTTCAGACCACAGCAAAGCACCCACAAGGGGCGCACCCAAAGGGCAGTCTCAACAGGCACCAGCCTGCTGGGGAAAATCCTATTCTGTGTGGTAAGCCTCCCAGCACAGCAGCCCATAAACTGGATGTGGGGGCAAACCCACAGCCTGTCAGCCTGAGGGTCAATCCCACCCACTGATGTGCCAATAGCAATCAAGGCTCAAATATAACAGGAGGGCACACACAATCCACACAAGGGATATACCTGGAGCACCTGGTGCAGGTGACCAGGGAGACTGTGCCAGGGCCCCACAAGGCACTACTACATAAGGCCGCCTGGCAAGAGATGTAGCGATCTACATAATACAAAGAAACAGAGAGGCAGCCAAAATGAGGAAACAAAGAAATACGTCCCAAATGAAAGAGTTCAAGTGAAAATATGTTCAAATGGCTGTGAATTCAGTTTAAATTTGATAAAATAAGTCTTATTACTTTCAAAGACTTAAATGTTTTTCTAATCTATGCCATCTAAAACATCAGCCCCTATAAACTCCATCATTAGGATTTCTCTCTTTTAATCCTAAAAACGAATAAAGAAACTGGCCCCCACCCCAACTGCGTGTCTCCCTTTTGTTTTTTATTTTTTCTTTTAAGAAAAGTTCTTATGACCAATTGACCAATATTTTTATTATCATTGCCAAATATGGGTCTAAGTTGCAACCTTCTGAATTCTAAGCCTTTGAGTAGGAATTGGAAGAAGGTATATTGACAAAATATTGGAAGTAAATTTACAGGTCTTTGATTTCTGAGATAAACTGTGAACAATAAATGTCATCCCTTTAAAAAACAAAGATATTTCATGAAAATTGAAATGGAAAAAAAACACACAAAAAGCTAGGGTAGCAATACTTATACCAGACAAAACAGACTTTAAAACAAAGTCTATAACAATAGACAAAGGACCCAGTAATCCCACTTCTGGGTATTTATCTGAAGAAACCCAAAATGCTACTTCGAGGGGACATGTGCATCCATATGTTCATTGCAGCATATTTACAATGGCCAAGATGTGATGACAGCCTGGGTGTCCATCAATGGAAGAATGGATAAAGAGTAGGGGATATAGACAGACAGACAGACAGACAGACAGACAGACAGACAGATAGATAGATATAGAGATAGATATAGAGATATAGATAGACATAGATAGATATATAATGGAATATTGCTCGGCCATGGATGGGAATGGGTGCTTGCCATCAGCGGCAGCATGAGTGGACCTGGAGGGTATTGTGCTGAGCGGAGTATGTCAGACAAGGAAAGACAGATGCAGTGTGATTTCACTTGTATGTGGAATCTGAAGAACAAAATAAACAAAACAGAAACACACTCACAGATACAAAGAACGTTTTGATGGTTGCCAGATGGGAGGGGAGTTGAGAGTGTTGATGAAAAATGGGAAGGCATTAAGAAGTACAAATTGGTTGTTGTTACAAAGAAGTCATGGGGATGCAGGGTATAGCAGACGAAAGATAATCCATAATATTGTAATAACTGTGGTGTCAGATGGGTACTAGATTTATCGGGGTGATAGATGGGAGGGGGTGGGGCAGGGTGAAAAAGATGAAAGGATTAAGAAGTACAAATTGGAAGTTACAAAATAGTCATGGGGGTGTAAAGTAAAGCACAGGGAATATAGTCAATGGTATGGTAACAGGTATGTATAGTGCCGGGGGATCACTTCTTAAATTATAGAAACGTCTAACCACTATACTGTACACCTGAAATTAATACAAAGTAATATCAAATGTTAACTGCAATTAAAAAAATTTAGAAAGGGGTAGAAAGTTGAAGGGAAATAAGAGGTTCAAATTTCCAGCTATAAAACAAATGAGTCATGGGGCTGTAACACACAGCATGGGGAATATAGGCAGTAATATTGTGATAGCGTGGTACGGTGTTAGGTGGTTGCTGGACTTGTGGTGAACATTTCTTTAGGTATATAAACGTTGAGTAACTATTGTGTACACCTGAAACTGATATGATATTGTATGTTAGCTATAATTTTTAATAAAAATCTTTAAAAAATAATAGGGGGAAAATGATGAATATTTGCAAACACATTGTGTCAAATGTCATGCGAAGGAGGGGAAATGTCAGAAGGTCTCTCTGAAGCTTTTTTTGGAAGGGGAAGAGCAGACACGACAATCCCGGGCTCTGTCCTCTTTTCCAGGTTACAGCCATATTTACCCCGTTACCAGGCAAGTACTTCTGCCTGCTTTACGTGTTCTTTGGCATCCCCCTGCTGGTCCTGGTCCTGTGTCACGGACACAGGTGACATCCTGGCAACTATCTTATCCACTTCTTACACTTGGTTCTGAAAACTCCCATTCCTTCTCGCTGCTCTTTCCAAATGGTGCTCCTGACTGCTTTGCAGTCCAATGCCAAGCCCGTGGACCAAGCTGTCCCCAGGATCGTCATCAATTCTCAAGAGCTCCCGAGCCCCAAACCTGGCAGGTGTCCCTCAGCCCCAAGCAGCAACATGGAGCTGCTTGAGAGGCTTCTTGCATGAGAGAAACAGAACACACTGCAACTGCCCCCACGGGCCTTGGAGAGGAGTAACCTGTGTCCTGAGCTGGTGTCCGGAAGACTTGCATACTCCATCATCAGCAACCTGGATGAGGTGGCACAGCAGGTGGAGAGGTTGGACGTCCCCCTGCCCATCATTGCCCTCATTGTTTTCACCTACATTTCCTGTGCAGCCACCATCCTCCCCACCTGGGAGAAGCACCTGGACTTACAAGATGACTTGTACTTCTTCGTCACGCTGACTGCGATCAGGCTTGGGAACACCGTTTTAGAACACCCTCCCTTCTTGTTTTTTCCCCTCTACATCATCACTGGGATGCAGAGTGTGTGTATCCCTTCCAAGCTCCTGCAGAGCAGGCTGGTTGACATCTGCAAAACTCTCTTGCTGTTCTTCACAAGAAACTCTACTAAAAAGCGAAGTCTCCGCCCTCTCTCGCGTGACTCAGATGGGCTGAGCTGGTTTCCTTGCCTTGTCTTTTGGGGCAGTGCAGTTAAAACTGGTGGCACTGCAGCCTGTCACCTGAGACCCTGGGGCTTGGAGACAAATCCTGTATGAGGGCTGATTTCAGTCTCGAGGTCTTGCAGGAATGTGGCCAGTGCCCTCTGTATCAGGACATTAGATAGAAACTATCACCGTTCTCCAAAATCCAATTAATTTTTCTGTCTTCATTTTTAAAAAGCGCCACCTTGTGTAGACGAAATTGCCTTATGGAAGTCACCAGTTTTCTTGCAACACAAGAAAAAAAATTATCTCTATTCTTGCAATTTGTACTTTGTGCTAAAGTAAAATCTTCCTGAGCGGCTCCCTGTTTCCCCCGATGAAACAGAGCTAGTGTGAGCAGCTTCTTTCCTTAAATGAGTGTATGAATGTGCATGGGACCAGCCTAGTCCCAGCCCGTGTAAACGACGGCGATGCCACTGAGTGGAATCGTCACCTGGGGGCTGGGAATACTTCCTGGTTGCCAGATTCTGTGCAGACCAGTGTTCTCACTAAGCAGCACATGACTGGCACCTTCTGAATGAGTTGGTATGTGAACGTGTTAATGTTTAAGTGAATGATTGGCACACGAGATGGTTGGCACTCATTGGGTGGATACACTGCTGAGCTGTTCATGAATGAGTTGGCTTGTGAGTAGGCTGGTCTGTGTGGCAGATGCTGTAGGAGCCCCACCCTTATGCCCTGATATTCCAGCTTCCTTTGCCTGAGGACTTTCTCTGCCTACTAAAGCATGGGGGCGGGGCAGGTATATGCAGGGCTGTGCAGGGCAGGCTAGAAGTGCCAAGGAGTTAAGCCTCTGGGGAGCAGTCCTCAACCCATGACTGACAGGAGTGATATGTGGCATCCAGATAGGGAGGGATAACTCTGGGCCATGCTCAAGACTGCCTCCTGAGTTCCCCAGCTGAATGGGGCCTCAGTTGCTCATGAGCACACCCACCATCCCATGCTGGAATTGAACCGACAACCTTGTTGTTGAGAGCTCACACTGTAACCAACTGAGCCATCCAGCTGCCCCTCCGGAAGCTCAGTGGCAGCTCATGGTCTTCAATCTCATTGTGAAGGGCGCAGCTCATGGGCCCATGTGGGAATCGAACCAGCAACCCTGTTGTTCAGAGCTCGGGCTCTAACCAACTGAGCCATCCTGCAGCCCCATTTTCCCACTCTTCTTGAGATCACCCCCAAATAACCCATTTGCACACAAATCCTTGTCCCAGAATCACTCCTGAGGACCCCAGCCTGGGAGAGGATGTAACGAGACTGTGTGTGCACTGGTTGGCATACACACGGAGTAGTACAAGGCTCTTACTACTATGTCCCTGCTCAGTTATGAGACGTGACCGATTTGAGAGAATCAGAGTTTCTTTGAGAGAATCTTGGGAAAATCAGCCTGAATCCTGTGATTAGCAAAATGAAACAGTCCCTACGTAAATTCTGAATTTTGCTCCAGGGTATAGAACAAAAATTGCAGGAACCAATGAAAAGTGCCAGGAGATTCCAGTTTGAAAACAAAGGAAGCACATAGGTTTTGAAGGGCTCTTCCGAATGTATTCAGTTCAATATCCACTGAGTGCTTGCTGTTTTCAGGACCAAGTGGAGGGAGATAGAGGTAGAATCTCAGCCACTTCCTCCTGGAAGGGGGTAGAAAGTCCTGTTCAAAAGCAAACATGGAGTTTATCAGGGACACATTTGCAAATTAAAGGGCACAGTCATTGGCTCCTTTGATTTGCTAGTGGGTATTCTTCTGCAAGTCTCAGGACTTGGCCCAGCACGCTTTCCTGTTCCTCACTTCTCACCGCTCTGTCCCCAGCAACACCACATTCCACCTCCCTATTTGCTTCGCATTCCGGGGCAGAAACAAGAATTCATTCCTCCAAGCTCTTACTTGGTGGTCCTCAATCTTGCCTGTACACCCGAGGAGCTTCTAGGAATTCGTGGGGCGCAGAAACACCCTGCCCCCCATGCACAGCTCATCTCGGATCTGCCAGGACCTGGACCAACCTTTTGGTGGAGGCTCTGACCCAGAGGCTGTGACCCAGAGGCCATCAGCCCAGTACGTGGTATTGTTAGCTTCTCCCCACTTGTTAAACAGAAGACGAAACGGAAGTTCAGAGGCCTTTCGTTCAAGACGACAGCCAAAGAGATGGTGGGGAGAGCGAGGATGAAGGGAGTCCGTCCAGGAGGCCCTGCCGGGGCTGCGAGAGCGGGCGCTGTCAAGGGAAGGGCAGCCGGTCCGGCGGCACTGCCAGGTGGGCTCAGGATTCGGAGCTCGCGGGGTGGGGCAGCTGATGGAGGAACCGCTCTCGCTGGGACACTACGTTGGGGTCCCACGGCGAGGCTGCCCGGGGCCGGCTGGCCAAGCCTCTCTTCCCAGAGCGGCCACCAGGTGGGGCCGCCAGACCGCATAGGTCCCGCGCTCCTGGGCCAGCAGGTGGCGCGTCCGCTGTTCCGAGCCCGGTAGCTCCTCCACCGCCTGGAGCCTCCAGGACGGTACCTCCCCCCCCCCCCCCGTCCCCGCCCCCTCCCCACCCGGGAGTGGATGTCTCCCGCTGTGGCCCTCTGAGAGAAGACGTCTCGGACTTCTGTCCTCACTGCAGTCCCCGAGGAGGAGGCATCTCGGACCTCTGTCCCCCGCCGCGGACACCCGGGGTAGCAGCACCTCGGACACATGTCCTCAGAGCAGCTCTCTCAAGGGGCGCTTTGGACTCTTGTTCTCGCTATGGCTGTCCTGGATTCCTCAAATCACATGTCCTGCCCAGCTAAGGTCAGTGAAATGCTACCACTCGAGTTCCAGCCACTTGACAATTGATGTCCAGTCATTAGGCCCACATCACCTGGGATGCTTCCTTCTCTGATCCACCAACCTCACTCCAGAGAGCAGGGCCCTTTGCAGACTGTCTGGAGCTTGCAAGAAAGACACCTAGAAGTTTCTACAATGTACAGATGCCCTGTCCCACCTGACATATGGTATTGGAGGTTCTGGGAGTGACCCCCAAGAATGGCTGTGGTGTTGGGGCTGTGGTTTACTGTCTCTAGCGCTGCCAGGTGTTTTCACCTGGTGGGTGTGAAAACCACGTCTTAAGGGGGAGGGCCAGAGACAGGCAAGCTGGCACAGGAAAGGGCTTGGGAAGGCCTAGTGCTTCCTGGGAGGGCCATTGAGGACAGACCTGGCTGGGTGCCGGTCTTGCTGTGACCCTGCTCTGCTGAGTGACCCGGACAAGTGGAGACCTGCTTCTGGGTCCTACCAGAGAGGAGAGGATTGGCCTGCTGACCTCTGGGGTTTGGATGTCCTGCCCTGTCATGCACAGAGCCTGCTGCTTTGATGGGGGGGAGTGACCTGATCCCCTAGGACACTGGCATGTGGGCTGCTGGATGTATTGCCCTTGACCTGGGCCTCAGTGCTGACTAGGAGGTGGCCGTGTGGCTGAGTGGTTAAGACCTTTGCCTGTGGAGACAGGCTGCCTGGGCAACCTCAAATCTTGGCAGATTTCTTTACCTGTTAAATTGACATAAAAATAGTACTTACCTCAAAGGGTTGTTATGAAGACCAAACACGGTCATGAGGAGTGCTGTAGCCCAGAGTCCAGCTTTGTGAGCTCTTAAAAAAAAATCCTAGCTCTTCCCACGATTAGGAGGCAAAAATGGCACGTTTCAGCTTTCTTCAGCGCCCTCTCACTGCCTGCGGTTGGGAGAAAGGGGGTAGATAGTGAGGTAAGAGCCTGGTGTATTCAGCATCAGCTTGCAGGATATTCTCAGTGAGCCCCACGTTCATTGTGGGGTGGTCCAAATCTTGCGGGCCCAGACAGTATGGGCAGACCCTACCCAGGCTGGACATCTTTGGCGAGGTTGGACACCTCTGGCAATGAACACCCCAGTATGCATAGGGTGGGAGGCACTCTTCCCCAGCCCCCACTTAGTACCTTGAGGTTTCTTGGCACTGTATCCTTCTTCCTCTGCCTGATGTGTTCTCTCGCTCTCTTTCTCTCTCACCCCCGCCCCCCACTCATAGACCTTGCTGGGCCCACCTCATTGTTCCCTGTGCTTCTGCGTGCCTACCAGGGGCCCTTCGTTCCTTCCCTGTCTCCACTCCCCCCTTTGGCCTCATCCACTCTGGTGAATATTAACACCATCCCCAGTCCTGGCCACTCCCTAGAATTCCAGACTGAAGACTGCTTCCCCAGTACCTCTAACTGACATGTCCAAGACTGAGCTCTAATCTTGTCCCCGAGTCCTGCTCCTTCCCATCTTGGGAGCAGCAGCCCCAGCCTTCCGGTTGCTCAAGCCAGATGCCTAGGAGGCGGCCTTGACTCAGCTTTCTTCTGTCTCCCACTCCAATCTGAGAGTCACGTGTGCAGTCTTGAGTGTACCTCCTAGAGATTCTAATGCAGCCGGTTTCAGATGGGGCCTGGCATGTGTATACCTTAGAAGCTCCCAGGTGACTTTGGTTACTTATTCATTCCTTTGCTCATTCACAAGCCTTTGTTCAATGAGCACTGTATGCCAGGCACTAGAGGTATAGCCCTTAAGGAGAGGACTTCTGATGTACAGGCACATGGTAGGTGTCACGTGGGTTCTCTGGGCAAATGTATATCCAATAGGGTTGGTGATCCAGACCCCTGCCCCCCAAACAGAGAACCAGTAAGACAGCTGGCGGAGCCCTACTAAGCGTATCTTCAGACTTCCCACCAACCATGGCCCCTGTGTTGTCTGTCTCCCCATTTAGCTCTCTGGAAGCCAGGCAGAAGCCATGGCTGGCAGTGGGCTCTCCAGGGTCAGAAGGCCTGGGCAGCTCAGCTGTTGCCATGGTGACCAACATGCATCTGTTCAGCAGAGAACTTTGAAGTTGACTTGGATGTGGGATAACAAAGGGCACCTCCATCTCAGATGCAAATCATGGCTTCTTTTCATCCTCCTCAACCCTTTACTGTTCTGCTTTTGTTCTTGCCATTTAGATCAGAGAATAAAACCCTTTCAAGTGCTATAAATTTAAACCATAGGCAATTAAGAGGCCTCTCTGAGCTTCAAGCCCCCCTTTAGTCTCTTCCAAAAGCAATCACATGTGAAGAAAAAGAAATGAAGGTGCAAAGGTGGTCAGCATTGCCTGTATGTCACTATCCAACAAATATTTACTGAGCACCTACTAAGTGCCAGGACCCAGGGGATTCGGTGTCATACAAGACTCTCCCAGAACTTCTTATCAGGACTACCACTCCATGCCTCAGTTTCCCCAGTGTACAACAATTGGGCTGAAGTAACCCAGAGGTTGTCATATGGTGCTTTCTGAAACCCAGGGAAAGATTCACTTACCCCGTTTTGGCCTGAGTAACTTTCCTTTGCTTTGTTTTTTATAATCTGCTCCCCTGTAACATTTTGTTTAAAGAAAGAAGTCCACAACTTTAAAAAAAAACAAGAAAAAGAGGATACGTTGGGAATGAAAACCACTAGGCCAAGGATTCCCTAAGGCTCTTTCCAGATGGAGAATGTTCTGTGATGGTGACAGCTAAGGAGACGGCACATTCTCTGGGCTCTTTGGCTGCATGGAGACTGATACACAGAAGAAGGCAACTTGCATTAAGATGTACACCTGCCTGGATGGCCGACATCCTGCCTTCATTTTAAATAAAGTAAGAAACTTCGCTTGTCTGATGTTGGAAAGAGAGAAAATCCTACGTTTCTCAACCATTAGACCCAGGGCGTCACTTCTACGACATCTGCCCTTCTCAGACTCCAGATCTGCCTGGGCCTCACAGCCCCACCCTCACCCCTTCCTCGCAGAGCTTAGCCCGGGCCTGCTGCCTTCACCCGGTGCCCTCTGCGCGCCCACGCCCCATTCTGGCCTCCACACAGCACCCTGTGATGACCTGGGGTCTGTGCTCTCAGCCCAGCTGGACTACGTGGCCTCAGAGTGTGATGATTGTTGAAAAATGTTATTAGATGAGGTGCCGGGGCCCTATTGTTCCCTGGGCCCTGCGCCTCACTCTGTGCGTTTCCTAGGTTTTCTCCTGAAATGCAGGAGAGCCTGGTGCACAGTGCAGAGCTGCCCTCGTCACCTTCCTTTCCTCCCTCGGCAGCTTCCTCCCCTCTTCCTTCTCAATAGGTGACTGAGAGACATCTTAGGGCTGATTACAGAGGCGACTCCAGTCTTTTCCCAAAGCCATTTACACTGTCTGGGCAGGGAGACGGGAGTAAGTGAGGGACTAGGAGGGAGTTTTATTGACTGTCTCTTGTATTGAAGAGCCGCAGGAAAGCTTTATTAACACGGCAAATCCAGACAATCTTATTTAGGGCCGTCATGCAGCCTGGGCCCACTCAAGGTTCAAGCCGGTATTTTCCGCCCTAGGCTGAGTCTTCTCGTATTTATTTCTTTAGTATGCACAGTACCTTTCTCCCTGAAGCCCAAATTGATGCAAAGAGCAAGGAGAGATTCTGGGTTGCAGAACAGCGTCTATCAAAATACCCTGAACTTATGATGTCGTGCCACCCAGTGGAGCTACTGAAATTTGCTCTCTTGCCTCATCCTCACGGGCTCCATCCAGAGATCAGAGGCTCCCAGGTCACTGAGGCCACGTCTCCCACTTTGCTCTGCATGGTCCCAGGCGCACAGTGGGCCTGCAGTTGAGACAGGAGGATGGACATGTAGGGTCAGCGGCTTCTTGGCTTTGACAGCTTTGGGTGATCCCTTCCTGCTGGGGATGTGTGGAGTTCAACATCAGCAGCATTCCAGGGCTGCCACCACGCCCCTCCCCCATCCTCTGAGGAGATGTGAGCTGTGCAGAGCGGAGGAGGGAATGGGCCGTGTCGAGATCTGAAGCCAGGTTGACAGTCAGCACACATTTTGCACACACTTCACATTCTCATCTGGCTGCCGCAGCCCAAACAGATGTCCCAGAAGCAAGAACTGTTCCCACTGTGTGCTCTGCAGAAAGCACTCATGGGAAGGGGGGGATGGCAACGGGTTTCTGAAATGGGTCTTGCCCACAGTGGGAAATTTCCTGCTCTTTGATCCAACTATGCCACAACTAGGGGTTTTCCTGAAGGTGACAGTTACACAGGTATGGAAAGGTGCGGTCACAGGGATTGTGCACTGTGGCATTATTTATTATGGCCCAACAGTGCAAATGTCCCTCAGCTGAGAGCAAGTAGGTCAGTGCCTGTGCAGTCACACACTGGACTCCCTTGAACCACCGAAAGGGAAACTTTTGCAATCAACGTATGTTACTTTTGTAGTAAGGCAAAAGCACAATGAAAATTTTAAAAAATTATTGGGATGGTTTGCCACCAAAACACATCATTGCCAAAATTAAACCCATTGGGCAATCATTGTGCACAGCTCAATGTACAAAGCCTGGTACTAAGCTCAGTGTGGGGAGGTCACAACATGTACTGAAACCTGGTCTTGTCCTCTTGGGGTTCACAGCGATAGACAACTGGGCAGAGCGCTGCTAAACTCACGGCGTCAGGCCCCGAGGCAGCCGGGGAGAGGCAGCGTAGCCTGCTGGGGAAGGGCAAGGATTCACCTGACTTGGGTTCAAGTCTTTGGGTGGTGGGGGAGCAGCATTGCTAATAATAGCCCCAAATGGGGGAAGCCCCCATCTCTATCCACAGAATGAACAGAGAAATTGTGATATGGCCACACAGTGGAATACGATACAGCAGCGAACATGAACACACTACAGTTATACATAATATGGACGAATCTCACCAGTGACATTGTACAAAAGCAACCAGGTAGAGAAACGATGCCTACAGAATGATTCCACTTATAAAAAGATAAAACAATAGACAATTATATTTTTAGGGAAACACCCTAGGTGGTAAAAGTTATAAAGAGGAGCAAGGAGAAGAGAATCAAATGAGTCAGGAGAGTGGTCACTTTGAGGGGCAGAGAGGTGATTGTGACCGAGGAGAGGCACTCAGGGGTTCTGGGGCTTCCAGTTGGGTTTTATATCCTGACCAGGGTGAGGGTCACATTTTGGGGCTCACTGAACAATTATCCTATACACTGCAAACATATGTTTTGTGCCCTCTTCTGTATGTAAGATATATACTTCAATTAAAATATGAGAAGCGATAGAAGTTTGTGGTAAAAACACTACAAAAAATAGGGAAGGGCATAAAATTACAAGTGGAAAGTAAAAATCCTCATCCTCCTACACTCCCCTCTCCCCACCAACACCCACCCAGAACCGATCTGCCTGCATTTTGCACTTGCACGTGTATGTATTGACTTTTTAATAAATTTCTTTTCTTAAATTGGATCATAACAGATGTGCTGTCCTGTGTGCTTAGGTTTCATTGCATAATAATACATCTTGGATATTTTTCAATGGTACACCTGACACTACCTCATTTTCTTATATGGTCACTCGGGATTTCACTGTCAGGGTGACCACCACTTACTTTTACAGGTCCCAATGTGCAGACATTCAAGAGATTTCCAGATTTTTCCTACCACCATTCTGAAGCCACACAAGTGACTTGACATACAAATGTCTTACCCATGATAATTTTCAAAAGCTTTCTCATCCTTAAGCATTTTCTCTCATGTCGGGGGGGCTTTGACGAATGCCTGGGGCTGCAGAAGACATTTAGTTTCTCTTGCTGCCATTTGAAAGGGATTAGTTCTCTGCTCTCCTCAGAGGAATTAGGGTTTCAAAATCTGGAACTTCAAAAACAAGACCTGGAAAGTCACCCTGGTGACTGCAGCTCAGGCCACCTGTGCGAAAAAGGGTGGACCAAAACATTCCCAAAAGGCTCCTAGGAAAGGGGAAGCTCTCCTGTGTGTGCACGTGTGTGGGTGTGTGTGTGTGTCCCTGTGGCACCCACATGCTGGTTTTGCAGGGACACAACACCTTCTACAAGACAACAGTCGATATAAACCCAATTGGACATAATGACTAGGTTTTTCCCCCATCAGGGATGGTGACAGTGATTTCTCAGATGCCTTTTAGTTACAGACACGTTTCTGAACAGAATAATTAGGTTTGGGTCTTTGCAGCCTGCCGTATTGGACTATTGATCACCCACTAAAATCTCCTACCCTGCGGATGTCTGGGTGTGCAGTTGGCATAGCAAGTGGGCGAAGGCAGCTCTGAGCAGGGGCTGCGGGAGCCTCCACAGAGCTGCCTCTCGAGTTGCTGGTCCCTCCCAGAGCTCTCTGCTGCTGGAGGGTCAGCTGTGGGCACCCCAGTGTGGAACATCAGCTGACGCTGAGCCATGAAAGCCCAGGAAGCAGAGTTCCAGTCCTCGTTGCCCTGCCTGTGTGACCTCAGGCAAGGCTCTGTCCCTCTCTGGGTCTGCTTTCTCCTGTGGAAAAGGCAGCCATTAAATAACCTACCTCCAAGGCCCCTTCCAGCCTTGATGTTTTATCCCAGTGCTGGAATATCCCAGAAATGTAATGTGAGCCAGAAGTGCGGCCCACATAGGTAATTTTAAACTTTCTAGCAGCCGTATTTTTAGAAAAGTAAAAAGTAATGGGCATGATTAGTTGTAATAACATAGTTTATGTAGCCCAATGTATCTAAAATATTATCATTTCAGCATGCAAACAATGTGAAATTAATGAAATGTTTTTCCTTTGTTTTGTGCTAAGCCTTCAAAATTCAGTGTGCATTTCGTACATATAGCGCACCTCAATTCGGCCTACTTGCTTTTTAAGCTCTGCGTGGCCACATGTGGCCACTGGCTGCTGGATTGGACAGCGCAGCCCACCCGGCCCACCCACTGTCTGTACAGATGAGGAAACTGCGGCTCTGTGGCTGGGGCAGAATTGGCTGTGGGCCCAGGATCCTCACCGTGCATCTGAGGCTAGTCCGGTGAGAGAATTGTGCAGGATGCTCTTGGGGAGACAGGGGAGGAAGAAATCACTTCCTTTGCCATCAAGGAGTTGACGGTCCAGCTGGGAAAAAAAAAAAAGAATGAGTCCAGATGTACCTAGTGGGGAACAGTGCCAGCTGGCAAAGGCTTTGGTGGGGAGCAGGTTCTCGGGGCCTTCTGCGTTCTTGAAGGTAGAAACCCAGAAGGGTTGCCATGGTCGTCCCAGGCTTGACGTCTGTGTGGAAAGAGTTGAGTTGGGCTCTGGAGCTAGGAATAGGATTTGGAAAGTTGGGGGGATGAGGAAAATATGAATAATGTCTGTTTCTGGGGCCTTAAGGGGGCCATCTGATTAGAGCAGGGATGGGAGCTGGGGGGCTGAGGTGGGGTGGAGTGTGGTGACCCTAAAAGCCAGGCAGAAGGGTTCGGACAGTAGCATTGGGAGCCACCTCAGGTCTTAAGCTGGGGAGGGGCTCCCTGAAAGCACTGGTTCGTGGAGACCCACTGAGCCACTGATGGATTGGAGGCAGCACCTGGAGCCAGGGAAGCGGGTTAGGAGACCGGTGGAGCAGGAGGGGGTGAGTGGACTTGGGGGCAGTGGATGAAGAGGGAAGAGGAGCCAATTCTGTGCTGTGCCTGGGCCTTCAGCTTTGATGATGTGAATGTGATGACATCCAGGCATTTTGCTTCAGGCTGGGCTCTCCTGCCCAAGGCCAGGAAGCACATTCTGGGTGGATGGATCTGCTAAGTAAAGACTTGGTGTCAGGAAGGCAAAGAGATTGGGCATGGGGTAGGAAATGGCTGTGGGTAACTGCTGTGAGGGAGGGGCCATGGGTGATTCCATTATTTGGGGCTTTAACAAGTGGAGACGGCAATCCCTTAAGGCATTATAAATCGAGTGGGGTTTTTGGTGAGTCAGTGGGATGGTGGGAAGAAGGTTTTTCAAGCCAAACCAGGTGGGAGGAGGTGGGGGCTTGGATAGGTAGGAGAAAGAGGGTGGACACTGCAGGTGGAGGAAGTCACTTCTGCAAAGGCACGGAGGCTGGACTGGGCATAGCACACCACTGGACCCAGGAGGAGACAGCCTGGTGGGGCTGAAGCCAGTTCAGGGGGTTACCCTCAGATGACAGTCACTGCTTAACTGATCAGGGATTGAGTCAACCACAGCATTTATTGAACACTTACTTTGTGCCGGGCAGCCTCAGGCTGGGGAGGATGGGGAGGATGTGGTGAGGGAGACACCAGAGGTCCTCCCCTGGCCTCAGATTTTGGGTGGGAGGGATTCAGGAGTCAGACATCAATCACAGTCCCATTAGTAAAATTGTGATTATACTGGGAAGCGCCAGGAAAGAAAGGTTTAGGGACATATGTATAGGGGTCAGGGAAGGCTTCCTTTCCATCCATTTACTTTCCAAAGCATTTCTTCCTTGAGAAGAAATACTTTTCCATTCATTTACTTGACCTGAGACCTGAAGGCTAAGGGGGGCCTAACTAGATGAAGGGGGGAAGAGGGAAGGACATTCTAGGCTTTTTTGTTTAGGTTTTTGGATCAGTTGTTGAGCAGGAATGGTCTGAGCTAAGGCCCTTCAGTGGGTTACCCTCAGGGTGTATGAACAGATGGGGGGCTCAGAATGAGAATGAGATAATCACACACAGAGGGAGAGGAAGAGCTTCCTTGGCAGAAGGAACAGAGAGTGCAAAGGACCTGAGGCAGAGAACCCGTGCTGAAAGGAACCCAGTGTGGCTGGAGGGGGAAGGCAGTGGCTGAGTGGTGTAAGAGGTGTGGAGGCTGCATGGTCCTCCCCCAACGGCACTGCTGAGACCCACGGGATACACAGAGGGTCTAAAGCCACGTGCGAGCCCCGATAATTATAAGGGAATCAGCTTTAAATCAGACTCAAAGGCGATGAGGCGAATGATGACGGAGACAGTGGTTGAGGCTGGACCAGGCATGTCCCACTGGGCCACTTTAAAGACATTTGCCATTATCCCAGTGCAAGCGCATTGAAGGGATTTAGACCGGGGAGTGGAATGAGCACACTGGTATGTTTTGGCTCTCTCCAGCTGGTGAGGAAGGTGGACTGTGGGGGCCTGAGTGGTCATCGGAGTAGCCACTGGGGACAATTGCAATGGTCCAGGTGAGAGTGGAGAATCAAGGCATAAAGCTAATGAAACACTGCTCTTCACAGCTGGCTGGCTCCTCTGCAGCCTTCAATTACAGCAAATGTCCTCAGACAGGTTAGTGATTCTATTAAAGTGGCCAAACCTGGAGACCTGCATTTTACAGATAATGCTGCATGAAGCCAGTTAATTCAGTGATTGAATTATTAAGTTAGAGCATCTATGACTTAATTTCATTGGCAGCCAGCAAGGCATCCTTCCAGGAAACTGACATTTGCTTTGACAGTCCCTCTGAAAACCAGTACAGTAGATTTGGTTCCATCTTGTACAGAAAATGTTCTTTTACAGTACGCAGGAGAACAAAGAAAAGAATGAAAATGAAATGCATCTTTTTTCTAATTGTAGTTCACTATTTATATACTATATATGTTAAACTGATATGGCTGGCTTCAAGGAAAACAAAACCCTCTAACTGAATGAGACAGATCCTGGCTGAGACTTTCCATGAGTCCTTGAAAATAATGTGAAGTCTGTTCTTTTTCAGGGTAAATCAATATTAATGAGTCCAGCATGGTGGACGGTATTGTTTTGATCTTTTATGTCTGCTGATTTTTTGTCGAGGTGTTTTGCCAGTTGTTGAGAAAGAGGTGTTAAATTCCCCAATTTGGATTGTGAAATTGTCTTTTTATACCTTTAATTCTTTCTGGTTCTGTTTCATATATTTGAAATTTTACTATTGGGTGCATATACATTATGATTATTATGTCTTCCTATTGAATTGATCGCTCGGAACTTTGTTTTGAAATCTATTTTATCTGTTATTAATATAGTCGTGTCCACCTTCTTATATTTACAGTCTGCATGTATATTTTTTCCATCCATTTCCTTTCAACCTACTTGTGTCCTTACATTGAGAATGTCTCTTATTCAGACAGCATAGAGTTCAGACTATTTAGTAAAATTTATCCTGACAATCTCTTTGAATTGTAGTGCCCATTATGCTTAATGTATTTCATCTATCATTTTATTTTTTGTTTCCTACTTGATTCCTCTGATTTTTTTTTTATTTTTTGCTGATCTGTTCCTCCTTTCCTGCTTTTTAAAATTGAATATTTTACAGAATTCCATTTAATTCTGATTTTCCTGTTAGCTGTTTAGCTATTTTTCCTTGTGTTATTTTCACAGTTGTTGACCGAGAGATTATAATATACATCCTTAACTTTTTACAGTCCATTCATAGTTAAAACTATACCACTTCACATAGAACATAGAAATCTGCCGCTTCACATATAACGTTGTTATAAGTATAATAATACATCTACACGTGTCACAAGTGCCTCAAGACTATACTTTTAAATGGTGAAAGCTTTATAAAGAAAATAAGGGGGAAAGCCAAATAACAACAATATAAGATAAAGCAAGCCCTGAGTTTTTGCATTGAGCTAGATATTTACCTTTTCTGATGCTCCTCATTCTTTTCTGAGATTCTGGGTTTCCATCTGCTCTCATTTCCTTCATTCTGACTTAGACGGAGCACAGCCTGCCAGCCCCTGGGAGATGCAGGCCACGTGAGGCCTCTGTGCTCAGGACCAATTCTGTCCTGGAAGCCTTTGCTTGGGGCGGTGGGGGAGCCTTGTGTAAGGAGGGCTGAACTGATCTTCTGCCTTGATTCTGAGCATATTATGGTCGATGGTCCTGGCAAGGCCTGTTTCTTGGTTTATTTTCACTTTCTGGCCTTGTCCCACAACCCCTTTCCTGGGTCCCATCCCCCAAAAGGCATCCACTCAGTTGTGTGAATAGATACACTTGAATAAGAATGGAGCTCTGTGAGCTTCTAATGAATCGACGTGGAATCGTGGAATCCTTCAGCAGACCTGACTCTCCTCTCGCCTTTCCAACTCAAGACTTCGTCAAATCTACGCACAGACGTGTGGGTAACCCAGTGTGTCCTTCTAACGGCTACGAGGTGCTCCTCCACATTTCACTTATTTATTCCCTAGTGATGGACACTGAGGTTGCCTGTAACTCCCCTGTGATGCAGGCAACACCGTAGTGAGTATCCTTAGCCTCGGCCCCTTAGGACCCGAGCAGGGGTTTCCCTGAGACAGAGACAGGGGAGAGACTGCTGGATCAGAGGGTGCGGGCTGACATAATTCCACTGAGCACTCCTGATTGCGCTCCAGAAAGGCTGCACAGCCCCCACGCCACCCCCAAGGAAAGGGTCTCCATCGCCTCACATCTTCACCAACAAATGGCATTTACCCAACTGCCTAATGTTGCCGTAATGTAGTGCTGTATCTCACCAGTCATTTCAATTGCCTTCTCTGATTGCTAGCGAGTCTCTCTTCATAAGCTTGGTAGACATCTGGGCTTCCCCTTCTACAAACTGCACCCTGTGCCCAGCTCTCCACTGGGCATCCACCTTCCTTCCTTTACCCATGTATTAACTAGTATATCTGGTTTTGCTAGCCTAGGAACCACTGTCTCTTCAAGATGCCTTTATTTTTGTTCATTTCTGCTCTGACCCATCATTTGCATGTCACAGCTTAATGCCCAGAGGACAAGACACATTTATTTTCCTTATTTCCAAGTTCTCTGGTGGGCAGAGCACCCGAGGATTTTCCCCATGGATCACCTACACCTTCCATGTACTCAGCCCTTTCACTGTCCCAAAGCTAGGGGACACTAAATGAATATGAGCATCTGCTATGTGCCAGGCATTCTGCAAGGATCACCCCACCTCAATCCCCATTAAAAAACACTGTGAGGGGACCTCCTGCCATGCTTGAGTGACAGATGAGAAATCAAGGCATATAAAAGTTTAGTAACATGCCCAAAGTTACATACCTTGTAAAAGTGACCTAGCCACAATGCTGCGTATCTATAGCTTAAATTCATGTTAGTTTATCTCAAATAATGTCTATTTCAAATAACTGCTATGTTCCGGGCATCTCCTTGCCTTATCATTCCTAAATATTGAAATTTAGTGAAAAAAGTCAACATTGGTGGTACTTTTGTACCTTCCCAGTACCTTGTGTTTGAAAAGGGCAGGAGCAGGTAGGGGCAGAGGGCAGGATGGCTGAGCTCAGCAGTCTGAGTTCCAGGCGAGAACAAATTAATGTGTTTACTAGGTTGCTTTCTCAAAGCCTTTTCTGGGAGGGGGGCTTCCAGTGGGGGGGGGGGAGAGAGAGAGAGAGAGAGAGAGAGAGAGAGAGAGAGAGAGAGAGAGAGAGACAGGAACCTAACTTTCCTGTTTGAGCAAAGGTGCTTTTCTCTCTGGTTCCCACAGCTCTGCCTCAGAAGGAACCCCTACCTGCCCTGTGCACGTCCTCTTTGCAGGTGTTTAATGAAAACTGACTGTGTTCTGGAATCTCAGTGATGAGTGAAAAGAGTGTCTCCAGTCCTGATACCTTGGGAGACAGAGCTAACTGCTCACACTGAGTAGGGACTATGTTTCTCATGGACAGACATGTTCTGGAGGAAGTAGTGGTTCCATGAGGACTTGTAAGAGAAGGGCCTGTCTGATACTGGGAGGGGGGGTCCATGAAAAGATGCTTTTCCCCAAGAAGTGACATTAATGCTAGTAATGAAGAATGAGAAGGAGACACCTAGGAGGAAAAGAGGAAGAACTTCCCAGGCAGAGGGAATAGAATGTGCAAAGACCCAGACGCAGAGAAACATTGAGAAGAACCCGTGTGGCTGGAGTAGGAAGGAGGGGTTGAGTGGGTTAAGAGGAAACTGTGGAGTCCCAAAGACTCAGACCAGCAGAGCCCCAGACTGGCGATTCAGCCTGGAACCCACTGGGTATATATGAAGACTTCCCACTGGGGACTCTCAACTTCCATATGTCCTCTCTTTTAAATGGGTCTGGCTGGGATGGACCTACGTACAGATATGAGGATGCTCCTTTATTACCTCCACTTTCAACAATCTCCTGTCTCCCACCGGAACAAAGGAAAGGTTCACCTCTCACCCGACCTGGCTTTTACCATCTTATCGTGTTACATTGTCCTGAGGCATAAAAGCATCCACAGACAATATTGGTGTCTCTTTTATCAAGGCTCTAAAAATCCTCTCCCCCCTCCCTCTCATTAACTAATATACTTCTAATTCAACTTTTCTTTTTGTATTAGATAATTATTTAACTATCTTTTGTATTTAACAATTATCAAAATTCATATTATATATATGATGCCTTTATCATTTATATACTACTAATAATTGTTATCACAACATAAACACAATCATAAAGGGAATTTTAAAACTTAGAGCCTTACGACCATGAGAAAAATTTTAAAAGCTGATGCATATTGATATATTTGTTGAAGTTCATACAAAAGACATGGTGATGAATAAAGAATTAAATGATGAAAACATTACAGTTGGATAAAGTTCTATTGGAAGTGGAATTCAAATATACTTTGAAGGCATAAAGGAAACTAATTTTTTTGACTGTTAAAGGGAAACTTGTTCACATTTTTAAGTACAATATAATGGTTTTGCATTTTTATCATATTGCTATTCTATCGGGTACTTTTAAAAGACAGTTATAATGGTTTTATATATAAAGGTCGATATATACAATATACCCCAAACTATTTAAATGTATGATTTAAAAAACCATTTTAGATGTCAACTTAAAAATGTGTGAGGCATACATATTCTTAAAAAATTCTTTTAGGAGATGTTTAAAGACGCTCTTGTAGACCATGGTGCTCACGGGGTCGTGACAGAATTCAGGAGGAGGGAGCACAGGAATTGGCATTTTCTCTGGCACCACCTCCCTCCTGCTGGCTGCGCTGGAGATAGTGTGGCTTTTGTGTTCACCATTATGGGGTCGCTATCAGAATGTGTAAGCACCTCAATGACAGGAATTTTGTCTGTTTGGGCCATGGCTGTCTCCCTAGAATCAACCGTAGTGCCTGGCACCCAGTAAGCACACAACAAATATTTGTTGGATGAATGAATGGCAGACATTGAGCTCTCTCTAAGGGATGCCTGTGCATTCCCACTTAATTCTTAAAACAACTCTGCAATAGATCCAATTATTAGACCCATTTCAGAGATGGGGAAACTAAGTCATGGAGAGGATACATAACCTGCTCAAGGTCACTGATCAAGGAAGTAGCAGACTGGGACCCAGGCATCCTGACCAGAGCCCTTAACCATGATGCCTCTCTGCACCAGGAAATGTGGGGAAGGGCCTGTGTGTTTGGGTTCTGAAACTCCAGGCACTTTGGGGCACTCCATAAACGTGATGCCCTTCACAGCCCCCTTAAACAGCTCCCACCATCCACTCTCTTCTAAGTGGTTTTTCTTCTTTCCTCCCTACTTAATATTTACGTTACATACATCCTGGGACATCCCGGAGTCCCCATGTTACTGACCTACTTACTTATCCAACCATGTTTCTCACACTTCAGGGCAGCAATGGGAAGCATGGTGGGGGGAGGGGCACTGGAAGGAAGTCAGGAGGTGGAAGAGCGTGGGAGAGGCACACACTAGGCAGTCTGCAGCTGACAAGAAGCCAACAGTAATAAAACAAGGCTAAACTCCACTGCTAAGAGACAGCAGTAGGATAACGTTTATTTTAAGTGGCTTTCCAAGAAAATAGCTCCTGTCCCTCCTACACGGGCCTCCAGAGCTCCAGCTATGTCAGGGGGAGTCTGTCTGTTTCTCTCCTGTTTATAAAATGGAGGGACTTGGAAGTCAAAGGTGGACACTTACCTGTTTGTAGTGCAGATTACAGCTCCAGCTCAGTCCCAAACAGGCACTCTCGGCCTGTCAGCCATCTTTCTCTCTTTCGCTCTTGCCCCTTTTTCCTTTTTCAAATTAAATTTATTGGGATAACATTGGTTAATAACATTATATAAGTTTCAGGTGTACAGCTTTATAACACATCATCTACATTTTCCATTATGTGCTCACCACCCAAAGTCTCGTCTCCTTCCCTCACCACATGTTTGACCCCCTTTGCCCTCCTTCTTCTCCTCCCACCCCTTCCCCTCTGGTAAACACTATTCTCTGGTCTGTATCTATGAGTGTGTGTTTCTTCTCTGACTGCAGTCTGTTTTATAGCCCGCATATGAGTGAAATCATAGGGTTCTTGTCCTTTTCCATCTGACTGATTTCACCTTCATGATACTCTCAAGACCCATCCACGTCGCAGAGGGCAGTATTTCACCTTATTTTGTAGCTGAGCAGTACTCCATGGTACATATACGCGCCACATCTTCTTTATCCAATCATCCAGTCCCCTTTTCCCTATGTTTCCACATCACTAGCTCAAGGGTACCCAAGAACCTGAGGCTCAAACACTGCCAGTGGCACCTGCCTCAGGCTCCAGGAATGGGAAAAGGGACGGGTGGTGGGGTGCCGAGTGGCTTCCCCAGGAAGGATCACCTGCCCCTGGCTCCCAACAGCCTATGACCCCTTTCCTGGCAGTTACCCAGTAGCCTTCATGCCGTCAAGGCCAATTTCAGGGACCGTGAGGATCAAAGAGCAGCTCTAGAACCTTCTTGGGGCCAGATGCAAGCTCTAATCCCGGATCCTCACCTCGGCTCCGGAGCCTTCACGCAGGGACCCTTGACCCCTCTCCCCGGGGCTCCTGATTTCTTCCCTCTGCGCCCCAGCCGCTCCACCCGGGCCCAGGTTCTCGGAGCACTCGGCCACGTACAGGGGCAGACGAGGGTCTGGTGCTCCGGGCGGCTCAGGACCGGGAAAACTCGGGGTGGGGGCACAGAGCCGGAAAGGGCAGCGCGGGTCTGGGCGGAGGCGGAGGCGAGGCAGCGGTCCCTCCCGCCCCCCGCCCTCGCTCCGCGCCGGCCGTGACGTCAGAGCCGGACCCACTAAACCGAGCCGCGGCGGCGGCGGCGGCAGGTTGCTGGGCGGAGGTTGCGACGCTGAGCCGCCTGGACGGACGGAGCCCACAGCGGCCAGGACAGGCAGCCGCCTCCACCCCGAGGTAACGCCGATCCCGCTGGCTGCCCGCAGAGCTCGGCGCTGGGGCAGAGCACCGCCGGGACGAGGGGGAGGGCGGGGAAGAGCGGGCCGGACCCAGGGCAGGGGAAGCCCCCAGAGCGCCGCGCGCGGGGTTCGGGGCGGCGGGAGAGCCGGGGCGCAGGACGCAAAGTGCGCGGGGTCCCGCGGCGCTTTTCTGAGAGCGCAGTGGTAGAAGCGGGACCTTTGGGGGCAGCCGAGAGCGCGACAGCGCCCCACGAGCCCCAGGTGTGGGCCGCGACGGCGCTCGCGGGCGTTATTGATGAGTACAGGTGCGGGTGAGAACGCGCTCGCTGCAGGTGAGACGAAGGTGGGACGCTGGGGACCCTCCCACACCGCCTCCTCTGCGGCCCGGGAAGTCTGAGCATTGGGGGTGGGGGAGCCCCGGATCCGCGACGGCCCCTCACCTCCCGCCGCGCCCGCAGCGGAGCCCCAAGCCATGGCCCTGCGCGAGTTGCCGCCGTTCCGCTGGCTGCTGGAGAGCCGTCACTCCCGGAAACTAATCCTGTTCATCGTGTTCCTTGCGCTGCTGCTGGACAACATGCTGCTCACCGTCGTGGGTACGTAAAGACTGTCTCTCCTCGGGGCACCGCTTCCCTGGGCGCCCCACGTACGCGAACGCGGTCCTGGAGCTCTGCGCGGCCTGGGGAAGTTGGAGAACGCGCTTTGCAAAAATACATCCCCCCTAAGACTGCCGCGCCGCGTCTGGGCTGGTAGGAGCCGCGTTTGTGGCTTCGTTTTCCTGGTGGTCAGGTCAAAAATATGACATCCGATAAAACCCAGAACTTGTGTTTCCTCCTGATAATGTCCTGCTCTCCCCCACCCCCCACTTTCACCGCAATGAAAAAGATTTCTAGTCAGGACTAGCAATTCCCAGAATTCAAAGTAATGTTATAATAATTAGGCTACCTAAAAAGGAGGGTTAATAATTTGATGTAACATCTAAAGAAACAAGTTAACATCCCTCCCTCCAAAAAAGGAAGTGACATTTCAATATATTGTATCAGTGAATAACTCGAGATGGAAACATTTCAGGACCATTTCAAGAGCAGTTTGAACAGTGTTGGTCTTAGCCTTTTTCCTATAAAGGATATTTGAAAAGCTAAATACTTGAAACACAGGTCTCTTAATTAGTCCCATTAACAGCAAAGTATTTGGCATAATTTCCCTTAAAAATATCCAAATTTTTAAAGAATACAGAAGAAATTTTTTTATTTGGACTCTTAAGTGTTGGTTATTTCCCATCTCCATTTGTAGGTTCTCTGGAGACAGTTTTCAGAGCATCAGATAGTCCGGTTTTCACCTCGAGGATTATCAGAGTTTAGGCTCATCTGAGTTCAGTAACAGGGCCCTCACTTCTCATTTGTATTGAATGCTCTATTGTTACACATATGCCCAAAGCTTCTGTCACGTCAAACAGGTTTTCTTTTCCTTTATGAAAGTCTCAGACATTTTTGTATCTTCAGGCAGCATAAAGAATTGCAGATTCCCACTCAAGAAATAGATGAAGTGGGCCTGTTGCAGAATTTCCAGATTATTATTTCCTGCAGGTTTATTTATTTTTTCTAAGACACATAATGAACTTTAGGTTTGTATTTTCTTTTCAGGTTTCTATTTTCTTGACTCATTCATTTAAAGGTCTTTTGAGCCTCTTTCTAAGAAACCCTGGTTGACCCTAAGACGGCCCTGACTTCACTTCAGACCACTTTTCGCTTTCCTAAAAATAGTCCTGTGAAGGAACCCTGTCATGAGAGACCCCCCAAAGGACAGGATTCTCTGGGGCTAGTCAGCTCTGTGCATTAACTGGCCCTGAGAGCAGACAGACTCTCTCAGCCTCCTGGCCTGCGGCTTTGTTCTCTCTAGGGAGCTAAATAATGTGAAATTGTTCCAGTGTTGGTGCGGGGGTCCCATTCCTGAGGTAGACATGCCACCTCTCTCTGTGTCTCATTTGGCATTTGTCCCAGGGAGGGTTTCTGTGCAATCACCACTTTCCTGTTCTGCTCTTGGCCCCAGTCCCCATTATCCCAAGTTACTTGTACAGCATTGAGCATGAGAAAAATGCCACAGAAATCCCGACTGCCAAGCCAGCGCTCACAGTGTCCACCTCAGGCAGCTTCCAGAGCATCTTCTCCTACTATGATAACTCCACCATGGTCACCGGGAATGACACCAGAGACCTTCACGGGGGGCTGCTGCCGAAGGCCACCACACAGCATATGGTGACGAACACGTCCAGTGTCACTCCCAACTGTCCCAGTGAAGACAGAGACCTCCTGAATGAAAACGTGCAGGTTGGCCTGTTGTTTGCCTCCAAAGCCACCGTCCAGCTCCTCACCAACCCCTTCATAGGATTGTTGACCAACAGGTAGGCTATATTATTTTGTCCAGAGAATTTTATGTTATTCCAAACTCATTTCCCCCCTCATTCGGTTTCTCATTCATTCATCGGAATCCGGGAACCAGCGGGGGGTGAGCTGTGGAAATATCCGATCCCTTCCCCTTGTGTTTCTGTCCATAGTTAATCACGATTTCCCATCTGTTCCACCTTTTCATTGCTACCTCTGCTGCTTAAAAAGTAAGACACTATTAAAACAGAATAAAGAGGTCCTCCCTGAGTGGGAGAACTTTGATTCTGACTAATGCCCCCAAATAATGTCCAAATTAGCTTCATGTTAACCTGGATGTGCTGGATATTTTTGGGCCCACATTATTTTGAATAATTGTTCCATTGTTGCTGCCTTCTAGCAACTATTTGTCTTTCTACAGCTGAGGGAGTGCAGCTCTGCCTGGTACATGGGGGCTCAAAGCATAAGATGGGCCTTGCAGTAAGGGGAGGGGATGTTACCTGCAAGGAGGGGGAACAGGTACAATGTGAGTGATGGCGGTGGGCTGCCTTATAAACAGTGTAGCCCCAAAGGCAGAAATGCAAAAAACGGCAGAGAGGAGTGCCCAGAGACCTACCTGAGAAGCAGACCTAGAAACCTGAACACAGAGACTAGAGGTGGAAAAGCAAACACAGGAGAGGGGTGGGGTGAATGAAGGAGGGTAGGGCCGGGGGTGTGGATGGGCTAGTCTATAAAAGACCCCACATGCTAGGCTGAGAAAGGAGTGGGGTTTTGTTGGGAGGCTATTTGGCCTAAGGAAGTGAGGGCAGGACCAGCAGCGCCCTTTATTCAAATATTAAGCATTTCAGGGTGGCAACAGCAGCATTAAACCCAGCCTGGGGCCCTTCTAAGAGGGAGGCTAGCCCTGGGGAATGGGGTGATGGCAGGGGCTCAGAGGGTACGCAGATCTGCCTTTCCACAGCATGAACTGCCCTGGGACACACGGAGGTTGCTAGTAATGTGTCAATGGTGAGCCGGGCGGAAGTACATTGAAACTTTTGTCATTTGGTTTTCTGGACTGAGTAGTGCCACTGCGTCCATTTGAAATACCCTAATCCACGTCCAACCGTCCACTCTGTGTAGAGCAATGTTATGAAACTGCCACCTAAAATATGCTAAGCAAATTAACCCAGCGATGCCTCACTGTGAGCCCCCAAGATGTACCGTTTGTGAGGTGACATTCAGGGGCTCTGTTCTTGAGGAGGAAAACCAAACAGTCCTCAGTAGTTGCAGGGTGCTTTTATTACTTTTTTCAAGACAAAAAGTACTTCTTAAAATGCGTCTGGTATAATTGCAGAAAACGGCTCAACTGCTATGTGGGAAAATTGAGGACGTGATTATAATAACGCCTTGTCATGTTACTAGCTGTAGAGTGTAATACTTAGAGACTCAGCTGAAGTGCTGTGCGTATTCCAATCTTCCAAAGACAAATGGAAAATGAAAAGCTCTTTAAAAATCCATTCTTGTTTTTAATGCTCTGTTTATTCCTCTTGAAAGACGCGTGCTTACTACGAGTGAGACCTTTCCCCTGTAAAATACTCCTAATGCTTTCTGACATTGCAGGCACCCAAGGCTCCTGTCTGGGGCTTTGAAAAAAAAAAAACTGTCCTCCAAGAGAAACCTAATTTTGTGACCTGTGAAATTTAGTCTATTCTGATGGTGAACTTATCTAGAGAAAAATGTTAAACTCTAACTGGTTCCCCCAGCTACCGAGCAAATTTCCAAATCATCATCTTTTAGCACTGCTTTGTAATGTGGAAATGCAAACAAATTTTAATATTGATATAAGCAGAACAATTGAGTGAACTCTGTTGTCTCTCGCAAAATAGTCATGATGTGTAATTTTTCTGGTATTTTCCAAGCCTGGTAGACATGAACCTGGGGACTTGCAGAATTTCTGGACACTCCATGGCACCGCTCAGGGAAGTGATAAATACATTACAGTTTCCTTTACAGTGTCTGCCCTTGTAAGCCATTGCAAATAGCCTTTGATGTAATTTGTGTCAATCACATCCTCAATTACCAACAAGATGTGTGATTCACTTTGTCAGTGTTGTAAACAACTGTGTTTACAACAGCATTTTACAGCTGGTTAATATGTTTCTGATTAAAGAGTAGTTAAAAGCACGGAGCATCAGAGATGGGAGAGATTTTATTTAGCAACGGCCTTTGGGCCAGTCTTAGGATTTTATAGGCAAAAAGAGTTTACCTTCAGGGGGAGACAATATTTGCCCACGGCAGTGGTAGGACTCTGTCCTGGTGTCTTCCTCCCTGACCGTTCTTTCTGCCTGCTTATTGTTGTATATACAGTTTGTATGTTTGGCTTTTAAAAATCAATACTGCAGGTCAAAATCTGTCTTTCTTGCATCTACTAGGGCTCTCTCTGGTTGTACCAGGCGGAACTAGTAAAGGCCCAGACAGTGAGTTGTCGATTGCTATTTTTAATCAATGGGCAGGGAGTTTAGAAAAAAATCAGCCCCACCCTTCCCCCTTTTTTTTGGACATGGACCTTCCCTCAACTCCTTGGCCCTTAAAAAATATCTGTTTCCAGCCCCTGATGTGAGCTGGTCCAGCTTCCCAGTATCTCTGCAGCGCTTCTGACAGGGGGGAAAGGAAGGCTTCCTGCATCCCCAAAGACAAGCTACTTAGAGCCACTCCTTTCCAAAGCCTCTTGATGTAAGCGGGACCCACTCTGAAATGAGACACCCCGTGTCACGCGTGTTACAACCCGATCTCCCATAGTACAAACTGGACCCCTAGATTCATTCATGGTCATGATGCTGCCGTGTGAGTAGCTTTTGTGGGTGGGTGATACAGGAGGCAGGCTCCCTGTCTGTTGTTTTAAATATTTGAGAAGATCGCATGCCAAACCCTGACAGTAAAAAAATTACAGTTCTTGGGAAGCATGTAAGTGTTCAGTTGGCCACTAAAAGGATGCAAGTAATTTCTCTTTCACTTACCCTTCTGGTACTATATTTTTACTGAAATATATATGACCAGGTAGGGAGCAAAGGACCTTTGATTTTGGCAAGTGTAGTGATCACATATCCACTAACCCACTTTCCAATATGTGTGGGTGCCTTGGTTAACTTGGTTTCTGTCTTTGAGGCTCATGTGACTTATTTTATAATTCCAGTTTAACTGTTCATTTCTTGATTGCATTGTGGGTAAGAGGGTGTAGAAGGAATTATACTAGCAACACCTGTTACCATTTGGCTCAGCGAAATGAATTTTAGACATGCACACACATGAAAGGAATGTTCCAGGCAGGTACACAGTGTGAAGACACTTTTAGATGTCTCTGTCCACAAGTCGGGTTAAGGTGTGGTATTGTAGTTCTTCACTTGCTTAGCATAAAGCGTATGTCGTTGCATCTTTAAAACCAAATGATAATCCAGATGAACTGGGTGGCGAGGGAAAGGGTTAACTCTGGGTGCTGGAGCAGCTTCCTGGCCTTCCTCCTTAGCTTGTCATTGTCTCAGGGGTCTGCATTTTATCAAGCTAGCGACAGTGCCTTCATTTATTTCCATAGTTACCTAGTATATTTGAAAGCCAGTTATTTTTTCTCACAAATCGTAGCTAACATCCGAACGACAAAGAGGAAACCACACGGCATGAAATCTCTACGAAATCTACTGTGGTTATTTGTTTTTCCTCTGACTTCAGCCAGCTGGTCTGAAGTGGGCTTTGTAGGAATAAGCAGTGACCTTTTCAGCTTCCCTGTGGACAGGGAAACCAGCTGTTTGGGAAAGGGAGCCCCGTCTTAGATGTTGTTGGGATGGTGTGACGGAGCCTTCGTTTCTGAAATCAGAAGAAATTGGCAGTGGAATTGGGCATTTCTCTTGGGAGCAAAGCCCCCGCTTGAGCTGTGGAATGGGAAGCACCCAGAGGAGAGTAAGAAATCCATGACTCACGTAACTCCGTGCACACATCTAGTAGCTGAAAAAGACAGCTTCATGAGCTAAACCTGGTTTTATTGACAATAAACGTCCCAGTATACCCTACAAATTTAAAATACCATTCCAATGGACAGGTTTGCTTACTGTACCACTTTTTAGGAGTGTGTTGGAATAATTGAAAAGGGATCATTGAAAAAGATGTCACCTCTTGTCTCTTCTGGTGACAGTTCATATTCCCCTCTGTGTCTTTGCTTTTGTCACTTATCCCAGCAGAGGGAACCGAGGTCTTAGCAAGCCTCACAATGGAGCGTGCATATTCTTCATAGCAAAGATAAACAGTTAGTAGCATTAGCGAAAAAGTATTATCAATGATGAGTTAGGTACATACGGGGTTTCTCCACTGATCTGTAGGTGTATATATGATGACCGTAACTTTCACTACTTTGCACTTTTTTTGTAGGGAGTCAGTATATGGCTTTAGTGTTATTCCAATTGGATTAACTGCTCCCTGATGCTCTGTGAAAGATGACTGTGGGCTGGGATGACTCAGCAGGGGATGATAAAGGGATATTTGGTTAAAGGTTTGCCGCATCAGGCCTAGCTCTACTTAGCAATACTTTAATTGAGATGGCATTGAATTGAGATGAGAGGCCGACTGAGACATTTATGACTAATGGCCGTTGAGGTTCTGTCCATTGAGGAGACATGGAAGGGAAGGAGAAAGGGCCCTGGAGATCTGCCCATCTCTCAGTGAGCAGCCCTGGGGCCTTGGATGACCCTCCTTCTGTGGTGTGTGCTCAGGGGGCCAGCAGAGGTTGAGTGTGGAGATCCAGGAGCTGTTGCCTTTGCATTTGGGCCGAGCTCTGGGGAAAGGTGCTGCCAGCACTTTCCACGGGGCAGGCCTGTCAGCGGCTCGGGCAGGGTTGAAAGTGTAGGGCACGTGTGTCCGGTAATGAGAAGGAAGCGGCGTGAGCCCAGGGGTATCGGGGCGATTGGCTTGCTCTGCGACTGGGTGAGCCTCCGTCTCTGAACCGCGCTTTCTCAGCTAAGATGAGGGTGTGCACTGGCCGGCGTTTGAGCATCCTTCCAAATTTGCCATTCGGTTGTCCCATATGTGCTTTATTAAAATCCCAAAGGAATTTTAAAAAACAGTAGCTGTGGTGTTTTTAAAGAAACCCCAGCACCTGGGCTTGGTATAAAGAATCCTCTGTCAGTACCGAGTCCTGTGGGTACAGAGCCACCTGGTTTTAAATGAAACTGGGGACCTTCCATTCGCCCCGTGTGAACCTGTATTCCTGCGACCGGCATCCCACCAAAGTGTACGCTGGAAGCACCTAGCACACCTGAGACGCTGGGGACATGCTTGTTGCCCTGAATTTGGGGCATGTGACTTACTTTCCCTCAGCATTAATATGGCTGTCTGAACATGGGAATGGAGCCAGCTACCTCACAGAATGGCCACAAGAATCACAGAGGATGGCAGGTGACACTGCCCGCTGGCTCCCAGTTGATGGTCTTGAGGAATGCTGGGGCCTCCGGGTAAGAAGGAGCCCATCCCAGCTGTGTCCTGCCAGGTGACCTGGTCCAGTGGCCAGGCTGCAGACTGGCCATAAGGGTCACTGGTATTCCAACAGCTTTGATACATGTATGGTTTTCTGAGTTGTTTTTTGGAAGGGGTGAAGAGTGTGAGTTTATTCCAGGGTAGTTACAAGTATTGTCATATGTCTGTTATTCCCCTAGATGTGCAATTGTTGTTCAGAAAAAAAAAACCCACAAAACTGTCTGTGCGTTGGACTCTCTGAGCCTCTAGAAGTTTTCTTATTTAGTATCCAACAGTGCCATGTAGGACCTGGCTTTGTAAATGAGTTTATTTTGCCTGCATGAATAAAGAGTACGGAGCAATCGGCTCCGGGCTAGTTGACACAAGAGAAGCTGCCATATGATGGCTGCCTGAATGACAGGTCAGAGCCCTGGTATCTCTCCTGCCTCACCTGGTTGGCCCTGACCCCTGCTTTGTGAATTACAAGCTCATCTCAGGTCACAGTAGGGGCATCTGCGTGGGTGTGTGGGAGGGGGACTACCGGGGAGTCTGTCATGATTTTGAGATGTTATTTGGCTTCCAGATGCACATGAAGCAGTAAAAAAAAAAAAAAAAAGTATGACCAGGAGAACTGTTGAAAGGTTGTATTTAAAGCCACACGTGCCTTTTGGCTACCTGGGGAGGTGGTAGAGTTTGCAAGGAAAAGTCCTGGACTGGATGGAATGGCTCTTAGTGAAATTAGCTGTAGGATGTTTGACAAGGCACTTTTTCATGCCTCAGTTTCCTCATCTGTGAAATGGGGAGGTGCTCGTCTGCCTTTATCAAATTATTGAGCTGATGGGTGTAAGTGCTTAGAAAATTGAGTGTAACCATTAAATGAAGGTAGGTATTGTTATGATTTTTTATTCAAGCCTGGAATAGAAGAGCCTTTTCAGGCTGAGTGACTGGGATTCAGGACTTTTTGGTCCTCATTTTGGTTCCTCTCCAGGATCCAGAGAATCTAGGGCTAGAAGGAGATGAGGCCTAGAGATGCTCAGGGCTGGGCAGGGTTGACACAAACCTCCCAGAGAGCGATGGCTCAGCCACTGTTGGTCCCCCTTTCACGACAGGGAGCCCATCTATATGGCAGGCACCAAGTGGGCTGCTTAATCGGCAGAAACAGAGGAAAGAAGGAAGGGAATGAGGGAGGATACGACATTTCTGAAGTACCTGCTATGTTCCAGGTGCCCTGGTAGCAGGGTGACATCCACCTCTCGTTTATACTCACCCCACTTCTGGGAGAGGCAGCGGTGGGCTCTCTGAGGGGCAGTGGGGAGACTTGCTTGGGTTAAGTGGCAGTGCTGGGTGTCCAGCCAGGGGTGAGATACAGAAAGGCCAAGGTCTTCCCACCATCCTTGTCCCCTGGTCGCAGAGCCCTGTACGGACAGTGGTCTTCCAGAGCAATTAGGATATTGAATTTTTGCACAGAAATCAAGGCCTGTCTTTCTAGGCTGGCCCATTGGGGTCAACATGAAGACAGATTTGAAAACATTATTGCTTCTTAATGCCTCTTAGATTTAGTGCAATTGTCTCTGCTGCCAGGCAAATCATTTGGTGACCTTTTACTAGAATCATTTGATTGCAATTGTCCCTTTGGCAAAGCTTTAGCAAAGACTGTAATTAAAGAAATAACCATAAAATGACAGAAACAGGGGCCATATATTTTGGGTGTGTTCTGGGTTACTTGCCAATATTGTTTTAACATTTCTCCCAGAGAAATTTCTGTTCACAGAGGCAATCCATAAATATATTCACAGTCGAAGACCGTCAAACACAAAAAGGTCACGTAGGAAGAACCGACTATATGAATTTTTAACACAGTTGACCAGACACTTATCTGCCTGATCCCAAAGGGTAAGCAGGAGAGACTCAATATAAAACCTTAAAAAAATACAAAGCAGTCACCAGATTTTCCTCGTGGTTTTGTTTTGCAGAATCGGCTATCCAATTCCAATGTTTGCGGGATTCTGCATCATGTTTATCTCAACGATTAGTAAGTACCTGACGTTTGCCTTTTGAGTGTGGGTCATGGGGTGGGCTCTGATGGCCATGAACCTGGAATTGAGAACACACTGGGTGCGTAGGGGTGGGGCAGTGGCAAAAAACGGCAGAAAGGAGTCACTAGGGTTCTTCATGGGGACAGAAGCACAGTGTGGTTAATATGGAAATATACCATCAGGTTAAGGGAGGGCTGCAGAAATACCGCTGTTTGAGGTGGTTTGGTACCAGCGTCAGCTGCCCACACTGATGTGTGGGCCTGGCCCGTTCTCTCGGCAGTGTTCGCCTTTTCCAGCAGTTATGCCTTCCTGCTGATCGCCAGGTCGCTGCAGGGCATCGGGTCTTCCTGCTCCTCTGTAGCTGGTAGGTGTGGAAATTGCCCCTGCTGGCAGGCCCCTCACATAATTAGCTGGATAATTTAGGGAATCAAAGTATTGGTGGTGGTGGTGGCGGTGGGTTCTCGGAGAAGGTACTTGTCTCCTTCCTGGTTGGATTTTGTTTGGTCTTCTATTTTTGTTAATCTGACGGGTTAGGGAAGATTCCAGGCTGGGGAGGGAAGGCAAGTCACGGATTATTCTTTCGGTGCTCCCAGAGCTTGGCTGTTGACCATTTCTTTTCCTGTTTAGGGATGGGCATGCTTGCCAGTGTGTACACAGATGATGAAGAGAGAGGCAACGCCCTGGGGATTGCCCTGGGAGGCCTGGCCATGGGGGTCTTAGGTGGGTAAAGTCCACCAAGGAGAACTGGGAGCCTGTCTGGCATTGGACAGTGACAGTCTTCTCTGAGTCCACATTCGTGCGGACAGACTCCCCAGCTGTCCCCTTTTTTATTCCCTACTTTCATGGAGCCTTTGAAAAATGGTGGGACCTCCCTGACCTGGGAGAACCTGGGTTTTCCCTGCCTCTACCCGCTAACTCGATGGGGGACCTCAGGCAAACCAACTCCAGGCCTCTCGGGCCCAGATGTAAAACAAAGGCCTGCCAAGATCCTTCCTCTAACACATCAGAGAGGACCTTCCCACCTTCTGAGTCTGCCTTCGCACCTGTCTGGCTGACCTCCCAGCACAGGAAGCGATCCGAGTCTGTCCCTTTTCTGTTCCATTCCTGGCTTTCCTTTGGGAGCCTGCAGTCCCTGAGTGAGCTGGTTTTCTAAGGGGTGAAGTCCTCACTGACACGTTTTTCCTGTGCTCCTTCAGTGGGGCAGTTCTGCGGCCTGGATCTTGTTTCTCTCAGATCTTTACTTTGGGGTGACCCTTAGAGTCTCCTGCCCATGTGTCGGATGTAAAACTGCTTGGAGGAAGCTGCTGGGGCAACCTAACACTGCCAAACAGACCGTAGGGTGGCCACCTCAAGTAGTTTTTACAACAAAGCAGAGAGAGACACGCAAGAAACAAGGGGATGGGCCTAGTGGGGTGGGGGCCATTGGTCCCAGGGCCTGGCATGACCCTCCTTCTCTTCCTTGCAGTGGGTCCCCCCTTTGGGAGTGTGTTCTACGAGTTTGTGGGGAAGACGGCTCCATTCCTGGTACTGGCCGCCCTGGTGCTCTTGGATGGAGGTGAGTCCACGTGGGTATCTTGGCCGTGACCTTGGCATCTGTGGTGGCAGGTGCTCGGGGCCATGCCTTTTGTTTTTCTCTCATAGCTATTCAGCTCCTTGTGCTCCAGCCGTCCCGGGTGCAGCCAGAGGTAAGCAGCAGGGAGAGGAAGGCGCTGCAGTGGCCATGTCAACTCTTCTAACCCGTTTTCTCTCGACAGAGCCAGAAAGGGACGCCGCTAACCACCCTGCTGAAGGACCCCTACATCCTCATTGCTGCAGGTGGGGCTCCCCCCGGTCCTCCTGGTTCTTCTCAGCCCAGGGGTGCATGGTGGGTGGCGAGGACGAGTATCCCTTTTGCTGCTGGAAACATTGGGTTGTAGAAAAGCATAAAAGGCACAAAGAGGTTTTACGTCACAAAAAATGGTTTTCTCCCGCCCTTAATTTCTGACACTCAGTCAAGTTCTGTGTTGTTTTTCATTCGGGGCAAAGATGTGTGGGTCACAGAGATGCCTGCCACAGAGGTTTGCTTTGGGCCAAGCTTGCCTCCTGTGTTTGTGTCAAAGGCCATCACTGTTTGGCCTTGAACTTCCAGAGGAGTCGTGGTCTCACTGCAGGCATCTCAGGTGAGGGTCTGATTCACCTTGGCATGTATAAATAGACATGGACAGCAGAGCCTGCAGGGCCGAGAGGGCTCTGCCTTCCTCCAGAGAGGCCTTCCTCTGCGGTAGCAGAGGCCAGGCTGGAAAACACCCGTGGGCTAAAGAAGGTCATGCCTTTGGATTCGTGGCCTGGATGGGTCCAAAGGAAGCCCCGGGTTTTTTGGTGGCTGTGATAATGGCTGCATTCATCCAAGGGAATGTCCCCCCAAGACCATGCCCGTGGCACAGGCCTGGGGCTGCCTAATGAAGGACCAACTTAAGGCTGCCTGGGCCTGGATACTGTGACCCACAGAGACCATCAGGGTCAGGCCAGGGGAGGCCACCCGGAGGTGTGGCATCAGACCCAGCCAGGGTTCTCTCCAAGTAGGGTTAGGTTTGCCTAAGCAGGGGTCATAAACACTAGGGGAGCTGGGGGAGCTGCGTGAACTGGGCACATGCTCTTCCTGAGGGCATTCAAATTCAGCTTTTTGCAAAATCCCAGGCTGGTTTTGTTTAAGTTTTCTGCTGCTGGGTTTGGTCAGGGTGGCACCTATGTAACCCTGGTCTGGGCCCTGTCTGTCATGCCTGCCGGCCACAGGGTTGTAATCCTGGTGTGGGACCTCTTCACGCAGGGGAACCTCCCTGTGCCCCTGGCGAGATGCAGGGAGCATTCCAGAGCCCAGATGCCCCTGGAGCTCTGGCCGTTCCAGGTGGGGGTGAGGAGATGTGTGGTGAGAGATGGGGGCCCAGAGGTGGGACTCCCCGCATGTTGGGGCAGATATAGGCATAGGCTGTGCAGCCGGGGCCCCTCCTGCCTCTACCTTTCTTTGACCCTCACTGTCTCGCCCCAACTGATGGAGGGAGATCGCGATCCACCCAGCGCTGAATGTCAGGCTATCAGCAGGCCCAGGCAGCCCTCAGTGGGAAATTGGGGGCCAGGTCGTGTCTCATTTGTTCCAGTAGGATTTTAATTTATGGCGGTGACTCCGTGATGACATGGAGAGGTCAATACCATTGAAAGAAGATTTCATTACTTACGTTTCCCAAGTCAAGGGGGGCACTCCGTGTCAGTCAGGGCCATGTGGGGAAGCCCTGGGTTTGGTCAGGCGGCAGAAAGGGGCAGGGCGGAGGCCTAGGCCAGAGCCCTTACTGGAGTTTCCATGGGAAATGCAAGGCAGGGCAGGTTAAACATCTTAGTATTGGCTAGTTTAAATAATCCCAGCAGCCTTGGGGGCCGCGGGGCTGTCCTGGTTGCCTGTACTTGCCCTGAGTGGATTTAGGGCAGGGGAATATTGGTTTGGTGTGTCAGAGCTAGCTAAGGAGGGGTTCACACTGTGGGCTCTGGGTTGCAGGGGAGATGCAGATAATGCTGGTAGTTTGGCCCCATAATTAATATCTGTGAAACAGACAAATACAGAATCTAAGAAGACACAGAATAGGTGAGCGAGGAGAGTCCAGTCATTTTGGCATCATTTCTGTGTGCTGCCTTTAAATGTCACCGAGAATTAAAAGATCTTTCTTCAATATGTGAACACCTTAATCATGATTGCACAATGTTCTCTGAATCGAAATTTTAGCAAATTAGAGCTTCCACAGGGCACAGCGCAGGAAAGCTGCCAGAAGGATGGGAACAGTTTTGTGTCTCTTTTTCCAGATTATTCTACATTTACAAAGGGTTCTGGTTAACAGAGCGATAATGGATATTTGCAGAGATACCCTATATGCATAGCCGATTTAAATAAATAAATAAAAATCCCGCCACAGCACATCTGTACTGAATGCAATGGGGGCATCGATAGAAACATGTGTGTTCATTGCGCAGTAAAACTTAGATGCCAGAGCCTCTGGTTGTTCCAGTCTGTGTGTGGTCCGGACGTGGCCTGTGCTGCTGCTGGGTGGCCTCAAGCAAGTTACTTCATTAATAAATTGGAACTCCCTTTCTTCGTTCATAAATCAGGAAGGGTAAACCAAATGATCGCTAAGGCTCCCTCCAGTTCCAAACTTCATGACTCTGGGATTCTAGTTGTTTAAAATAACGATGATGATGATAATAACTCAACCAGCCAACCAACCAACGCTCCTCACTATCTCCTTGATCCGTTCCTTATGTTTTCCTTATAAAAGCAGGAGAAGTTTTGGGTTTCCAAACGGATTGCTTTGGCTCTGGGCATGTAGGGTTTTCCTGTATTTGGAAACAGTAGGGTGTCGACACTCGAGACCCCCAGTAGAAGCACACTAACCCTCTTGCTCCCTTAAAGGGTCCATCTGCTTTGCAAACATGGGGATTGCCATGCTGGAGCCGGCCCTGCCCATCTGGATGATGGAGACCATGTGTTCCCGCAAATGGCAGCTGGGTAAGGACTGGCGTGGGCTCTTCTGATTCTAGAACTTTTGTCCCTAGGGCGGGTCTCATCATTGTAGCCCAGCCGAGCTGCAGGTACCAGGATGATAAAGTGATTGTTTCTGTTTGACACTTAATGGGGTCGATGCTTAGGGCAGTAGTGAGCCTTGCGGTCGGTGTCAGCTCCAGTTTCTGTATCATCCTTGATGAATGCGGAATTTATTAGAGGCATCAGACCCGGGCAGAAAAAAGGAAGGAAAAATGCGTTCAGCATGTCCCCATGTCTCTGAACTGGACTAGTTATAGTAAATACCTTTTATCCTTTTAATTTCGTATCTTGCCTTTTCTTATTTCCGTTGTTTTCTTCATTTTCTACACTGTTAAATTTTTATAATTGGTGTCAACATATCTTACATTTGAAGAGCCCTTTTATATTTCCTCTGAGTGGTTTTGTGTGTGTGTGTGTGTGTGTGAGTGTGTGTGTGTGTGTGTGTGTGTGTGTGTGTGTGTGGCTGGGGCGTGGGGGTTGAAATAACATTCTCTTACCAGTTAGTAGGATGACTTCCGTTCACTTCCCATTTCAGCCTCTTGTATTCTCCCTGGTCTCCGTGCTGCCTAGGGGCCCTGAGCCTTTTCAGTTCAGTTTTTCTAAAGGAACTGTCTCCTGCCTGGGGGAGCAATTGAGGGCTGGGGCACAGGGGCAACTGCTCTTAAAAGGGTCTTTCTACCTGCTTTCCTGTTGACAGCCTCAGCCTTCAGCTGTACACAGGACCTGGAGCCTTTAGTCCCTGAACTTTCTGTGTTCAGAGCACAAAAGGTCTTGCGTTTTGTTGGCTGTTCTGTGTGCAGGTGGAAGGTTCCAGTGTCCGTCACTGCACTACCGCTGCTAGCCCCTCCCTCTTACTGCTTTTTCTCGTCTCATTTTGTCTGTCCTTGGGCATAGAGAGTGGTGTCTATAGTTTTCTTTCATTCCTTGAATAACATTTGAATGGAATTTGGAGTGGGAATGGAGAAAAACCTGTAGACTTAATGTGCCCTGTTTAACTGGAAGCCCAGCGTTCATTTCAATGATAACATATGTTCTATTTTAAGATTATACCAAATTTTCAACCAGTCCCTATTGTTGGACATTTGGGTGAGTTCCAGCTTTTGTCCTTAGAAACCATACTGCAGTGAAATAGCCTTTACATGTATTCCTGTTCATGTTTGGAAGTATATCTGTAGGGAAAATGCCTAAAAGTTAAATGGGCATTTTGGTATTTGGTAGCATTGTGCCAACGTAGGCATGAGCCATCTTTCCCAATGGAGTGTGTGATTTAGTGTGTTGATTTATTTTTACAAGTTCTTTATGAGTGAAATTGAACATCTTTTCATGTTTATTAGCCGTATCTCTTTGCTGTGAATTTCTTCTTAATATACTTCGCCCATTTCTTTCCTATGGAGCTGTTTGTCCTTTTTTCTTTTTTTTTTTTATTGCTTTTAGGTGTTCTTTGTATATTAAGATATTAATCCTTTATCAGATGTTTCACTCCTGTTGACCTTGCTTTGTTGTATGTCTTTTGACTTTATAGGTGTTTTGTGTGGTTTTTTTTTGCCACTCAGAACATTTAAAAAACCACTAGTGAGATTTAGCAGTCTTCCTGTTTATGTCATTGTCATTTCAAGTGAAGCGCAGAAGGGCCGTTCTTGTTCCCACGCCACAGTTGTTTTTTCATCCAGGCTTTCCTCTAATAAATTTACGACGTGTTTTTTAAATCTTGGATTTACATGGATTAATTTTAATTATAAGGTGTGTGATGGGGCTCTGGTGTGGCTGTTTGCCCGATGTCCAGTCAGTTGTCCCAGGACCAGTACTGCTAATACTCCGTCTGATTTCTCCCACCTCTGTCGTGCTCGAAATGACTGCGTGTTCTTGGGTCTCCTCCTGATTGTCTCTTCGAGTCCATTTATCGGCTTGTATTCCTGTGTCAATCACTTTCTGTAGCTTTAGAATATTGTTTACTGTCTGGAAGTCTCGTCTCTGCACACGCACTCTTTTCTTTAAGAATTTATCAGTGATCTTTCCTAGAGATTTGTTTATTGTTTCGTAGTTCTTTCGACTTACTGATATCTTCAGATGGAGAGTCTTAGTTCTGAATTCAGTCAATACTTTTTTTAGTGCCCCCAACCTTCCTCCGGGGACCTTAATATTCGCTCAGGCATTTGGCCCTTTTGTGGGGGTGTCTTGCCGGATGCTGCTGGCTCCTGGTTCACGTTTGTCTCTGTCCTTCCTGTCCTTCCTGCCTCGCTGCCGTTGGCTGGCCTGGGCACCAGTCCTCTGGGGTTGTACATTGAATTTCTGGGGTTCTTTCATGAAATAATCCTTCATTAAAACGCTCCCAATGGCTGGAATGGTGTATGTGTGTGTTGGGGGGGAGTGGATGGCGAATGGGGAGGAACTGCTAATGGGTGTGAGGTTTCTTTTTGGGGCGATGAAAGTATTTTGGAATTAAGTAGTGGTGATGGTTGCACAACCCGGTGAATACACTGAAAACCACTGAACTGTATGTACACGTTAAAAGGGTGAATTTTAGGTGGCGCCAATTATGTCACAAAACAGAAGCAAACACAAGCCCCAAATGACAGGAATCATTCAGTGGAGGAGGAAAAATTCTTGGAGCTAAATTAAGGCTGGTTCTTAGAAAATTTAGCTCTGAACTTCCTGCCAGTGAAGGCAACAGAGGAAACACAGACTCTCAAAGCTCCTAAGGAGAGGGCACCACTTGGCGGGTGGATGGACCTTTTCTTACCCTGAATTAGCAAATAGAGCTTTTGCCAAAAGTGAGGAGACACTCTTTACGTCTCGTTGCTAGTGATGTGAAAGCTGTTTTCCCAGACTTTCTTTCTCTCTCGTCCCTGTGGTGGTGTGGGCCTCCGGGTGTTTTCAGGAGATGCCCTGTATTTGCCGGCCTGGGGCTGGGAGTGGTTCTCCTGCTTGGCTTTGCAGCACTCTGGGGCTGAGATGCTTTGGTGACATTTCTGAAGGTTTCACTTAACTGACTTATTACGCTAATCCAATGTGTCCTGGCAGGGCACTTAAGCTGCTTTGTCCTCTTCCTCCCCAGACACAGCCTGAGGCTTCCTTTATAAATTTTGTGAAGTAAGTGAGAGGCCCGGGGCCACCTCAACCAGATGGCAGGCCACAGGCCACCTGGGTTTCTCCAGGAGAGCCTCTGGTGGGGCTTATCACACAAGCCAGATGTTCACTTTTCCAACAGGGAGACCATCCCTCCCCTGCCTCAGAAAAAGATGTACTTAGTTTCTTCAAGAGAACCCCTTTTCTGTCCCTGTTTGCAGTGTCTTTTCCAGTGTGAGAAGAAACACCTTCCCTCACATGGTCTCTCTACCTCTGACAAAGCCTCCCAGTCCCCTCTGAGCCTCAGTGAGAAGGGCACCCTGGGTGACACTTTGTGAGGACCATTCCCCTGAGGGAGGACCCAGTGCCTAGAGGGGACACAGCCCCGCCCCCATGGCCCTGGCAGCTCAGCCTCTTCCCGTCCAGCATCTTGTGCGAGCTCTTTCTAGTCCATTGTGAAAAGGGAAGCCAGTCTGCCCTGATGCTTCCCCGACCATTTCTGGAGAAAGACCGTCAATTAGATTTGAAGTCAAAGGGGAACAATCTCACGAGGTGACACCTGATTGCTCCTGCTGGATGCTCCGAGAACCAATCACTGTGCTGGAAGGCTCCACCTTCCTGGAGGTTTGATGGCTTGCATTAGCTTCCAGAGGCGCAGTGAGAGGCTACTGTATCCTGGAAGATGCAAGATGACACGCGTCCGTGTCTGTGAGTGCGCTGGTGAGCTGCCTGGACAAGAGTCCCTGGGACCTGTGCATTTTGAGTGCTGGGGACACCTGCTGACCATCCAGTATCTCCCATGCGTGTCTGATATCCAGTCATGTGGTTAACAAAGCAACTTTCACCATGTGTGGGCAAGACTAGAATCAAATATGTATTTCTGAATTCAAGAAAAAAACACTAGCGTTTTGAACACTACGAGTTTGAAAAGCCATCTTTTGGAAAGAGATTGTCCTATTGTCCTAATAATGGATGGGGACCAGAGAGAGCTGCTGGGGACGAATCCCCGGCATCCACGCCTGGTCTGACTTGAGGAGGTCTTTTGTCCACAGCAGAGGGTACAGTTAAGGGCAACCACTGCCACCACCGAGAGACCCGGGCTTGCATGTTCCCTCTCCTGGGAGAGCATTAAACCCTGGAGAGGAACATTTTAGTTGCGTTACGACTTGGCCACAGAAAATGATTACGGAGGCATTTATTTTTTTGACATGGAAAGATGTCAGTAAAGCTAATTGGCTAAAGCAGGATGTAAACAGCAGATATAATCCCATTTTTAAGGAAAAACAAAATCCTGTACACACCCATTTATTGCTGTACCTATAAACTTACAACGGAGGGTAACTTGGGTGGTCATCTGAGTGATGGGGCTTGGGATGATTTTAACTGTTTGCTTTGTCCTTATCTTAATGTTCCTTAATTTAGTCCATGTCTGTTGTCTTACTTCTGTCGTACAACTATAACCAAGGGGAGAGGCCAGGCGCCGATGCCACCCCCACTCACGGACGTGTGGGAGGGCAGGTGCCCTGCTCCAGCAGGCCGGAGCTGCCGGTGTTGGTCAGCGTGTAAAGCTCACCGCCAGGCAGAGATGAAACAGCTGATAGAGAAATGAATTTCATTTCTGGAGTGTCTCCCCAGCTTTGTGCGGACGGATAAGCCATGTGGGGTCCAGTCTGGATCCGGCAGGTGCCGGATATTAGCTGCTTGGGTGCAGGCCACAGGGCTTCATTTCATCTACTCTAATCACCATTGTGGTGTCTACAATTATTAGTTTCTCTAACATTTGACTGATAAGAGTGCTGATACGGTGTCCATTTCATAAATTTACAGGCATTGCTTTCTTGCCAGCCAGTATCTCTTATCTCATTGGAACCAATATTTTTGGGATCCTCGCACACAAAATGGGGAGGTAAGAGGAAATGAAAACAACACTCAGTGTGTTATAATAATGCCATTCTTTAAAAAAAGTCTCTGTGTTTCTCCCTTAGCCATTACAAGTAATGGTTTTGATTTCCATTGAAAATTTGGACTGGGGAAGAAAAAGGAACAGTCATTCATCGATGGTGCTTTTTTGTTTTTTGATAGGTGGCTCTGTGCTCTTCTAGGAATGATAATTGTTGGAATCAGCATTTTATGTGTGAGTAAAAGACGGCATTTAACAAGTAGAGACAGTCTGCAAATGAAACTTTTGCTTTGGGCAAGAATCACCAAGAAATATTTTATAGCAGTTTGAAGTTTGTTGATACTGAATTCTATTATATCTTCCAGTGTCCTCTAATTTTTTATCATCGTAAAAATTATGGACAAGACTCTCCAAGGGAAATCTTCTCAGATTTTCGTCTTATGTCAGTTGGAAGTTATTTAGAATGTTTATTACATAGTTTATATTTCACTCTTTACTCCCCCTCTTGTCATCTGAAACATTATAATGTCTTCAACACTTTAGGGTGACTACCTGAAACAATAGCAAGATCATTTTCTAGAATAGAACATCTTCTTCCAATGGCCAATATTTACTCCAAACAAGGCCCTTGGGTCCTTTCAGAAATGGAGTGTGCACTAGGCTGATTTTTCACATCTGGCAGTTGACCAGGTTTTCGTGGGGGTCCCAAAATCCATTTCAGCTTCAACTTTTAAAGATTTCGTGGGTCCAGTCCTCCCCAAACCCCATCTTCCTTCCTCCTGTTTCCTTCAGAAGGGAACATGCACACCCGGTTGGAGAAAACCTATTTTTAAGACTTCCCAAGATGATTTAGAGTTGGATATCATGTTATTATAGTATAATGTTTATTTCCTTTTACAGATTCCTTTTGCAAAAAACATTTATGGACTCATAGCTCCCAACTTCGGAGTTGGTTTTGCAATTGGTAAGTCATAGGAGCCTTGTGCCTAAATTTAAAACTTTGTTTTCCCCACTGCTGAGAGAGAATTCCTGTGACTTGGGAAGACCGTAGTTACTCAACCTAAAATTTCTAGAAGCTGGAGAGGAGGCTGTGGGCAGCCAAGCTCTATCCAGTAGATCGTCCACAGAAAAATACCTGCTTCCGTGTACTAGTCATTTGTTTCCTGAAAACCAGTATTTTTAAAAGCCTGATATTTACAGAAGCAAGCTGGTACCCCATTGCTGTGCTTGGGCAAACAAGAGAATCCCTCCCTCAGAGCACTTTGTTTGAGCTCAGATCTGTGAACAGACCTTCTCAGATGAGGCTGGAGGACAAAGGCTTCACGTGTATTTTCTATAAGAAAGTTTGGTACAGAGAAGGTGGGCTGAGGTCTTGGTGACCACCTGTGCTGCAGGAATTTTCACGGGCAAAGGAACATGTCTTTGTAATGTAAGGACCTATTGCAAATATGTTAGGAAAAGTCTTGTTAATATTTTGGATAAATAGTATACGTTTGTTTTTCATGTATAACATACAGATGGATCATGATAAAAGTAAATGCTGAGTCTATCCAAGGGTAAAGGCAGGAATTTAATCTTTGCATGGTTCAATAAGAAGGAAAAAAAGAAGGGAGGGAGGGAGGGAGGGAGGGAAGAAGGGAGGAAGGAAGGGCCTTTGCTGACCCCTGGGACCAGGGTACGTTCCCCTGGTGTGTACACATGACCTCTCACCGTACCTTCGTAGCATCAATCACAATTGTAATTCATTTTTCAACTCTTTGCTTAATGTCCAACTCCTGTGTTCATTGTGTTTCACCCTGTGTCATATTAGGTGATCAACAAATACTAGTAGAATGAAAGAAATGTCCCTCTTCCTCCTGCCCCTGGTGCTGGTAGATGTGAGGGAATGACCATTTGAGTGCTCACAGATGCTCTCATTGTAGCTGGTCACCACCATCCCTGTTGGACAGACAGGAAACCAGCGTTAGAGAGATAAGGCATGACCGTGCTCACCCAGCCGGGGATCTGAACCCAGAACTCGCAACATGTGTTCTTTCTTTACGCTTCCTGTCCCCAACTAGCCAAGAGACCAGAGATTCTAATATTGGTCCTGGGGGTGGTAGGGTTTTGTTTTGTTTTGCTTTTCCCCACAATGAGCAAACCCCTTTCGATTTCGGGTTCCTGAGTAGGGCCAGATGGTCCGTCAGTCTCCTTCATGTTCTGGTTCTTTCTGATCCTCCCTACTAGTGGGAAGCCCAGGGTGCATAGGAGACTGGGTGAGGCATGTGGGTGTGCCCACATGAAGGCAAGGGGCGAATGCCCCAAAAAGAGTGAGTCAGGAACGCACCAACAGGAAACAGGCGAGGGGGCCATGAAGCCAATAACCGGCTGGATCTAAAGAATGCAGGTGAGTGGCTGCCCTCCACCAGTGGCCAAAGTGAGGCAAGGCAGAGAAGAGGCCGATGGTGGCCTGGGCTCCGGTCCCAGCCTCAGCTACCTTTCGTCGGTCCTGAGCGAACGGCGTGCTGGAGAGGGTTGGCCTCAAGAATTGCAGGTGGTGAAGATGAAAGGGCACCAGGGCTGTGAGGTTAGGACATGCTCCTGCCATGCAGCCTCTTTTTGGTTTCCGTCAGTGTTCTATAGTCTGTGTGTGTTCCCTGACTGTCCACAGGCATGGTGGATTCATCAATGATGCCCGTCATGGGCTACCTTGTCGACCTGCGGCACGTGTCCGTCTATGGGAGTGTGTACGCCATCGCAGACGTGGCATTTTGTATGGGATATGCTATAGGTAAGGTCCCTGGCTTTTCCAAACCACCTTTGATTTCAGGGCACAATAGATAATGCCTACTGAAAATGATTTAAACCTTTGCACCGTTCTGTGTGCAAGACATTTTTACAGAGAACTTGATCTAATTCTCTGTTTCCTGCAAGGTCCTTCCGCTGGTGGGGCTATCGCAAAGGCAATTGGATTTCCGTGGCTCATGACAATTATTGGAATAATTGATATTCTTTTTGCTCCTCTCTGCTTTTTCCTTCGAAGTCCACCTGCCAAGGAAGAAAAAATGGTAAGAAAATTTGAAGATGCATGGAAGTGTTTCTTGATCCTTTAGCGTGGTCTACTGGATAGTTTCTTTATGACTTCGTTCTAAAATACATTTCTACTCCTTTTGGGTAGAACTCGCCAAACATAAGTGGTAAGAGTTCCTTTTCAGTTTATGCCCCACAGGGCAGCAGTTTCTTTTACTGTATCAAGATTATGTTTATAAATTTGAAGAATGAAATTGTTTCTGGACATAGATTAGCAGCCAGTAAGCTCTTTTGTCAACCAGATAGAAACATGGGATAGTTCAATGTGTTTTTCTATGGTTCTTGATATTCTTGAACATAATTTTTTGTGCCTCCTATGCTTACTCCTAAGATTAGCCATTTTTGGTGCTGTTTGCTTTTCTCCTAAACCCACAGCTTTCAGTAATAGTGTCCCAGTCCTTACTGTGGAAGGTTCTGGAGGTGGTTTCAGTGTAGGTTACAGACCCTTATGAAAAAATACCATATATGTACCTTTGGGCACACGTGAGCACGTTTAACCTTGAAATTCATAATTTCATTACCAAAGTCATAGCTACAGACAAGATACAGGGTTCCTCTTCTGAACAAGTTCAAGCCTATCAATTCTGAATTTGAATTTTGAAATGCATCAGTCACTTTAACCTTTCTGATAAGTGTTCATACCTGGTGGTGGTGATGGTGGTGTCGCTGATTTTGTAAACTTCAAATGGTGATAGGTACTCGTCCAACTAAAAGAAGAGTGTCTTCAATTACGAAAGAATGAGAGAAACAAGGCGATAGGAGATGGCATTTTTGGTTTATGAATGGATATGAGGTTCACTTGTGGTATTTTCCTGGGAGCACAGCAGTTCTTTCTGATGGTTAAACTGAAATTGGTCTTAATGCTTTCGCATTTCTTGAACTGCCCTTTTATGATTTCCCCCAAATAGTGGATTTAAAGACAGAACAGACCCTAAACTTAGGTTATACGCAGCCTTTAATTTGAGGGGCATTTGTTGCATTCATTAATTCATTCAGTATATTTAAAAATATATCCTGCACTGTGCCCTTTGTTATATAGGATTTAACTAGATGATTTTGAATTACTCATGACCCACTTGACTCAAAGAAGAGGCGTGGAAGGTGCTGTGGAAATATTCTGATAGCAGCCACCCCTTTCTTCCTGCCTCTTGCTTAGGTGCTTCTCCAGCTCTGAACATCTGTAACACTTTATTGTACATCTCTTAAGGGACTTATCTGTTTTCCAGCCTGGTTGTTTAAGTTTCCTTTCCATCTTTGACCCCAGCAGAGCCTTGCCCAAATCAGGGGCAGAAAAGTCTCAGTGCAACAACTGAAAACTGTCATTCTGTTGCGATCGTATCAATGTGATTAAGGCTAATCACTTACAAATGCTTCTGTCACCCAGGAGACTAAGACTCTGCGGAGACAGCAAAAGGCTAGCACGGGCTCTGGAGCAGGACTGACCCATGGGGAAATGATAGCAGCTACCTCATAGGGTTGTTGTGGGGATTACATGAATGAACCCCAACAGAGTGCTTAGCCCATGTCTGGCACACAGTAAATGCTCAGTAAATGTGTCACACTCTTCTTCCTTGCTCTTACTTAACTCTAACTCTGACTTTCTCTGTCAGCCTAGCAGTCCCCCAGAACCCTCCCTTTCTTCCCTCTGTGAGGTGAAAGCTTCCTTCTGCTTTTGCGAGTCAGTTCCCAGACCAACTGAATGGGTTTCCCTCGCCATGGCAGCAGACGTTAGTGGCTGTTGTGTTATCCGTTTGTCCGCAGCAGCACGATTACTTATCTGAGTTATTGGAGGAAATGAGTGAGATCAGAGGACAGGCGGGGGTGGGGTGAGGGGTTCGCTGCCCAGCTAGCTGCTGTTCTGTGATCCGCAAAGTGACGGCAGAGGCTGGGAGACTGGCCTCAGTACTGCTTCTCTTTCTACCTTTAAACCAAGTTTTGGTTCATCTAAAAAGAAAAATGCTGAAAGAAGTGGAAGAGACAATCCTGAAAGGCAAAGCAACAATAATTACAGGCTTCCAGAAAGCCACTTTCACTGTAAAATGTCAGAATCCTTTATACGTGCCGAGCAAGATAAATCATTAAAAACTGGAGAAAACATGCCATCTCACTGCTCGTGACTGATGCCCGCCGCCCGCCGTTGCAGGCGACATTTGAGGGTGGTGGCCAATAGCTGCAGCCTACCCATTGTGCAAGCAGAGCAGGAAGAAACTGATGGCAGCCGATAGCACCTAATGATAAGGGGGATTGAGGGCAAGACACTGGTGTGCCATGGAGGGGAGAGAATTGATTACGGCCCATTTGAGGAAATCCAATACAGACGAGTGTCAGCGTTTGGGACCAGGGTTATCAAATGCAAGGGGATGTGAGAGCTGGAATAAGGCAGACAGACCTGAGCAAATAATTCTGTCATTAGGTGGCATCCAGATCATGTGGTGTGTGCACTTAAACTATATTGAAAAGTCTATTGCTATTTTCACCGATCCCAAGTCATAAACTAGATTGTGAGCTCTTGGAATTTTCTTGCATTTGGTTTACTGGATTTATGGTTTATTTATTTTTTATAATTAGTGTTGAATTATCAGTACAAGTGGAGAAAAAAACCCTTAAGTGTTACTCAAGTGTCTCAGCAAGTATAAGAAATAGCAACACTGTCATTTGAGGAAAACTGTGCTCCAGTTGTAAGAGAATTAACATGCGGCTTGGGGTGCTCAGAACACCCAGTTGAGGATAGCTGTGTTCTGCTATGGATTTTCTTTTCAGGGTGAAGAATTATTTTTAAAGATAGGGCATATTTCTTACCTCTTACCCTCGAAGTTTCTAATTGTTGCCCAGACAGGAGAGTAAGTGGTTTGAGGACTGCAGCTTGGTTATCTTGGGTGGCTCCGAGCTCTGTGACGGGCCTTCCAGCTCCGTTTCCTCCAGGCAAGGATGGGGTGGCCAGAAGCTGAGACTGCATATTATAACCTAGCTAAGAAAGGTGTCCTTTAGCAGGGCACTTCCATGGTGGCTGCAAAACCATCACTATTTTTATTTTTTTTAGATTTGGTAGGTAAAACTTTTCCAGGATGCAGGCCGGGTATTTTTCCAAGTCTTGAGGAACTCTTACACTTAATGCTTTTCCCGTTTCACTATCCCAGCTTCGTATTTGTGTTACTTTTACACTGCGTTTGGTTGAACAAGTTTTTACCACTCTGCAGATCCTGACTGATAGGAAAGCAGGCATTTGGCAGGGACTGGGGTTCAACTCTCCGTAACTGGGCTTGTCTCTGAATCCCAACAAACTCCTCCATTTCATTTTCTCTTCAGGTGAGAGTCAGATACATCTTTCTCCCCACGGCAGTGCACAGAGTGCTGGCTGAAACGACCAGGCTGCTCACAGCCGCTCTGGGGTGCCCCTCACGCACTTGACTTACCCCCTTGACCGTGTCCAGGCCCCTCTTTTCATGGCACTTTTGGAATATTACATGCCATCTGGTTTATTTAATCACGTATAACTATCTTAAAAAGTAAAACTGTTGCACAATACATCTTTCAAAACAGGTTCAGAAGCCAGTAAGCTAGACTGTAACAGCCAGAGACATTTCAAGGAAGACTTCTTTACCTGAAACAGGCTGTGTAACAAGTGTAGTTTGGCTGAATTGATACATTCTGACCATTTCAATCTGTATGATGTCAAATGATCGGCCTGACTGAACTTCTTCCGTTGTAGTGCAGTTTTGTATGCCCAGTGCCAGGTCCTGGGGGTCCTTAAGAAGTCCGTGTATGTGTGCAGTCAGGTCTCATGGTAGATGAACTGAGAGTGAAGGCACTTAGGAGTAAGGGAGGCTGACGGCCATCCTTTCCAAGGCCACTTCGCTGCCTGTGGGCCGAGGGTCACGGCCCCAGGCCTGACAGCCAAGGCCCTGTAGTCCGGCCCCTATCAGGTTTTCCAGTTAATGTCCCTCTGTTCCTCCTCATAAGATCTCTGTAGTGACAGGTGGTTTATTTAGTGTTCCTGTTTTACTTAATGTCCCGTTTGGTAAATAATCCATGCTGTACCCATTCCCTCACCGTGCAAATCCTTTCCATCAGTCAAGGTTCAACTTGAACCCCATCTCTTCCGGACAGCTTCCCCTGAGCACTTAACCACAGTGAGCCCCGTGGGGCCTGTCATTCCTCATGCAGGGAGGTGACCAAGTCGCTGGCATGGGACCTCAGGCGCACTGACACACGTTCCTAGTAGGTGCCCACTAAGCTGACGTCAGTCAGCCGTGACTCTGCTATAGTCCCAGATACTGCCATAACTAGGGCAGCATTTCTCGCAGCATGTTGACCACCCCTCTCGTGTGAGGGTAGGGATCTGGAATTTTATCTTTAACCTGCTCTCCCTCAAGTGATTCTTGGGCACATTTCTTTGAGGATCATTAATCTAGGGAGATGAGACCCTGAGCTCTTTGGGGGTGAAGCCTTTTGTGTACCAAGGACACATCCACACGGGGACAGTGGTCCTTGTATACAATGTCTGTTGCATCAATTACTTATTTTTAGAAATTGAGCTGTTTTTTCAATATATGTATCAATTCACTGGGAAAGAAGCCTAATAAAAAAAGGAGTTAGATTTGCAGCTGACAGCCTGACTGACAGGGCCAAGGAGTCCGTATCTTAATGCGTCACACAGGCAGATCATGACAGAATTTCTTGGGAAATGGTAAGTAGGTTAAACACGGAGTGAAGTCCTCGCAGCTTATCAAATCGGTGGGGTAAGAACTGGGAGGAGTAGCCAGCAAACACCCGGAGAGGCTGCATTAGGCCAGGGCAAGTTCAATTTTAACCCACATAAATGTTTCCATTTAGATTTTCAGGTTGCACAAACAGGTACTGGGGGAATAGTTCATGTGTCAGAAAACTCCAGAAGACATCACCTGATGAGAGAATTCCTTTTAGTTGTACCCGGTGTCCCATGTCGTCCTTGGCAGACTGTGCCATGGGGTGCTGCCCAGAGCTGACTGCCGGCCGGCCGCCTGGCCTCACCTGTGCCCTATTCTAGCCGCACAGCCCCTGGGCAAGTTCTTCAACCTCTGTGCCTACACGGAGGGTTATCAGCTGACTCCATACAGTGACTGTTGAGGTATCGCACGAAATGCTTAGCATGAGCGACATCAGCTGCCATCTGGCTTCGTGCTTGGTGTGCACACTTACAGGAAGAGTCAGGACTCAAGGCTGATGCACTGACTGTTGTTTAATTTTCAGTAACACTATGGGAGTGCACAAAACGTGCATGTCCACCAGAGGAATATACTGTTTTATTTTTTAAATCGTATGTTTGAGTAAGAGGAGGGATGCCGGGAATTGGGGAAAGATGCTCTGGAAGGGCCATTTATGAAGGGCCCTGTGATGTGAGTTCAGAGAAATTTACGGGGTTATGGCAATGGCCTCAAAATATTGGAAGGGCAGTTTGTAAAGTGGCTGGAGTCAGAACCGGACCCACAAACGGAAACAATGGAGAAAGGTTCTAGTCCAGCCTCAGGTACATCTCGAACATGAGAGCTCGCCTCATGAAGGAGAGCACGTCCTTACTAAGATGGCGCCACAGGGAAGTTGGATTGGGTGACCTCCAACAACCACTCTCCTCAACTCCAAGATTCTAAGTATAGCTCTTCGTAAACCTAACCCGTATGCCCCTTTCTTCATAGCTTACGGGCTCCCCGGAATCAGCTTATGGCCCCTGGCCATGTGTAATGAAAATACTGTGCAGACTGCTTCTGCCATGTTCTACTGCCTGAAATTTTCGCTGAACGTAGAACTCCAGGTTTTCTGGGCCAGGCACCTGGCAATTGCACCATATGACTGGTGAATAGTGGGCAGTACTATACACATAGCTTTCCAACTAGTAATCCTTAAAAACAGTAGGTTAAAACCATCTTATCTTTATGAAACAGGAAGGTAATATATCTGTACTTTGCTCTTTTTTAGGCTATTCTCATGGATCACAACTGCCCTATTAAAACAAAAATGTACACTCAGAATAATGTCCAGTCATATCCACTAGGTGATGAAGAATCTGAAAGTGACTGAGACCCTCAAAAGTCATCCAAGCATTTAATTGTATAAAGGTGTTTCCAGTGAAATGACTCATCCAGAACTGTCTTAGTCATCCCGTTCATCCCTGATGAAAGAGTAAAACAACCAAAGGTTATTATTTCTTTTCCATGGTTAATGATAGATTGCCAACAGCCTTATAAAGAAAAAGCAGCTTTTCTAGGGGTTTGTATAAAGTGTTGAAAACTTTATTTTATGTATTTGATTTTATTAAATATACAATATATTTTGACGAAACAGATATAGTGTAAATCTATAAATATTTGAATCCAAATCAAATAATTTTTTAACTTACATTCACGAACACTTGGGCAAAAAAAATCTTATATTTTTTCTGAATATTGGTAATGAGTGTTAACTAAAGCACACATTATCTCTGAGACACTTCCAACAATACGTTAACTAGAAGGAAGTCTGAAAAACAGAATCAAATAAGACAGCATGTGTTATGTCGTGACACTGAGTGTTGAGTTATTCAGCTTGTAATTATTATCAGTATATTTGAGTTAAAAGCTAGCTATCTCAAATGCAGAGGACAAGAACTTGGGTCAGTTCCCTTTTGGATTCATCCAGAACTCTTAGCTGGCATTCATTATCTGTATGTAATCACCTATCTGGAAACAGATGGTTGTAAATTATTTACATGTCATGTGGTTGGCAGCAAACATTAAAGCCAATAAGGGGAAAATAGTAATATGTTCTGAAAGCCAAGAATAACACCCAGGTGTATAGTTATGAACAAGTAGAAATTTTCCCTTTAAGATGTATACTTGTCTTACTGGATGAAAGAAAATTGAGGGTAGATGTACCTTAAACTATCAAGGCTGTTTAAGTATGGTAGGATGTATCAAAATCTAATTCAAGTTTTAGAATTTAGAAGGCTAATAACTGCGATAACATGAAAAAAAATCAGACTATAATATCTTTGACCTGTTTGGAGGTCATCCACGTGTTTTCTAGGGATTTTGAGTTGTCTGAAACTATTATTTTCTAGACTTCTGAAAGTTGTTCACATCAATGTGAAAATAAATTTTAAATGAAGATGAAGAATGAAATTGCCTTGAATCATGTTAGGAAAACAGGTTAAAATAATAAGGTAGTCAGGACACGCCCCCTTTCACAGGCAGAAAAACCCAAACATCTAAAAATGTGTTTCATTGTATCATTTTGTGCTGTGTAATAGTTTTTCTAAGCATGACGTTGATGTGCCTTTTCAATGTAACAGCAGCAAATAGTGCATTAGTGAACACTGTCAGTTTACATCAGGTTTTGTGTGAGATACGATTGAAGTGTAAAGATAGCCAGAAATGTCTTAAATAATACTTGTTAATTCTGTAGTTCTGTAATTGTACACAAAAAAAAACGACCTAATGTCAGTTCTTTAAGCTAAAATTGTGTTTCTGTTAACTTGGACAACAAAAAAGCAAATTTCAAAAAAGCAAAGAACTTTAGAATGAGGATTCTTCAACCATTTATTTAAATTCTCTAGGAAAGTTAGCTAATACTTCATTTCCATTTGCTTTATGAAGCCTTTCTGTGGGGCTCTGAATGACTTGAAGTCTGGTTGTCAAGTGAGTGTTGGAACAAGTTTCCTACTCACGTATTTGCATTCGGCAACTTACCCAAGTCTGCTGCTACCGTGGAAGAGGGCCCTGGAGGCGCTTTGCTAGGGCTGGAAGGCAGCTGGTCCACACGGGAGGGCTTAGAAAAGAATGTGCTACAAATCTACTCTCTTAGAGCGTCTGTGGTTCTTCCTGCCCCAATACCACACAATTTATCCCCATTTTATTTTTGCCTTGAAGGCTTCCGTCAAGAATGACAGGCAAAGAGGCATGCCTGCTACTGATTCCTAGAGAAAATAAAAGATATGTTGAGTGTTTCAGACTGCTTTGGGAGCAAAAGATATCAGTTGTATCTGAACGGAAAAAAAAATTGTAAGGTCTTCTATATGACTAACTATTCTGGGGTTAGCAAGACTGAAGAGAGCTATTATTTTTAATGTATGTCAGAACAAAGAATATATCTCTCTCTCTGAACATTTCTCTTTTGAGCAGAGGTGGTTTTGATGTTTATACCTGGCATACAGATACAGAAACCTTAATGAGGTAGCAATGACTACTCACTTCCTCCTTTTGACTGCTAAGTGGATCTGTGTAAATCGTTTTAGCTAGTTTACTTAATAAATCTTCTGAACATTACTCTGCCTGTTTGTATTCCTTTATGAACTAGACATTATCGTTGGAATCAAATACATAAGAAGGTATTGTTTTGATTGTGGATATTTAATTAAAAACTATTCTTCTCTGCTTGCAGGCATCAGGTAAAATCCACTCCAGGTTAGTTAAAACCATACATTTTGGCTTTGAAAAGTGTTTTACATTGAACTATGTAACTATGTCATCAATTTGGGAACACTCAGTAAGTTATTCTTGCATCTCTAAAGTCGTATTATTTTTCCTGATTGCTGTGAATAAATAGATCTGATGAAAATAACTATGCAGCCATTTGACACAGTGCGCCCCTGGAAGTTCATAAAACTTACAGTGTGCATGTGTGCACCTTGTAAGGAGGAGAGTCCGGTTTTTAATCAGATCTTAAAGGGGATCCAGGGCTTAAAAAAGATTAGGGGAACCTCTCCTCCTCCTTTTTAAAAAGAAAACTATTATCTCAATTCAGAAATAAAGACAATACATTTTTACATTAACATGAATTTATTTACTTTTACGGGTCTTAAGATTTTATCTTAATATTAGTAAGAGCCAAATATTTTCAAATTGCCTTTAAAAAATTCAGATATACTTAAATTTAGAACTTGATAGTAGTACCCTCACATTTTTAGCTTGTGTTTTCTTTTTTCAAAATCACAAATGGCCACACAGTATTCAACTAGTCCTGATATTGAGTATAAGGCTTGACATTAAAAAATGTAGCATATTAATTCTGATTCCAAAAACAGTGCTAAAATGTTGCTCAGCTTGACTGTCTAACCCAACCATTAAATACCAACCAATGTAAAAATACACTTTAAATAGTCTGTTTAGTAATAGCAGCAGCAAATCCATAGATCTGGCATTTCAAAGCTTAAACAACAGTAAAATCAAAATTGAACGCTTTTAGGAAATTTTCAAAATAGCAATTTGTTTAGCAAAAATGGACTTTAACTGCATGGCCAATTATACGAGGCAATAATCCCATAGATATGCAGCAATCACCTTTTTCGGATGTTATCAAATGAAGATATTCTTGTTTTCTGTGGTAGTTTTTATTTATTCTTTTTTAGCTATTGATAACAGAGCATGGCAGCAAGATTACATCAGGAATGTAATATAATACAACTGTTTTCATTGAAGCCTTAGACCTTACTATCCCCCCCTAGGCTATTTGGACTGTTTCCCCCACTGCACTAAAGTACAACTGCAATGCCTCTACTGCTTCTCCCAATATATATAAAAATATTGCACTACATTAAAGGTACATTTTACAAATATAATTAGCAGCATTACTGAGCTTCCCGTAACTGTGGTTCTACAGAGTTAAATACTTTTAAAACATGAGTAGATTTTTATGAAACCAAAGTTTTGCATTATTTCTACAGCTCTTTCCAAAGCATGTTTCAGCTGCATGCCTGGATGTCACTAACACTCCCGTGCTGTGGTCCGTAACCACCAGCCACTTAGACACTCCACCTTCCAGGTTATCAATGGTAAGTTCCTTTTTATAATAAGATGAAAGTTGGTTATTACATTGGGCAGATTGTTTCAAGCATACGTTACAGAACATTTTAGCTTTCAGAGAATTTTGTGTATAGAGATTTCTACAGCAGTATTCTCTTAAAATGCAAGCATGCTTAAATAAACGAAAAAGGGGGCATACCCAGATATATTTTTGTTGTAAACTTGGCCAAGAAAGTATTCAGTTTCCTAATATTTCACTTAATAAAATAGTAGAAATGAAAATTAGCTATTGATTTTAAAAGTGGAATAACTTTTCTACACTCGAAAATGTTATCACCCATGTAAGTCATACCTTTTATTTGAATGGCTTTTTACTGTTCAGAGAACTTTTGCGGTTATGCTATTGTTTCCCTCACAACAATCCTGTGAGGCAGTTAGAGTAAATCTTGTTTATTCCTACTTTAGAGCTGGGGAGACGGTGGCACGGAGCCCTTTTGTGGCTGGCCTATGGTTATCCAGTTCATTCATGGCCAATGGAAGAGCTTGAACTTGAGACTCTTGCATGGCATCCAGGGCTACAGACGTGGGCCCAGACCCTTACTGTTACACTGTCTTTTCCTACCAGCCACACAAGCTGTCCCATCTAGTTTTAAATTCATGTCAGTTTCACTGTACATCAATTATAGTGGTTACCTACAAAAGGGAAAAGCATATACATATCTCTTTTATAGGCATACGAAAGGCCAAAACTTTTACGGTACACCAACAGAGGTCAAGCTCACACAGTGTCCCTCAGTCACACGTTACTGGGGTCCACGTGACGGGCCAAGTATCAAAGTAGATCTTCATTTTCAGAGAACTGGTCCCAATTCCTATGTATCTATACTGTCTACTTTTACTATTTGATTTTCTTTTGTTTTTAATGAATTAAGATAGTCTGAACTACAGAAGCATCACCATTCCTTTAAGCCTGTAGGATGTCAGACAAAGCGATTCATCTATTTTGCATGATTCCTCTTCTTCCTAACATTCTCCTGCATGAAAATGTTTCTAAAACAAAACAGCCAAAACCACTTATCAACACAGTCATTTTAAGCACAGTCCTCTGAAACTTTAAATATCCGTGTACACGCTTTATTTCCTATGGGAAAACTGCAGCTGAAAAATAATCATAAATGTTTAGAATTTCCATTTGAAAGGAAAGCAACATTTTGAAAGATTATACACCTACTGGTTTCTGTTTTTTAGTAATCTCATTATCCTCTGTACAAAATTCTTTACCAACTGCATTCTATATTTATTCCTTACTACATTTTGTTTTTCAATGCAAGCTCTTCAGATTAATCACTATATTCTCCCTATACTTCAACTGCATAAAAACTTTAGAAAAAAAAATTCACAGAAGCTTAGAAAGCAAGCAATATATATAAAATTATTTTTTTTTACTAAATCAGCATAACTGACTAAAGCCGTAGTATCTGCTGTCATGTTACATTTGGCAAAAACAAAACAAAAAAGCACCCCCGAGAATCCCCAAATCATAAAAATCTCAAGTAAATAGAGACGACAAACTTCATAACTCAAAGTAAGATTCAAAACCTGTTCCCTCAGTGATTGCTGCTGTCAATTCAATTCAGGCATGCAGCAAATTTGTTATAACCGTGATAAAAACAAAAATATTACAAGAATCTGGAGAATATCCTGTTGAACACACTAATTCAAAAACTCAGAGGAAGGAAAACAGCACAAGACATCACATACATAAACATGAAAAGTTAGCTTACATAATTCCGTAATTAGAAAACATTAAAAATAAATTAGTAAAAATAAATTCCCAGTATAAACCCAAAAAGCATAGCTATAAATGCAATCTGAACCAATTTAGTGAGCTGGTCATGTTTTTCTGGAAAACCACCTTTTCATTCTTGCTCTTACACAAGCCAATAACTGTGGAGAAGCAGGCCAACGTGCGTTATAAGAGGGTTTAAACGTGGTTGTATCTGTGGTACTTTAGGTGCAGCTTTTCCCCAACACTTGAAAGTTTAAATAGACTGTTACACAGACTCAGATGGGCCAAATAAATCATCTGATATGCTGCTGAATGGCTGAGAATCTATCAGTTGTGTTATTTCATTATCAAGGTCTTCTTCTGTATCATCTGTGTACTTGCTTATTTTTTTGGAGTGCTGGTCTAAAGACAGACTTTCTAAAGATTCCATGTCTTCAATGCCTGCTCTGTAGTGGATCATAAGAAGTGTTAGAGCTTGTAGTCTTTCACCTGATTTAGCCAAAGCTGCAGAAAGGAGTGATTTTTTCCTTGTATCAGTTGTCTCTTTTTCTTCTCTAACAAGGGTATTGTTATGTTCCAACTCCTGATCAATTTCATTCTGTAGTTTATCCAGCATGAACTCTAGTTTCTGGATCCTTTCCTCCGTGGGCAAACCCCTGTACAGGTCACGACCAATTTCTTTAACTGCAATGAAGACGCTGTCATCCAGACCACCCTCCTTTCTCACTAGCTTTATTCCTGCGTTGTTTCCCCGTTTCGAAGGGCTGTTTGGACCACAGACCTCGGTGTCACTGCCTTCGTTGTCTGACGTGTTGGGTGTGTGTTTTGGCGAGGGTTCTACTAGATCAGTTCCTGGTTCAGAAAGACGAGTTTTAGAGACTTGACGCAAATTTAACAAACGAGAGCTAGTATTGATAATATGTCGTGTCAAGCCTGTTGTTTTATTCACGGACTTGCTAGCTTCCACATCAGCACGAGGAGGCAGGCCTAAAAGGGTGTCTTGGCCTTCCAGCCTGAGGTTTTTCAGGGTCCGGTCCATCCGCCTCTCAGTTGCTCCACAAAGAGGAGTCTCGGCTAGACACTTTTCCTGACATTTTTTATGGCAAACATAAGCACAGAACATACACTGGGAGGCGGCCTTAGTCCAGACTTTTTTCTTGCAGTAATCACACCAAGTTGGGTTCTGGAACTGAGTATCCTGGAAACTGTGTTTATTTTCGGTCAAACCCATCTGTCCAACGCAGTGCTCTTCTTTCGCTAAGGCAGAAACCTCCTCAACCAAATGAAGTTCTTTTTCTTTCTCCAAGTTAGGAACTACATGGTGGTCCGATTCTCCTTCTTTCAAATATTTGAAGTGAATAGTAATGTCCCCAAAGCAGAATTTGTCATTGAACCCCTTTTGCATACTCAGGTTGCGCAGTGCGGTTCTCGTGACCATGGCTTTAGGTGTCGGGGCTTCCAGCCTGAACTTGGAGAGGTACTCCATGTTTGATGTAGCCAGGCATCCTAAAGCCACCTCTTCGAGTTTTAAGCTCACATGCCCCAAACAGATGAGCCCCCCTAACTTGAAAGGATCCCTGCACCACAATGCAATGTTTAAGTATCTGTGGCAGGCTTCTATGTCAAAGAAACAGGTCGCTCGGGTTCTTGTCCATTTTCCAAGCTTATTACGGTACAGGATTTCCGACGATTCCCATGTCTGAGGGTCATCCGAACTGTCCTTAGAGGGGCAGGAACTTTCGGAAGTCAAGTCTTTCGCCACCTCTTGCTTTGCTAAAAGCTGCTTAGAGGCGGCTACATCTTCTACGTGATCCACACTTTTCGCCTGCTTTTCAGCAGGTTTATCTGCAGGGGGAGCAGGCAGCACCTTTTCTGGCTTTTCAACAAGAACATCTGGTTCTGCCTGATTTGGGGCGTCAGCAGAAGGCAAAGGAACTTTCACTTGCGGTCGTGGTGGCACAGGTGGTTTGAAAGTGGGTCCTTGGGTGGGTTTTGACACTTGTGCTGGGTCTGTTATCTCAGGCTTTTGGGCTAAGGGTTTAGTTCCTTCTTTGGATGGAAGTTTTGGGGGTGGTGGGTGACTTCCTGCAACGAGTTTCCGGTTTAAAACTGGTGATACCGTTCCAAGGGGCCTCCCAGAAAGCGCTTGGGACTGTGGGGTGCGCTTGGGACTGTGACTGGCTGACTGCGCCTCGTCTCGGCACTCAGGCTGTGCTCGGACATCGCTGGCCAGGTCTTCAAACTCCGAATCCAGGTCTCTGTTCTCGGCATCTGCTGCCAAGCTAGCTGTTTCCTCCTCATAACTTGGTTGGCAGGAGCCCGACAGGAAGTGTTCCTCCAGCTGCCCCAGGTTATCCTGCAGCACTGCACCCTGGTTACCCTGGCCGACCGGCCTTTCGTAATACACCAGGACGCGGTCGCCAGCCTGCTTGATCAGCTTCAACACCTGCAGCGTAGATGTGATTTTCACACCTGATTTAAGATTTTTAAAAGGGAAAACATGAATTACTGCAATAAAAATTACCTCAATTGCTAACTATAATTGCCATTAATAAATGATAATTTAACGCATGAAAATGTAATAGGGAAATCTCCAAAATATATTATTGGCTTTTGGATACATCTGTGTACTGATTTTCAAACCTGGAATGTGGTGTCCTGGAAATGTTTACCTTTTAAACCAAATGTGACATGAAAATTCTTAGATGCGGACCATGCTGCTAACTCCTAATGGCTTCCCGTTCCTTTCTAGGTTTAAATGACATTATTTCTCAGTTTAGTGAGCAGAGTGAGACCTATTGAGGAGGATTAATGGTTAAAACAACTTAGAATGATGGGAAACTGATTCTACTGAAGGAAATCCCAAAATATTCCAGGGATTGCAAGCTCTGTGGTCAGTGATTCAAGTCAAGAGACTGACGCTTGAAAGAAACTTCTTTTTATTAGCTGTAGCTATCAAACTAATCCTTTTCTGGGCCAGACAGAACAAGGAAGGTATAAGTTGCTTTAAAGTTAAACAAGTTAGTTACTATCTGCATCTATATTGACAATATCTTAAGCTTTCATTTTATATTTTCTGATAGGCACTACATTAACATAGTTCAAAATTCGAAAGGTACAGAAAGATGTACACTGAAAATATCTCCCTTCCACCTCCATCTCCTAGCCATATTGTCCCTTCCCTGAGGAAATCAAAGCTAGTAGCTTCTGGTACATTCTTCTACAGACCTTCTAGGTGTACCATTTAGAGGCTCTAATTGTTTCCTGCCCTCTCCGAACTCTCTCCAAAACAGTACTTACCCAAGCTATCCCTTTCTGTAGGACTTAAGGGAAAAGTGAGAAGGGGGTCTTTGCTTTCCTAAGGTCTTAGGGCCATCCTAAATAAATCAAAGTAACATCAGCCCCATCTAATAACCCGACTTCAGAGTTCTTCAACCTGTATCCTCTCCCACTTCGGCTGCCCAGGTAAGACCAGGCTTTAGACCTGGCTCATCACTTGGAACTGTCCACAGCAAAAATCTCTCACTTGGAAATTAATCTCTGATCACAGTCTCCTATTTTCTACCTCTTACAATCCTGTCTGCTAACTGAATCTGTTTTGAGGAAATGTCCGTATCTAATCATTCCTTCTTGGCTCTCATGATCCAGCCGGTTTCCTGATACCATTTGCTTTTCTCCCTGACATCAGTGTCAAGATTTCAGTGATATCTACACCAAGATTTTCAGGTCTTCTGCCCTAACCCTTTCCTCTTCTGTCTACCTGTCTTTCTGATCCCCAGCTTGGCTAGCCCCTCCGTCTCCCTTCTCCTGAGCTTAACTCCTGACCCAGTACAAGTCATGCTCGTCATCTTCAGCAAGGCACTCAGGGCTGCGTTAGCCTTCTTTTGATTGGTCTCTAAACTAAGTCTCTGAAACACCAGCTTCAAACCTTTCCTATTCCCCTGAAGCCCACCCTTCCCATGCTTTTCTAGTCGTAGATAGCATCAACTTATTTACTGAAAAGATCTATAAGAAGCCACCTTTTCTCCCTGCCAATCACTTTTGGTATTAACCTATCTCAGAGGAGGAAGTATCCCCTTGCTTGTATACTTGGCTCGCCCCTCTCCCTATCTCCTTCAGTACTTTGCTCTGTCATTTATCCTTACTCTTATTTGTATTTACTTCCTCCTTCTGCTTTAAAACATTCCTTTTCCTTGGTTTTCATGACACTACTAATTTGGTTCTGATCATCTCCTCCACTTTCTTTTTCTCCACCTCTACCTGCCCCTTGTATGCAAACGTTCCCATGGTTTTCTGTCGTTCGTTTTCTCTGCCTTTTTGCTCCCCTGGATTTCATCCATTTCAGTAGTTTCAACTATCAACTTTTCCTTTGGTGTCCCCTCTGTCCTACATCCCCAACTCCTCCTGGGCATCGCCACCTGGGTATTTCCGTGTAGTTAAGACCCCTCTGACCCTCTCATTCTCCTGTCCTCACTACGATGTCAGTCAGCTTGCCACCCTCCCAGTTAACCTGATTGAAACCCTGAGATAGCCGACTCCGAGACCCAGTCAGCTGTCAGTTCTGTCGAGGTTCCAGTCCACTGTCATCTCCTGTTCCCATCCTTCTGATCATGGGCTTCAGCTCTTCACTGTGATCCCTCATCACTCCTTCCCTATTGTAATCACCGAACATACTGCTCCCCAATTTTCCTAAAGCTTCAGCTCAAAAACCTTTAGCCAATATACTTATCACACAGAAATCCAGCGCTTTCTAATATGGCTCTAAACCATTCACCCAGCCTTAATTTATACTGCTTCCCTCTAACCACATTATGTTCTAGCAAAATTATAGTTTCACACATGCGTAAATAATAAAGAAGTCCACCTAATGACCTGTAGTAGGCAAAAACTGCAACTCAGTCTAAACCCGTTCTTTGTGACTCAGCACGACACTTGCCCTCATCGCATCCTTCCCCAACCACCAGGAGCTTTGGGGAGATGGCCACTGTGCCTCTTGGGACACATCGACCAAAGTGGGATTCCTTTTCTTTTGGAATATTTAAAATATTTGCAAAAGTTGAGGAAATGGCAAAATGAACATCATCGAGTTTCAAATATAACAAACATTTTGTCAATCTTATTTCTAAATATACCAATCCCATGACTAAATATTTAAAGAATTGAATATCCATACAAACAAATTACAGCTACAGAAAAAGAATGTGTATCACACCTGCCCCTTATATCAATAAATATTATTTTTTTACAAATGTTAGAAATGAAGGGATGACTTTTGCTTTTTCACTCTGCATACATTTATATTGTTTGGATGTACTTATTCTGATAACAGATATTTACTTCTTGTGTAATTAAAAACAAAACCCTTTTAAAAAAAGGACATAAAAAAGAAAAAAAATTAACTTTATCATGTAGGTAAAAAAGGGTATGTGTGGATATAAAAAATTTATGCTGAATTGTGGTTTTTAGCTGAGGGAGAGTCATTGTTATGTTTATAGTAAACAAGTATGTAGCAGATGAGGTTTAGCTTATGGCTTTGCTATCTTAAGTGTCTATGGACCAGAGCACCATCTGGGAGCCTGGTGGAAACAGACTATTGGGCCTCACGCCAGGCCTACTGAATCAGAACTCACATTTTAACACCATGTCGGGTGATTGGAATACACAATAAAGTTTGAGAAGTGCTATTTAAGACATGATCAGAGGGACTTCTGGGTGTGAACTACATAATTTTCATTTTATTGTCATGATGGATTTGAAACCAACGCAGAGTTTCTTTGACGTGTAACCAAGGATAACTGCTTCTTGATTTAGGAGCTGGTTTATCTTGTTATTGTCTTAGCTGTGACAGAATATACCACTTTGCCTTTAAAAGCTCAACTATGACCAAGCATGTATTCAAGAAATCCCTTAAGTCTAGAATGGGTGGGACAGGTACTACCAAGGTCTGAAAAGGTTTGGACTTTTTCGCACAGTGAGTCCTACTGCTTATTCATAAACATCCAAGCAAATAATCTGCCTATCAACAGAGTTTTTGTTATCAGTCAATTGATGGGAAGAGACACAGGTGACATATTTTTCTGCCAGCAATAGTGACTGGGGCTGCATTCTGAATGACAGCATATTAACAAATGGCTGGCCAATTAAGGCCAATATGGGGCCACCAATATGGGACCACAGGGCAGTTCAGATGTGCCCTTTTGGATAAGGAATATTAGTCTCTCTCCTATTTGTTACCATGTTTTCCCAAAAACAAGACCTGGCCGGACCATCAGCTCTAATGCATCTTTTGGAGCAAAAATTAATATAAGACCCGGTCTTATTTTACTATAAGATCGGGTCTTATAATGAACATCATAAGTAAAATTAGACCGGGTAGTGTACTGTAGCGTAGAGTAGCGTAGCGTAACGTAACGTAACGTAACGTAATATAATATAATATAATACCGGGTCTTAAATTAACTTTTGTTCCAAAAGACGCATTAGAGCTGAAGGTCCGGCTAGGTCTGTTTTTTGAGGAAACACAGTATCTTGTCCTAAGTGATGGGAGTAGGTGTGTTAATACTATCAATTTTAGGCACAGAGTGGAAATGATGGTGAGCATACAGAAAAACAACTGCTGACTTTCCCTTTTTTCACATTCAATAAAAAACAGAGGATCAGAAGGTGGAAGAAAGGGAAAATCAGACAGCTTATAGAAAAGTGGTCTAAAATTTTCAAAGATTTACACATTTGGACTAAAATGGCATATGTATTTTAAATTAATTTTTAAGGCTTCCTTCAGATTTTTATTTATAATAAAGTTATTTATTTCCATTGTAAAAGTAACATGTGCTTATAAAAATAAAGAAGAGAGGAAAACTCCCACATCTACTATAAATGTAACGTATATTACCACATTAGCATAATTAACATATTAGCATAATTACCTCCAATCGCAATCAGTCGGTCTCCCCGCTGAAGATCCGCAAGTGCAGCAGGTGAGTTGGGGGCCACGGTCTCAATGATGACGTGACCAGCATAACCATCAGCTGACTGGACGAGACGAAGTGTAAGCCCGACACTTTGTAAATTTCCCTTTATTAATTCAACCTTTGATAAAGGGAAAAGAGGGAAAACAGATTCAGCGGGTTCACAGTATTGGAGTGAGAAAACCTTGACGCTCAGTGAGAACACTACCGTTGATGCTGGCTTTTGTACGGTGTTGACTATTATTACAGACAAAGGAGGGAGGAAACGTTTGTGACAATATAAATTGACATGTCCTGATTGCACATTTGGGCCATCAAAAAATTTAAACACTTTCTTATCTTCAGTGTGTTGTGTCTTATTAAATACATATACAAACACTGTGGAAAATTTGGAAATAAACAGAAAGGCAAAATGCAAACTCCTAATTATACCATCTACAACTACACTGTCAGTATTTTGTACTTTCTAATATATATAAATAAATAAATAAATATATATATATTTATTTATTTATTTATATGTTAACACAAAATTGAGATTCCATTATGAATATAATTCTGAATCTTGCTTTTTGGAAATATAATGGGAATAATTTATGTCATTAGATGTACTTTGGAACCTCTGTTTTTTATGGTCTGTTAAATTTTCTTTTTGGGGGGAAGGGAGGAAAAGAGTTTATATTTTATTAAGAGTTATCTTGTTAATGAGCTATCCTGTTTTAACTCATCAAAATCATTCTGTTTTCTAAACGAATGTCATCCAATTTATCAGGAGTATGTATTCCAGATTCGTATCATCTGTGATTTAAAAAAAAGAACACATGCTATCTGTCTGCATTCGAATCACTGATTTAAGAAACATGATAGAACGCCACGTCCCTCTAGATGACAAGAATTCAATCTGTGTTTATTGAGCTAAATTACAAATCAGTCGAATTTTATTATTCAGCCCACGTTTCTCAGTTAGGTTCAAAATATCTTATGAGGAACTTTGCCAAATAGCTTGCTAATATCCAAATATACCATTATCTATATTGTTTTAACATGTAAATCCCACTTAAAGGTAGAAATTTAGTTCTCCTGGCGAGTAAAAAATGCCCTTATCGGAAGTTGTTCTTTAATATGGGTATTAATAAATTTTGTAAAGTTGCTTTATGATACAGTAAATAATCACCTTATAATGTTTACAAAGATACTTAAGAACACAATCTCTCAATTCCACAAACATAAATATACTAAAATTATAAATTATGAATTTACTAAAATTATACTAAATTATAAAATTACTAAACAGAGTGCCAAAGCTAAAATTTTAAATGCAAATTTTTCTAAAATCAGAAAGCTAACGGTAGCGCATGGATAAAAAACTAAATTGTATGAGTCTGAGCACTGTACATTTTAAAACTAACACTTGGAATGCGTTTTTTGTAATTTACTCTGTTCTCAAAGTGGAATGGAGGCTGGGGGGGATAGAGTCAAGATGGGAACTGAGGCTAGTATAGGTTTTTGTGTGATTCAGTTTATTTTCTGCCCACCAGTCATATAATTCCCCTTGCTTTTCTTACAACAAAACACTATATGAAGATTTACTTGAACAGGAAAATGGGCCTAAAAAGTTAAGGGCCAAAACTACTAAACGGATAGAATAAAATGCAGGAGAAACTCTTACTGGATTAGGCAAAGATTTTTTAAAACAGGACACAAACAGTACAATCTATATAAGAAAAAAATATAAAATAATAAAATTAAAAACTTTTGCCCTTCGAAAGACACAGTTAAGAAAATGAAAAGACAAGCCACAGACTAGGAGAAAATATCTGCAAAACATTTATCTGAAAAAGGGCTTGTAGCCATGAATATATAAATAACTCATACAACTAAACAACAGTAACAAGAAAATGTGCAAACTATCTGAACAGACAGCTCACAAAAGAAGATATATATACAAATGGCCTATAAGCACATTAAAAGATGTTTAATTCGCATTAGGAAACACATTAAAACTACAATGAGATACATTGTACTGGACAGTACGTAAGAGCTAGAAATGGCTAAAATTAAAGACTGATGCTATCAAGTATCATGATGACGATGTGAAGCAACTGAAACTTATACGTTACTGATGAGAATATAAAACGGTACAACTACATTGGAAAAATCTGACAATTTCTTATTAAGTTAAACATACATTTACCATATCACCTGATAATCCCATTTTTAGGTATTTTAGCAAAGAGAAATGAAAACATGTTCACGCAAAGACTTATATGCAAATATTCACAAAACATCATCATAAATGAATTGGTCAATCAAGAATTGGTCAACTGGTAAACCGACAAACTGTTGTATATTCACACAATGGAATACTACTCAGCAACAAAAATAAAACACCAATACACACGACAGATAAATCTCAAGGACATACATGCTGAGTGAAAGTCACATACAAAAGACTATATACATGCTGTATGATTCAATTTGTATGAAATTCTAGCAAAGGCAAAAATCATAGTGACAGAAAGATCAGTACTTGCCATCAATGGGGGGTCGAGGGCTGGAAATTGAGGGCAAGTAGCAAAAGTGAAGTTTTCAAGGTGATGGAAATATTCTGTATCTTGATGGGAGTGAAGTTTATGTGACTACACAATTATCAAAATTCCCCAACTGTACACTTAGTGAATTTACTGCATTTAAATTATACCTTAAATAAAGCAAAAACCCCCAATTGTGCCATTTTTGTCTTAAGACACTTAAATATACAGATCACTGTTAATTCATTCAGATAGCCCTTAGTTTTCCAATAGACTTAATTTAATAAAACAGCTTGGGATGAATTTAGATGGTCCTTATGTCAATCAGGAAGGAGAGCAACAATTAGACAGTTTTCCCATTTAACTTATGTCAAGCAAATGCATATTGTCTCTACACTACAGATAACTGGCATTACTAGACTGTAAATACAGGATGAAACCAGACATAATTATAAGAAGTATGTAGAACAGGGTGTTTGAAAGACAAGAAAAAAAACCTCACTTGAAAATGTAAACCCAAGTTTTTATTTTATTTACTTTTTTAAAAGAACAAAGATAAGCCTTTAAAGTTTTATCAAATACTTGCATGTAGTTAAAAAACAAAATACACAAAAGCACTTAGAAGGGCAAGTCTTCCGTCTCCCCAAGCCACACACTCCCATCCACAGCAACCACCTTTAAACTCTGCTTCTGGTTTCAATTGTTGTAGGGATTACCTATTTTTTTCTCTAGCTCATGCATCATTTCTTAATATATCAAATTTTAGGCAATCTGTTGACTTCCTACTGTAACAGACAAGGATATTAGCCCATTCTCCTTCCCCCAAATTACAGTAGTTACATCACTACTTTTAGTTCCTCTACATAACCTCTTTATAACTTTAATTATTACTAATACCCTTACCTCCTTATTTCTCATTTCCTAAACCAGACAATCCTTGATATTAGCACTTCTGTCCTTCCCTTCCCTTTCCTCTTTACACCTTCCACCTTCTGAACTCTCCCATCAAAGTTGGTAACTATTATAGTCATGTTCTAACTATAATTAAGCTGTCAAGGTTGATGATTGAATCTAAAGGCTAAAAATGAGCAGTGTTTACAATATTATTACATAAATATCATTTATTGCAAAGCTGGGCATCATTACCTTTTCTGTCTTGTACAGCCTTTTGTTTTTCTTGGAGGTTTTATTTTCTTTCAACAACGTAGCTTTCACTTTAGATGCAGGATTTATGTAAGTACTGCTTCTGTGATTAACTCTTAAATCCATCTAGCCATTAGTTTACATATTAAATTATTTAGCACTTAGTTGAAAGGAAGTTTTTCTTTAACTCCCCACTCCTACTCCTTCCAAAATGAAGCTAGTTAATAAATGTAGAAGGAATGATCAGATTAGAAAGCTCGCCCATTTATAATCCCTCAGAAAGGTAGAGGGACAGTTTTAGATTAAAAAAAAAAAAAAAGACAGTCAACCCAGTGTAATGCATGAATCTAGATGAGATCCTACTTTAGGGGGAAAAAAGCTACAAAAAAATATTTATGGGACATTGGGAGCATTTTAATACAGACTGAAAATTAGGTGAAATTAGGGAAATATTAATTTTCTATGTGTGATAATGGTTATGTAAAAGTCCTATTTTTAGGAGGTTCATACTGAAGTATTTACAGGTGAAGTATCATGGTTTCTACAATAATCCTTGCCTATGACTTTAGGCAAATTACTTCTCTGAACGTCATTGGTAAAATGAGCTATCTATCTCAGACGTGGAGCTATGAAAAGGTTCAGTATTTAGTATTGTTTCAGTAAGACACAGTGCTATTACTTAAAAACGGGGATGCAAAAGGAAAACCAGTCTACTGTGAATGAACTCAATCTACAGTTAAAGAAATAGGCAAACGTTATGAAACAAACATCAATTCAGGACAATAGAATAATAAACTATCTTGTATAATTCAAATATTGATTTATAGGATCCAGACTGAGAAGCTAAAATAATTTTATGATTAAAAACCCACCATATTAGAAAAGATAAAGATGGTGACTAATGTCAACATTTAGTAAGACAACAGCCAGTTCAAACCCACTAGAAGTATGAGTCTTAACTTCCAAAAAGTAGAAATTATACTGATGGTGGTAAATATCTACTTTTGCACACAATTGTAAGTTTTCGTCCTTTTAGAAAGTTTCCTCTATGCAGCAGACTACAGACATCAAATCAAATGATAAAGGGCCAAAAAATGAACAGCTTTTAGAAAGTTTCCTCTACGTAGCAGACCAAAGACATCAAATCAAACGAAAGAGGGCCAAAAAAAAAATGAATCGCAGGGAGAGAAAAATTATATTTCTTAGGGACAAATAAAAGCATAATAAAACCTCCCCTATTTCAAGAGATGAGCTACGAGTAAGGAAAAGTTAACATCTATAGAACTTTTTACTCAAAATCTTTGTAGATGGCCAGTTTGCTTTCTACATTTCTTTTAGAGAATAAGGAAAACTTGGTCCCTCAGTGTCCCAAGTGAGGAATCAAGTTTTCTGCTGCAGGGGAGGTAACAAATGGGGTCACAACACCTCTCCTCCCCTTTGAAACAGTCATCCGGTTACATCCATGGAATTTGCCTGCAAGTTTTAGTCCAAATCCTTCAAGTCTAAGCCTGTGGCTACAAGCCATATACATTCCACGGTCCTGAGACTGCTCAGACCACAAGGACCCCACCTTCATCGGAGGGTTGGAAGCATTGTGGCCAGTTTCTGAATGTGAGTTAGCAGTTTTAGGGAGCATTAAACTCTATTCTAAGGCTGAAGCATGATGTGCGACAAGACACGAATGGATACAATGTGATGGGACTTCGGGGGTGGGGGGTGAAGACAGCCTCTGAGTGAGGGGTCTGGGGAAGGCTTCCTGCAAGGGGATAAAATTTAGGTTACATCTTAAAGCATGAAAAGAATGTGAACAAACAATCTTGGAGTTGGAGTGTGGGTGTGCGAAGGAGTAGCAGAGGCTATCGTTCTAGGCCATGGTAACATTGTTAGAACAAAGAGATGGAGACAAGAGTTCAGGGCACATCAAACAATTCAGACCATCATGATGTTATCAGCTGAGATTTAACGAAAGAGAAAATTCCTACCCTGATTATGACAAAACACATTTTATGAGGGGAAGGCAGCAGTATTTCATAGAGTGTATCACAATCGTACAATATTCTGGTTATCTAATAGAGAAAAAGTCCTACAATATGTTATCTTGCAATAAAAGTACATAGAGTTTGCAAACATCTATTAATATCTGTTTGCTATAAATGTGTTTCTTAAGCCTGTACTTTGTGACATGACTGGTATTTTATAAAAGAAATGAAATTGGTAATCCTAAACCCTTACTGTATATGCAGAAGCACACCAACGTTTGCCACGTTCTCCCCCCCTCTGGGCCGATGCCTGCAGCCCTCTAATCCTTGGTATGGTTATAGTAGGAACAGCCTTGCTTAGATAGCATGATTCCACTGCGCTGCCTCATTACATGTTCCAGGGGCATACACCTGACTCTGGCTGGACCAATCAGAGTTCCCTCCTACACGGTGGACATTCGGATTCAAAGATCCCTGAATGGAATAAAGATAAATGTAGCTGTAGGCATCTGTGTATCTCCTTACAGGCTGGGATGTGGAGACAGCCAGTCTGCAGAGGGAAGAAGAAAGTGTATGAACAGCCAGGAGCAGAGAGGAAAGACAGAGGCCTGACAGTGGTTTTGTGTCTGGTTCCAGTGTGTTTCTAAGGCCGGGCTGCACTCCTCCTAATAGCTATGCAGAGTCTAATCCACACAACCACAACCAGTGGCTCTGACACCTGCCCGTGGGGTCCTTGAAACACCATGGTACCCTACCCCTTTTTTTGCTTAAGCTAGTTTCAGTGGGTAACTGTTTCAATCAGGTTCTAGCTTCTTAGCAGGCATGGTGTTAGAGACCTGTCACATAGTATCTCATTAAACTCAAAGTCTGTATTTATTAAACTAGAAAGCTACAAACGTATTTTAAATGTAGGATGTATTTTCTGTCAACTGACTTGAATTTTGTTGAAACCACAAGATAGCTTTCTGTTGGAGTAGAAATACTATTTCTAGTATTTTTTTTGTATGACATAATAAAGTTTATGAATTGTCAAGAATTTCTGACATATACTAACTAAACAGCAATTATAAGAGCTGAACCATGAGTCAATACATACAAGATTGCAGACAGCCTGCACTCAACTCCACCAATAATGTCAGACACAGGTTAAAAAATCCTAGCTGTATGTGCATCTGTCTTGTGGAGAACAATTTAGTGAAAACACCAAGCCAGCCTTTAGGAGCTCTCACACCCCTTTTAGCCTTCTTGGACCCAGCTGAGATGCCTTATTTTCACCGGGGAGAAAAACAGAGTATTGATTTTTTGATCCCTTCCTAACATGAACATAATTTTATACAATGGACAAAAAGAGGATATATTTTAATAACATCAATATAACTCTTTTACAAACTGTTCTCTCCCACACAAGCTTGGAACATTGAGCAAAAAAACAAAAATGCAACAAAGAGTTAAAGAATCACTAAGTAAAAGACCTGAAATTACTGTAACCAGGTGTACTTCTGAGTGCTCTTTCATTAAATAAGTTCCTGAAAAAGACATCATGAGAACTATTTCCCAGTGTTTTTTGGTTGAATAGTGGGGCAGGGAAGGGAGAAATAACAATAATCTGTACACATATGTACTCGATGCCAGTGTAGTAACTGAACTTTTAAGAGCAGGCTTTTATGCAGTTAACCATTCCCAGTCTTCCTGGCTCACAATGTAAATCAATACCTATTCTACCAGAATTCTCATGTTACAGTAACAAAAGATGACCACGACCTTCAGACACATCGGTGTATTCTGTAACTCCTCTCCCCAAAATAAAACGGTGGTAACATGTTCAGAAAAATCAATGTTGAGCTAAGAAACATACTTGAACGTAACCGATAGCAAAGCTACTAAGAAAAGTCATGTATAGAAATGCACTAACTGATTCACTCACACATTGAAATGCGGAGGCACTGAGTACTGGGTCTGGGAGGTAGAGTTGTGAGCATCACAGACGAGCTTCCTTGGGCTCAGGTAAGCAAGAAAGGGAGGAGAGAACAAATAATTACAGCAATACTTATGTGATTTAACAGGAGTCACCTAACATTTAGGGAGCAGAGAAGACATTCCTGAAAAACAAATTTGACACTTGAAGGATGAGTAGGAGTTTGCCAGGCCAGGTGAAGAAGTGAAGGCAACACATCTAAACCAAGAGAGCAGCTGGTCTGAAGGAAGGAGACGAGAGCTAGCATGATGTATCTGGGGAGCTGAAGAAAGTTCAGGATTGCAGCACTTTGACAAATTCAGTCTATGCGAACAGGGAGAGAATCCTGGTTCATTAAACTTAAAAGAGCTTTCAAAAGAAAGAAGCATAGTATTAATTCCACCACCAATTTCATGCCCAAGATGGTCAACGTTAACAAATGGTAGCTGGTATAAGATGCATTTGAATGTGCTAATTAATGCTATCATGTGACTGGAAACTTGAATGCAAATATTTAATCCACGCCAATCCTTAAAAAAAAAAAGAAATCACAATTTCATGAATATTAGCTCAAGAGGAACATTTTTTTCTTTGGGGTGGGGGGAACCCCTAAAAAGTCAAATGTTTAAAAATGTGTTTCAAATTGCTTCAAAGTTTGATTGTTTGCTGTAAAACATATCATTTATAATACAAAAAACTTTCCTAAAGATACTTGTAAACCACTGAGTGCTGCTCCTTTCATAGGCCACTTCTGCATTATTCATAATCCCAAAGCTCAAGTACTCTAACCCTAAAACCCACGTCCATAAAGCACAAACCCATGGAGTCTGCAAACAGACTTCTCCCATGGCCACATTTATTTGCTCAGATTGACCCAAGTGGGTATGAGTTCTATAAGCTATGACGCCCACGCTCTGAATGCCTAAACGTAATGCACGAAGTGGTGAGCAGCCCAGAGCCACGCCTGACTGGGGCAGCGCCGGCGTTAGCTCCAAGTTCCTGGCAGGCTCAGCCCGGCCTCACTGCCTGTCCGGCCCCGGGGCCAGGATCCAAGGCGAACGGTCTCTGGACTACTTCTGTCCCACCTGGCTGGGCAGACGGAAACCTGGTTCCCCTTTCTCCCTCCCTTCCTCCCTTCCCTTTCCTAGGCAGTGGATCAGGGCCCGGAGCCAGGCACCGAAGACCCAGGACAATAAGATTAAACAGAGGAGAACCTACACGTAACACAGCTCTCTCAGGTGGCCCAGGACTGGGTGACAACAGAAGAGCTTCCATAGGAGCTTTCTTTTTTGAGAAGCATGGTGACATGAGACAGCTAAGTGACAAACAGCATCTGACTCCAGGAGAGGAGAACCCTGAAGTTCAAGCCCCGTCATTAACCATTTTTTTGGAAGGGCATTTTCTACCCACTGCAATATTCATTAACTACTGCACTGACTCCAGGGGTTATGTTGCCTCCATTTTTTAAAAATGGAAAACATGACTGTTTCAGCTGTAACACAGGTTTTTGTAGACTGGCTGAAGAACCTCTACAGGCACCGTTTATGTCGGACACTCCATGCTTCTGTCAAGTCAACACCTCTAGCCTCACTGCCTCCTCCAGGGTCTTTTCAGTACCAGGCCCGTGCCCTCGCTTCACTTACTTGCTCACAGGTTACAGGGAGTTGGCCTGCTTTCCCCTCTTTGCTAAAAATGGCCAGCACCTACGGTTTGCCCTGGCTTCCTTATTCTTATTAGCCCAGAAAAGCACCCTATTCTTACTGAAGGACCCTCTGGCTAGGCAAACGTCCTATGCAGGGAGCAGAATTAGAGATTGTAAAAACAATTGTAACAAGTACATAGATCATAAAAGCAATTAGTTTATAAACTGAAGTTTTCAAAAATACATGCCTGAAAGTAGAACTATTTGTTTATGCTAATCAAATACCCCGGATATTCTGGGATTATTCAAATTTTAAAAATGGTCTTCAAAAACCATTCTATTAATGCACATCCAAACATTTCTGTCAGAAAGCCACTTGGGTGGACTAAAAGTTTGGTTGCTGTGTGCCTAAGAATATAATACAGCTCCTTTGGTCAAAGTAACCAAAACTCTACGTGCCGAGTATTTCCAGAAGCTGACTAAAAATCATTGTTTTTGATGGGCCATTGTACATATCACTTTTACTTGGCTTGCTATGGGACTTGGCAATTAAATTCTAAATATCAGGGACCCAGGCAATTCTGACTAGCATTAAAGATTTATCCCCAAACTCTGAACTACAATTGAGAGGTTAAGGTTTCTAAAACTAGATCGACTCTCATATTAAATAAGTTATTGAGCTGTTACAAGGGGAACTTCTACGTACAACATGCTTGGCACGGAATGTGTCAGAGGTATAACTTTCTGGTCATTTCAGTGAACTCCAAATGTCGGATCAATCTGCTTATGGTTACAGGGCACAAATTACAGCCAGGCTAGGGACCAACAGCGTACTGTCCACCTCCGTTAGAAGCAGCAACAAGGCTGTTGAAGATCTGGGGCCATATTTCTCATGTTACCACCCATGTCCCCTAAAAACACAACCATCATTGATGACCCCACTAACTCCCTTAGTGCCACGCTCAACACCGACGAGGAGAAGGGTACGTCCTTGTTCGTATTCATTCTCCCCGCTGCTCGCCCTCGCTTCCTCTCTCGCTCTCTCCCACATACATACAAACACACGAGTGTGAAGTAACATTTAGCTCAATTCCGAATTAAATGAGAATGAGAGTACTATTACTCAATTTCTGCTTATAGAGCACATTTCAATAAATTATAATTCTGAAAAGTTAATAAAACAATTTCTAGGTTCTACAATGAAAAAGGAAACACATACAAAAGGCAATACTGAGTCTCTGAAGGGTCATTCTGTACCATACTTTCAAGCGCAGGCGGTTTTAACAGCACAGAAGATGCAAACTGAAATAGTTCATGACATTCTCAACTACCGGGTAACTATGTGTTGTTGCTTCCAAGGACTCAACTAAATTCTCAGTCATCTTCCATTCAGGTCCGTCATGCTAACAGAAAAAAAAGGTGGTACGATGTTATTAGCTATCTTCTTTGAAACTGTCTTGTCAGCAAAGAGGATTCACAATTTGGATGCACACAATCATACCGCCTTTTTCACAGAAAGTGTAACTCTCGAAACAGCTACATGGCGAAGGACTTGTTTTTATTTCTTGGTATAAAAATTACTATCAATCCCACAGGACTTTCCAAAGATCTGTCATTAAAGTTTAACCAGTTGATAAAGGTTTAAATCAGAACAGTTCTTAAACCCAACTCGTAAGCCAGATAAATGAAAAACAATGTCAGGTAAAGAGAAGTGCTACTGCGGAAATAAATTTTCATGCCCACCGTCCCAAATGATGACAAAAATTATACTTCTTAAAAAAAAAGTTCTTAAAGGGGCATGTTGAATAAATCTTAAACTCTTTCCCATGGATTTTACATGTAAACATTTTGTCAGCAGAATGCCTAAAATTTCAGTAATCACCTCTTAATGGATAAAAACCACAAACCACTGAGATCAGCCCCTCCCCAGCACTGGGCAGATTCTTTTCTGGAGAAACACTGAAGTGTCTGGGACGGCTTGTACTCAGTGTTGGGCTTGAATTCTGGCTCTAACATTTACTAGTTTTATAGCCTCTGTCTTATTTGTAAAAAGGGGATACTAATATCTACCACACTGGGTTGTCAGATTAAACCAAACTATGGACTAAGTCTAGCACAATCCAGGCACTTCCATGATTTCTCCTCAGGTGGGTTAGGAAGACTTCTTCCTGGGGTGAGAACACAGGAGGCCCCTCAATCTTCAAACCAGAATGCCAGCATGGCCATGTGATAACCTGGTCGCTAAAGCAACTGGATGGTCAATTAGGGCTGTGTCCTTTGGTTGCATCATCCGAGAGACAACAAAGATATAGAAATAAGCCGAAAAAGTGAAGTCCATCCTACAAACACAGCTGACCTAAGAGATCTAAAGAATAAAAATGATCCTTTGCCCAGGTTCAAAGAATGCTAGGAAAGTTATCACATCCAAATGATTACCTTGCAATACACTTAGGTGTCTTCTTTTTCTCCCTTTTTAAATCTGATTGAAGTCTCCACTAGTATTTTGATTTGAAACTAATTTAAATTTTATACAACCATTCCAGTGAAATAAAGAGCTCTGAAAAGTACACAAAGTCTGAAGTTGTTATGGAAACAACAGAGTGGAAAACTCGTGCTCTTAATTCCTTTGTCAGATAGAAACAATTCTCATTCTGAATCACCAAATTGACCCTCAACTTCATATATTCTTCTGCAGGGTGATTTACATCTTACTAAGGGAGTGTGAAAGTCTTAGGGACTGATTGTCTTTTTTATAACTTTTTATCCTGAAATAATTTCAAACTTACAGAAAAGTTGCAAAAATAAGACAAAGAATTTCCATTTATTCTGCATCCAGATTTCCCAACTGTCAATATTTTGCTACATTTGTTTCTCTCTCTGCATTTTTTCTGAACCATTTGAAAATAAGTTGCAGACATGATGCCCCCTTACCCTAAATATTTAAGTGTGTATTTTCTAACAAGGACATTTGCTTATATAACCACAGTACAATTACCAGTCAGAAAATTAACATTGATACAATACTATAATCTACAGACTCTATCTAGCTGGAATACAATTTAAAAATACCTATTGATTATTTTTGCATCTTTGACCAAGGAATCACTTAGATGAGGGGTCAGCAAACTACAGCCTATGGACTATTTTTAACACGTTGCGTACGGATCACGAGAATCTTCATGAGGGATTTAAACCCCGCCGTACGCAACGTGTTAACGAAATTTTACTGCAAAACAGCCACACTCATTTGTTGATCTACTGTCACTGAAGTTGAGAAATTGTGACAGTGATTGGTCCGCAAAACCTATTTACTATTAAAAGTGTGCCAGCCCATAACTTTCAGAATAAGTGTGCATGAATACACACACTGACATTATAGATTTCTTTACAACACGAAAAAATTGCAAGATGTCTAAATGCTCATCAGTGATTGTTTAAATTATGGTACACAGAGGAATATCATGCCGACATAAAAACAGCGACACGTGTATATGGAGTTAAAAATATGCCCTCAGTATATTTATTATTAAGAAAAAAGTCAGGTTATTAGACACATGATGTCATTTTATTCTTTAAAGAAACATAAACATACCCTGTGAATAGTGTGTATATGTTTGTGTTTATCAAGTTCTTCTATAAAGTTAATGGTCGTCTCTCTGAGTAGTGAGAGTATGGCTGGCTTTTGCAATTTTATCTATAGCTTTCTGAATGTGTTTTTCAATTTGGCAAAAAATATATAGTTCATACCAATTTCTAAACATATATACTTCTACAGAAATTGCTGATTATATTGTCAAAATATGCAAGTTTCCTCAAATTTCACAAATGAAATATCACAAAAATTCAAACTCTGCTTCATGTTATCTACGTCTTTGTGCTCGCTCCATGTTTCCTACTTAGACTTCAAACATTATCAGTGTTGATAAATTTACGAAAGAGAATTCACACGTCATGTAGAAAACGAGCCATCTGTCGATACTCTTAAGAATCACTTGATAACCTTTCAAGAAATATAATGAATTACCCGGAAGTAGTCTTATTTACAATAATTGATAAAACCTTCTTATCTCTTCCAGTATAGAGCACACTGTTTATATAAAACAGTTTTCAAATACAACCACCTATTTGTCCAGTACAATCCAATATCAATGTAAATCAACACGCTTACAAATGGGAAACACAGCTGTCCCCGAACCCACTTTAAACTCTACTTACATTCAATATTTGTGTGGAGAAATATTCAATACCTTACGGAAAGAGACTGGTCTAATAGGACATATGAATTAAGTGTTATCGCTGTCCTTTCCATTTCCCTGATGGAAGGTAACAAAAATGTCAATCTAGTTTTACTTTAGCTTATTTATTTTAAAGTACCTTCAATTAGTAAATAGTAGAACTTCACACTTACAGTAAAATGCAAAGATGAACGCTGGACATCTCAGTTGAGTACCATGAACTAACTACTCCTTCCTAAATACTGGAAAACTATGTTATTAATTATAGACATCTAGACTTCTTTTCTATGTTATGACATTAAGACTCTTTATTCCTAAGACGTTCTTAATTTATCTTAAACCTCCCTAAACTTCAATGTTTGCTCATTCTTTGTCCTCAGTTGAGACGGGCGGTAGCTCGTTGACCTCATCCTTTTTAGAAAAGCCTTTAGTAAACTTGCTGATGTTCTTAAAGGTCAATATTTGGCCTTCCTGTCTTAAAAAAACCACTGTCCCATGACTGAGGAAGCTATTCCCCTGTCCTCCTCACCTTGTTACAGGAGGGATCTAAAAGGGAGTGGGGGCGGGGGATTTATAAGAATATACAAAATATCAGATAGCACTAAAAACATGGAGCAAAAGAGATAGCATTTTGGTCACATTCAACAGTAATAGTTACTATTATAGTTACTACGTGCCAGATGCTGTGCTAAGTGTTTTACAGACACTGAACCCTTATACTATTACTATTATCTCTGTTTTGGAGATTCTGAAATAACTTGTTCACAGGCATAGAACTAGAGTGGAAGAGCCCTTATTTGAACCCACCACTGGTAGAGATGATACAGTAACTAAGAACCCCAGCGGGAGCCATACCGCCCGCCCAGGTTTGCAGACTGTCTTTACCCCCAGCTAGCTGGTGATTTGGGAAGTTCCTTTCTCCCAATATGTCTCCATTTCCTCACATGCAGGATGGAGATGATAACGGGGGTTGTATGCCTCTTCTCGTGGGGCTGTTAGGAGAATTAAATGGTTCACGCATAGAAAGTCTCACACTCATGACTGGCACAGAGGAAGTGCGTGTATCTTGTTACCGCTCCTCACTCCCACTGGGCTGGCCCAGGAGGTGTAACTACTTACTGCAAGAGCTCTGCTCACGCCTCTCTCCTAAGCTGTGTCTTCCCTAGCTCTGCGTCCTGCCTCTCAGCGTATGACTCAGAAGATGAGCTATTTGGCCAAGTGGGTTTCTACGGGACAGTGTACTGCGCCTTGAATAGGACGTTTTAGTTCATGACAAAGTACAGACTGAATCAGTTTTCCTCGGATGAGAGAAAACTGGAGGGTCCAGAGAAATGTAATCCAAAAACAATGCTTAAGTTTTATTAACAGTATTTCCTTAACTTGTTCTCAAAAGCTCTTTTAAAAGAATATTTAGATTCTTATTACTCTGTTGTGAAACCGTTGTTTCTCTTTATTCTATCTCAAAAAAGAGGTCTAAAAACAGAGCATATACCCCAAATAATGTTCAACTTACTAAATGTTAAAACTTTATGTAACAGCACCAAAAATATAAAAACAAAAACAAAAAACAGTCGATCACAGCAGCACATGAAAAATATTCCACCTCTGGACTGACCTGTGACAGTCACTGTACCTCAAACCCCACGTTAGAATGAGACCTTCCTTCTCCCTCCTCCTGGCTCCAGCCGTTCTGGCTTCCTCTCTCACTCTTCAAAAACACCCCAATTTCCAGTTGTACCCAACCACATTGATGCTATTTTCTATTTTCGTTGCCATCCTTTTGGTGTGGACTTTCATTACCCCTCACCTGTACTATTTCAAGTCTTTCCCGCATCAAATCATCCCTGACTTGACCCGTCTGCTGCTAGATTTGGTAAATATATTATTTACTACCTGCTATATGCCAGGTACTGTGCAAGACATTTCAATGTACAGAATCTCATTTTTTTCTCATACAACCCTGTGAAGCATTATTGGTCCTATTTTATAGAGAAAGTAAAGTACTGTGCTTGTGGATGAGAGGGTTTGGGGACTTTAAGATCATGCTGCCAACAAGTGACTTAGCTAAGACTCAAACTCAGAGCCAAGCCTGTCTAAAGCAAGATTCTGACGAGATCACTTTTATTCTAAAAGCCTCCATAACTCCTACTGTTCTGGAGAGGAAGGGCCAACCTGCTTAACCTGGTATTTAAAGCACTCTATAATACGGTCCCACTGTTTTAATCTGGTTTTGCATAATCTTCCCTCACTACCATCTTCTTTAGCCAACCTGCACAATCCACTGTACCCTAAACATACTCAAGTAGTCTCCCCCTCTTTATTTGGGTTAGCCCATGCCCCCCACCTTGAAATGTTCTCCCTACCATCTCAAAATCCTACATACACTGTGAGGCTTAGCTCCTTACCATATTCCTCCCTGGTTTGCCTGCAAGAAGGCTACCTCCCCTTCCCAGGAACCCCACAGCACTTTATCCTGAGACTCTCGCAGGGCATTCACATGCTGGTCGTAATACTGATGCTCTCGGTACTGCTTGTGGCATTTCCTCACCGCCTAGCCTCCTTGCAGGACCACATTCACCTTGCCTTCACTTCACACACTGTCTTTTCTTTCTCATACAGTGACTTTCACTGATGTTTTAGTTCATGATTTGATTGGGAGAGTTAATGCTTCTGTATTTTAACCTAACTTCCTACTCTTTTCACAGTATTTCACAATCATATTAAACACACTTAGAAAATGAGACAAGAGAACTGCATCCCTCATTTTTAACCAAGATGAACTTTATGAGTGGAAATACTGCATAGGATTTACTACTAAAGCTCAAAGGCATTTAGTTTACTTAAGAAGCCAAATTATAGAACATTATATGTGGTTAAAATTTCACTGAATCCCTACCGTATTCACAAATATTATCAAAGTGAACTAAACCAGAGTTTTCATAAAAACTGACATTTTCAAAAAAGCTTTATTTGCTTTAATCTTTCTCTTCCTTTGGTAAGATTAAGACTGTAAATGGCAAATGTTCAACAGGAACCGAAACGCTATCTGCAAGGCATGTGGTCTTAAACAAACACGCCAAAATGCCAACTCGGAACTATCGCGCCTAATGTATTTATAAATTTGTCTCTTACTTGAAATCAGTTCCTTAGGGAGCTCTTTTAGACTCTGTGTGTACATTCAACAGTGTGTGGTTAGATTTGAATATATGTTATTCAGCAAAACTTCTAAAACTCTCCAAAACTAAAAGGGAAGGAAGTGAACTACACACGGAGTAAAAAGTTTTGATGGTTTTTTAATGATGCTGTACCGTATGTACCATATTTGTAAACTGAAATCCTTACTCTAAAAATCGCATTTTTTACAGAAGGCATATTGAGCACTAAATCTCATTCTGTGGACTGAACCCAAACACTTTTATTTGGTTAAGACATACATCAGTGATAGCTTGAGGGGAGAAGAGCCACAGAAATGTGACTGAGTCATGCTGAAACCTGAAAGTCTGGAAGAAAAAGGGCTGAAGGTAAATGGAGGCTCATGGCCAGACAGCCAGCTTCAGTCTCCCCGTAAGAATTTATTGAATACCCACGAAATGCCAGTGCTGGGAGCCAAAACAATCATGGTATATGCTATACAAGAAGATACTGGTGGAAATAACACTGATCAAATTTTCATACAACTATAAATGTGAATTCCCAACTGTGGCAAGTATTCCCAAAGAGTTCTTGCTCATTAGGGAAGGTTTCCCAGAGGAATGATGATTCGTTGGTGAATCAGTCAGGATCGGATAAGGAAACAGAAAACAGCTAAGTATTTGAAACTGAGGGACCCGAAAACAGGGAAACGGCTACTCAGCAATGGAAGAATTGAAGCCGAACAGGGGATAGTGAGGCAACTCAGATATTAGCAACACTCAGAAGTCACTTCAAGCTTAGGTGGAAGGACACGGGAGGAAATGGCATTTAGAGGCCAGGGGCTGGAGCACGAGGCAGAAGCTGGAAGCATGGTGGACCTGTCCTGGAGAAGCACAGAGCCAAGGAAGAGAAATACTGGCTGCCACACACGTTGCCCAAGGCGGAGAAGAGGAAGAACACCTGGCGTCCCTAGTCCACGTGTTTCCCACCAGAGCTTCACACTGGCCAAACCCAGCTGCCAGTCACCTGACACTGACGCCGTGGAAATACCACCCGCATCGGTCAGCCCTGTAATGACGCAGCGCTAGGGAAGGGCCCAGGAATACACCTGAGGCGAACAAGCTGAGGTCTGGCCCAGGCAGAGATCTGGACTAGGGGTAGGTATAGGCATCCACGTGGAGAAACGTGCTGGGGAAGGGTGTACACACACAAAGGTTGTGTAGCGCACAGAGTATGGCGAGTATGAGGACAGAGAGACGGCCAGCACAGCCAAAGCAGAATGCGAGGGGAGAAGGTAAGCCTGGAGAAAGAGAGACCAGGCCAGAGAAGGCTCCAGGGTCACATCCCGGAATCTGTCCTTATTCTAGGAGCTGTAAAAACCGCTGAAAGACTTAAGGAAGCTCACACTTGTATTTCCAAACAATCTCTTATCCTCTCCTCCCCCTCCTAGGGCATTCAAGGAACACCTGCAACATGCTAGGAATTCTACTAGGTACAAGACACACAGGATAAAAAAATGTAGCATATTTGTGCCCCGGTGAAGTGTACCAGCAAGTATGTAGCATGCAGTATTATCAAAGACCTCCTAAGTATCCTTCTTTCAGCATTTATCATCTGATTACCATCAGGGACGTGAGATTTATCTTCACAGCCCCATACACTTAGTTCCTTGCTCAGTAAATTTGTTGATTACCCTATTTATTTTTTGTATTTATAGGCTTCCATTAATCACTCACCCACCTTTGTCTTTTCAGCTGAAGATCACTAATTTTTTCCCATCCATTTATCTTTATATGGCTATCTCACTTCCATGTTAATTTTAGTTCTTTCTCTCCACCTGATCCAGCTGTTATAAATTTCCTATATCACAGAAATGCACATATAATTCTGTGGGAAGAATTTCATGGTTTTTAAATACGCATGTTCATTTTGTGACACCTACTCTCATGAAAAGTTGAATTTCTTGTTTTGGAGGCACAACGACGTATTGTTTACTTCTTTAAGGATCCTAGATCTCATATAACTAAGAACAGCTTGGAATTCTTTCTTACACACTTGTCCTAAGAGCTCTTTTCTCATTTTGTACCTCTTAACTTGGCATGCCCTAGAAAAGTTTAGTGCCACATGCAAGTCTCAGTGTTACACTGCACGTTCCTTCTCCTAGGTCTGTGCTGCCCAGTACAGCAGCCACGAGGACACGTGGCCACTGAGCACCTGAAATGTGGCCAGGATGAACTGTGATGTACTGTTGAGTGTAGAATATGCACCCGATTTCAAAGACTTTGTACAGAAAAAAATATCTCCTTAATTTTTATGTTAATTACATGTTGAAATGACAATGTTTTGGGTATATGGGTCAAATGAAACATTACTAAAATTAAGTTCACCTGTTTACTTTTACTTTCTAAAACGGGGCTATAATGAAATGTGGCTATAAGTGGCATATTTTATTTCTATTGGACAGTGCTCTTGCAGATCATTTGTGAAAACTGACCAAAGTTGTGGACTCATTCAAGATCTCACACCTGGTCACCTTTACCCTATTTCCCATATCCTTAAGACAGATCTATCTGTGACAAAATGTTATCCTAGCAATTAGATGATTTGGTATGGATTTTCATCAAAAGCTTTCTGAAAACTGAAAATGCATTTACTGTTTCCATTTCTTCTACTATATGCTTGTTTAGCATCTTCGTATTAGAAAGGAATCATTTCCCTATATATTGTTATTTTCCCCCAAATGATTACCCGTTCTCTACTAATTTTTCCTCTATTTGGTTGCCCTACCCGTTACGCTGGATAAAGGGAGACTCACTAGGCTCTCTAAGGCAGATTGCCTCACATCAGATTTAATCTCGGGCAACTGAACATGGCTGGTCTTATTATGAAGGCCCTTCCATTCAAATCCCAGCTCCCCATTTTCAGAGTCATCCTTGCCTCTACTCTGAACTGCTTCCACACTCATCATTCCCAAACTATCTCCTAATGATTAGAATGCCATTCACAGTTCAGTTTTTGTGAGAGGTAGTGGGATTTGATGGAAGAAGTATAGAACCTCTTTGTGCATCGGGAAAAAATTCCATTGACTCTGAAGCAGTACGTGTTACATATTTGGTTCCCATGTCTCTCTTCATACACTGAGAGTAGTTCTTAGAAAGTAGGCATCATCTCCTCAAATGTCTCTTCAGTTAAAATGGGTGTGCCTAAAAAAACAACTTAAGTTTTTATAGGGAAACAGCAGTGGAGAGAAAGATAAGTGTGACTCAAATCAAACAGAAAGATATAGTGCAGAATTAGGAGAAGTCCTCTGACCTCATAATTTGGGGCACGGCTTGACCCTATCTGAAGTCCTTCTTATAGCAGTTGCCAAGTGATACCATGTGATACTCTGAAAGGAATATACTCATTCTGATTAAGAGTCCCAAATTATCATTTATGGCTTCTCCCCAATTGTTAACTGAATGCTCTTCAGGGGTCTATTGCTTCTTATTTTTTGGCAGATCTGAAATATCATGATTATCTCCTAATGCATTTCCTCACAGTTCCCTTGGGCACCTGCATATTGGGCTACACGAGACATGAAGTGTTTCTGCTTCTGTTTATACTGAACACTTGACGTTCCAGTATCTCTCTTCTGCCCATCGACTGTAAATTCAAGGGACACAAAATATTCCTCTTTAATTCCTTCTCCATTTCAAGACAGGAAGAAATTCATACTCTTCCTTTCTCTTTGACAGTGACCTATTTATGCCAATGTACTGGCCTCATAGTTACTTAGATTTTAAACCTTCTATCTTTAATTATAGAAGGAAAAACTTGGTCTCTTATGAAGGACAATTGCTATCAAGTGTCCAAGTGCTAGAAGGAGAGGGAGTAGGGCTCAGCATCAGAAAGTGTATATTAAAAGGCTTGTTTTAAAAATGAAAACGCCTTTCATCCTTTTACTTGGAATGGAGAATAAGGGACAGAGCTAGACAGAACCGCCGAGTGCCAACTGGCCCCACCCCCGTGCCGCTACCCCGGACTCCCAGGTTCAGAGGTTCCACAGCTTATTTTCATGGGGCCTTCTCCTCTCCCCAGATAGATCAAGCATTCCAGTTGCCCAAAGAATACAGCAACCTATTTGAAGGATGGAGTGACAGTGTGGATAAATGGTAAAACAGATGGCCTGGACAGCACAGGCAGGACAGCTGAAATGGACAGAGAGAGGGTGAGAGAAAAGAACATTCACTCATAACCTATTTTATGTCTGGAACTAAGGGTAAAGCAAGCGGGTGGTCAACGGTGAGGGAATTCCAATTCTGGAAGAGTAACACGCAGGATCTCGCTCTTTAAAACTGTGTGTGTTCACGTGACATGTATGTGATCTGTTTGATTTACCATGCACACAAGAATGATTATGTATGCTTTAACATGTTTAACACGTCCGATTAATTTTATGAATGTTATTTGATAAGCACTATAAATTCTAGAGATATATAGTTGTTTTTACAGTTTCTTACTGAAATATCATGTTTCCTATGGAAATATCATGGAAACTTTTGTAAAATCTGAAAATTCCTTAAATCTGTTCATTAGTGAAAGGGAAGCAAATTATCATCACCAAACTTGCCGATTACAGTGGACTGAAAATAAACTGGCTTGTCTTTTGGTGCAGGTGAATGTATTCGTAGTACTGAGTTCGTTATTTCTTGCAAGATGATCGTGTAATTTTTGTTTAAGCCTAATATCTAATTTATTTGTACCTCAGCTGTCACATTTCATTTGATTTTCATGATAAATCTTTCCTTATTTATTATTTTTACCATTACAAAATACCTCATTTACCCTATGAGCTCTTTGATTTCGCAAGTGAGCTAACAAGCAGGGCACTGACCTGAGTGTCAGATTTTGCTCCAAACTTACTTTGGATTTCTAATAAGGTAGAAAGCGGACTTTATGCAGGTTATTTGTTAACTTATCCTTGTCAATTATTCCCTAATATCCCAATTTAAGGAAAAGTTCCTTAAAAATAAAAAGTCATCAGGTAGATTTAAATTTTTTTCTTGTGGCAAGACTGTGGACTGGCCACCTAAAAGGCATTTATAATGCTTTTCCCTCACCTTCTACTTCTACAAAGGCTGAAAAACTGAAATGATTCCCCATACCTCCTTGCTGCTAGGGGAGTTCATGTGTCTCAGTTCTAGCCAGTGAGATGTAAGTGGAAATCCCTGGCAGGAGCTTCCAGGAAAGTATTTAAAAAGGATAAAACCTGGCTGACATGTGCCTTTGGCACACTTTAGACCTCATCCTTTTTCCTGAAAGGTGGATACTTACGGGTGCATTAGACATCTTGCAACCAAAACCCCACACTAAGGATGATGGAAGAAGCCAACAAAAGCCAGGCTCTTTGGCTGTTGAACTGCCATGTTAACCAAGGGCTTTTCACACAAGACAAACAAGTCTCTTTTTGGCTTAAGCTACATTCATTAGATTTCGCTAATACCTTCTGCAAGAATTGTAAAACTGTTCCCTCTCTACCCTCAACATTTGTGCAATTACTACAAATCTAAAGTTTTCCATCTGTTATTGATCTTCCCCTATTAACAGCACAAGGTACATTATAATACTGTAAAAACTCAAAGGCACGTTTAAAATACGGAAGAAATTAAGTTTCTTTCATTCTGCACATTCACTGAAATTAGTGACTAACTGAATAAATTTCAACATTTAAAAACCGAATTTAAACCTGAAGATTGTATTTATACAAAGACAGCCTCTATACTCATTAAATACTTTAGCGTATTTATTTCCAATGATGCACTTTTCTTTCCTATCCAAATTTACAATATATTCCAAATTTTCAAGTTCTATTCGGCAATGTTTTATGTATTCTTGAAGAACATTCTAATTTTCCATCCCAGAGTTATTAAATTCAGACATATGTAATTTAATTCCTGAAGACACTTAACTGCTGCTGACATTTTCGACACCTGATGTAATTAGTAACCTAGAATTATTTCTCCAAAACTACTTATGACATCTGCTAAGATCTAAAATTATGACTCAAGATTAAAGTCTTACTAACCTTTGCTATAAAATATTAAAGCTGTCTAATCTCATGTAATAAAGGAAACTGAAAATGCCAACAGCAATGGCAAGTTATGACTATTTCATACCCATAAATACATGAGAAACCAATAATGCTTTCTCATGTATTTATGCATTTCAGAACAATCTGTGAAGCTGGTTATTCTAGTCCTCTGAGGAGTTGCTCTACATTGGATGAGATGTAACTTAAAAGAAGGTTAAGGCATGAACAACCACCAAAAAGGGGAGAGACTTTCCTAAAAACCACTATTTTGACCATGTCATTCCCATGCTCAAAATCTTCAATAGCTCCCAACTGCTTTCATAACTTCAAACTCTGTGGGTCAGCCCATCCTCCTTTTCCACTTTACTTCTCAGCCTCCTTCCCCACCCCCATCAAAATAACTCTATTCCAAAAGAATTTCATATTGCTTATTTTTATATAAGGATGTTCACAATAGTTATTACATAAAGAAACTGAAAACAATTTAATAGTCAAAGGAACATCTATGAAAATACCACATAGCCATTAAAAGTCATGGTCTTCAAGAATATGGTAATATGCTTACAGGCCTATTTAAAAAGTTAAGAATTGTGAGAGAAAAAAGAAAAAAATACAAATACAAATAAAAACAAACAAAAGAAATGTGACTATTTAAAAAAATGCTACAAAGAATAGACTATTCTAGAATAGCAAAAAGCACATTACTACTACTATAAAACAGCTAGGTAAGTATAGTTCAAAAGTACCTATTCACCTGCATAATGAAGACATAATAGAGAAATAGTTTTCCTAAATATTGGCTACTAATAATAATCATAGAATTGATTATACTGCCATGAAGAGCTAAATGAGATAGAAACAGCTAAATACCTAAGTTGTTAAATATACCTTTAAAGAGTATAATTATAATTTATTCATACAAAAAATAGGTTTGGGGGTTCCAAGAAGCACCCTTGAAATTTTATTATTCCCAGACCTATAATATTTCAATATATGCTTAGTAAATGAAACAAATTTTCTTTAAAAAAAGAAAAAAAGGCTGTAGGTTCCTTTAAGGCAGGGGTGTCCAAACTGCGGCCTGCGGGCCAACTGCAGCCCCGCAATCCATTTTTTACTGGCCTGCAGCAAATTAAAAAAATATATTTAGTTTACTTAAATAAATCAGGTGAGGCAATACGTACTTCACCTCGAGTGAGTGGCCCAACTGTTTGTGTATTTTACAGCATATGGCCCTTGGTAAAAAATGTTGAAAAAAGTTTGGACACCCCTGCTTTAAGGCATAGATTTTTTTTTTTCTATTTCAGACATAAACTTCTGGGATTCTATTTCCAATGTGAAGCTTCATGGGCTTATTTAATAAAGAAATTCTGTAGACAACATTTGGATAAATGTTCTAAATCTTTAATACACTATTAGATTTATGCACATGCCAAGAAACATGTCACAATTGCTATTAAAACTGCTATGCAGAATATTCAGAAAATACCAACTCAACTTTGGAAACAAATTAATAACTAGTGCCAATTTTTATTCATTTAAGAACCCACAGAACCCAACAAGCCCAACTAAAACATGTTGATAGTCAAGCACTGCTTTATTTTTAATTATAGCACTTAAAATGTTTTAAAAGCCTTTACCTTTTTTCCAAGTCTTGCAGTTTAGGTGACAGTCTCTTTTGAGAGACATCAAAAAAGGAACTAGGACTCTAAGTCCTTCGCACACCAAAAGTGTATCCCAAATCCATTCTCTTCTTTCCATTTCCTAGGCTACCACCTAGTAAAAGTAACCAACACCTCCCCTGAATGCCTCCTAACTGCTCTCCCTTTAGGTTTACCCCCGCCCTCCTACAATCCTTTCTCTACACAGGCAGAACACTTTTTATAAAACAGTCAGAAGATCGATCACGTCACTCATCTTAAAACTCCCCCCCCACAAACAGTAAAATTCCAACTCCACGCCCTGCATGGTCCAGGGTGCCTCTACCTCACGTGTCACACTCTCGCTACACCAGCCTTCTTTCTGGTCCTCTACCACGCCTTCCTGCACACATCTGCTGCCCCCCTTGCTCGAAACGCCTTCCAGGCCCTCTCTCCCCTGAACTCTCCATACGGCTTGTTCCTCCTCATGATTCAAGCGTCCGCTCCAGCGTGAGGTTTCAGATTTAGCGAATAAAAATAGGGGATATGCTTCTACCAAAACATTATTTACTGTTTATCTGAAATTCCAATTTAACCGGGCATCCTGCTCCAGAGTCAGGGGCTCGCAAGCCTGCTCCGGTGTCTTCTCTTTAGAGGCTTTCCCTATCTATAGAGTCTCTTTTGTCGTAACTCATTACTCCTTTGTCACAACCGTATCTTGTTCACAGTCCTTGTCAATCTCTAGGAATTACGTTGCTCACTTCTTTGGTTTCCTCCGTGACTGCTATGTTCTACCTCCACTTACAGAGTGTAGTTCACCTTCCCGCTCTTCTAACCCTCACACCAAGCCTCTACCCCATGTCAGCACCACAAACACAGGGCCTTTTCTTTCTTGAACTGTTTCCCCAACATGTAACAGTTCCTAGTACAAAGTAAGCACTCATAAAATACTTGCTGAACAAATGAATGCTCTAAATTTACATGCTTTCTGAGGTGTTTATAATTTCCTGCTAATTCCATAACTGTGAAACAATTTTAAAGTCTGACTTGGTTTCTTACATAAGCAAGCAATCTGAATACTAGTTTTATGTGATTCATTTCATTACTGATGTAACAAGACAAATAATTATTTGCACATGACCAAAAAGAATTATAGAAATATTAATAAAAGCATGCTTATAGAATACAAATTTTATACAGATGTAAAAGTATGCAAACCAATTTTACCGTCTTAATGGAACTCCTTTGTTTTTCTTCCCAAACACTACTGCTCAACTCAAGTGTGCAATGAACATTTGCTTCTCTGTCATAGGATCCAAAAATGAGTAACCTGCAGTATAAAAATAAAAAAAGGAGACTATTACACCAGTTACACGCATTAAAATTCTTCTTTCTGATCATTATACCAAGAACTAATAAACTATTCCATTACTATAAAAATCTTAACAGAAAAATAATGAAATCAAACACTTGGTACACCCTCTAGTGGAAAAGTGAAGTAAAGCTAAAATTAGGTGAATTTCCAGGACAAGCCTCTAAATCAAACAAACACAGAAAGTAGTATGTATTCATGAGGTAAACAAATTGACCAGATAATCTATACATAGCTACAAATCATTAAAATCAGAATTTAAAAAATACATTGTAGAATGATGCATATAGCATAACACCACCTCTATAAAAGTTAAACAGATACAAAATAGTATAATATTATTGACCAAAACAGTTGCTTATGAACACACACAACATACACACACTTCTCCATCTACTAATGTGACCTTAGGCAAATTGTTTAATTTCTCTAAGCCCATCTCTTCCTGTGAAAAATTCAGGGCAAAAATAGTACTTAACCTCTTAAGAGCTGTAGTGAGAAGAAAGAAGACAATGCATGCAAGGCATGTAGCATAGTAGGCAGCAAAAAGTAAGTGCTAAATAAATGTTTGTTTCTATTATCTTGAAAACAGCTGTCAAGGAATAGTTGCGTCACTTAATTTTACTGCTTAATATTCAGATCTAAAAAGGAAATCTCAGGTCCAATCTTGACATGATCTATAAAGCACTTTTTATTACTGGAGGAAAAAATGTTACCCACATGTCCAACTTCTATATTATCTACCTTCTAAATCAGAACATAAGTCTGCCAATATGTTTTAGGAGTAAGCTTGAGAATCACTTGAGCATTAATCAACATCATTACTTATGCTTTTTCCTCTACATGAAGATCATGTCGATAGGATAGGAGTGAGATAACGAAAGAAAGTGGATGAACACATACAGTTAGAGAACGCAAGCAAATCATGTCCATACTTCACAAACTGACTTTCATAAACAGAAAAGCATCAATAAAGTGATGGCAAAAAAAAATCCCTAACTTTAAATCTTAAAAATTATTTTTAAACAGTGCTTATCAACCTATTGCCAAAAACATTAAGAAGAGTCGCAATTATAAAATACTAAGTTTAGAAAAATAAGAATTTTCATTTATCAAAGCTTTGCTGCCACCATCTGTTCAAAAAGCAAACTACCTAAGGGCCTTTACCATGCAGAGAAAGCTGTGCATCTGCTAGGGCACTCAGTCCCAACAGGTATTAATTAATCCTTTGGATTCTGGATCAAAAAGCACAATTCTTGGAATCCTCCCTTGAAATCATAAGTTATTCTATATTGTTCATATCACCATTTTTATGTTTTTTAAAAAAATAATGCAAAATTTAACAAAAATTAACTCATTAAAATGAGTCACAGACCTAAATGTAAGAGTAGAAAATATAAAAGGAAATCTTTGCGACTTTGCATTAGGCAATGGTTTAAGGTAAAACACCAAAAGCACAGTACCAAAAGAAAAAATAGATAAATGGAACTTCACTGAAACTAAAATTTTGTGCTTCAAAGGACACCACCATGTAAGTCACAATCCTCAGAATGGAAGGAAATATTTGCAAATCATGTACCTCATAAGGGTCTATCTAGTATAACCCAATTTAAAAAACGGACAAAAGATATGAATAGACAGTTCTCCAAAGAAGATACGCAAATAGCCAATAAGCACATGAAAATATGCGCAACATCATTAGACATCAGGGAGAAGCAAATCAAAACCACAGTAAGATAGCATTTCACATTCGCCAGATGAGCAACAAAAAAAGAGACAATAACAAGTATTGGCGAAGATCTGGAGAAACTGCAACCCTCATACGTTGCTGAAGGGAATGTAAAACGGTGCAGTCACTTTGGAAAAAGTGAAATGAGAGCATACATTCACACCAAAATTTCACGTGAATGTCCACGGCAGCATTATTCCTAACAGCCCAAACGTGGAAACAACCCACACGAGCATGTCCAACCACTGATGAATGGATAAACAAAACAGGTACACCTCTCACCCATGACGTGTTCCACAGCAGCTTCAATTCCAAAATAGTTTTTCCTTGCACTACCTTTCTATAGTACTTATTATTTAAGCCTCAATTCCAATCAGACTGCCTATGTGGTCAGCTTACTTACGTATTTGTTTTGTGTTAGCCCTAAATTCCATTTTACGTTTCTAGAGTGCAGGTGTTAGACTGGACAATTTTCTGTGTTTACCATAGTACTTAGACAAAATGCCTTCACTACTGATAGTGCCAGTGGCAGAAGAACTGGTAGCAGAGGTGGTAGAAATAGCAGCAGTGGTGGTAGGAGCTAACATTGCCTGCAGGACAGTTTTAAGAGCTTTTACATGTATTATCGCACTCAATTTTCACGACTATTCTAACAGATTATTCTACCAATATTTTTACCTTAATTTACAGATTAGAAAATTGTGACCTAGAGAGATTGGGTAATTTGCTCAAGATCACACAGCTAGTGAAGAGTCTGGACTACATAAATTGAGATGAATGAGTTTAAAAATTTTTGACAGAAAAAGAAAAAGAGGCAGTTATCTTTTGGACAAAATCATAAATCCTACCTGTAAATAAAATATATTAGAAGCACTGACTGACAGTTATGGTTTAATGGCACAAAGAGAGGAAAAATTCAGACTATTTTAAATACTCATTTGAATTCTTATTTTCTGACCATAGTTCATTTCAGTTCACTTCTGTTGAAGATATTATATATAAGTATATAGCATGCCAATATCACGTTTAAAACATCTTGGAGTTTGGCATTTTGCTCTGGTTTTATGTCAGTTGGGTTCCTAGTTAATTTTAAATTCTTTTTACAATTCAGACATCAGAAGAATTAAAACAGCTACATTTTGCTATGTGAAATAGCAATGAAGGTATTCAACTATAATACAAAAGAAACAATATTGTTTTCTAACACAATACCCTTAGGGAAGAGAAGGTGGGAGAATAAAAGACAAGCTACACAGACCCAGGACAGATGAATTCCAAATTTGGAATCTCTGAAAAGTCTGCTTCATAATGATAAAAGGGTCAATGTATCAAGAAGAAATATGCACCAAACTACAAAACCAAACTACAAAAAAGAGATAAATTCAGAGTCATGGCTGAAGACGTGAACACCACACTTCATCCAGTAATTGACAAAACTAGACCAAAAAATTAGTCAAGACACAGAAGATCCAAATGACAGTTCTCACTCCGTGTTAACTGCGTATCAGAATTGTGTCCCCACTTTGCATAGTTCTGACGCGCAAGGTTTGGGTTAACACAGTGCCATGCTGAATAAGAACTGTGTATATATATTTTTGTACAGTTGTGGCTTTTGGAAGCATGTTAATGCTCTCTATATAGACATAAATAAGAATCATGGATGGAAAGGTAGGGGTTGGGGTACATTGAAACTGAAAGTGAACTGAAACAAATAAACCCAACTATACTTCAAATGAATAAGATAGTCACACTGAAGGGGAATTAGTCTAATTTATGAATACAGTCATGTATCACTTAATAACAGGGATATATTCTGAGAAAAGCATCGTTAAGCAATTTCATCGTTGTGCGACCATCACTGAGTGCACTTACACAAACCTACATGGTGGAGCCTACCACACACCAGGGCTGTATGGTACAGCCTCGGGCTCCCAGGCTACAAACCTGTACAGCACGTTGCCAGGGCACATGCACAGGCTGGCTCTACACCATCACGGAAAGCTTTTCCTGAAGTGGCAGTGGCACCTGAAACTTGCTAAGGTTGCAGTTCTGGTGGACCTGTGTCCTGTATAGGATCTGGGGTCTTCAACAAAGAATTTACAGCAATGTCCTCTGAAGACCATCAGGCTAGATCTGGGAGGGATGCAGTGCCCTCTGAACATGTAGTGCAGAGGGGACAGTCTCCTCTGTGTGAAATAGGTCAGTGGCTCACTGACTGAGATGGAATCTGTGCACCCAAAATTAGGGTGTTCTGAGCGCAAGGGAATCTATTGCCAAGTCTCACAGATACTGCTCCCATGAGAGAGAGAAAAAATTTTCCTCCTGAACCATCCTTCCATTGGAAATATCCTTCCATTTCTTATAGGAAATTGAGCTCCATTATAATCTTATGGGACCATCGTCATATATGTGGTCTGTTGATGACTGAAACGTCATTATGTAGCACGTAACTGTGCAGTACTTGACCATACACCCTCATCTTGGGTAGTGTAGGGGAGAATTGCAAATACATCCTGAATCCTTTTAGTAAGTATGTTTTCTATATTTATATGGACAAAGCAATTCTGAAACTATCTGAGATGTATTATAGGACTGAGCGAATGAGTAGAACTGCTGACATTATTGGAGCCAGGGTTCAAGGGAACGAGCAAAGAACCAAGGCAAGAAACAACCCTATGAGGACGAATTGGAATTGGAAGTATTGGGTGAACACGATTTCTAAATTATATGTGTGTGTGCGTGCATGTGTGTGTATGCATATATGTATAAATGTCTATACATATAGGTATTTCGCACCTCTTTCCACTGAAAGGGCCTAGCTATGAATATATGAAGTAATATATGAAGTAGCAATGAACACACCCAACACCCAGGTTTGATTTCTAATATCATTCTCTACTAAAAGGAACCCTGCTTTTTGGCAAAATAGCTGATTCTAGAAGTGTGGCAGAGAAGATGAAAAATGAACCTGAAACAGCTTGTTAAACGAGAAAGTAATGAAGACCTCAGAAAAAGGGGGACAGGGGTCATGTCACAAGAATACGGAGCCAGTTTGAAGGGGTTCCTAGTGGCCAAATCAGGGACAACTGAGGCACAAAATAATTAAGAACAGCAAAGAGTTATACTGAAAAATATAAAAATCCATGAATCTGTGCTGGTAATAGATAACTAGGGAATAAGGTAGGACTCTTGGGAATAGAGTAGAAGAATGTCAACTGCTGTGATTTTCTTTTCTGTATTTGTGTTAACATTAAATAAAATTTTAAACAATGTATTTTTGGAACCCAGTAAAACAAAACAACATGTTAAAAGCTGCTGAGAAAACACAGGCTTTAGAACAGTATACTCATAAGTGTGACTGACTCAAGTGAAGAACTGACCTTAATTAGAATCTTCTATCTATAATTAGGACAGGCTGTACCCTAAATGTACCACTTTAGAGTACAGAACTCTCACAGCAAAACTTCACAGGCTTTGCCTTCACTGACAATAATCTTATTTTGTTTTTTAAAACACAACTGGTTGATAAAAGCAGCCAAAGAGAAGAAAATGCATCCATTACTTCATTCAATGTCTTTTACATAAAGATGTGACAAATCTCTCCTAGGATTTGGTGCCAGAAATTTATCAGAAACTGAGAGCTAAGTAATCCGTTAAGCTCCCTCTGCTGCCAGAAAATTGATATCTTCTCTATATGGTTGTTTTTAATCTAATTCATATTCTATTTAACTGCACACGGGCATACGTTTTCTTTGCAAAATCCTTTAAGATAGACTATACTTCAAATGCACTTTAAGATAGACTATAAGATATACGTCAAATCCTTAAGACAGACTATAAATGATGAATCAAAAATAATAATCTTAACAATACGACTAACACTGATGTGCAATTATTTAGTCTTCTAATAGCAGTACTACAAACACAGCACTTGGGTTCATCTGTCATTTACAAAATCAACTTTAGCCAACGCAAAAAAACACAACTGTTCAGAATGACTGTGTTTTTAAAAAATTTGACAGACACCAAGTGTTAGAAGCAATTTTTAAAACAAAATTGTTTCCACCCCCCAAGCTTTTAATTGGGAAATTCAAAACTCTATTTCAGATAATTAGAAAAGATCCTCCCTTTACAGCATGAGACCCTTTTAAGAAAATTCAAATTCCAGTTGTCACGATCAAACATGCAAAAAAGTTTTGTTTAAAGATTTTTCTTCTTGCTAAACACTATAACGATTATACTAAGGTGTAATAACAGAAGCTATGTCTACTGAAGGTTTACCACGTGGGAGGCACCGTGGTTTATGTACCTTCTCTGATCACAATCACCGACAAGGTGACAGACACCCTTGCCCATTTTACAGATGTGCAACTTGCCTAAGAACATATAACTAGGATGTAAAGACAGCACTTTCTAACTCAAAAACCAGTATTACTTCCACTTCGTATTGGCTCCTGAAGCATAAAGCTTCCAGTTGTATAAGAACTCCAATATTTTCAATAAACAGTTTGTTTTCTATGAATACTTCTATTTCTTTCCTCCTTGGCAAAATTACCCTCAAAGCTTTACAACATGTAAATCTGATGAATGAATGAATGAATAAATAAATAAATAACTAAATCTCCTTCAAGGCTATCTTTGCAGGTTGGGGGAATGGGTGGATGAGTAGTTAGCTAGGAATTCAGAACAGAAGAGTCAAGAAATTTTGTGAAAAAACTGTCCTTCAAATGTCTAGACGTTGCTATGATTATTTTGGGAAAGGTAATCCAATAGAATGATTCTGAGGCCTGTGGATCTACACGCCATTCACTGAAAGAAAAAAAAAAAAGCATGGGTTCAAAATTTCCTTTGCCACAGGCCACTTGAAAAATATCCTTCTAAATGTTAATATGACAAAACCAAATTCTAATTATATATTCAATGCTCATGCTGTCCATGGCATATTAGCTTGGCTACTTCAAATTCAGACTTGTACAGAGCTAAGTTTTTATTGTATATGTTATTTTACTGTACACTGAAGTTCATTTTACAAAATTTACAGCACACTTTATCTTTCTTTGAGAAATGAATTCCTCTTCAGACTTTCTGATATAATGGGGCACAATAATTAGTCATTCCAAGACTTAAAAAAATATTTAGCATATCAATGATGTACTCAAAATTAACCTAATTATTAGCAAGGGCACAAATATATTAGGTATAAAAATATAACCTCTGTACTTCAGCACTTGTTTTTGAGTTGGAAATAAAAATAGACGTGATAAGTACCAAATAAGTGGTACAAACAAGTGTAATAGAAATGCGGTGTAAGGACGACAGAATACTTGTACTTGGAATGGTCAGCACACACACTAAGGAGGTAGATTTTGAGGTGAACCAAGAAAGGCTGGTTTCAAGGAGCAGAAAATGGGGTAGGACCTTCAGCCTGTAAAAACAGTGGGGGGCCCACACAAGGAGATCGGCACTTCAAATTATCTAAAGCAGGGGATGATGAACTATGGTTGTCCATAGGCCAACTCCAGCCCCCTGCTCGTTTTTGTGGGGCTTGTGGGCTATCAGTGGTTTTTACATTTTTAAATGGTTGGGGGAAAAAAGAATATTTCATGACCCACGAAAATTACAAAATTCATGTGTAGAAAGTTACGGGCACACAGCCACACCACACCCATTTGTTTACCTCCTGCCTATCTATGACTGCTTTCACACTACATGGCACATTTGAGTAGTTGCAACAGAAGCCATGTGAATCATAAAACCTGAAATATTTATAATCGGGTCATTCAGAGAAAGAGCTTTGCTAACACCTTCCCTTAGGAAGACCTGAGGGGCTGGGCAGAGAAAGACACTAGGAGATAAAACGGGCAGGTAGGCAATGGCAATGATTTGGGTCTATATTCCACGAGTAATGAAGAAACCATTAAAGACTATTAAAGAGAGTGACAATTAGATTTGCATTTAGAAAAGCTCATTCTGATTGTTATATTCCTAACCAGTGTTAGGAGGTAAGTGTGGACAAAAAAAGAGCTCAGGAAAAATATCTTACCAAAAGTCACCTCACAGGGTGATCTGATCATAAATTCCTAACTGGGCAGGTCATGGTGGGTAGCCCATAAAAAGATTTATCTTTGTCTTAAGCAAGCCTTGTCCACTGTTCTTGTGTATCGCACCTTTGAAATGCCAGAGGAATCCTCTTTTTTCAGATCTCTTGGAAGCGTAACCACCCTCAAGGGAGCACATGATCTCAACTATCCTGCACCTTGTCTTCTCCCACCTTCATGTATCTTCCTTACATTTCCCTCCTTAATTCTGAATGTATAAAAAGACACTGCAAAACTGTCATTCTCCAGCGCATCTGAGATCTTGCTTTCCGGCATGTTGTTAGTTTGGCTCAAATAAACTCTTATAAAAATTCTCTACAGGTTCGAATGCTCTCACGTTGACGTAAGTAAGGCGGCTAGTGCACTACGTAGCTCAAGACAGATATGAACACAGCTTAGACTATACTATGGGGCTCGTAAAGTAAAACAAGGAGTCTGAGCAAGATTATTTCAGAGATTCCCTCCCAGCTCTAACATTTTAAGAATCACAGGGGTTTCCAAGTCTGGTTTTGCAACTTTCTGGGTATTTCCAATTATCACGAACAATTCTCAAAACGGTTACGCTATGAACAGCTCTCCAATAGGTAGTAAGTCAGACATATGCCAACAGAGTATCATGCATCCAAAACTGGGAATCAAAGATGAATAAATGACCCTCCATTGGAATGCTTTCTAAAATACCATTTATAATTTCTGCAATCCGAAAAGAACTACTTTTATGAAATTTATGGTTAAAGAACTTACAGATAATACAATGTAAATGAACACAAAGGGGGAAAACACAAATACTGCTTCAGTACATTTTCACTGCACTTTCTTTCCCCTCGTGTAATAAGGACAAAACGCAGAACGTACCTGCTACATTCCAGCAGTGTGACTTTCAGCCGGCCTTCAATAAGCGCCCATTGTTGTATATGGATATGCTCGTCTTCATCTTCTTCAAATCCTTGCAAGGTTTGGAATGGAAAAAACGGCTTAAACCTGACAAAAGGAAAGGAAAGTCTAAATTCTGAAAAATAAACAGTTTAAATTTCTGAATAATACACAGCACAGTGTAAAACAGTAGCAAAGCCCTAAGACTGCATGTGCCCAGCAAACCCGCGCTTACCACACTCCCCATACCCGGCAGCAAGTGCTGCCTTCTCTGGGGCGCCCACACCTCCTGGTTTATTGGCATGCTCTAAATGACAAGGTGGGACACTCAGAACAAAGAAAAAGAAAATCTAGAGCTCACCAGGCGGCCCTGTAACGTGGGTGAGGCAGGTGAGAAACTCTTTCTGGACCAGATGGGAAGTGTTCCTACAGAACAAGACCAAAAGCCAGAACGCACTGTTCCGTGGAAACCACTCTGGTTTCACATGTATTATTGTGCCGACCCTCATGGTAACATGGTGAGGCATGGTTGCAAATCATTTCCTCATTTCAAACAGATAAGGAAACAGATTCAGAGAGAAAGAGCCTGCTGGAGATTGCATTCGTTATTAAAAAGTTACAAGATATATGCCAGCAAAATGAGGGCATAACGCAAGAAAGAAGAAAGTGATCCAGAAAACAGTGGGTCCAAGTCAAGAGAGCAATGATTTCCTAAACCAAGATGACAGGTGTGTGACAAACCAAGAGAGAAGCCCAGTTTGGGGCAGGTGATGAAAATTCCAGGAAGGAGAGCTCCAGGAAATAAGGGGAATAAATAGGATAGGCAGAAGAAATGAGAAGAAGAGGTTAATTTTCCAATTAAACCTTGAAAATTTAGTTAAGGCAATTAGGTAAGAGAATAAAAACAAATTCAAACTTGACTTTAGGAACATACTGCTTTGAATGGCACACAGATTTTGAAATTGAAATCTAGAGAAGGAAACATAAATCTACATATTGGGCAGCTCTGCAATAAGAAAATTACCCAAATATCATAATTATGTAAACACACACACCAATCAAGAAGAATTGAACTGTTACCAATTATACACAAGGATGCAGTTCAATGACTGAAGAGTGATACAGCTAGAATGGGAAAAGGCAGAGGGAAGGTAAGAAAGGGAAACCCTTAGCTAAATCCTTATCTGTCTTAGTAGGAAGTCCATCAATAGACAACGTCTAAAGTTGTTGCATCAAGAACAGCTGTATGACATTGTCTAGCAACAGAGTAGTAACGCCATAATTCTCACAATTCTATGAGGTGGGTACTATAATTAATACCTATATTGTAGATGAAGAAACTGAGACACAGAGAGGTCACATAGCTAGTTCAAGGTTGCACAGTGAGTATGTTGGGGAGCCAAGATAAGAATGGCAGCCTGGCTCCGAAATCCGTGTTCCTGATCACTGCCTCTTAAAAGTTGTTAAAAACAGAAATAGTTACAACTGTTAGCTTCTGAAAAGTCTGACTTAGGGAAGGAAAGTAGAGGGTTTACAAGTAATTGCTGATTTTCATTTTAAGCCCTTCTGTTACATTTGATTTTTTAAATTTGATGTTTAAGTTATGTATAATACGTCAACTACAATGAAAAGCCAGGCTATCCACTATTGAACAGGACAGCACAGACAGTACAAACGTGAAACTATTACAAGTGTGACTATTGCAACTCCTTGGAAACTGGACGTCAATAGCTACTAAAACTGAGTAGATGGGTAACCAATGGCCCGACAATCCCACTCCTAGATACATCTAGTAGCAATGTGCAAAATGTTCACCAAGAGATGTGTATAAGAATATTCATAACAGCACTAAATTCAACTGTCCATCAACAATAGAAAGGATAAACTGAGGTACATTCACTCACACGGCGGACTACTCCACAGCAAACATAATGAACAAACTACATCTATACACAATAATAACATGGATTAATCTCACAAACATACTATTAAGCCAAAGGAGCTAGAAAACCAATGAGTGCGTATAGTATGACTCAACTAATATGAAGTTCAAAAACAGGCCAAACCCCCACAACAACCCAGAAAGCAATGGTGGTAGAAGTCAGGACAGTAGTTACTCTTAGGCAGAGCAGTGACTAGTGATTGGGTGGCATTCGAGGGACTTCTGGTTGCTGGTAACACCCTATTGCTTGTTCTGAGTGCTGTTCTGTTCACTTTGTACAAATTCACTGAACTGAATTTTTGTGATTAGTGCACTTTTTAAGTGGTGAGTTATACTTTAGTAAAAGTTTAAAATAAAAAAAAACCACTTAATTTAAAAATGCAGATTACTTTGGTAACATTTTAAAAATATGTAATTAAAAGTTACACCTACAAGAGAAGCTAAGCTTTCCTGACAGAATCTTTTTTAACGTCTAAAATATGTTTTTGCGCTTTATGTTTCTCCCAGACTGCTCTTACAAAAGCACCCTGAAGCCAGCTGGTGACAACTCCATCATATGGCAGCAGAAAAATTGTTTGCAACCCCTATGATCTTCAGAGAAAAACGGTTTACTACAAATCCAATATAAAAATATTCTGAGGTCTAAATCTACTCTTGACTTCAGCATGCGCTTGTGTATCCTTGCCAGAGTAATAAATCTGCTAGTTTTCAGCTCAATGAAAGGGAAAACTTTCTCACAATGAGGGCTAGTCAAAAAAAGGACACAGCTACCTCAATGCATTGCATCTGTCTCTACAAATATTCAGGCAGAGCTTGGATGAGGCTTTGTCAAGGAGGGAAGATGTGAAAAGAACACAAAATTCAGAATTATACTAATTATAGTCCCAACTCCTAGAGATTTGTTTCAAAATAATTAGGGGAGCAGAGTGTGGGAGATAGAGGTGATTATCTGGCTACGGATAATGGGGATTCACTGAACTATTAACTTCTGAGCGCATGTGAAATTTTCCACAGTGAAGAATTAGAAGAGGTTTGTTCTGTGCACTAAAACAACCTGGGTTCTCTCTTCCTGTTTTCCTTTCTCTTCTACGCATTCCTTAGCAACATCATTTCCTCTCACTGCTTTCTGTAAGTTCCACATATGAAAAGTAAATTAGACACCTTGTCTTCAAACTGTTTCCTCCTCTCCTGTTTTCTCTTATTGGCACCACCAATTTCACAGGCACTTGGAAACCTGAAGTTACCTGTTAACCCTCCCCTTCTCACAGCCAATCAGGTCCACCTCCATTGCCCTCCATCAGATTGCTAAAATGTCTCTTCTGTTCTTCTGTGTTTTCCATTGGCCTCCTTCAGGTTTTCACTGATTAATTAGAATGTTGTGATTTCTGAAATTATGTTCCCTCTTAGTAAAAAGAGTATTTTGTAAACTCAATACTTGAATAAAAAGCTACCTCATAGGGCTATTCCAAAGATTTAGAGTTCACAGATCTGAAACACCTAGTAGAGTTCCCTGGCGTGTCATGGGTACACAAATCCTGGGGTTCTTCCTTCTCTCTGCTCAACTTTGATCAAACTGGCCTCCTCACTGAATCTCCAAAGACATCACACAATGTCCTGATTCTGTCCCTTTGCTAATACTTCTTCCTACACTGGACTTCCATTCCATCTCCCTGTATCCAAAGCAGAACTGTCCTTTAATAGTCAGCTCAAATGTCAAGTCATCTCTTCAACAACAAACTATGTTTACTTGGGAATAGAGAGACCAAAGTTAGACACTCAGAGATTGCAGTCTTATTTCAGACTCAGGAATACAAACAACACTACATCCTGCCTAAGGAAGAAAGTAGAACCAGCAGCTATAAACAGGCAACTGGGAGTTCTATGTGGTTTTCACCTTTTAGTCTGACAGTCTTGGCTCTCTCACATAACTGTGCTCCAAATTCTCCCAAACCAAATATTAGGTTGGTGCAAAAGTAACTGTTTAAAGGGTTAAAAATTGCAAAAACCACAATTACTTTTGCACCATCCTAATATATAAACTAGATAAATCAGGGGTGATGATATTCAAAATGTTTCTTCATTTATTGTTCTTTAAAGGCATCTCAGTATCCCTTTAAATAATGAGTTCCCCTGCTGTATTCAAAGATCATTACAAAACCTCAGCCACAATTTTATGGTGCACATTATTCTGTACAGTATGCACACTAATACAAAACTAGATATAAGCTAGAAAGAAAACAAAGTACAAGTGGTTCAAAACACTCTTAATTTTCTATACGTGTTGATAAACCATGAACCCAAATGTCAAATTTTCAATTTACAACTCAACTGGTATTACATAAAAAGACAATTCATGCACCAAGCTTACTAATGTTAGTACTGCCATATTATTTCTCCTGAGAGACTGCCTGCAAAGGACTCTGGTCTTTATTGTTAATTTGTTAACAATAACAAATTATTGTTATATTATCCTTTTCACCATTCAAGTTCTATTTCAAATCACAGAGGGGAACTGTGTAACCTGTCTCCGCTCCTCTACCATCTGCTAACTGCTTCCTCCTCTGTGTTCTAAAAGCACTTTATACACACTTTTATTATGCCACTAATCGCCTTGTTTACATGTTCCCCCCCCCACCGCGCACCAACTAAATTGTGAGTTAAATGTGGGAAAGAAACATACATGAGAGGCAGTACAGAACAGTGGTTAAGAACAGACTCTGGAACCAGACAGCTGGGCTTGGAATCCAGTTCTACCACTTCTCAGCAATATGACGTTGAGCAAACTGACCTTAAGCCTCAGTTTCCTCATATGCAAAAGGAAGATAATTATACCTACCTCACAGTGCTGTTATAAGTATTACATGAAATAATGAAAAGCATTGAGCATCCTTCACTTCTCAGCTTCTTTCTGACAAGGCAGCTGAAAACAGCATTAGGCACACAAGTTTTAGAGTCAGTACTTGGTTTTGATTTTTGGCGCTAACACGAGCTGTGAGACGTGGGGCAAGCTATTTCAACTTTGAGAGTTTCAGTTTCTTCATCTATAAAAGCAAGATAGCAATCAGCACCTATCTTATAGGTTTATCATAAGGATTAGATGAGAATGTTCACAAAAAGCCTTTGGCACAGTGAGTACTCTAGAAATATTTCCTATCTCACTTTCTATTTATCTATTTTAAGGTTGGTCTCCTAGAGACATGTTAGACAGCAAATGCCTTCCCCTCCACAAGGAATCATTTCAGGACTCAGCATACACCGCGTATGATGTTCAAGGTCATAGCTGTTTGTCTTCCTCAGACTTCAGACATGGCCATGATTTCAGTCACCGGTTGATTTTTTAAAAATTGTGTTCTTGTGAGGATATCAATTTGCAAGTGCAAGGAAACAAATTAACAATAAGCGGTTATGCCTTCCTACCCTAGGTATCACTTTTCTATCTCTGAGTCATTAAGCTTTGCGACCAAGGCTTATATTAAATTGAATATATTAAGAAATTAACTTATGGAAACCCATGGAGAATTGTTCTATTTATGGAATTCCTTGGTGTGCATTATGCTGACAAAGTCCATATGTGGGAAAATTATTTTAATTTCTGTACTCCTAAGGAGAAAAAAGTACTCCAGAATAGTTATAAAACTAGTAAGAACAAGGATTACAAATACTGTTACAAAAAAAATCCCACCCACGCTTCCATATACCCTCTACCTAAATAGGAAATGTTCACTTCTATCCAAATTCCTAATTCTGCAGAATAATTCCTAGAATAATCAGTATCTATAATGCTTCACAATTTTGTGAAGTGGTTTTATATATATGCTAAACAAAAGAGTGATAATAGAGGCTGCAGGTCCCTCGTAACAGAACTCAATAACTAGTGACTCAACTGTGAGTCAATGTTTAACTGATATCCTGTGCACGGGAGATAAAGTATCAAATGAGGTGAATTGCTCAGGGAACCAAAGTAGTTCTCTTGACCATGTCTGAGAAATCTCATGTCTTTTTATGTTTATCACTACCCGTAACATGAGGGTCCCTTACCATAGCCTATGATCAATTAAATTAAAATTCTCAGCTTTCACAGAGCTTTAAAAAAAAGGGGGTGAGGGTGGGGGTGGACAGAACCATGAGAACTGTCCTCAAATCCAAACTCCTTCTATTACTCTTAACCAGCTTCCCCAAAACACACCTTTAAGTAAGAGAATATAAAAATTACCCCTTTATGTTTCTAGCATGTCTGTAAATTACAAAATATTTTCATATACATCCTTGATTGTCATGATTCATAACAGTGTGTAGCCTTATAAGTCTTATTTTACATCTGAAGAAACTAAGCATGAGGAAGTCCAAGTGGCTTTCCGTGATCACATAGTAAACGGTACAGTCAACACTGCAACAGACCCACTCAACCCTGTGCTCCTTACAATACCAAAGTGTTACAACTGAAAATCATGTCTGTATCTAACATCTATTAAAGCTGATTCAGAAAGTGAGGCAATAGGGGCACTTCCTTTACACATGGTAAAAATAAGAAAACTCTAGGTTAGAGCAGCAGTTCTCAAATATTTTGTTCAGAAGATCCCTATCCATTTTTAGAAATTATTAAGGACTCCAAGAAGCCATTGTTTATGTGGGTTATATCTATTGATATTTACCACATTATTAATTAAAAATAACTTAGACACATAAGAATGCACGAGCTCACATCCCATTAGCCGTCAGTGTGATAATGTCATTATCACACATCATGTAATTCCTGGAAAACTCCACTGGACACTTGTGAGAGATTGAGAGTGAGAAAGGCAAATAACATTTCTGCATTATTATGAGAAGTTTCGACTCGGTAGACACCCCTCCCACTCCACCCCCTGTACAGGTCTCAGAGCGCCAACAGGGTCTCCAAACCACTTTGAAAACCACGAGGTAGATAGTGGTTTTTCACAACTCTCAGTTATGGCAATTCTTCTTAAATTCTAAGTTGTAACCCATTATCTTTAAGTATACTGTTTCTCACTACTAGATTAAAAAAAAAATTCTGGAAGGAAGGGCTGTTTTATTTATTCCCTTTTGGCGCTAATTCTCTTTGCAGTGCATAGAGCCCTGGACAAAGATGGTTACGGGGTCAATTGAATCTCTTCTGGAAGTTTAGTGGATGGGAGAAGAGAAAACATCTTAAGACAAAATCATTACCTCCCTACTATGGTAAAGGCATAAACAATAAAGTACATAATACAGAGGTCTGTTCTTCTTAAGCCAGTTAGATGTATCAAACAGACAAAAGCTCCATTCCAGCTGTGAAGGAACAGCAAAAGATCTGAACAAGAGAAATGAGAAGAAAGTTAATACTTTAAATGTCCAGCTTTCTCCTCCTTTTTCTCCAGCCAAATAAAAGCAGCAAAGCTTCTTCTGAAATGTAAATGACTTTAATATTATGTGTATCACTGCTTCTCTTAGTTCATAATTACCTAACTAAAGCCAGAACTTACTAAGTGAAAATATTAAGATGATTTGTACCTGCACATGAGAAAAATCTCTGTATTAGACCCATACAAAAATAACATAGAAGTGAATAATAATGCCACCTTACATTTACATAATTCTCGTCTCTAAGAACTTCAACTTTAGAGTTTTATATCATTCAGTCTCAAAAATAGTAAGTTGCACAATTTGTCCAAAAGTACACTAAATAACAAATCAATAGTAATTCCAGAAATAAAAAAGAAATTTCTCATCATGTAATGCTATCGTTTCAGAGCAAGATGCTAAGCTATTTTCAAGAGAAATCTTAAGAGCACAAAGTAGTACCCCCAAGGCTCTAACTATTATTACCACAGAGTCTGATCTAACAAATGCTTGTTGGCTGAAATGAATCTCAGAGGAACTGAGTCCAAATTCTAACTCTATAGTACTAAAAAAATTCAAATATTTTGAGTAATTTATTCAAATATTTTAAGCAATTTACTAAAAATGGCCTATAATTTAAATTGTATTTGTGGGCATAATTAGACTAAAACTGCCACAAATTTTCTCCTTATACTTCATTAATCTCAAAATATCTGAACTAAATAAATTTAATCTGTACTATCTATCACCACTCCAGCATTAGTAAAAAAAAAAAAGACACATATTTTGCTACAAATATATTTAAAATTTTTCCATGTCAAGAGTTCACAATTCTAGTCCTGATTAAAATCTAAAGTTAAATACTGAGAACTAATGACCTTTCCAAATATTAATAAAATAGACCAGACATCACCTGTCCTAAATTTTACAGAAAATAACATTATACTCAATAATGGTGAGAACAAATAATATTTTCAGTGCATTATAAAAATAATTATCATACAATGAAATTACCTAGAATAGAATGAATGGCTCTTACTTCAGCCACAGCAAGTTTCACAGCACTGAAGGCTTTGAATTATTTACTTGCTTGACCAAATGAGGAGGGTAGCGAGCAGCCAGTCTTCCTTAGTAATGACTATAACCTAGTATTCATGGGGGACTCCTGTGTGCAAGCAGGACCAGACGCCAGGTGCCCTGTTTACCAGATACTTGTATCTGCATGAAATAGTTGTTTCTAAGAACAGAATACAGTCGTTTTTCAAAATATAGACTCTTGTAGTCAGCTACTAAACAGAAATTATATCTTCCCCTTATTACCAAAGATTTTACAGCAAAAAAATGGTAGTCACTTATAATTGCAGATTACACAGGTAGGACATGGTGTTGATCCTGGGAGAAATACCATCTGTAAACATACTTAGGCCACAAATACCTTTTTGAATGGCATGTACTTACCAACAAACCAAGTACACATGACAGGTACTTAATACAAAAGAATAAATCCAACTAAAACATTTTTACTGTGCTAATCACAGCGTTTTTAAGTACATACCGTCAAGAAGCAATGATGCTGGGAAGTAGGAAACGTCTAGCTTTTTCACCAGTGTAATGCAAATCAAAGCAGACATTTCAGCACTCCACCCACCATATCATGGGCTCCATTCTCCCCACAATACATGAAGAATTCATGGGCTTAAATACCCAGTGTGCTGATTAGAGAAGAAAGAAATACATGTTCTAGAGCAGTCTGCTGATTTCATAGACATTGGTAATTATGCACCAGACCAGTGAAAATAAGTTTTCTTGTTATTCTGTATCAATTCAAGGGAAGTATAATCTATAGTTTACGGATATTGACCTTCCCTAAGAATGTGGGATTGAAAACCAAGGCTTCTGGGGTGTCAGAGAAGGTTGCAAACACATTTGTATTTTGTTCTTGCTTGTGTGTGGACATGAGAGGAGAGACGGTGTTCATAAGATGCCCCACAGACCGTGATGTCAGCGCTGTGAACTGCTAGAGATCTCAGTCAGCATTGTGCGCTCATGTGCGCGCCTGCGTGTGTGCCTGTGTGTGTGTGTGTGCCTGCGTGCGTGTGCAGGGGTAGGAACACTCCCCTTCAATACTGATTTTACAATGAAAATTGGATTAAATATCATCAGCCTGCGTTTATGGCAACCTTTAGTCATTAAAAATTAAGCTTATGTTCCATACATTTTGTTTAAGAAATTCAAAGAACACAGGTATTCTTCAGATAGACTGAATTCAAAATCCCAGCATTTGTTACATGGCTGAGTTCACGCTGTGAAAATGTATCAAGCGTACACTTAGCATTTGGGCAATTTCTGTATACATACACACAAACACACATGCACACGCATATACATGTATTACGCATCAATAAAAAGTCTGTGCAGAAAAAATACCGGTATTTAAAGAACTGATGTGTGTGTTTTTTTATATTGGACAGTTGAAAGGTGATATTTAAGCAGGGACCTGAAAAGTGACAGGGTGAAATCCTTGGCTATCTGTGGGAAAAACAGTCCTAAAGAAGACTAGCAAAGGCCTTGTGATGGGGGCATGCCTTGGAGTGTGAGAACAGCCAGCAGGGCAGAAGGGAACAAGTGAGAGGAAGAGTTCTAGAAGACAACTTCAGAGCTACAGAGAACGGCCAGGAGTGCAGTAAAGCAGTGAATGAGTTAAACCCAGACATACTGCCTGAGGGATGTCCATATCACACTTACAAACCAATCTGCAAGGTCACATTTATATTACACTCCCACATTTTATTATTAAGGAGAAATGGAGGAGGAGAGGGGAAGGGAGAGGCAGGCACCTCCTCAGTACACAAGAGGCTTGTATATGTGTGTTTCAGCAGAGTTAAGTACACACCTCTAACTTGACATTTCTAGGAGGACAAATTTAAATGGGAGACGAATACATTTTTAATTTCTTTATGATCCCAAATACTATTTGAACATTTGCAAAAACCTAGCCAAAAAAACCCCAAAACAAAACAAACAAACAAAAAAAAACACTAAAAAATTTCAAAAGAAAAAACCTAGTATCTACACAAAGATGTAGGTAGAAAAATGTGTATGGTACAATTATTTATATTAATGAAAAACTGGAAAAAAAATCAACAAGGAATTGGTTAACTTATGGTACTGCTGATCAATGCAATTCAAATCATTTGTTAAAATAAATGAAGTAGGTATATTTAGAAAACCCAAGATATAGCCAGCAAGCAAGCAAAAACAAAAAGGCAAGATATTAATAGTAAGGTACCAACTATGATCCTGTTTTTATACATTAATAAATTAGAATGCATTTAGAAAAAAATATGGAAGAATAGTCTCCAAATTTAATAAGTTTCTTTAAAGATATTACAAGAGATTTCCATTTGATGTTTCATATTTTCTAACTGGATTTTTACAATGAGCTTATCACTCATTTGAAAGGGGAGAAATATTTAATATGTCACCTAGCAGATGTCTGACATACATCTAGTAAAATGTCTGAAATAGCTTTAGCAAAGTGTCTGACAAACGTAGGATAACCAATAAATGTGTGTATCAATTAGTTATTAAGGAAACGATACATTTATTCAGAAGGTATCATATATGTGACATTACATCCAATTAGATATTATTCCCATTTCCACTTTACAGATACAGCTACTGAGCCTAAGGGAACATAATTTTGTCCAGGGTCTCTCGCTCAGAGTAGTGCTGAAGTCAGGGACACATTACTCCAAAGCTCTGTCTACTATGCAACAGACAACCTAAGTACTTCTCTATAGCCTCAAGTCAAAAGAATGAAATCGTTGCCTAGTACTGGCAGTCTCTACTTAGCACCTGCCTTTCTACTCATCTGTAGGTAAATAATTAACATTTAGACCTCATTCTTCCCTAGTACAAATACAGTAAGTATGCAGTTTTATGCCAGTCTTAGCAATGTGGCAAGAGGGATTTTGAAACTACTCTGTAAAACTTCTGCTAATGACCAGGTAGCTGCTTTATGAGTTTCCAATGAAGTGTGTGATGTGCTCTGATGCCAGGCCCGAAGTGCTGCTAGGTCCTATGACTCTCGGAAGGAACAAAGGGATTTAATACCACTTGTTTCTTGGTGACATTGTTCTGAGAAAATGGGAGAATGTGATGGGAAGAAACATTGGGTCAGTATTTAACTTCTACACAAGGTATTCAGGAGTAGAAACTTTAACTTGAAATGTCAGATATTCTTACTGAACAACTGATTCCAAATGTCTCCGCCTGTTATAGGGAATCTTAGTAAGGGGGGGTGGTGGGAGGGAATGGGGAGACAGGTTGCACTTTCGTGGACACAGAGAGGTTTCTTCACAGAAATGCCTGAGCCACACATATCCTGTATACATTCTAAGTAGGCCAGAAAAATTATGAAGTGCTTAATGTTTATTTTAGCATTTAGTTTTGGTTATATTAATATTTATGGCAACAAAGTTGTATCCTTCTGCCTGTGTTTACTAGTCAACCTAGAGGTCTAAGGACCCTAGACAGACCTTGAGGGGGCTATAAATTTCATGAAATTAAATAAAAATTTGTTTATGCATTTTTCAGCAGAGTATCCAGTTTTTACTAGCTTTCCAAAAAGACAGGACCCTCAAATAAAGGTTTAAAAGTACCTTTCAACATATATGCATATGTGCTCCTTTTTTGGTAGGCATTTGAGCATAGTTTTTTGTTTTTTAGGGTTTTTTATTTAAGTAAGAGTTTAGAACAGGGGTTAGCAAACCGTTTTTATAAAGAGCCAGATAGTAAATATTTTAGAATCTGTAGGTTCATCTGTGGGTATGTTGCATATTCTTTTGTGAACAACTTTAAATGTAAAGTTGAAAAATGTAAAAGCAATTCTTAACTCCTGGGCCTAACACCAGCTGCTCACAAACCCCTGGCTTAGAGTAATAGTTGGTTTATCTCTGCAGAAATAGCACAGCATGGGCTTTGGGAGTCCAGGACATTTTTTTTTTTTTTTTTAAAGTCTTTGAGAAAGTCACTAACATCCCTAAGTCTCAAGTTTCCATATCTATAAAAATGAGATACCAACCTCTCCCACACAGTAGTTTTACCTACTAAGTAGGATGGCAAGTGTACAGAATTGCCACACAGTACCTGGCAGATAGTTAGCAAACTGACTTTATTATCCTGCCTCTACCTCATCTGACAGATCATTAGTACTATTTGTAAATCAATATTAAGTATTTGATCAGGCATGCTCCTCCGATACAACTGACTTTATAACGATCTGCTTTGGCTATTTCCAGGAACAAGCTTTCCCGGAAAGCCAACAGACCTGTACGTTACTGAGTAGAATCTAACAATCTCCTCATAATTACTCTTCTCCCTTCAATGTATAAATTAAACTTCTACAGCAAAGATTTAATTTATCAATTCGTCATTTTGCATCAAAAGATTTTTAAATGCCTAAATCACAATAATTCAAAGCAGCTTTAAGAAAACCCATCCTGTATGAAGTAAAACTAGCACTAAATTGGAGTATAGTTAGGTGTACCAAAGAACTTAAGGTCACAAAATGTTATACAACATGCAGTAACCAGGCATTTGTCTTAGCAGAGACACTGACCTCTCCTCTTCCTGTTTCTCACAAAACTAAAGGTCTTAAATATAGCCAAATGCCATTATAACGAGCTTTAATTGTTTTCCCCAGAAAGACTAACCAGCTAGAGAGCACTAACTGTTATAACCAGTTTAACACTATCACCATACCCACCCACCACAATGCTAGGTATTGGTAGTCTTCAGGAAGTAGTTACTGAAAATACATGGCTTTTAATAACAACTTAATTATTTATCTCTAAATCTTTCAATTCCATTTATATAGAGATTTCTCACACCAGTAGTACAAGAAAAAGCAGAACAGATGAAAAATTAGCTACTACATTATATCATTACTGCAGAATAACTAGAGCGATACACTACCGTCCTTGTGTCTATCTACTTTCCCAAAGTATCAAAGGTTAGTTATATTTCCTAACACTAGTGAGTAAACCTATGATTCCTACAATCACTAAGAAAGTGTAGTAGCTATTTTAAAGTATATTTGAGCCTAAGTAGACACCTTTTAAAAGTTATCCATACATAGAAATAAAAGTATGGGGGCCGGCCCGGTAGCTCAGGTGGTTGGAGCACCATACTCCTAATGCAGAGGTCGATGGTTCGATTCCCACATGGGCCAGTGAGCTGCACCCTCTACAGCTAAGACTGTGAACAACAGCTCTCTCTGGAACTGGGCTGCCGTGAGCAGCCAGAGGTTGGCGTGAGCTGCCAGGGGCTGCTGTGGGCTGCCATGAGCGCAGCCAGCAGCCAGTAAGAGCCACTGTGAGCGGCTGACTACTGGCGACCGATGGCCTGGCCTGAGCCGGGGGGAAGCGCAAGGCTCCTAATACCAGCATGGGCCAGGGAGCTGTGTCCTACACAACTAGACTGAGAAACACCGGCTTGAACCGGAGTGGCAGGGGAAGCAGAAAGGGGGGGAAAAAGTATGAAAAAGTGAATAAAGACAGTGCATTACACTTAACTTTACAAATAATTTTATCAGCTTCCAGCCAATTTACTTTGAAAGTTTTAAGACATGGATTACGCAAAACAACTTTACCTCAAATAATTAGGAAAATAAAAAAGTGATAAGAATAAATGTTTTTCTTCCTCCTCTCACAAGACCAAGGAAGAAATAACTCAATTGCAAACCACATTACAGAACATGAGGATTTCCAGACCAAATCTAATTTGGTTCTCTGAAATTAATGGTATATTTAGAGAAAAAACAGAAAAATATAAAGATGAAAAAAGCTCTAACTAAAGGTAGCCCTGTCCTTGACTTTAGGGGGACAGGGGTTCTCCTTGATCTCCAGTCACTAACAATATTTGAAAATTTCCACAAATATGTATCAGAAAGTTTCTCAGGAGTTAAAAAAAACAGTTATGACAAAAACAGTCCTATTCAGAAGACATTTCATGAACCTGAAAAGTGACACTTTCCCCAAATATTTGTTCCTTATTCATTAAATTCAAATAGCGTCAGTAAGTAGATGTCCCAGCTCCTTGTTTGTAGATCAGAGAAGTGAAAAGCAGCCATTATCTACTCATGTCACTATACTGTAGAGAAATGGAAAATGATTCAAGGGATTTAAAAAAAAAATTCTGGCAGAATGATTTTTTAAAATTCGACATTATGCCTTTTATAAAATAAAATCACTCAATTTAAGTCCCTTCAAACATATAATTTTTAAAGAGGGGTGAAAATCATCACCCTCTACTATCTAGCTATTAGCTCATGCTGTTTTCACTGATGAGCCAACAGTAACGCTCCCCATTTAGTAAGGGTCTCAAACTCACATGAAGACAGTCCAGGCAAGTCCCATTAGTTAAGTGCAGCAAGTAGGTGAGAACTGTGAACTACACATAAGAGCTTCCTGCAGCTGCTACTAGACTAGACTCCATCTCTCCATCCTACTATTGCTATATGAGGAATGCAGCCCTGGTGATACAAAATCTTCCAATTTTTCTTAAGAGAAGCCAGAAATCCAAATCATACAAAATCTCTTTTTTTTCCCAAAGAGTTTATTAGAATCCAAGAGTCAGAAAGTAATCAAAGATGGAGTAGCATATCAGTCTTGCTTCTCTTGTAATAAATAAGTAATGATGATTGTACTGTGGGGGTCCATGTAGGTAAGGGACCCAGGCCTATCTGGCAATTTTATGCAGGAGCAAATAAGGGGATAAAAAGAAGTTATTAGGAAAATTAAGTTTACCAAAACAAGCAAGGCAAATTGAAATATGGGACCTAAAATTCTAGACCTTGGCAACCCACACCCAAGACTGAGTGCTATATAGAAAAAGGAAACCAGTGGAAACCCCCCGGCAGGGTCAGTCAAGGCAGGTAATTTCAATTACTGTCTTTCCAGTAGGCTGGAGTTGCAAGAGGGAAGAAGTGGGGATTTGGATGAGGAACTACGTACTTTGCACATAAATATTTTACTGTGAGAACTCAAGGACATCCTTAGGATATATTTTAGAGATAGTGTGGGATTTACATGAATGATTAAAATTCATATTTCTAAAATTGAGAGAAAATAGGTTATAGATGATCCCTTAACTTTTTTTCCTGTAGGCGGAAAGTAATATAGGCAGAAGAGAAGCTGCATTGGGAGGTCACATGGGTGCAGGAGAGGTTTGAAAGGCTGCAAGTCCTGGATTAGAACCCCCACCCCACCCCCAGGACATGGACAACATCTTGGAGTTCTTTTCTGTCCTTTCAAACCCACTCTCCAGTAGCCAGTTCGGTAGTTACTATGCGTGTAAGAGGTGCCTGAGTGAGTCTTTTTGTTAGATGAATGGAAAGCAAATTAATGTAGTTTTCAGAGCTCTCTTGAGACCTGAGCCTGAGTGAGGACTATTATCAAAAGGATAGAATATTTGCTAATGTATTCAAGTCTTCTAATGCTGTTTGTCAGTTTTTAACCCTTCTTCATCTTCCTGGCTACCCTAACCCCACCCTTGACGTCAGGAGAACAGAGCACTATAGATGGCTCCAGGCAAGCTGTGAAGTGTGTGGCTTAGCACCTAGAGGAGGGATCCCAAAATCTCATTTGTAAGTTGTCAATTAAGAAAAACAAACAAAAAAACACAGGGCTTGCAAACTGAATTTGGCCTTGTCGTATGCTACCAGTGCTAGCTACACAGCAACAACACTCAGTAACAGAAGCCTTAATAAGAATCTCAAATATTCAACTCTCAGTCCCCAAACTCCCCAGGACTATTATACTCAGATTTCATATTGAAGATGGATTCTCCACGTAGTCAAGAACATTAGTGGTAATCTTTCTCTCTTGAAGACTAATTTTTTTTTAACTACTACTACTTTAATTTACTATTTTAAAGTATATATTTTAAGAAAAAAATCAAAATGATATGGAGTGGTTGAATTTAGAATTATATTAGTAAAATTAGAATTATAGGATGTATAAAATGTATACATATTAAAACTCATTTTAAAAAATATTACAATGTTTCACACACTATGCTAGTTGGGTAAAATGAAGTGTCAATCCACTGGGTCCTTAGAAAGCAACCAGTTGAGCTCTTTCGCATCTCTAGATGAGACAAGAGGAACTAGCAGGCCTTTATGGGTCACCTTCACTTTAGCAACATAAAAATGGCAAAATAAATTCAAGGGAAAGTGACAATGTTAATTGGCAAGATATTTCTATTATATGAGTGCCAAAGGATCGTAAGACTCAATACAATTTTCTTTACTGCTTTAGCTCTACTAAGTAGATTAGATGGCTAAAAAGGATAAACAAAACCTTCTATTTGGAAACAAAATTTGCCGGATGAAAAAGAAATGCAATGTGGAGTAGCACCCAAAGATTGAAACTCTTATGAACAAGGCAATTTGAGAAAAAGGCAGCCTGACTTTGTCAGAGCTGGATTTCACCACTTGACAGCTATGTAACTTGAAGCTACTTAACCACTCTTAGCACTATTTCCTCATCTATAAAAAAGGATAAACACTAGCTAATTTAACTCTTATTATGAGAATTGTAATACATCTTAAATGTGTTTTAAGTCACGCTCTTAGCTGAAACTTGAATCCGCTCCACAATATCAGTAGTTTAAGATACTTCCGGTAGAAGAGCTTCCTAAAGCAGTCTTTTCCATCCTCTCACTTCTATTATTTTCTTTTAGTAAACTGAAATCAACTTCTTAGTCACTTCAACCCATCAATCACATTCTAGTTTAATTATTATTAAGTAGAGCTAACTCAAGTCTCACTAAACTCTAAGCTCCACAAGGGTTGAGGCTCTTCAGTATTGAAGCCCTAGCACCTAGGACAATAAGTACAATGAGTATAATAAACATCTGCAGATTGAGTGATAGGTTCTGTGCAGTATTTACTGACTGACAGTTGAAATGCCTTCTAATACAAAGAGCATAAATGTGTCCATTTCTGGAGGAATCATTCAAGGTTTAAAAGTTGAAATATCATACATAACCAAACACATGCTATGTTCTTTTTTAAATCCCTTTGGACATAGTATATGAAAGCAATTTTGCTGTTATTTTAAATGGTGATGCTAGTCAATGATACAGATGATAAACTTCCTTCAAAGCTATCAACCTATTAATGGCTCCCTAATTTCCTTCAGATTCACCTGAATTCCAAGTCTACATTAAAAAATGAAAACCACCTCAAAATGATATGCAACCTCACTGCCACTGACTATTCTGCAAATAACCCCCAAATAATAACTCAAATTTTATTATCTTAAAGTTACCCAGAAAATATCAGAATCAAAATTGTGATAGAATATCCAAATCCGTAACAGCTTTTCTTCTGACTTCCTTAGCAACATGCTGCTATAAACCTCTCACTGCTTAAACACTAGAACTCATTTATAATTTAGTCACTGGTATTTCAGAGCTTAAAGAGCAGGTTTCATAAATTAAATTCTACTTCACAGAACAGGAAATCAAACACAGAGAACAATCAGTTCACTATCCTCTGCAAATCTATGAAAGTATAAATTTCTCTGCCATCTGAGTTTTGACTGTCACTCTGGGATACTAGCCTAAACAAAATATAATTAGTAAGGTAAATCTGCCACATACACAATTCAATAATCCAAACATGAAATATTTCTGGATTATCTGGGTCACTGATGCTTGAGACTATGACAGAAAATTAGTGATCTAGAAATAGGCAACTGCACTAAAGGGCAGTCGGTAAGGCAAATACCAGATTGACATAACTTTATAATTAAGGACAAAATCCAAGAGGGTCAAACATTTCAATGAACACAGATTAAAGGAAGACAGAAGGTGAAATTTAAAATCCATCTGTTTTAGAAGAAATACCTATGTATGACCCTTTTCACTCCACCAACAAGTCCTCCCAGACCCAAGTCTGGCTCTACAAAACTTACTTTCCTCTTCTGCTTCTTCTACATGAAGACAAAACCAAACAAACAAACAAACAAAAATGTATGTGAATCAAAACAGAATAGTACATAAAATTAAGCCACCAAATACAGGAAGGCTTTAAAAAGTTAAAATCACTACCTATCATTAAAATTGTTATCTGCAGGGTGATTTCAGGTACTGTGTGAGGAACTTACCGCCAGAGAGTTGACGTGAAGGGCAGGGTGTGGGTCTGTGCTACATACAGAACCTCTCCCCAAAGAGCAGATGACATTAATATGAAACGTACCGAGTACTATAGCATGTATAAGCTCCCAACTCGTTTCCAATTTGCCATGGAAAAGTATTCCTTTACAATAGATGCTACCTCTGCCGAAAAGTTGTCACAGCAAAAGCGGTCTGCAGTTGCAAAACCTAACGGCTCTGGGCTACCAGCACGTTCTTCCTGCCGGTACTTGGCGTCCCAGAACAGTATCTCAATGTGGCCAAGGTGATGCTGCAAAGTGCCCTCAATGCAGCAACCACACACAGGAAGTTTCTCAACAGCCCCAGAGCTGATTCCTGGGCATTAGGGCGGACTTCCCTTCCCTTTTCAATATGTTGCTCCTACCGGTGCTGACAGCACCCTGTGTGCCCAAGAGCACGCAGAAAGGTTTCTAGCTCATCTTAGTGCCCTTTGAAAGCAAAGCAGCAGTGCACGACTGGCCCTCACCGAGGGCCCTGTCCAGGGTTGTGAAGATCCCTGGAAAGGCAGGCGCTGCGCAGAAGCCTTTGCCCTTCCCGCTCCACCAGGCAGCAGCCTCCCGCCCACGCCCCGAATCCCAGCAGCCAGGCCCCCGCACGTGTGGGAGACCTTCCCCCCCGCCTGCCTCTCACCTGATCTTGTAACTCGGGAGCGTGTGCTTGCGCTTGATGATTTTCTTGAGCTGGTTGACGATGATGGACGTGAGCTGGGGCATTGGCCGCCCTTCAAACTGGGACCGCACCTCGAAGTCGATCAGCGGGTCCTCCACGAAGGAGAAGAACCAGTGGGTGAAGGGCACGCGAGTGAGGACGAAGCGCAGCCTCCCCACCACTCGGGACAGCTTGACGAACAGGTAGGCGGACTTGCCAAAGACTAAGTCCACGTCGATGGCCAAGTGGAAGCCCCCGTTGTACTCCACCTCCGCCTCGAAGGCCAGCTCCTCGGGGGAGGTGGCGGGCAGCGCCTCCCCCTCGGGGCCATCGGACTCTCCGGTGGCCGAGGGCACCACGGGCCGGAGGAGCCGGATGGTCTTGATGAAGGGCACGGCCTCGCCCAGGAACACGTCCCGCAGGCTCAGCCCCTCTAGCAGGCGCCCGGCCGTCTTGGTCTGGAGCAGCTCCTCGAACTCCACCTTGATCTTCTTGGTGACCCAGCGGCGGGCCAGCGCGGTGTCCCGAAGCTCCCGGAACAGGAACAGGATGGTGGCGTTGAGGAAGTAGCAGGTCTCCCGCGTCGGCGGGTAGGGGGTGTCAGGGGCCGGGGTCGGGGTCGCGCCGCCCTCGGGGGGCCCGCCGGAGTGCTCCTCAGCCCCGCCGCCGCCATAAAGGTACTCCCTCAGGGTCAGGCCCGGCACCGGCTTGATGTAGCGGAAGCCGTCGCCCGCGCGGGCGGCCTCGTCCGCCGGCGGCTCGGGCTGTTTGCGGTAAAGCAGGAGGAACTGGGTGAGGAGCGTGAGAAAGGAGCCCAGCACGGCCGATGCCAGGATCATGAGCAGCAACCCCATCCCGCCACCGCCTCCACCCGGGCCGCCCGCGCCGCTGCTCCCGCGCCCACAGCGCCGCTTTCTTCACGCCACCGCCCCCGCTGACTCCATCTTGAGGACATCGGACGGTGGGGTCGGGGCAAGCGGTTCCCAGGGCCTGGTCCGGGGGCTCCGCCGGCGCCGTACGACGCCCGAGCCTGCAGCAGCGCGGCTCAGACGCTCCGGGAGGCGGCTGCCGTGGTGGCGGGGGTGGGAGGGGGCGGAACGGCGGCTCCTGCGGCCTCCTCTCATTGGGCGAACGGCGCGTGACGTCAGGAGCGTACTCGCTCCCGGCGGCGTCGCCTGGCAGCCGGCGCCCGGGCGCGCGTACGCGGGTCCTTCCTTTCTCGGGCTTCCTTCCAGCCCCGCCCCCCCCACGCCAACATTCCATTCCCCTGCGATCCACGTGGCTGTCACTTCTGGAGCCGCTGTCGAAATCGGAGAGGATAACAGGAGCCACCAGTTGGAGGATAAGAAGGCCAGGCGGAGATGGCGTGGCACGTTTTTGATCCTGGTTATTCCGTTATCTTCTAGTGCGCCCATCCCCCTTCATTGGCCGCGGTCCCTGTCGGTTACCTCTGCGGCAGTGTAGTTCTTACACTAGCGTCCCTGAGAGATGGGCTGGCGGCGGCTTTCCCTGCAGGGCAGCGCCGTAGAGGATGTGAACTGGCCGTTGGGAGACTTCCTAAGCCGTGGACAAAAGAGGACTGACTGCCTCAGAGACCGTCGTCGCTGACCATCAATCCGACCAGAGCGTCTGGGGAGGGTGGGCCCTGGAAAGGAAGGACAGAGAAAAAAGATGTGAGATTTAGCACCTGAGAGGATATTCGAGATTTAAATGAGAAGGGAGGAAGTAAAAAAGCTGGGATAGTGAAAGGTGAGTGACATGAATTTGCCAGATAATTGGAAGATGAATAGTGGCTCACTGTCAAGCTCTTGCAGTGGGTTAACCCCCGAGTGTGTTACCACCTTTAGTCCATCTAGGAAGCGGTTATTGTTAGCCCCCACCCATTTTACAGATGCAAACACTGGCGCACAGAGGCAAACAAAGTTGCCTGGGGTGTCACAGTGAAGCCTAGTTTGTCTAATACTAAACTCTAAGCCCTAGGTTACTTCTCTGTACCATGACACCAAGATTGCTAGGGTTGGAAGGGGGCTTATCAGCTCCCTGATGCACAGGAAGGGGGAGTGGGGAGGGGTGCTCAGGAAAGACTTCGGGGAATTTTGCACAGGGTAGCACTTTGACCAAGCTATGGAGTCAATGAAGCCAGGTTGCCCAGCAACATTGTTATCCCTCATGCCCTCTGGCTCCTTGATGTTACATCATAAATGCTTATGTGGCTCCAATCACATGGACACCACAACAGTTCTACCTCTAGTCCTGCAAGGGTTCAGGTATTCCACACCTAAAAGTGAAATCCAGTGCTGGTTTCAGGGAGCCAGGGCAGAGCTCCCTTCTAGCCCTGGAAGATCTTCCAGCCACTGTTTGTCTTGACTCTGGGTGATTCTCAGACAAAAACAGAGTTCTGCCCCATTCCAACCCAGGTAAAGAAGGTGTAGAACTTTGGAACCAGGCCCCTCTCATCTCTCTTACTCATGCCCAGGTGTAAGACCAGGTGGCTTCTTTCCTAGGAAAATGTAAGGCAGGTGCCTGTTGAGGAGTCAGACTCAAACTCCACATTCCACATCCGAAGGAAGTCCACGGCCCTGCTGGGATTTCTGGGAGCTCCAGACAACTTCTGCTTTGTGTTCACCTCTGGCCTCTGCTTCTGGGCTGCTGCCTCAGTGCTACACTGTTTCAACCCAGATGGGAAATGTAGACCCTTCCTCAATTTCCACCAAAAGCCTTGTTTATAGCCCTTAAGCACCATTGTAGAAAATGTCACAGAAGCTGGAGATGGGGTGGAGCAAAAAAATAGTTGCCCATATTACTGAGATTCAAAATCCTCAAACTGTGTACTGACCCATCCTGCATCTTAAAAGATCCTTCAACCACCACATCACCCACAAGGAAAGTTGCTGGTCTTCAAGGGAAAGAGTCCTCAGTTTCACACTCCATTTCACAGGCTCTTCTCTCCCCTCTTCTCCCACACCTTTCTTATTTCTTAGATTACCTCTGGGAATCCCAAATTTTTGAAACCCATTATAGAGTGTCGTGCAGGGTGCCAGGCGTCCTGTGCGGGGAGGCCTGCGGGGTCTCTGCTCCCGCTCCCCACATAAGAACGCAGGACATGATGAGGGCAAAAAGGAACACCACGAAGCCATAGGTAGGGGAGTCATACTGCTATATTCTCGCTGGTGGCTGGGTTGGAGAAACAGAAGCCACACAATTCTCAACCCTCGTTGCTCCGCTTACAGGCTCAACCACCATCTTCTTGCTAGCCCCCATTTTTTTTTGCTAGCGTAGCCACAGCAGTTATATTAGTGGCCAATGGCTCACTGGTTACAGCTGACGGCCAACTAGCCACAGCTGATAGCCATCCAATCACAGTTGATGGCCATTTACTACCTGAGCCAACACCTTTCTATGTGAGGCCCAGAGCCTGGAAACTGCTTTCTGGGGCTCTGTCCCCACATAGAGTCATTTGATTCCCCAGCAAAACTTGTCTCCTGAGGGATGCACTCCATATCTACAAATGAGCTTAGCACACCTTTTGGGGAGATAAAAGAAAAATATTTTTCTCTTGTGTTGAAAATGGCAACATGAATTGAACATTTATAATAATAATAGTGATAATTATAGAGAATTGACTGTGCTAGGCACAGTATTAAGCATTTTATCTGCCTCATCCCATTTAAAAATCAAAATGTCAAGAGTGTGGGCCCTGCCCCTCCACTCTGCCCAGGCCTGGTCCGCCCCTGAGCTGGCTGACCCCATCACAGCCCACCTGGCCCGTCCACTCTATGTCTGCCAGCTCAGAGGGCTTTGCTATTTTGCCTTTCACTCACTAGGTCTTCTAGCTAACCCAGGGTTTCTTAACCTCTGCACGATTGCCATTTGGAGCTGGAAAATTCCTCATTGTTGGGTTTGTCCTGTGCATTGCAGGAGGTGAGACTGTATTAATAGAAGCTTCTTGTTTTTAATAATGTTCCCTGGAAGAATATAAATTCAGTAACGTTTTTACTTTAATATTAATGCTGGCTCATAGAAACTCAAGAGTCTGAGAACCTTTGGCCCCAGCTTGAAAATCTATGATTCTGGGTATTTGAAGGAAGAAGGTACTTAGCCTGCCTGCTGACCTTTTAATGAGCGTTAAATGACATCATTGAAATTGAGCTGTCCCAACAGCCTTCCTGGGAAGTATCCGTTTCAAGGGTAAAGGCTGTTGAATACAGGAAGATGTTAAGACAAGCGTTCTCACCAACTAGAGAGAGGCATGGATCACTTCTGCTGCTAAACTCTGAGTCCCTCCTCGCGACTACCAAATAGGATGAGAAAACTCAAGCATGTGGATGTGGAGCGTTTGGAAGTAGCATGAAAACCACCTTGATAAAAATGATATAGTAATATACAATAATGCAAATATAGCAAAATATGGAAAAAAGCATAGAGAAGATTTGAGCGATTGCCTAAAAATGATACAGTAAACCATTTTGTGAACTGTCAGAATTCAAATTTCACAACTATTTTGAGCATCCAGCATGTGCCAGACTCTGGGGAAACTGAATGAATTGGGGGTGCCAGGTCCAGGTGGAAGCAGATAGATACCTACCTAACTGATGTTAAGATTTAGTACTCAGTGTGCTGTAGGAACTGAGCCTTCTGGTTCAGGGGCAGGGAGAGTTGATTGCAAGGACTACAAATTGCCTCAAGCTAACTTAACTGAAATTGGATTTATGTGCAGAAGATGGGGGGAATCTGCAGGAACTCAGCTGCAAGATGTTCAGCTCACCAGCTGAAACCTCTCTCAGAAACCTGGGAGTGAGAGGGCTGTTTCTCTCTCTCTCATTCCTTCTGGCCCCGCCCCTACCCAGTATCTTGTCTCTGCATCTTTCTACATGTCTGTGCCATTTTCCTCCGTTAGGCTCTTATTTCCTGCTTCCGCATAGTCTCAGCATGCAGGCAGCTTTGGAAGGCACCAGCTCTGCACCCAAACTTCAGAAGTGCTTGCATTCTGACAATTGCCCTGTGGGGTAGGTGGTATCATCTCCATTTTATGGATGAGGAAACAGACACTTAATGCAGATAAATAACCTACAAAGATCACTACTTAATAAGTAGAGGAGCGGAGATTTGAACAAGCTCCATCTAACTCCAAAGCCTCTCCTTTTAGGGGAATGTTCCTTTAGGATTTGATCCAAAGTCATTAGTGTGGCAACTTGTGACCTTTGTGAAATGGGCTTTGCTTACACTTCAGCCTCCTTTCTCACATGCATGGTCAACAAATCCTGTTGCTTCTACCTTCAAAATACATTTGGAATTGAACCACTTCTTACCCCATTCACCATCCTTATCCAAGCCTCACCTCGGGCCTGGATTATTGGAGTTGTCTCTTAACTGGCCTTTCTACTTCTGCCCCTGCCACCTCGATGTCTTTTCAAACATAGAAGCCAAAGTGACCATGCTAAAGCACAAGTTACTCACCTGCTCAAAAACACCAGTGATTCCTGTGGTGGGCAGACTAATACGCCCCCCCCCCCGCCCCCCCGCCAAGACGTCCATGCCCTAATCTCCAGAACCCATGAGTATATTACTTGACGAAGGGGAATTAAGGTTGCAGAGGGAATTAAGGTTGCTAATCAGCGGGCCGTAAAATAGGGACATTGTGTTGGATTTTCCAGTTGTGCCCAATGTAATCACTAGTCCTTAAAAGTAGAAGAGGGAGGCAGGAGGGAAGATCAAAATGATGTGATGTGAGAGTCAACCTACAATTGCTGGCTTTGAAGATGGAAGGGGGCAAGGAGCAGAGAACGCAGGCAGCCTCAAGAAGCTGGAGAAGGCAAAGATGGATTCCTCCCTAGAGCCTGCAGAAAGGAATGCAGCCTTGTCAACACCTTGATTTCAGTCCAATGAGATCTGCTGGAGGTTGGGCTTTTGACCTTCTGTGTTGTTTTAAGCCACTAAGTTTGTGGTGATTTGTTATATCAGCCACAAGAAATGAATACAATTTCCACTCTCGAGGGAGGGAAAAGCCAAATGACCTGGCTCCTGTTACCTCTAGGGCCTCACCTGCCACTTTCCACCTCACTCACTCTGCAGCCACACTGCCCTCTTACTCCAGCCACACAGCTTTGTAGAATGAATGCATGATTTTGAAACTTCAGTTTCCAGAACAAAGAAAGGACAAGTGCTTTGCCCGCGATTCCCAGCAAAGACTTGAAGCCAGGACTCTTGCCCAACTACCAGTAGATTATTATTTCTATATTACTTAGCTTTCACTTCAGCTTCCTCCCCCAGAAAGTCTTGAGATTAAATCTCCCTGGCCACCTGGCGAAGTGTTTAAGTTCCCTTCCAATGAGGGATCCTTTATGTTGGCCATAGTATTCTTGCTGAAAGAGTAGTTCCCTTCTTGCTGGGTGAAATTCAGTGACAGAAACAGTTCTTTAAAGGACAGGGGAAGAAATATACAGAGCATCAGATTGTACGGATCAAAAAAAAAAAAAGCAAATTCCTTAGGAGAAAAGATAGGCCTGGCTTTCCTTTAGCCAAGGAGGTTTACTGTGTGGATTTCTATTTATACCCTGAGAAGTAAAGTGAGCTACATGGAAACCTGGACACGTTTCTAAGTATTGTTGGCGATACCAATCTGAGTGCAAACAGCACTCCCTTTTTGCTGACCTGGCATTTCTATTTCCAAATGAGAAAGTTTGATTTGTAAGGTTGCAGCCACTCAGTGGAGGACTCCCGCTGGATATTTATGCCAAGTCACTTTGGAGCTGATCAGCGTCCCTGTGTCCAGCTGACAGGTGTTACAGGCTGTTCTGGGGCTGATCCCTGGCTCAGTCAGATCTGGTCGTGAGAGCAGGGGTGGCTTCTCCTACAAAGCTTGTGGGTACCAGCCCGGTAGATAGAGCAGATCTATTCTGTTGTTTGGATTTTTTTTCTTTTTTCTTTTTCTTTTTTGGTCTGTCTAGCATTCCTTTCTTTGAGAACTTCCTCTTCTAGGTTGTACGCTCAGGGTTCTCATTTCCAGGCCCCACCCCCCTGACCTCAAGAATAGGCACACAATTCATGTCTGGCCAATTTATAGTAGCCATTCCCTTTCAACAATGATTGTTCTAGAGAGGGTAGACGTGGGACTCAAGCAGGGCTCATCAGAATCCTACCCCAAGAAGAACATACAGTCTTTTGGAAGTAGACGCTCTCCTTCTGCTGGGATGGCTAACCTTGGGAGAATGTGCATTTGGATGTGCCCGTGGAGACAGCTTGTTTGTACAGGAAGCTAAGCAGAGTCCAACGAAGTTGAGAAGTGAATGGAGAGATGGTGCCGAAATGTGAGTCCCTGGTTCAAATGCTGTAGGCTCTGTTTTCTGGTGCTCTTTCTGGCATTCTCTGAGCCTCCCCACTGCTCTTCCCAGCTGTGTGAACCAATCCATTCCCTTCCTGCTGTAGAGAAGGCTTATGCTGTGTTTCTGTCACTTGTTCCCAAAGGAGTCTGGCTGATACAAGGGGCTTAGGTAGGAAGAAACTGATGAGGCCCCCTCCTACAGGTAAGAAAGGACTTAGAACCCATTCCTGCAGAGATTAATGCCACAGTTCCCTCAAGGAGATCTTTGGAGGGCCTGGCCTGGGATATCCTAAAATATAAGTATATATTTGGCTCCTGAATGTTCCTCATGAAAGTCAGATCCTATTATTCCCTCTCCTCTTCCTTCTGGAAACACTTTGATGGCTTCCTATGGCTGTGAGGATAAAGGGCACGAACCTCAACAGGCCTACAAAGATCCATGGTCTGGATCAGAGGTCTGCAATTTTTTTTCTGTAGTGGGCCGACAATAAATATTCTGGGCTTTGTGGGTCATAAGGTCTCACAACTACTCAACTCTGTCATTATAGCTGAAAGCAGCCATAGGCAACAAGTAAACAAATGAGTACGGCTGCACTCCAATAGAACTTTATTTATGAAAATAGGCAATGGGCCATAATTGGCCCACTTCCTAGTCTGGAAGGTCTGGAACCTTGCCCTCTGTACATATATCCAGTCTCACTGGCCTCCAATCAGAATCTTCGTGCTCCAGCTCACAGGCTCCAGCCCCGCACAGGGCTCTCAGCCTGGAATATTCTCCTGAACCTTTGGTTAACCCCGACTACCCCCCAGATCACTGCTCAGATGTCGCTTCCTCGGGGAAGTCTTCGCTGATGCCCTGAGACCAGGCCAGAATCCTCTAGCACATGCTTTCCTAGTGCACCATGGCTTTTTTATTGTCGTTGTAGTTTTCGGTATTTCATGTTGATTTGCTGTCTGTCTCCCCACTAGATGGCCATTTCCATATGGACAAAGCCCTGTCTATTTTGTTCAATACCTAGCATAATGCTTAGTGCATTGTACTAGCACAATACATATTTGCTAGAAGAAAAGGAGATGGGGAGAGGGGAGGGAGGGAGAGGAGGAGAGAGAAAGAAAAGATGGAGGGAGCAAAGAAGAAAAGAAGGAATCAATCGTCTGAATTTGCCTATTAAAGAACTGAGCGTTCAAGGGCAACAAAAATAAACGGGTGTTTTTCTTGTCTGCCCGTTGAAACCAGTACTCTGAAGACTCAGTGACACTGGCACTCCGTATCCATTCAGACATTCGGTAGTTTTTGGTGCTTGGGATGCTCCCTGAAGGTGACATCCAATCTTTGGCTTGCCTGTGGAGTGGGTGGGGGTGTTTTTCTTGCAGCCCTTTCTCCCAGCGTCCTGACCCTCCCACATTGTCTTCCACGTGTCCAAGTTCTCTGTACTGGATGCCAATCAAGGTCAGCGCTCCCAAAGTGCCCTTCCCCAAACTTACTCAGGCCTCCTGGGGTCAGATCCCAGCTCCAGGACTTAATGGTTCTGACCTGGAGCAAGGCACTTACACTTGCCAAGACTCAGTTTCTTTTCTCTAATGTGAGGATAATCAAATTACCCATGACACAGGGTTATTGAGAGAATTTAATGAGATAATATGTAGAAATTACTTAATATAAAGTCTGACCTACTTAGTCAATAAGTTAACTATATTAATAGCTAAATTTTAGAAAAAGAACAGTCTGATTATCTAATTGAAGCAATCAGACCCACCCTGACAATATGTGGGGCCAAGGCTAGGGTACAAATGGTCTAAATGTTAAAAAATTATAAGTCAAGCTGTTAAATGGAATTTGTCCTCTCTCTGTACATTGACAAATATGGCTTTATTATTATAACGGCAAAATTATTTTAAAATTGAAAAACTATAGTTTTTATGTGACTGAAGTTTGGCAAAATATCATACAACTGAATTTAATCATTATTGTGCATGTGCTATTGATGGCCCAGAAATATTTGGATGAGTGATCAAATAAAGGCATATTTTATGAATTATCATATATTACATGCAACTCATTTTTTTGTTTTCATGCCAAAAAAATACCACTAGTTATGTAATTATAATAAAAATATACACATAATTTATATGCCACTGGCAATAAGGATCTAAAGGATTAAAATTAACATGTAATTATATTCAAAGAGTATCAAATTTGAATATATTTCCATCAAAAATGTAAATGAAAATAAATGTAAAAAATAAGAATCGAATATTTTAGAAAATGATTCATTTTTTAAAGTATGAAAAATTTTAACATTAAAAGGCAAAGTAGATATAATAATGAATAAAAATTATAAATAAAGTTGTTTAAAGCTGCATTTTTATTTGACATTTCAAAAATTGAATTAACTCTTAATAAATAATTTTACAAAAATAAAACTATTCACAATTCTAGCATTCATTCTCTTAACTTAGTTGCCAATATAAATAATGAGTGTCACATTTCACTCATGCATGCCTAAATTTACAAATATATTTAAGAATAATAGGAATTTTTTTTGTCTTTTTAGGGGAAAGCATGAACGCAGTCCACTACCATGAATTATGCAGTTGAGTTTCCCACATTTTGGGAAATCACAGGGGTCAGCATACCCAGAGTGCAGTGGGTGAGCCTCGCCCTGGAAAACCACCTTCGTGATCATGGTATCTCCTCCACCAGGTAAATATGAATTGTTTAATATTATACTAGTATGTTTCTCAGCCACTCACTTTGCTTTTGTGATTATGCTAATTCATTATTTAGGAACTACAAATGGAAGACAAATAAAAGGAAAAAATATGCTCAGCATTAGAAGGAATGATACTGTACTATCTAAACATCTATTTACTTCATGTTGTCTGAGTGGAAGGAATTGACAAGTTAATTAATTTGTCTTTTCTGTTACTAAAGGCTCCTAGCACCTCAATCCTCTCTGCCCTCTGAAGCAGGGTTGATCCTGATGTTGGCATCACAACCCACAGACCTTCATGGCATTCAGACTCAGTCGCCATGGGGTTGAGCACAAAATGCAAAAAGTGTGGAGAAGTTTTCTCTGGGGCCCGAGCAGTGTTGGTCACAAGAGTGGATGTTTAGGATTAGGGGTAGTGATGTGCCAGTGCTGAGTGCCAGATCCCGTTGGCAGACACATACACATGTTCGTGTGTGTGTGTGTGTGTGTGTGTGTGTGTGTGTGTGTGATAATGTCAGTCCTCTAGGGCAGAGTCCTCCATTGTCTTGCCCAGGTCTAAGAACAGTATGGAAAAGAATTGCCTGGGTGGTTGACTGACGTGTCGTTTGGGGTATTTGCAATGTAACAAAGACTTCTGCTTAACCCCAAAGAATTCCTGGGATGAATGGGGCCCTGGAAGGCGATTTTGGGCTGAGGACACGCACAGTGCCTCTTGCCCTCATTGTTCCTTATTGCCCACCACACCTCAGAAGAAGGGGTTCTTCAGCTAGGCACACTCGTTCCCACTCTGCATGCTTACGTGCTATTGCTAAACAGCAGTAGAGCCACAATTAAGTAACAAAGCCCTTTACAAGCAGATGTTTTAATTCTTTACTTCCTGACTGATAGAGTGTCAGGGAAGTACTTTAACAAGTAGCTTCATCATAAACACATCCAAATAAACCAGCACTAATGAAAGAAGTATAAGATACTGATCTGTGGAAAACACCGACACTATTTTTTTAAAGTCAGGAAAAACATCATCAAGATGTATTGCTCACAAGTGCCTACTAAAAGCCTTTTTAAAATGAAGGTACCGTTAATGGCCCCCCTACTACAGGATAAGCCCTGAAATAAAAGCTGAGGTAAGTAAAGAATGCCCGTGGTACGGAGAGGACATGGCAGACAGAGGCTAAGCAGCTTGCACAAGGTCATACCGCTAAGTGGCAGGGACAGTATGCCAAGCTAGGTTCTTCTGTGTCCAGGGTTTGACCTGCTGACCACCATGACACACCAGCTCTTTGCTCCTTCTACCCCACAGCCAGAGGAACTGAAGGATCAACATGAGAAAAATTCAGTAGGACCCCTGGCTGAACATCTTTCTTCTGCTTAATCTTCAGTTTCCCCCTCCTCCCCCCCAGGAGACAGGTAAATCTCATTAACACCCTGCAAACAGTTAATAAGCATGTGTGAAGGTGTTAGCTTATAAGACGTTGGAAAGCAACACTTAGGGACCTCGCCTTTCCTATTGGGTAAAAATCGGACCCCTGAACTTTGAAGTACCCCTTACCTCTAATTACAAAACGTTTGAGTTGCTTCATCTTATTTCCAAAGACCAACGAACTTTACAAGGTTACTATTAGGTTGGTGCAAAAGTAATTGCGGTTTTTGCAATTATTTTTAACCTTTTAAATCAAAATTACTTTTGCGCCAACCTAATACCAGTTGAAACAGTACCAGCAGGGCTTTGAGTATGGTTGATCCTTAAATAACATGGGTTTGAACTACATATGCTGCTCTTCTTTCAATAAATACAGATAGTACTGTAAATGCATTTTCTCTTATGGTTTTCTTAATAGCATTTTCTTTTTTCTAGCTTACTTTATTGTAAGAATACAATATATGATACATATAACATATTTAAAAAGTGTTAATCAGCTCTGTATTATTGGTAAGACTTCAGTCAATAGTTGGCTATTAGTAGTTAAGTTTTTGGGGAGTCAAAAGTTATACATGGACTTTCGACTGCATAGCAGGGTTGGCACCCCAACCCTCTCGCTCATTGTTGAAGAGTCAACTGTAGTAAGATGGGGAAACCTGTTGGAGTGCTATATAGACATGGATAGTATCTTTGTTTTATCAGTACCTTTATGATTAAGGAGATTTTAAACAGCTTTATTGAGATGTTTTTCACATAACATAAAATTCGCCCATTTAAAGTGTACAGTTGGTTAGATTTTAATACAGTCATTATTGTGTCACCATCACCACGATCTAATTTTAGAACTTTTTCAATACCCTAAAAAGATACCCCATACCCATTTTCTCCCACCCAGCCCCAGGCAGCTACTAATCACTTTCTGTCTCTCTGTATTTGCTTAATCTAGATATTTCAAGTAAAGGGAATCATATAATGTGTGATTTTTTGTTGTTGATACTGGCTTCTTGCACTTAACATGATACTTTCAAGTCTCATCCACGTTATAGCATGTATCAGTATTTCATTCTTTTTTATGGCCAAATAAGATTCCTTTCTATGCATACACAATTTGTTTATGCCTCTAGCAGTTGTTAGACATTTGGGTTTTCCCACTTTTGGAAATGCTGCTGTGAACGTTTGTGTACAGTTTTTGTGTGACGTATGTTTTCATTTCCCTGGGATATATACCTATGAGTACAATTTCTGGGTCATATGGTAGCTCATGTTTAACCTTTTAAGGAACCACCAAATTGTATTCCACAGCACATGCACCATTTTACATTCCCAGTAGCAGTGTATAAGGGTTCCAATTTCTCCATTTGGTCACCATCACTCTTCGTCTTGATTTCAGCAGTCCTAATGGGTGTCTGGAAGCATCTCACTGTGATTTTGTGTGCATTTCCCTAGTATCTAATGTTGATCGCCTTTGGAGAAATGTCTGTACAAATCCTTTGCCCATTTTTAAATTGGGCTATTTGTCTTTTGTTATTAAGTTTTAGGATTTTTTTATATATCCAAATACAAATCTCTTCACAGATATAGGATTTGCAAACATTTTTCCCCATTCTGTGAATTGTCTTTTTATTTTCTTGATAGTATCCCTTGAAGCACAAAGTTTTTACGAAGCCAAATTGATCTGTTTTTTTTTTTTTTTCTTTGCTTGCTGTGCTTTTGGTGTGATATGTAAGAAACCATTGCCTAATCCAATGTCATGAAGATTTACTCCTGTTTTGGTCTAGGAACTTTATAATTTTAGCTCTTACATTTAGGTCTGTACTCAATTTTGAATTAATCTTTATACAAGATGTGAAATAGGGGTCCAACTTCATTCATTTTCATGTAGACATCCAGTTGTCCCAGATCATTTGTTAAAAAGACTGTTCTTGCCCTCATTGAATTTTCCCAGACCCTTTGCAAAAATCAATTGACCATAAATGTGAGAGTTTATTTCTGGACTCTCAGTTCAAGTCGTCAGGGCCTTTGCATGAGCAGTTCTTTCATAATGGGGTACCGTTGCTGTCCTGCCAGACTGCCCCTTTATTCTTGAAGACTATCCTCACCCCAGGCTTTCTGACACCCATTCCTTTGGACCTCATTATTCTCAATAGTAGCTCTACCCTTGAATCTGTCGTTCCACAGGGCACTTAAATTTGCTAATATACCTATCACTCCAGCTGGACTGTGCTTCTTGAAGGCGGGGACCACATGTTATCTGTGTTTATAGCTCTAGGCCCAGGAATTCAAAGTGTATTGAAGTGTTTTGGATACATTTAGTACATATAAACTGCTGTGGGTAGAAAAATAACTAAAATTTTACAACCATTAACCCTGGAAAGCACTTCTATGGGCATGTTTTTCTTATAAACTGAAGAGGAGTTTTAACAATTATTGGATTCATTGAAAGCTGTTGGCTTATTAAGAACCTTGTCAGGCTTTATACATACATATTTAAAAGAAATCCATTCGAGGATCTGAATGCACTGATGAAATGAGCCAATGGTTGTCAAAACTTCTCTCTTCCTGGAACTGTATAGAAATTGACCTACATGCTTATCCCCAGGAAATTCTGTACTCATTTGCATTAAAGCTACTTTCCTCAAACCACACATGGGCTCATTACATTCTCTGATACCTTTAGATCAATAGCTGGAAGATGCTCACATGTTTCAGATGTTTTCGCCCTCTGTCTCATTTCCTGGCTCAGACCAAAATATCGTTGGACTGAAGACAATTCAAGAGCTGGCTAAGAACATCGACCCTGCCCAGTTTAGACCGCATGCCTTTTTATAGTCATTCCCATCAGAGCGAGCGTAATTAAACCTTCAGATGGATGAGTGTACGGTCCTTTCCACAAAATTGCTTAGCTGGCCAGACCTTTCTTCTTCTATGTTCTCCAGTTACCTCAAAGGTCTATGGGGGTGGGATCAGGGACAGATCCCTTTCTTAAAGAAGAGGAACCAAATTGTCTTTGACCAAGGACAATTTCCCACCCCAGCATTTATAATACTACTCCTTTCATGTATTCTAATGAATAAAACTAATACATATTTCCAATGTAATATGAAGGTTAGGAATTTTCTACACTGAAAGTGTTGCGCGTGTCTCTACTTTGCAAAGAATCCTTCCAAGAACTTCGTATCACTTTTAAGCACAAAGCCACTGCAAATGGCCTTGTACCCCCCCACACACACACACTTTGTTTCACAGTTCAGAGATCCTATGTAAAGCTTGAACGAATGGCACTTAGTTTGTGAAATCAATAATTCTCTTACCCTCTACTTTAGTCATAAACTCCTTTTTTTTATTAAAGCATTCCTAATGGCTCATTCTACTATCAAAACAGCAAAATTTCTGAAGAGACTTTAGAGCTACAATCTGTTAGAAGCAGCAAAAATGAATAACGTAGATCCATTAGGAAAACCCCAGTTGAAGAGAATGGAAAAAAAGACTTGAGCTGGACTCCCTCCCCTTCTCTTCTCCAGTCATATGGTCACCTCTTCCTCCTCCCTTGAGGGCAGAGAGAGGCCAGCAGCCTTACTCTGATATAATTTCTTTCACATGGAAATATAAAGAGACTCACCACGCCCGAAGATTTTTTTTTTAGTCAAATAATTTTGAGAAACAGTGGGTGCTCATATGCATTGTGATTCTCAAGGAAGCATGTGGTGCGTGGTGTGTAGTTTTCTCGAAAGGCATTTGACCATGGAATACTTTCTTCCCAGATCATCTCTTTTCAAGGTTAGTGTTCCATGGAGCACACTTTGGGAAATGCTGCCTGACAACTTTGAGTCTAACCCCTGGGATTGCACATTAATTCACATTCCTTTATCCATACGTGGAAACCCTCCTCTCAAATAACAATCACTTCTCAAGAAGGAGGCATGTTCAGGCATCTGTGGTATGTTGCCAGGCTGTTTGGCAGATCTAAGCCAGGTCTTCCAAGATAGCTTATCAGTCATAAAGGTGATATTTTCATTTCCATCTATTGGGATCCTGCGTCTCTCAATTTGTTCAAAACTCAGGCAGAATTTTTTTTTTTTATACTGAGCCCATTAAAACCCCAACAAGACCCATTAAGCTGGGGTTCCTCCAGACACATTTTAAAAACCACTGCTCTAAGTTAATGGGTGGTGGTGGGATGGTATCACAGAGTTGAAAGCAAAGGAACAACAAGATCAAATGAGTCAGGGAGACCTGACTGAGTCCAGGAGAAAGATGCTGGGACCTGCTCCAGGGCAATGATGGGTAGGGAGAGAGGAAGGCGTGGAGGGGACCGGTCAGTAGGCAGGACTTGATGACTGGTGGCTCTGGGGCAGACGGGAGCTGAGGATGATGTCCTGGCAGCTGACTCGCCCGACTGTGTAGATGGAGCTACATGAAGAGGAACCAAGGGCAAAGGTCTGCTGTGACCTTTATCTGACTCACGTGTCCTCAACGCCCAAGGGTACAGGAGGGAAAGATACCACTGGTGATCAGGAGGAAGAGGGAAGTGATAAGACTAGAGTTAGGCTGTTGAAAGGAAACCCTCTCCTCGGATTGGGGCGGAAAATCACACTAAGAATGAACACGTGCCAAGATAGGTCTTCGCTTTGGCGATTGCCCTTGGAGACGGCCTCACTGCAGTTCCCAGCCAGGCCCACGGTTTGGGAGGTGACATTAGTAGCTTCTCAACAGGAAGAGTATCCTAATTCAGGAAGTACTTTCCAATTTTGGTTTGCAGCTGCCCTTGTGGTGTCTACCGTGTAATGTTTCCTGAGTCACCATGAGCTGACCCCCGTTGGTCCCGATAAGCAGGTGCACCTGGGACTTTGTCCCACTGACTTCAGCAGGTTATATCCATGGGAAGCCCTGGCTAGTGGGATCAGCTTTCCACTAATTTCTGCACCATCTTTCTCACAGAGGAGGTCAAACAACATAACAAATGTGAAGCACCAAAAACAGTGCTTGGCACCTGGTAGGTACTGCTCATGTTAGGTCCTCCTATTCCTTCTGCTATCCACAGCCCTCAAATATACCAGATATTCCAAAAGGTCCTCCTAGTGGTGAACAGAACTGACTTAGTGCCAGACCAACTTGGGTGTGGCTCCTGGGGATAATTCTGCCCTCAAAAGATGGTTGTGAAGATTCGATGCGATATGCCTCATAAAGAGCTAAGTACTGTTCCCGGTACCTCGCAAGTGCTCCATACACCATGGTAGCCATTTAACCGTATTATCATTAATACAACTTCAAAAGAGATTAGAGAAGACAGTGACTTCAAATGTGACAGGCCAAGCTGGACTCCATCCTAGAATATTCAAAAACAAAATGCCACCAAACACTTTTCCCATAAGTCATGCAAATTGCTTTATTCATTCATCCATCCTTTCGAATCTATAAATAGTTTGTGTTGTGGACTGTACATAAGCTGGTCACCCACACTTTGCAAGGCTAATAAAAAATATTTGGTGAGCTTGTCCTAGAGCTTGCTGCAAGGTTTAGTGAGTTGCATGGTGGCCCCCAAAAGACATGTCTGAGTTCTAACCCCCAATATTCATAAATGGGACCAAAACCCCAATTTGGCAAAAGGGTCTTTGCAGAATTAAGTTAAGGATATTGACAAGAGATCATCCTGGATTAACCAGGTAGGGCCTAAATCAATGATAAGTATCCTTAGAAGAGACAGAAGAGGAGAAGACACAGGGAGAAGATAAAAGGCCATGTGAAGATGGAGATAGAGATTGGAGTGATGCAGCCACAAGCCAAGGAACGCCGGGAGCCACCAGAAGCTAGAAGAAGCAAAGAAGTATCCTACCCTGGAGGCTTGGCAGGGACATGGAGAATAGATGTCTGTTGTTCTAAGCCACTCAGTTTATGGTAATTCACTACAGCAGCCAGAGGAAACTAATATGTAAGGACAAGAAATGCGCTCAGACTGACTTTGGCAACAAGAGAAGTGGAAAAGGTATTTTCTAGGAGGACACAATGGGCCATCGTGGATTCCCATGGCAGGAAGTTTAGGCTGGCCTCATAAGGGGTAAGGCCAGGGCCTAGAAAGTTGGGACTAGGGGGGCTCTCTCATTTGTGGACGCTTGACCTCCCCCTGTCTTGTCAGTCTTCTCTCTCCATCTGCAGGCTGGCTCTCTGTGGTTCATGCATGTGGCCCACCTGACCTGCCTTTACACCGCATTTCAAGTGTATAGCAGACCAACAAATGGCTCTGCGGCCTGATTCCAAATTCCAGGGACAGAGAAACCCTTAGCCTTGGTCGAATCAACTCTTGCCCAGGGGTGAGACCTTGTGTCTGGAGACCTTTGTTTGGGGGTCAGGAGGCTGCTGGCAGATACCCTTGGAGGTTTCTATTTGAATGCCAGAGAGTGCAAAGAGCAGACCACGTCCACGAGGCCACCAACCTCACAGGTCAGGGAGATTCTGACATTCTTTCCAAATCTGCCTTCCTGCATTAGACAACATCTTAGCCGTCTACGCTTCTGTCTCCTCAAACTCCCCTCTGGCGTAACCACATCAGATTACTGAGGGAGAAAAGCAGATGAAAAGCCGTCCATTAGATTCTCTTCCCGTTCTAAACATGAAGTTCATCTTTCTACTGAAACACAAACATTATTGATTTTGGTCTATTATAATCTTCTGAACCAACGAATGTATGCTACTATTGGTAAAATATTTGGCTCATTTTGGACTTCGATTTTAATTTTTAAAAATACCTGTTTATATATATATAACCTATGTATATATATAATTTTTTTTTCATGCTACCTTTGAAGGGCTCCCTTAGGCCAGGTGGCGGGGATATTTGGAAGTTGAAGGACTTTGCCTTTGGCTATAATGCTTTTGATCTGCAAAGCAAAGCCTCAAACCAAACAGGAATCCAAACCGGGCAGGGCTGTGGTAGAACAAGTGAAACTGGTTCTGGGGAGTCCCATTCCTTGAACTTCATTCAGTAAGTAGTCAGGGAGAATTTGTTGTGTGCATGCTAAGTGCTGGGTATTACAGGGCTAGGCCTAGGATTACAGAGGGAAATAAACTGGACATTGTGCATCCCACGTGGGGTGTATGGCCATGGGAAAGGCAGGCAGAAATAAAAGAAAACGATGCAAATGAATGCATAATTGCAAGCTAACAAAGATCACGGAAGAGAGGTACCTGGCACAGTGAGCGTGAATAACTCAACAATTAGCTCAATGGGTCAGGGAAGGCTTCTCTGGGGAAGGCAGATTTCCCTGAGATCTGAAGAGTGAGTAGGTGTGTAACTAGATGCAGCTGACAGGGCTGAGGAGGCAAAGGGAATATTGCATCTAGATATGCATTATGCCATCCAGGTAGAAACCCATAAAATGTAAATTAGAGACATGTACACGTGCAGACCCACAGACTCGGAAGAGGATGCGAAGTCAGGCAGTTGGGCTCTGCTCTTTTGCTGCCTGTGGATGCAAGAGGCTGTGTGAGGCCTTCCACAGGTCTCTGACCCCGTGTAGTTCTCTCCCTAGAGCCTTGTAAGAGGCTCCCGGAATCCCTGGCCTTGCTGAGCTCCCTCAGGGCTCTGTGTCAGTGTCATCTAGAGGGTATCAGCGAACTCTCCGTCTCAAAGAGCCGAGGCAAACAGAACATGCTAGGTTTTGTCAAAAAGAAAATTCTGTAAAGAGGAGCTATTTGGTTTTCTCTTGTCTCTGAAGGGAGAAGATGGGATTCTCGGGACATGGAGAGATGCCCCCCCTTAGATTTTCCCACCCGAGGTGTGCCAGTCCTCCTGAGAAGGCCACCTGAAGGAGTAAGTTCATCACCCCAGGAGCAGGAATCAATGTGGGGAAAAGTAGTGCCCATGAGTTGGGGGTACTTTCTTGGCCGTTCCTGATGGCCCTGTCCTTCTGGTGTGTCCCAGGAACCGGGTAACCTCTCTTGTGGCCTGCTTCGTAATGCTTTGCCTACCTGTCTGGGTCCCCCACAGGTTGCTGGGCTCCTCGAGGAACTGAATCTTTTTCCGTTTTTGTTCTGTACCTAGCAACTGGCATTTCCATGATAAGCATTTAACACAAATTGATTAAAGGAAATGAATACATGGACCTTGTTAATTTACACTCTGCTTTAGTCCCAAACATTTTGAGGCTGAATCGTTTTGCTTAGAAGTAGACGAATGAGACTAAATGAAGGATATTGTTCATACTGCTGTGTACGTTAGTAGATGCTCAGTTGTGACTTATTGAATGGGTGCTTATAAATATCTCCCGGTTAATGCTCTGCTATTTATATGTAGCACAATTTATTTCTTAATGGCATCGATTTTGTAACAAAGTAGCTCTCTGTGGCAGCATTTACACGTATCTTATCTAGTTATTCCAGTGAGGCAGAGATCTTCCAATTACCATTCTCTATGTACATAAGAGTATATACTTCTGCCCTTCCATCAAAGATAGGACATAGGCTTTTTTGTCCCATCCCTGACCCTTGTAGGTCAGGACAACTTTTTCCCCTATTATGTGTGTGTGTGTGTGTGTGTGTTCAGGAAACAAAGGCTAAACGACTTTCAGCAAAGGCAGTTGAGGTTCCTGTATCTCCTCCTGCATAATGAGTGCTGTCAGTTAGGCTGCGAGGGTGGGAAGGGTGACAGCTTGCCAGCAGGGTCTGTGGCATTTGGATAAACAAACATCAATATTTATCAGAGCTGCTCCAGTGTGCTTCCTCAGCTGCTGGAACAGGGAGCCCTCCCTGTGCTTATATACAGTTTTCTCTGTATGAGATAAACGTTTGTGGTCATTAAGGGGGAAAAAATGTTTGTACTGTTCTCCCCAGTTACCTAGGCTAATTTACTGTACTAGGAGGCCTCGTAATTCATTAATAATATACAAATACAAACCCAGGGAAGAAATTGCCTTGTTAATTGACTTTTGCGATGCTAATCTAAGACTCACTAGCTTTAAACATTGCCCAGCAACTGTACTTGTACCACACACACTTTGGAAAAAGCAGCAAGCCACCTAACGCAAAAGCTTGAGATCAGTGACTCTGGGCTTTGTAACTAGACACTCACCTCCATCAGTTCTCCTTAGGAATCTGGAGGGGGAGGAAACGAGGAAAAGAGACAAAGAGCTGGGGACAGACTCAACCATCCTAGAAGAGAGCCCAGACATACAAGTAAAGGCCAGGCTGTGTGGGACCATGCTGGGCCATGCTGGGCCTTGCCGGGTTGTGTGGGGTGTGGCCAGGCTGCCTACCCCAGCCCAGATGGCTGCAAAACTTGATTAGAAACAGTACCACTAGGCGCAGCTGACTGGTCCAATCAGGAGCAAAGGTCATTAATCTTAAGAAACGAATCTTCTCCGCTGACAACGCTAGGCAAGGCTTCTGTCCTTCTTCTCTGATCATTGCCAACAGAGAAGACAGGGAACTTTTGTCAGTTCATTACAATGAACTGGGAAGTTACAGAGTTGCGTGCTGAGGTTTCCCAGGTCAGCCTTGATGGTCAGATGGATCTGGATTTAAAATCTTGTTCGTTCTCTCTCCCCCTGTGACTGCCAATCACCTACCCCGACCATTCTGGAGCTGGAGTTTCAAGTTCATGACTGTGACCTAGGCAATAGGAACCTCGTCGTTTCCTTTGAGTCTGCAGTGGGGCCGCCTGGATGACAAACCTGGCTCCTCCTTGCAGAAGCCACACACCCATGGCATGGGGAGCCATGTAGATTTTACTGCAGATTTCATAGGAGAAGCAAAGGGGAGACGGCTTCACGCCCCACAGCTCTCAGCCTGAATCCTCCTGCTTGATTTTTCTATTCTCCCCAAGGTCCTCTTTGATTGCTTTTGCCCCTGGGACTTTTTCTCTCTGACCTTGCCCTTTGGAGTCTTCTAGTTCCTCTCATTCTTGCCTTTCTTGATTAAAAGAATAAAAGAAAGAAAATGGGATCTGGTGTGCCAGGTTTGAGATTCGTTTTTCTCGTCTGTAAAGTGAAAATGATAATAATTCCTACCTCATAAGGTGAGAGGGAGAATTAAATGAGAATTAAGTAAATGTGAGCTCTAAAGCACTGTTTCTTTAACATGACCTATAGAATCAGTTTAATGGGTTGCCATCAGCATTTAAAAAAAAATGAACTAGGATAAAATAGAATAGAAAATATCGGAAGTGCACCACTGGTGGATGTAAAGGGGATTTTTTACTGCAGGTTATGGTAAAAAATGTTTGACATTATTTATCATTAAATTCACTTTCAGCCTTGAGGAGGTGAACTCTGGGACTTAGGGAGTCACAAAACCCTAATGTTGAAAGATCAGAGACCTCCAATCTAGCCCCCAGCCAGGATGCTATGATGTCACACAAAAGGCACGCATTCTAGCAGCCCAGGGACTTAATTCTGTTCACAAATGTTGTTGTTAGGCTCACATAACATTTATAAAAAATTTTGAATTAATTACTATCATTTGAAAATCAGGACATAGTACATAAAAATCTAGATTTTCAGCTTCCTGGAAAATATGGAAGAGTTGGCTCTACCAGGCATCTTTCCTGAAGTCTCAGTCCCACATGCATCCTTGTTCATCTCCTACTTGGGTTCTGGAAGCACAAAAAGCTACTGCTTGACCTGGCGTCCTTCCTACCTAAGGCTTCATGTTTGTGTTAAGGAATCACAAAGCTGGAGGTTTCCTTTGGTCCAAATCCTCATTTGTGGACAGAGGATAGAGGCCCGGGAGGAGGAGGTGACTCACCAGGGTCACAGGGATCATTAGTGATGCTGATGGGAAAAGCACCCAGGTCTCCATCCTCCTGCATCAGTGCTCCTGTTCAGCCCTTGGAAACAAGTGGCTGTCATCCTCATAAGAATTGAGGCTTTCTTAAGAGGTGAGTTCGATTCACCTCAAAGGTCATCAGCCCTCACTTTCCCCTTCTATCTCTGCCAAGGCAAATGTTTACCGTGCAAAAGTGAAATTAGATCCAGAGTGGTTCCTGCTTGTCTTACTCGGTATTTTCATGTCTTTGTCTTTGCCCTCCGTGACTTTCCCTTGTGGCCTTGCCATGATTGCAGCTGCTCTGAGCACCACTTCTGCCCATGGAAGATACCAGGGCAAAGGGATTCTCCTGAGTGGGCATTGGAAAGGACATGTATTCCCAGTGTTGTCTGGCTGTTTGTTTCACCCCATTCCAGTTGAAGGACAGAGAAACCCAGTTTGACGTGCATTTTTTGTCAGGCACGCTTGCAGGCAATGCCAGCACCAGCAGGCTGATGTGTAATTCCCAGCTCACCTGAGAGAGAAGGTGCAGGGTGGTCCTGGTGGGGACATGCTCAGAGGGGGAAGCCACCCGATGCTGGGCACAGGCCCAGGAGCTGGACAGATGTTTTGCTTATTTTCAATTTTAAAAAACGTGTTTTACATTATAAAAATAGTCAAACATCCACAAAAGTAGAAAGAATAGCATATGAATTTCCATACACCTATCGCTCAGTTTCAACATTTATCAAGATTTTGCTACATATAACTTCCTAACCCTCCCTTTAACTTTTACTTGAACATATAATTTATATACAGTAAAAGGCATAGATCTTAAGTGTGAAGTTGGATGAGTTTTTAAACTTTTATTATTTTGAAATAATTTCAGACTTATAGAAGTTACAAAAATAATACAAAAAAATTCCCATATATTCTTCAGTGAGATTTCCCCAAATATTAACAAATTACCGCATTTGCTTTATCATACATCTCACACACACACACACACACACACACACACACACACACACTATTATTATTATTTTTCTGAACCATTTGCAGGCAGATGAGTTTTGCCATATATTTATGCCCATGTAATCATCACTCAAGTCAAGTGATAGAACATTTTCAGTTCTCTGGAAAGTTCTTGATGCTCTTTTCCACTTCTAGTTTTTATTCATTTTCATTCATTTCATTTAATTTTCATTCTCATTTTTATCACCACAGATTAGTTTTGCCTGTTCTTGAACTTGATGTAAATAAAATCATCCCCATTTTATTTCTGCTTAATTATTTTAAAACAATCCCCAGATCTCAGGTCATTTCATCTCTACATACTTTGTAAGTATCTCTAAAAGTTATGGGCTTTTTTTTTTTTAACATAATCACAGCGCCAAAGGGATTAGGTAAAATGTCTTCATAACAAGCTACTATGTTTATCTCCGTTTTGCAGGTGAGCACACAGCCTCAAGCGCTCAAAAGCTTGCCCAAGGTCACCCAGCAAGTAGCTGGTGGAGAAGGCCATCTTCCTTGAGAGCCTGTACTTTTTCTCTTCAGTCTCTGCTCCTGGCCCCAGTGCAAGGTCCCAGCAGAGTTGTTTGTTCCCTCTGGGGAGCAGGAAAGCCCAGCACCTCTATAAACTCTTTCTTGCCATTCCATTCTAGTGGGCCCCACAGCACCTGAAAATCCCCAGATGCACTCACATGACCCTCTGAGCACCTGTGCCAACAGAAACACTCACACCAGCATGGTTTACGAACGAACGCTGCCTGCAGTCTCTGGCTGTCACTCTTTAAAGGGAGAAAGAAGGAGACAGACGAGACTACAGATGTTTTTAAAAGCTGCTGAGACCTTCCCGTTCACCAGGATCTAGACCTCAGAAAGGTGCTAAGACAAGTTACATCATCAAAATACAGAAAAGACACGTCTTTAGTATTTGAGATTATATTTGCAAACAAGCTCTAAAAATACACAATTCACACACACACACAAGAAACAAAACACTAAACCCACAGCAATCTGTTCTTCCAGGAGACAATTAGGTAGAAACAAATCTAAATAAAAGTATTTCCCCCCCTTGCAAGATGAGCACAGAATTCACCAGGAACAAATAACTTGTTGTGAGCCTGAATTAGCTGCTAGTAATCACGATTATTCAGTCTCATAAACTGTAGGGTCCGCTTAGCAAATAGATACTTAAACGTATTCACAAATCAAATCTTACACCTTTCCCAGAGGACACATTTGTTTGGTGAAAACATCCTTATTGCTCATTTCTAAAACAGAAGTGGATGGTGCTATGGAAATGGAAATGGATGCTCAGAAAAATATTTTTTAATTGCTTAGAAATAGAATCCTACCCCCTTCCCCACCGTCATCTTAGCTGTTCTCCACATGGTGGGCCAGTTGAATATTACGAGTTTCAAGTTGAGTTTCCTTTTTAGGCAGAGAGATCAAAAGAAGGGCCTCATGGACTGGGTGATGGGGGAGTAAGGGGACTCAGGGAGGATGGTTGAGGCTCCAGCATCCCTCCCTTCCCCCTTCCTTCCATCCCTCTTTTCCTCTCTCCTAATAAGCTGTCTGGCTCCTTTGTAACGTGTTTTGGGCACTAAACTTCTGTACAAAATTGCCTTGGAAAACCACTGGTCTTGTTGCTCTTTTCTTTTTCTAGCACGTGAGATGCTAAGGAAGTCAACATGAGGGTGTGTAATTCCCTAGACTGTCAGCTTCCTGCAGACCTGGGAAGTAGCCTTGGATCTCTCTATTCTGGTCTGATGCCCATGGACTTGTCACCACCGTGTTGTTTCCTCCCCTCCCCCGGCCCCAATGATTTCTTGGTATCCCGACAGGGAAGGCGTGATTTTAAATGGGAACCAGCAATGCATGGAGGGTTGTGACGCCTTCAAAAATTCTTTATCTCCTCCTCTTCCTCCTTCTTCTTGTCCTTATTATTATTGTAAAGATACATATGCACTGAAAAATTAGTAAAATCCTGAAGAGTAGGAGGAAGACAAAAAAAGCCTTCATCATCCATTGACTAGAGAGATAAGGTGTATTTCTGTCTTAAAATGTTTTTAAGTGCATTTTAACATAGCTTAGACCATAACTTTGTACCCTGCTTTGTTCACAGACCCTTTTCAATGCAAACATTTTTACTGACTGTATAATATTCCATCGAGGGCCGTACCAAGATTTCCATATAAGTGGGGGTTTGCAGGAGGGTTTTCTTTTTTATGAAAATTGCTTAAAACTTTCCCTAACCTTTCACTGGGGAACTCACTCTTCTCTCTCTACGGCATGAATCAAGGAGTGGTCACTTTGCATACAGCCTGTGCTCCTGACAGTGGAGAAATCAGCCACAAAGAAGGCCAGTGGAGAATGGACTCCTTAGACCTTCGCACATGAAGGCTATTCACGTGCAGTGTGGCGAGGGCAAGGCTGAGGGATGCTACCCAGAAAAATGCTCTGGAGTCTTCCCCAGTGAGTGGAGCTGGGGCATCTCTTTGCTCCTGTTTCTCGGCAATAAAATACTTCCTGGAAGCAGTTTCAGGTGAGCTTACTGCCCTCTCATCTCATTAGCCATCTGTGTGTTTCAGGCTCTTGAAGCCTCTCCCAAACCTTTATTATTCCCTCCAAATGACCCAGGGAAAGGTCCCCTCTTCTCCCTGCACCTTCAGGAGCCACAGTCTAACATACAGCACTCTAGGATGGAATGCCCAAAAGGAATGACCAAAATAGCTGCTGGATGCTGTCTGTGCACTGGGCGTGGTGCCAAAGAATTATATATATGGGATTTCATTTAATCCTCGGGCCACCTTAGGAAGCAGGAATTGTTCTCCTTGCTTTGCAAATGAAGGCAGTGAGACACAGAGAGAGCTTGAATTACTTGCCCAAGGCCACCAGGTAGGAAGAGCAGACTGGGCTGGAACCTACCTCCCTGCCTTGAAACCCCTATCCCGCACCCCAGACCCTTGGCCACGATTTCAGCTGCATGACTCCTTCACCTTTATTATTCAGTCCGGGATCTCTTCCTCCACCCTCACTATGATCCTGTCTTCGTTAGAGGAAGGGAGGACTTTCATGTGCCTGCCCCTGGCTGGAGGGGCCAGCCATGCCTCCTCCAGGTCGTCTCAGCACCAAAGGCGGAGAAGCACCCTTGGCCTCCCTGAAAAGACCTCATCATCTTCCCAGAAGCTGACAATGTTCAGGGAAATGGGGCAGGAAGAACTCTCTGGACACAGGGCCTTTTTATTTTATTTCATTTCACAAACACAATGAAAACAATATCCTGCTAATAGGATTGCCAACTCAGCAGGCCTTGGCAAGCAATTCCAAATAAATATAGAGCGTCCTAGCACACCTTGAGATGGATGACAAGTCAGGAACAACTAGAAATTAATCAGGAGAGTGGTCTTGTACTAAAGGGAGGGGGTGGGAGAGAGAGCAAGCACGAGGGTGCAGCCATTATTATGACCAACCCCTATTGATTTTGTGCCTGTTTTTCTTGGGGCCCCCAAGGCTCCCAGGAGCAGAGGAGGCAGCCAAGTAGTTCTCTGGGTTGCCTGAGTGCCTGCTACTCTGAGGGCACCACCCTCTCCTCGCAGGGAGTCCACCGCCTGGCAAGGAGGGGCTTCCTCTGGTCCACATGTGATAAACCCTCTGTGGTCCTGAGCCCTGCCTTCCAGGCTGGAAAGGCACAGTGCCTTCTGGGCCGAAAAGCACCCCCCCCCCCCGCCCCCCATCTTGGCCTGGTACCAGCAGCCCTAACTCAGGGCTGAGGAACTACACCAGCCTCTGAACTGCTATCTGCCCTTTCCTGGGTTGGCCTGATCTCATGTGCATCTTTTGCACATTGTCCTTCCCCAGTGCTCTTATCTCTCACCTCTGCCAAGCAGCTGACTGCGGTAAGGAAGCTGGTGAGCTAGCGGCTGGAGTCCGCTGGGGGTGGCAGAGAAGTACAGCCCGGGCTCTGCCCAGCGCTGCATCTGCAGGCCGGTTGTTTCCTGCTGTGGGTCACAGTGCATCCTCTCCAGCCAAGTTTATTCTCAGCCCCATTAAGCTCTCTGGGTCCCTGGTTTTCTGGTTGTGTGAGGAGAGAGCAAAGGGATGCTGAGGTCTGGGGGTAAAGTCGACACTGCAGAGAAATTTCCATCCCCAAACCCCGGGTGCATAGGAGTTGGCAGGGACTCGAGAGGTCAGTCAGCCCATTTCTGTCTTTTCCGCTTAATGCTGAGAGTGGGAGGGTTTGGTTCTGTGTTACTTTATGCAGAGGGGGAACCTCTTAGCACTGAGAAAGGAATGGAAGAGGCGACGTGGAAATCAGAACGATCAGGCAGGGCACATTACTAGGTACGGGTCAGGTACACCAGCTGAACAAAGGCGTGAGTAGGGAACAGAACGCCCGCCCCAACTTCATGGCCCTTCCCTTCCTTCCTTTGTCATCTCTTTGCTATGGATAATATCTTGAAACTTTTCCAGGTCAAAGCAGATTTGGCTTTTGTTTTTTCCTTGGACGATTGGGCCCCACTTGATCCAGGGTTCCTTCATTTTGGAGTTTCCGGCTGCTGCCATCTTTAGAAAAGACTTTCACAATCCGGCTTTTAACTTCTTCTTCTATAATGAGTTGAAATGTAGGGAGGAAGGTACTGAGGCCTCTGGCACCGTGCCAGGTACACTATTCATCTGATCCCAACAGGACTCGGTGAGGCGAGGTCATGTGCCTCACCCTAGGTCACAACACTAGTTACAAAACAATCGTGCCTGCCTTTCAGTCCTGGGCTGGCCGCCCTAGCGCTTGGTGTCTCAGCTTTACCAGAGACTCTCTCTCCACCAATGACAGCCAGCGTCGCACAGCAAGCTGCTTTATGGGAGCTCTTCTGCACCCATCATCACCGATCAGCACAATGGCTCTGTGTCGTGGACATTTTTATTATGACTTGTAAGCATCCTTTACTATCTTTCTCAGCTTTGCTTCTCCTTTTCAAGGGACCACACCTTCCTCATTCCAGAAAATTGCATCTAGGGCCATAGCAATAGATCCTGCCCCCCACCCAAACAAAACAAAATACCAAAATTAAACAAACAAACAAAAAACAGGGCCAATTGTGCTACCTCACGCCTCTGGCTGCTGTGATTGGTCCAAGGATGTACATGTAACCTCAGCTGGGCTAATCAGAGTTGATCTCAGGGATTTTTTATTTTGAGCTGGAGGATTTTTTACTTTTCCTACTGGGCAGTAACTGTGTATGTGAGCCCAGAGCGGAAGGCAGTCATGCTCCAGCCTCGTGAAGAAAGCGGGTCTGGGGAATAAAGCCAGAGGACAAGGAGAGAGAATCCTGAAGTGTTGGAGACCCTTATTTTGATTCTTCCTGCCCTTTCTGCCAATAGGATTCTCCTTTTCATCTAAGTCAGTTTGAATTAACTTTCTAAGCATACATTTAAAGAGCTCTCAGTGAGAGGCCAGCAGGAGCAATTTCTGGGGCAGCGACTGGGGCAGCGGTGGAGGTTGCATATAAGGCTGTTTTTAGAGGCTACATAAGGGAAATGCCTCTATGGATGATATACAAAGAATATCTATCCCTATATGACGCAAATGACAGAAAACTGCAACCTAAACTGGTTTAGACAATAAAGAAGATTTAATAGCTAATGTAATTTAGAAGTCTAAAGAAAAGCCTGCCTTCAGGTGATGCTTGATCCAGGCTCTAATGATGTCTCTGAAGTCATTTTTTTTAACCTCACTGATCTGCCTCACTCATGGTCCCCAGAATGCTCAGGCTCCAGCCTTCCCTTTAGAGCAGCAGTGTGCCTCAATTTCAGACCTTCAGAAAAAGGGAAGATATTTTTTACCATAGGTTTTGCATGAGTCCTGGGATTTACTGTTCCCTGATGGCCCAGGCTATGTCAGTCATATCCTTGAATCAGCCACTGGTCCCAGCAGGGGGAATATGTTGCAAGGATTCCATGGCAGAGAATGAAGGGGGACAGAATTCTCTAAAGGAAAACTGAACACTGTTGGAGGGAAGAGCAGGAATGGGTATGATGGACATAGCAGCACATGCCCACTGCCACCCTGACTGCTGAGGCCCATGTGGAGACAGGCTCAGTCTGGGCTTGGCTGAGACGCTGGGAGCAGCCCAGCTCACATAAAGACCAGCTGAAGTGAAGGTTTTAAAAACCACTGCACTTTGGGATGATCGGCAAAACCTGGTGCCCACATTGCCAAGCGATGTCACAGGTTCTAGGTGGCCATCTGGGGACCTAGCAGATGATGTGTGACCCAGCCTTCCTCCTAACCCCACATCCCCATGTAATAGAGCGGGATTCTTTTTTTTTAATTTTAAAGATTTTTATTAAAAATATAGTTAGCACACAATATTATATTAGTTTGCGGTGTATACAATAGTTATTCAATGTTTATATACCTAAAGAAGTGGTCACCATGGTAAGTCCAGCAACCATCTGACACTGTACCAGCTATCACAATGTTATTCACTATATTCCCCATGCTGTGCATTACATCCCCATTACTTATTTGTTTTATACCTGGAAATTTGGACCTCTTATTCCCCTTCCCCTCCCCCCTTTAAAATTTTTCAGTTACAGTTGACATTCAATATTATTTTATATTAATTTCAGGTGTACAGCATATGGTTAGACATTTATATAAGATATGATCCCCCTGACTAATCTAGTATCCACCTGGCTATACATAGTTATTACCATATCATTGACTATATTCCTTATCCTTTGACTATTTTGTAACTACCAATTTGTACTTCTTAATCCCTTCACCTTTTTCACTCTGCCCCCCAACCCCCCTCCTATCACTCCGATAAATCTGGTAGCCACCTAACACCATACATAGTTATTGCAATATTATTGACTATAATCCTTATGCTATACCCTACATCCCCATGACTACTTTGTAGCAACCAATTTGCACTTCTTAATTCCTTCCCCTTTTCCCCCTCACCACCCCAACCCCCCTCCCATCTGGAAACCATCAAAATGTTCTCTGTATCTATGAGTCTGTTTCTGTTTTGTTTGTTGACTTTGTTCTTTAGGTTCCACATATAAGTGAAATCTCATTTCATCTGTCTTTCTCTGTCTGACATACTCCACTCAGCACAATACCCTCCAGGTCCTTCCATGCCACCACAGATGGCAGGAACTCATTCCCTTCAATGGCTAAGCAATATTTCACTGTATATATATACCACCTCCTCTTTATCCATTCTCCTATCGATGGACATCCAGGCTGCCTCCACATCTTGGCCATTGTAAACAATGCTGCAGTGAACACGCGGATGAACATATCCTGGAATAGTGTTTTGGGTTTCTTTGGATAAATACCAGGAAGTGAGATAACTGGGTCCTTCTTCGTCTCTTATTATAGCCTTTGTTTTAAAGTCTATTTTGTCTGGTATAAGTATTGCTACTCCAGTTTTTTTGTTTGTTTGTTTGTTTCCATTTTAATGAAATAACTTTTTCCATCCCTTTAGTTTCAGTCTGTGTGTGTTTTTTAGTCTGAAGTGAGCCTCTTGTAGGCAGCATATATAAGGGTTTTGTTTTCTTACCAATTAAGCCGCTCTATGTTTTTGATTGGAGCATTTAGTCTACTTACATTGAAAGCAATTGTTGATAGGTAATTATTGCCATTTTATTATTCATATTTTTTATTTTTTTCCATTTTATGGACATTCCTTTTTAAGATTCCATGTAATACTGGCTTGGTGGTGATGAACTCCTTTAACTTTTCCTTGTCTAAAAGCTCTTTATCTGTGCTTTGATTTTAAATGATAGCCTTGCTGGGTGGAGTACCCTTGGTTGTAGATCCTAGTTTTTCATCATTTTGAACATTTCATGCCAATCCCCACTGGCTTGCAAAATTTCTGTTAAAAAGTCAGGTGACAGTCTTATGGGAGCTCCCTTTTGGGTAACTAACTGCTATTCTCCTGCTGTTTTTAAGATTCTCTCTTTGTCTTTAACCTTTGCTGTTTTAATTATAATGTTTCTTGGTGTGAGCCTGTTTGGGTTCATCTTTTTGGGGGACTCTCTGCCCTTCCTGGGCTTCTACGTCTATTTCTTTAGCCAGGTTTGGAAAGTTTTCAGTCATTATTTCTTCAAACAGATTTTTAATCCCTTGCTTTCTCTCTTCTCCTTCTGGTTACACCTATGATGTGAATGTTGTTATTCCCGATGTTGTCCCAGAGGTCTCTTATACTTTCCTCATTCTTTTTTTTTTTCTTTTTTCTTTTTGCTGTTCTTATTGGGTGTTTTCTGCTACCTTGTCTTCCAAATCACTGATTCAATCCTCTGCTTCATCTAGTCTGCTGGTGATTCCTTCTAGTGCATTCTTCATTTCAGTTATTGTATCCTTCACTTCTGACTGGTTCTTTTTTATGGTTTCTATGTCCTTTTTTATGCTTACTATTTCCTTGTTGAAGTTCTCGCTAAGTTCTTTGAGCATGCTTGTAACCATTGTTTTGAATTCTGTATCTGGTAGGTTGCTTGCTTCAATTTTGTTTAGTTCTTTTTCTGGATTTTTCTCCTGTTCTTTCATTTGGGATGTATTTCTTTGTTTCCTCATTTTGGCTGCCTCTCTATTTGTTTCTGTGTATTAGGTAGATCTGCTATGTCTCCCAATCTTGCTGGGTGGTCTTAGGTAGTGAAGGTCCTGTGGGGTCCAGTGGCACAGTCTCCCTGGTCACCTGAGCTGAGTGCTCCAGGCATGTCCTTTGTGTGGGTTGTGTATACTCTCCTGTTATAGTTGAGCCTTGATTGTTGTTGGCCTGTCAGTGGTTGGTATTGACCCTCAGGCTGACTGGCTGTGGGGTATGACCATGTCCACAGCTTATGGGCTGATGTGGGGGTTGGGGGGAGCTTATCCCACTGAGTAGGATTCACCCCAGCGGGCTCTGGTGCCTGTTGAGACTGTCTTTATTGTGTGCCTCTTTTGGGGCTAGTTGGGTAGTGCTCTGCTGTGGTCTGAAGCCAACCTTCAAGTATGTTGGTTTGGGGGCCTCTTGGGAGGGGCTCTGGGGCAGGCCCAGGTCAGTCACTACCTGTGACCAGCCGGCGAGTACCTGGTAGGAGCTACCAAGTGATCCACAGTTGGTTGCTGCAGGTGCTGTACTTGAAGGTACGCGGGAGAGGCTCAGCTACAATCTGAGGACAGCTGCAACCAATATTGGCTCTGCAGTAGATCCGCAAAAAGCCAGGACACTCTGGGCCTGCTGCCACCTGCCGGCTCCCATAAGGCTAAGCCGCTGATAAAACCTCTGGCAGTAAGCAAATTAGGTGAGGCAGGGTCTCTGTGAGTCAGCAGGTTGGAGTGAGTGTAGTTTACCAGACCAATCAGATTCAGATTTGGCCTGTGGGCATGGACTAAACGCAGGAAATATGGAATCTGCCTGTGGCTACACAGGAGGAAGGCCCCACACAGAAAATGGGGACTGTTCCTCTAATTCTCACCCTGAAGTTACACAGCTCAGTCTCTCTCCATATATCTCCGACGCCCCCAGAGTCACCATGCTGCCGCTGGAGCCCAAGGTGAGTGCCTGCGAGTGAGTGAGTCTATGTGAGGACCGTTTAAGAGGATGTTGGGTTTCCCTCGGCTTTCTGTCCCACCTGGATGGTTGGAATCTCTATTGTTTTTCACAGCCAGAAGTTGTGGGGGCTCCTCCTCCCTGCCCCAGTACTCCGGGCTGGGGAGCCTGGTGTGGGGGCAGGGGTCCCTTGCTCCTTTGTGGGGAACCTCTGTGGCTGAGATATCTCTCCCGGTTTTGAACCGCCACACGGAGGTGTGGGACCAGCCCGTTCCGTGCCTCTGCGCCTCCTACCAGTCTCGCCGTGGCTTCTTCTTTTATATCCTTAATGATAAAACTTATGTTCAGCTAGACTTCAGATGGTTTTCCAGGTTGACTGTTCAATATTTTGGTGTAATTTTGATGTGTTCACGGGATGAGGCAGGCACAGCGTTTTATTCCGTCATCTTGGATCTCCTCTTGTGCAGGATTCTTAACCTTAGCTCTTTGACACTCCCGACTCTACTGCTCATTGGGGTCAAAGCCATGTCCTGTCTCCTGCTCTCCTAGCCCTCTGTGCTTCCCCTCCCTGGGATGGGCACTGTGCAGTTTAGCTGTGCAGAAGCCTCTCTGTCCTCAGCAGGGGCAAGCCCCTTGGGGACAGCAATGGGGACCATGTTTATGAACCCATCATGCTGATAGCTGAGGCTCCAACAGTGTCTGCTGAATCAGTCATTAGGGCTTAGGCTAATTTTTTTGAGTTTTAAATTCCAACCAGCTAAACTGAGTTCCCTGACTATGTGGTGATTAGGAAGATACAGCTTCAAAATATGGTACAGGTTTTTCACTTATGGAAATCTGACATTTCTAAATGCCTGAACAGCTGTTCCTTTTGCATTATGCATAATATGGAATAATTAGAGGCAACCTCAATGTCCATTGGTAGGGTACCTCACTGATAAAACACTCGGCAGGGTACCTCACTGATAAAACACATGACTCTTTAACTCATGTTTCAAAAACATGAGTTAGAGTCACGTGTCTGCACATGGAAAGATGTCCAGGATATACGTACAAGTGACAAAACAAATCACATAACAGTCTAGTACATATCCCTCCACCCCAAAATGCACAGAAACCACTGACAGGCTACAGTCCAAACTGTGAACAGTTGTTCCCTTTGAAGAATAGGGTTGGGGTAGGGCACTTTCATTTTTACTTCATTTCTGTATTGTTTCTCATTTTTGACAGCAAACGTGTATTACTTTTGAGATTAAAAAAGATTAAAATAACTCTAAAATAAAATAAAAACAAGCCATTGTGATGGGCATCTTGGATTGGTGCTGACCACTCATTGTGTTCTCCTTCTGGTGTTCCTTCCACACCACAGAAACCCCAAACAGAAAAACTACATTTCCCAGACTCCCTTGCAACCAGGATTCTGGGTATAATTTAGGTTTAGCCTGTCATACATGCTTAGGTGAGGTTTGGAAGGGGAATGTGAAGTAGAGGCTGCTCTGCTGCTGCTTGTGCTGAAAACACAGCTGAGGAGGGATTGGCTGTATTGGGTCAGTGTGAGCAGAAGTCTCAATGTCCCATCACTCACTTTGCTGGCTGGATTGGAGCTTTCCGGTTCAGCAGTTAGCTTCCTGGTGGTCAAGTCAGCTGCTCCCTTGTGGCCTGATTCTGCTGTGTGACCAAAACTGTACCTTTTTTCAGCCCTTCCTATAATTCTATAAACTGTAATAAACACCTTCCGTTTAAACTAGTTACTGTAGGTTCTTTTTTCTTGGCAGATACACTGAGATGGAAATCTGGAAAAAGTAGTGTGATGTTTCTTTGGGTTCAAAGCCCTCTGATACCTTTAGGAAGCAGGAGAGAATTGGTTGTTTCTTTTAAATTAAGCTCAACTAGAGAGACCAGACTTAACTTCTTAAAACTCCATTCTAGTAATTGATGAAATCTGATGGCACCAACTCAAAGAGTCAGGAATGTGGTCTGCGGGCCTCCAAAATCGCTTCTATATTCTCTCCCCTATTTCACTATCTCTGGTCATCTCATAATTTCATTTCCAGCCACTTTGCAAGACTAGCCTTCTTAGGCAACACCCTAGGCTAAATGCAGTTGGAAACATAAGAAAGAAATTTTAAGGAAATAAACAAGGGTGTAGTCTACTGGTCCAACTGATATTAACAATAGTTCCTTTGACATAAGAATGGATGGTGCCTCATAGTTTTCCTTTGGGTTATCTTTCTATTTTTAACACCCACTTGATATATAATTTTTGAAGTTAGATGGCCGTTGAAGTTACTCACCAATGTTTATCTCAGAGATTTGAGTCCAGAGGAAAATGCAGAATGCCCTCTCCTGATGAGGTCACTCTGGCAGTCCAAAGCTGAGTCTCCAAAGCTTGAGGGAAATTGGAAATTGAAAGTGCTATTTGTCATCTGGCCAAGCCCCCAGAGTTATAGTGCTTCCTAGTAGCTCCTCGCCAGCTCCAATTTGCCCTGCCCATCACCACCTTCACCCCAGCAGCCCCAGCTATACAGTGCTTTGCATACATTCCCATGTGATCTTTACCACAACCCTTTAAAGATGAGGACGGTAAAGCATGGACAGTTTAAGGGGTTTGCTCAAGGTGACACAGAAACAGCAGGTCTTGAATCATAGTTTCCAACTTCAAGTCCAGTGTGTTCCAGAAGGCCACACGGCCACTTATGTTTGATTCTTCGTGGTCTTACCACATTACCAGCGATGGCCCCCATTTCTGCCTCTGACTCTGGCGTCAGCATTCAAATCACCCATAGGCATCTTGCAAGCTGGCAAGGCCCTGGCCTCTGGCTGCAAGTCACCAGTAGTCAAAGTTAACAGCACCCGTTAGTAGCTGTCCCCCTCCATCCCTTCTTTCTCTGGGTGGTTCTGGGAAGAGAGAGATGGAGGGTTTCGGGCAGTTAATTCTCTGTGACCACTGGATGTCAGCACTGATCTACGCCTGATAACTGAACCTCTTCCTGGCTGGGCAGGACCAGGATGGGCTTACAATGAAACAGGAGAGGCACATTGATCAAAAGCAAAGTATACAGTGACTACATAGTCTCATTAAGCGGTTGGGTTTCTGCAGCCATCATCTTTTCTGCACAGATTTATCAGCCTAAAACCCCATTTTCATCTCATTACTCCCAAATCTTCTAGGACAAACATCCTCTCTGCTTGGACTTCTGGCTTTCCTTACATGATCAAGGCTTCCCAGCCACCTTTGTTGTTTTTACTTCCTGTCACACCCACACACATCCTCTTGCATGCGCACACACGCGTGCACACACACACACACACACACACACACACACGTGCCCATGTTTTTTAGCCCATCTACAATTCTCTCACCCTCCTGTCAGTCTATCCAGATCCTCCTCTGTCTTTTTTTTTTTTAAGTTTTACTGAGATATAAGTCACACACTATATAATTCATCTATTTAAAGTATAAGATTCAATGGTTTTTAGTTTATTCACAGATATGTGTGATCTTTTACAGTTAATTTCTGAGCATTGTCATCACCTTAAGAACAAACTCTGTAATCTTTAGCTATCACCTCCCAATCCCCCAGCCCCCCACTATCAGACCTAGGCAACGACTAATCTACTTTCCTTCTCTATAGACTTCCCTGGTCTGGACATTTCATGTGAATGGAATCATACATGTGGTCTTTTGTGACCGGCTTCTTTCACTCGGCATACTGTCCCCAAGGTTTACCCATGTTGTAGCAGGTGTCAGTACCTCATTCTTTTTTATGGCCAAATAATAGGTTTGGCTTAATCGTTCACCTCCTCCAGGGAGCCTCTGTAATTCCTCGGGCCCTCCTGACCTCTCCCTGGGATACTTAGCATGGGATCATCCTTGTGTCCTGTGCGAGAGCCTTTCATCCCCATTAGACTGTGTCGCAGGTCAGTTCCCCGAAAGCAGTCTCTGAGATAGAGATTTGCATGCAAGTCGTATATCGGGGGAGTGACAGCTCCAGGAATGGACAGAGGGAGAAGGTGAGCTGCAGTGCAGTCCCAACCAGGGTCTCAGCCAACTTCCGCGAACTCTGGAGCTGGAAGGACCCTCAGAGTTGGACGAGGGCTGGGCCTTTCTACCCCCATGTCTTTGGATGTAGCTGCTCTAGGAAGAGGGCATGACTTCGGGTGAGTTGTCTGTCATCAGCCAAGGGCAAGTCCTGGACAGGAACTCAGCTGAGAGCTGGAATGGGCTCAGAGATGTGAGATGACTTGCTGTTTGTAAGTGACATCCCTGAGACTTGAACTGTCTCCTCATTCCAAATCCTGTGGCCTTTAGCCATATAGTTGGCCTCCCCAACTTCTATCGGTCATTGCCAGCCTGTTGTTTTCTTGCTTGAGGACAGTGATGGGATCCTGGAGTCTGAGAAAGAAAGAGGAGCAGTTTTAGGACCACTCCCGCTGTCAAAGGTGTGACCTGCTGTTGGCCTTGTATCCTCAACCATCAGAAGGCAGAATGCCACTTTAGAACAAAAGGTTGTTTTGTGTGCTTTCTTTCTGTCTTTCCTTGAGAACTTTAGTTGAGCGGTCAAAATGTATTTTACAAATTACCTCAAAAGCTGAACAGCCAGCTGGGTAGGTATTAGGGGAATGTGTGGGTGGCTGACGAGCATGGAGGCAGACGGTGGTCAGCCAGCTTGGCTCGCGTTCATCCAGAGGTACAAGTTTTGGCTCGTCTCACCTTGAAATGGAGTTTTCACTGAGGGAAGTATGTCAAGGTAGGCAGATTCTCTCATTTATGAGATGTCATATGACTATTCTTGCATGCAGTTATTCTTTTAAAATAATTCGTCATGGCAGAGCTCACTGCTGTAATCAGTTTCTGTTTCCATTATAAATCCAATTTTGGAGGGTGATGGTGTCTGCCATTTCATCTTCCTCAGCACTTAAACTTTATATTTTTCTCTTAAGAAAAAGAAAAGGAAGCAGTTAGTGTGCCTGTTTTAAGAAACTAAGGGCCTGGGCTTTGGAGGGATGGTCTAGCAATAGGAATCTAGGCAGGAGCAAAGATATCAAATAGGTTTTGATTCCTATGTCAACTTTGATCACTTGGTAATGGATGAGTGGAATGTCGTGTTGAGAAGAATTCTGAGACCATGTCCAGCGTCGGTGATTGACTACTCATGTCTGCCATGAATCTGCATGTGGGACGGGAGAGTCTGGGGGGAACGGTGCAAACATTCATTTATAAACTAGAGTAAGCTTGTACGTTTTCTCCTACCAAAAACCCCTTACCTCTGTAGCATTTGATAGTTTCAAAAGCATTTTTGAGATGTGCCTTATGTTCACTTAATCATTACTTCAGCTGTGTGAACTCAGTAAGGCTAATCTGTCTTTATATTAATAATTTGTCCATTAAACATTTATTGAGCAACTACTATACTAGACTATGGTAGATCATCTCTAAGGTCAACCACCACCAGTTTCTTCCCTTCCTGTTCATGCACACTACCCCTCACCAAAAAGTGGAATCCAATTCCCTTGATTCTGGGCAGTTCTTAGTGACTCGCTTGACACAGAGTATGCAGCTGAATGGTGCTTTGGGAATCTAATGATAGGTCTTAAGAAGACTTTCAGTGTCAGCCTACGTCTTCTTGAAACATTTGCTTTTGGAGCCCTGATCTGCTACATAAGAAATGTGACTGCCCTTCTGGAAAGACCATCTGGAGAGGTTCTGAGAGTAGAGAGAGGGGCCCAGCTGAGCCCAGCCTTCCAGCTGTCCCACTAAGACACAAGTAATGTAAGAAGTCATCCTGGACCCTCCAGACCAGTCCAACTGCCAACTAAGTGCCACTGAGACTCCAGTTGAGCTGTGTGTAACCGAAGTATCACCAAGCTGAGTCCTGCCTAAAACCTGACCCACAAAATCATTAGGTGAAACAATTGTTGTTTTAAGTGCATAAGTTTCGGGGTAGTTTGTAATGTAGCAATAGGTTACTGAACATTGACATTGGGCTTCCAGAGACCCAGTTTCAATCCACAAAGAGCTCCTGGCCTCTTGAGAGAGATGGGCACATGAACAACTAAGTTGTAATTCAGTGACACCAAACATGGCCAAGATAGAGTGGGAATCCAGAGGACAGGTGGATAACTCTATCTTAAAGGGGCCAGGAAGCCTTCCTGAAGGGGTGATTTCTATCTGGGCTCGGGTCCCATTGGTCACAAGAAGTCATTTCCCCAACCCTGGGAATGCTCAATACAGAGAGAAGGGTCAATTCTCTATTAGGTAACTCTGTTTCCATGAGCATAGCAGATAGATCCAGGGGTGGACAGGTATTCAAGGTGGGCCATTCAAGTTCCCTCTCCCAGTAAACTGAAATTTGGAATGGAGAGTCTCAGAGGCTGAGTGTCATTGGAGCCAAATCTTGGTGGTAACAGCCCTCCACAGCAGGGTTTCTCAACTTTGGCACTATTGACATTTTCAGCTGATTAATTCTTTGCTGGAGTTGGGGAGCTGTCCTGTGCATTGCAGGATGTTTAGCAGCATCCCTGGCCTCTACCCAGTAGATGCTACAGTACCTCGCCTCTAGTCATGACAATCAAAATGTCTCCAGACATTGCCAAATGTCCCCTGGGGTGCAAAGTCACTCCCCAGGTGAGAAACACTGGTCTAGAGTGATAACCCCCAAAATTCATGACCTGTGCTATGCCTCTCCTTATTGAGATATAATAGTTAAACTCTTGAATCCTCGAGACATCTCAGAGCCTTCTAATAATTCAGTGTCCCTTTCCATATCTTGCAACCCAAAAAAATCTTTGTTTCTACTGTTTTGAAGGTTGAAGTGGAGTTTGTTACGCAGAAAAGACTTCGAAGGGCATTTTGGGTAGAGGAACTGTTTGTTCACAGGCATGAATACAGCACTGGAGAAGCGCTGGGTATGGCTAGAGCTGCTCATAGAAGGTGGGTAGTGGCTGGAGGAGCACAAGACTCAGCCTGTGCTTTGCGGTCCACACTCAAGTTTACAGACTAGGAGACTGTGGCTCTGGGAACCGCCATAGCTTGCCTAGGAGCAGTGCTTCCCACCGAACCAAAGGCCTGACGCCATCTTCCCTTGCGTCAGGAGGGAAGCGCAGACTATAGAAAGTTAGAGTTTGGGAGTTTAGAGGCTTATGTTCCACTGAGACTTTCTCCCTGTTGAAGAATCAGCTGCGCCTAGATTTTAACCCTGTTTATATTTCACAGCCAGGCTAAAATGAGGAACTGAGGACAGTTTTTGAGTTTTGCTGGATCCCACATATCTTCTCAGTGTGAGATGAAAGTGGAGTCTTTCAGGCTTGAGTCAGTTGGATGAAAGTGTCCCATTGTCCACGTGGCTATGTGTGCATGTGTTCAGGTATGAACTGAGAATATCTTGGGTCACAGAGATTGGAGACAAACTCAGATTATTTCAGGTTACAGGGCCCATTGGGATGTTCTCCACTTACTTTTAAGCAGCCATGCCACAGGAGCCTTCTCTCCCTCAGAGACTCAGCTCCTCTCAGCTTCAGGTTAAACCACTCTTGCTATGACCCAGTAACAGCTTTTCTGCAAATCTCAAGTTCAAGTTCCCAGGAGAGAGTCTGGTTGGTTTGAGCATTGTTCTAGGACAGAGCTTTGGCTCCTGGCTAACGATAACCCTCTGCCTTTGGGGGCTGTGTCCACCCCCAGGTGAACTAGGTACAAAACACAGCGGATCCTTTGTAGAGTCTCAGAAGAGGCTTGTGAGGAAGCAGGACCCCTAAGCTGCCCCAGAAGGGGAAGTGTCCTCAGCAGTCACAATTACAGGTGCTGGAGTCAGGGCTGAGCTGTACTACTGATCGCCCCTCGCAAATGACAGCTCGTCGCTCTAGATCCAGAATTCCTGGTTTCCAACCAATCAGCCAAATCCAGTAGCTCCGGACCAGGTACATCCAGGGGAGGCCACTTTTGAGACGTTAGCTTCCAGGAATAAATTCCCCTGGGAAAGTCCATGGGTATCTTAACCCTCAAGAAAAGGTCTCATTAAGAGCTTGGGGAGCTGTTAATTGCCCTGTCCAGCCAAGATGCAGTGCTGCCTAATGCAAAATAATGAAGTCGCTAGAAGTTCCAGCTCCCTCCCCGTGTGCCCAGGTTCCCTTCTGCTTCCTCTTTCCCCTCACACACCAGGCACTGTGGCCCCCTGCTGCCCCCTGCCCAGAGACCCTTGCTGTGGTGTTCAGACACCTGCCCTTTGGCAATCATATTCTCAGAAAGAACACACAGAACCCGGTTGCTTTGCTGAATTGTAAATGTATTTATCTGAAAGTTATGTTTACAAAGATATAAAGATTAAATCACACAGAGCTGCTACTCATCTCTCTTTAGAAAAGTATGAAAGCTCAAGAAATTCATCCATGTATTTACATCTTGGTAAAACTGTGACTTTCGGTTACCATGGCAATGTCCACCTTTTTTCTATCCTGGTCCTACACTGGAAGGGGCCAATTGCAGGCTGACGGACAATGGAGTGGAGCAGAAAGACAGCTGGCGGGGAGCTGGGAGGCCTGTGTTCTAGTCCCGGCTCAGATACTAACCAGCTTCTGAAACGGACGCTCACTGAGCTTCAAAAACTGGAGTGTTAAACTGTAGATCTCAAAAGATTTTTCTAGAGGCACATTCCTGCTCAGCACAGTGCCTTAAAAGGGTCTAAGGGGATCTGGCATGTGAAACAGCTTGGTACTAGGGGGCATTCTCCCCTAGTGTGAGTTCAGGCGGGAGGTGAGGCCCCCAGTTCCTTAAGGGAGGTGGAGTAGGGCAGAGGCCTTCTCTTTGCTCTTGGCCACCAGGGGGCAGCACCTAACTTATGCTCAGACAACTGGCTCTCTCTCCTGAGACTTGGAATCTGCAGAGTGATCCAAAGATGTGGGCTCAGGTAAAGGTTATTCAGGGTGGCAGCAGCTGAGTTGCCAATGGCCACGGTGGGGAGTGTCCACTGGTGCCAACAGTGATGTCTCATTCAAGCTTTTCCTGTGGCATAAACATGACTGTGACCTCACTGTTAACTTCCATCGTCCTGCCTTTTCTCTCCACTTCTTGTTCCATTTTGTGAGCAACCCAATACTCACCCATAGCTTTCAATACCTTCTCAAATGGGTCTATGAACAGCAAAGTGTTAAAAGTCACAGCTATGTCATCTTTCTGGCTTTGAAAGCTGAGTTAGCCAAGACTCTGGGTTACAAGGGACAGAAACTCAACTTAAGCTGAGTTGAACAGAAAGGGAATTTAATGACTCACATGCCTGGAGAAGCTCAAAGGCCTGAAGGAAGCACAGCAGCCTTGAGGGTTTGGGGGCGTGGATTCAAGAACACATTGCTGTCAGGATTCTCTCCCTGTTTCTCAATTCTGCTTGCCTTTTGCTTGGTTTATTCTCTTCAGCAAGTTAGCTTTCCTCACGTACCACAGGAGATGATATCTGGCAGCCCTCAATTCCTTCCTACCTTGGGATTCAAAGAGCAAGAAGCCCCTTTCCTCCAAATCTACATTCAAAATCCTGAGGCAGGCTTTTGAGTGCCCTGCGTGGGATCATATACTCACCGTTGGAGTGACCATGGGGCCACAGGAGTTGTGTGCTGGGGTCAGCTGGGCCCAGGCCTGTTGTCTCCCTTGCCTTTTGTGGGGTGGAGTGCAGTGATGGCACATGCCCTGCCAGGTGCCCATGATGGGAAGGGAGGAGGAGCAGATCTTCGAAGGGGTGTGTGTGTGTGAGTGTGTGTGTGTGTGTGTGTGTGCGCTGGACAGTGAAAAAGGGCACATGTCTCCTACACATGTTATCCCCATTTTACAGGTTAGGAAAGTGAGTCTCAGTAGATTTGGAGTTTGCTAAAGGAGGCAGGGGTGGTGGAAGCAGGATTTGAACTTAGGTCTCCAATTCCACATGTAGTGTGTGTTCTGGTTTTCCTCCTCTGCCTTTTCAAATAATTGCCAAATAATTTATGAAAGACTGTATTATGCATAATCTTTCTTTTGGCTCGCACAGCTGTTCTGAAAGCTTTGTGGTTTACACATAAGAGTCCTTAAGCAGCCTTGGGCCCGGCCCATCACTCACAAGGGAAGCGCTGCTGAGCTCCCCTGATATCTGGACAGCTCTGAGAGCTTGTGGGCTCCTCTCTCCCACTGGGTGCCTGGGGCGGAGGGAGGTAAGAAAGCCTGGTTCTAAGAAGAATTAAGCAGAAGAGTCCAGTGTTAAGCACCGGGTACTTGATAACAAGTAAACATCTGATACGATTACTTAATCAGATAGTTTATATAGGTTATATGACATTTAATCATAGTTCTAAATCCACACATTTAGTGTGTGTGTGTGTGTGTGTGTGTGTGTGTCTGTGTGTGTATGTGTATGTGTGTGTGTGCACGCATGTGCGGGAGCATAGGGGTGGCGCTGCAAGGTCCTGGCTGCCCCTGGAGGGGGTGCAGTGTGGCCTCCTCTGGGCTGCTTCCAGTCTCCATTGTTTGTCTTCTTGTTCACTTGTTTTCAGTCTCTCCCCACTCCCCCAAAATAAGCTCCAGGTAAGGACTTTGCCTATCTTCTCCTGGATCAGTGCTAGACATATGAGTGGGTGCTCAATAAAAATCTGTTGGATGAATGGACGGATGGATGGATGGACGGAATGGAGGGATGAGGAAAAGAATTTCTAGTGAAAGTTCTAGAATGGGATATTTTGAATTGTTATTACATCTGGTTATTCCACTCAAGTAGCAATTTCTTTTCTACTGAGTAGACCAAGTGTGCCCAAGCAGAGCAAATTGGCAAGGACAGGTCCTCTAAACAGTTATTGAAGGCTCCACGATAAATACTTTCCCTGCTGCCCCTCCAACAGTTAACTACAGAACACTGGGCTGTTCTAATTGACCTTGAATGAGGGGGTGTTTACAGCTGCAACTTAGCAGCCATTGATCTCGAATTGATTAAGCCAGCGTTTTCAAAAGGAGAACTACAAGACCAGGGACAAAGAACCCCATGTATTGAGGACTTCATACCATCCATTCACCCCTTGTGCCACACATTTAGTGTGTGTGTGTGTGTGTGTGTGTGTGTGTGTGTGTGTGTGTGCTTTTAAAAAAATAAACAAACAATTCATGAATTACTGTAGAGAGAGAAGAGGAACTGGGTCCAACTTTCTCTCAGCAGGAGGGCAGATTGGCTGCCCAGGGCCCTGGAAGACCATCCCCTGTCCTTGTTAGTTTTAACTGGAGGGTCTGTCCATTTCCCTGAGAGTGGGCAGCTGATCAGGGCTGGGTGGGTGGGGGCTTTGTCAGCGATTGTAAACTCCTTGGATCTGCTTTTTTGTGGCAGTTCCAGCCCTTGGCAGGGCCCCCGGAAAGAGTAGAAAACTTGGTTCTCTGCTTGGCTCTGCCTGGCTGAGTTTAACTGTGCAAGTGAGCTCACTTTTGCGGCCTCAGATCACTCATCTGTAAAATGAGGGGGTTGGACAAGAACAGTGATTTCCAAACCTTTTATTTTTTTCCCCCTGGAATCTGTTCTTTAAACAAACTAACTGGGCTACCTCTCCCCCTTACAATATGTGAAAACAAAGTTGGAAGAAAAGATGGGGTAGGGAGAGGCAGCACGGTTCCATGCTCCCCCAGCCCTGATCTCCAGTCTAGGAGGGGGGCTCCATGGAACCCCCAGCTTCTGCAGCACACAGCTGAAAACCACTTCAGGCTCCCATCCAGCTCTAATTGGAGTTGCTCCTCATCGGAAGGAGCCTAATGTTTGCAGCAGCTAGTAATAGGAACCTGGCAGATAAGGGCGTAAGCAGATTAGAAGGTTATGGATTCATTTACTTGGTAACAAGAAGTCTGAAGGCAGGCACTCCAGGGCGAGTATGACGACGCCACCATAGCATCATCTGGGAGAAGAGGCAGGCCCAGCCTCCTTTTATCTTTCTGTCCTATCATTTTGAGCACATGGCTGCCATCGTCAAATGTGGCTTGTGGTCGAAAGACGGCTGCTGAAGCTCCAGACATCGCGTTCACATTCTAAACAAAGAAAAAGGAGGAAGGGGAGAAGGGCAGATAGTCATGTGCCAATTCAGCCTGCTCCCTTGCAAAGCTTTCCTGGTAGCATTTCTGGGGATTCTGGCTGGTGTGTCCTTGGCAAGAACTGTCACGTGACTACTTTTGGCTGCAAGGGAAGTCAGAAAACGTTATCATCATTATTTTTTAAACTGAGGTGTATTGGCACCAATCATAAAACTGGGGTTCTGCTAATAATGACAATGAAGAGAATGTATCCAGGGTAGGGCACCGGAGAAAACCACCACGACAGCTAGCATGGATTCAGCCCTTACCCAGGACCAGGCACCATGCTGAGAACTTTATATGCATTATCTCATTTAATTCTCATGACTGCCCAGTGAGGTAAACACTCACCATTCCCATTTCATAGATGAGGATATTGAAGCTCAGAGAAGTTAAATGACTTGGCCAAGATCCCACAGCAAATAAGTGATGAAGCCAGGATATTAACCCAGGCACTGAGCTGGTGGAGTCTAAACCCTTAGCTGCTATGGTGAAGACCGTAAATTATATCGGGGGCCTTGCGATGCTGTTTCAGCCTCTTTTAAAGCGGGGACACAAAGCACTCTACCCAGGGCCCTGCCCTTTTTTGCTCCTCCGCAGTTTCTGTATGTCTTTCTCCTGGTAACAAAAGCAGCGGTGACAGACTGAATTGGCTGTGATGCATTCACCAGAAGGTAAGTATTTTAGATGCACTTTGGAGGGAGTTCAGGGGAAACCTTTTCAGGGACTTGACTTGCAGGAATGATTTATGAAGCAAGATGAAAAGAGCTGAATATATATGGGCTGGCACAGCATGAAAAGTGAGAAAGGGAGGGAGGAAGATGGTAGGAAAGTAAAGCACGTAGACAGCCCTGAGTGTTCCAGAAATTTGGGGGTGGGGGCTGCAGCAATGCGAGGCAAGGGCGTCAAGACTCAGCTCCAGTTGAAAAGGGGAAACTATTATAGCAAGCCCTTGGCTCTATCAACCAGATGTTTCTTCAGGGCTCGCTCTACCATCAGCTCTGTGATGGGAGGTGGGGGTGGCTCCTGTCTGCGTGGGAGCTAACAGGCAGGATCAGAAATGGAGCCATTTGCTGGGGGTTAATCCTGTAAGTAGAGCTCAGCCAGAAACTTGGACTCTCGAGGAGACTGGGGCGATGTTTTTAAGTCGAGCTATATGTTTACAGACCACTTTGGCAACACTTTCCTCTTGTAAGCATCGCAACAATAGTATCCCCATTTTGCAGATGAGAAACCCAAGGCAGAGCTGGCTCAAGTGGCTTAAGGTTCAGGTGATACCGTGTTTCCCCGAAAATATCAGGTCTTCTATTAATTTTTGCTCCAAAAGATGCATTAGGGCTTATGTTCAGGGGATGTCATCCTGAAAAATCACGCTAGGGCTTATTTTCCAGTTAGGTCTTATTTTCGGGGAAACACGGTTATTTCACACCCCCGTTAGGAATGGGGACAGCCTCAAAAGTGGCAACTTTGTACAGCTGCTGGCACAGCATAGGGGCACAATCAATGCCACGTCTCTGTATCTAACTTAGCTTATAACCAAATCCATGGATATACCTTCTTGTCAGTCAGGATTTCTCTAAAGGAAAAGTCAAGTACTGTGTCAGTTCATTCATTAGGAGAAACGCTAACTGAAGAGGAAGTGGGGACACACTCATCTAAGACTAAGGAGTCGTGCAAACGAAATTCTCACGGAAGGAGGCAACTGCTAGCCTGAGCTTTTATTTTATAATTGAATTAATTTGGGTTATAAGGGGGACCTTCTGGAGCATTGGTAACATTCTATATCTTGAGCCTTTTGTGAAAATTCATTGAGCTTTTTTATTTGTGTACTTTTTATGGAAGTATACTAAATATACAGAAAGATTCTTTTTTAAAAAAAAAATGTGGCATCTTCAACAATTTGAGGTCCTACATTGGCGTTCTGGTTAAGACTGCTGTGGCAGAGACCACTAGGTGTCTCCCAATTTTCAATTTCACTCTCCCTTTCCTCCTTAGAAGGAGACTCCTGATTTTTAACTGGGCACACGGCCAGTTGGAATAAAAACATTTCCAGCCTCTCTTGCAACTGGGTGTGCCTAAATTCTGACAATTGGGATGTAAGCGAACTGTAGTGTACAACTTTCAAGAAGTCACTTAAGGCAGGTGACATGCTCTTCTTTTCTTCTCTTCTCTTTCTTGCTGGGTTGAAAGTCAGTGAGATGGCTGGAGCTTGGCAGCGGTCTTAGTCCAGAGGGTGGAACCCATGCTACAGACAGTGGCACACAGGACAGCTGGAGTATCCTATAGCTCTCACAGCAGCTCCAAACGGTTTTCTTCCAGATCTCTTTTTACAAAGGTCAATAAACTTTTATCTCACTTAAGCAAATGGCATCTTAAATCTTTTAAAAAGATATTGGTAGAAAAAGTAGCAAAGCAAGACCATGAAACACAGGCAGAGAATCAAATTGGTGGCAACTTTTGGCTTCACCCAGGCTCTGTGTCCTGATTGGCTTTGGTGTTAGGGCCTGAGTGCAGCCTCTGAATAAGCCTCCTGGACAGAATAAGCAAGACTTGAAGGGGCAAGGGTGAGTCCCGCCTGTGGGTTCCAAAGCCGGTGTGTGGAAGCAAACAGGGAAGGAGAACAGCCTGGCACCACTCCCCGCCCCTTGCTGCCGGAGACGCCTGTCTGGGTTAGGGCAACAGGAAGCTCTCACTGCAGCCCAGTCATGGAAGGGCCTCTGACCCCACCTACCCACCCCCCTCTCTTTTCACCATCCCCCACCTTCATTTTAAGCATGGGGGTGGGGGAGTGGAGGGAAATTTCACAGAACACATTTTCACTGTAACAGATTCGACTGGGTGTGACTAAGGAGTGGATACCCACCTCCTCAGATCTAATCCCTCCCCTCAGAGCCAGCCATACTGGACAGTATACAAGCATATGGCTGGTGTCTTCAGCCCTGTGTCCTCAGCCTGGGTGCTGTCCACAGACACCGTCAGCTGCGGTGGCTCAACTGCAGGAAAGGGCTTCTGCCATGGCAGGGGTAGGCCTAGAAACTCCTTGAACTTGTGACTCTGGGGCACCGCTGAGATCAGAATGTTCCGGATGAGGCAGACCCACTTCTTGCCTTGACTTCTCCTCAGCCTATCGGCCACGCATTCCCAGGAGAGGACCCAGAGCCCAGGACCGCCCGACTTCCTGATTCTCTTTCAAAATATGGCAGCAGCTCCAAGCGCTCCTGAGCACCATGGTGACAGACATCACAGAAACACACGGACAGACAGACAGGCATCTTTGTGGGTTGTCTTGAGTCTGATGAATCATATGTCAGGAAATGGCATCCTAAACCTCCGAGCATTCAAGGTTGCAGCAGCAGGAAGAGCGTGTGGTGACACGTATACCCGTGCTGTGCCTGTAACTGTACAGTGGGGCATCTCACCTCACCTCTGTTTTGTTGGAGGCTATAAAATGCTACATTCATTCCATGCCCTGGAAGAGCCCTAGAGAGCACGTTGCTTGAAACAGGAATTAAGACAGAGCCCGGCAAAGGCTGTTTCTTGACTTTTACAATTATAAACATGGAAAGGCGTTTAGTTTTACTATTGAATGGCCTTTACTGAAAAGTTGAGAATGTTCTACTAAATTCACAATCCATATATCAGACTCAATACTGAGTAGTAACATTTATAGGCACCCACAATGTTGTTCAATGGATTTTTGCATGGATTATCTCCTTAAATCCATATATTAAGGCCAAAAATCTGGTAAATAGGCTATAGGAAATAGGTAAACTTATCCCCAAATTATAGATGAGCAAACTGAGGCTTAGAGGGCTTAAATAACTACCAGAAGTCACACAGCTAGTTAATGGGGGATGGCATGCCTGAACTCAGGCAGGTTGACTTCAGTGCCAGACCCCATGGGCTTAATCAGTCTTCTGCCCTTCTGGACCCCTAAGAGAGCCCAGTTCAGTCTAGGTGTCTGAAAGGGAGGTGTGGGCATTGGTTATAGAAAGATTACAAGGGCATCATTATAAGGGCAACTGCAGCCAAGAGGTAGCCTCATAGAATTTCTTGTCTTCTTGTGTAACCTAAGAAGCTTTTTTTTTTTTTTTCTGGTGAAACAACAGTAAAACGAAACAAACCAACCAAAACAACAACAAAAAGACCTAGCCAGTGATTTTTTAGCCAATAAGGAACCTCTGTTATCTCACATAAACAAAATCCAGAGATGATGCTTCTCCAGGGTCGGTTAACTTAGCAGTTCGATGTCAAATGCAAGGCCCAGGTTCTTGCTATGGTTCTGCTGTGCCGTCTTTAGCATATTGAATTTTGAAAACTTGTCCCTCATGGTCACAAGATGGCTGCCATCAAGCTCACACAGCACTGGCCAAAGACCAGAAGGTCAGAAGAAGACATATCTTTTCCTTATGTCCCTTTTGGAGAATATGGAGCAGATTTCCTTTTATGTCTCCTTCTGTATCATAACCATGCCATGTATCCATTCTTAAGTCAATCACTGGCAAAGAGAATGGAAGTACCGCTATGATTGTTTGGTTCTTAACCATAGCTGCATATTAGAATCACTTGGGGAGTTTTGTTTGTTTGTTTTTTAAAGTATCAATGCCAATATCCCAGTCCTGGAGATTCTGCTTTAACTGATCTCAGATAGGATCCATTCATGGATACCTTTAAAATCTCCCCAGACTCTCTAATGTGCAACCAGGGTTGAAAACCTCTCATTTAAACCAATCAAGATTCCTCCCTGGAAAAGTAAATTTCATGGCCCAGCCTGCTGTGAAACATATGTTACCTGATTCCTGAACAGAATTGAGGTTCTATTTCTTGCTAAACATTGAGCAAGAAAGAACACGGAGGGGTGGGTCAGGGAGGGGGATGGCTGTTGGGTGGGGAGCCAGCAACATCTGCCACACCCCTTCACGTCTCCCTCCGCATGGAGACTGGGATTCTGGCAGAGTTACAGCACAGTTAGGAAATTTCTTCTTTTCTGGCTCATCAGATACGTTCACTGATACAATCATTAGCTGAGGTCACACAAGGAAAGGAGAAAATGAGAGAGGAAGTAAGGGGAAAGTCCCCTATGGTTCAATACTTTTGTGAAGAATGGGAATGCCAAACTTCATTTTTCGCAAGGTGTGGTGTCTGACAACTAGGGCAACTTAAAAGGCAGGTTCCTGGGCTCCAGACCTGTGGAGGTAGAATATCTGAAGGTGAGACCCAGGGATTGGCATTTTAACAGACACCACAAATGGTTTCCTATACACTCTCAAGCTGAAGAATTGAATGAGATGCAGCAGAAACAAAGAAAAAATGTTCAGAGTTTTCAATTTCTCTAGAAAGAAGAAGCTTGAATATTAGCTTTTTTATTTCCTTTTGGGTCCCAGTGATTTAGGAAGATGGAAAATGCTTGCTCTAAATTTGGCTCATGGGACCAAGAAGAACCAACTCTGAAAATGCATGTGGTGATGACTGTGGAGTTAGTTGCCTGAAGGTGTCGTCAGCGTCAGGCCCAGCTCTCCAGCTGGAAAAGCCACTGTGAACTGAGAAGAGAGGCAGCACAGAATGGCCGCCCTCAGGAGGGGACGGGTTGGTTTCTGGGGGTGCTCTTGGCAGTCTTGTACTGGCTCTGCACACGTGCATGTACGTATGCGTGTGCATGTAGGGGTGTGTGTGTGTGTGTGTGTGTGTGTGTGTGTGTGTCGAGGGGTTTCCTTTAAGGGTCTCATGAAATACTGGAAGTAATATTCATTGAAGCCTACTCCTTGATAAGCAGATTCTTATCAAGTGAAATGAAAGTAGGCAGTGGAACACAATGACTTCTAGGTCAGGCTTGTCCCAGCTGCCGTCCTCTAGGCTCAAGGATGCCAGCCTTGCCTCTAGTCTATGCTGCACGAGGGATGAATCTGATCACTCCATGTTGCTGAGTCCAGGGCTCCCCATGGCCCAGAACTCCCCAAGTTCTCCAGTATCTGCCCCCTTTGTCCTTTCTTGCTGGTGCCCCCCTGCCTGCTTCACTGTTTCACCACACTAAACATCTGGGGGGCCCCTCTGATCCACCACACGGAATCCCCTGTGGTGTCCTGAATGTCTTCATGTCGTTGCTTCCACATCCTCACTGCCTGGCCAACTCTGACCTCATTCTTTAATTCTTGCAATGGGGGCGTCCATCCAAGAAGCTAGTTCTGATTCCTTCCCCCCATGTGGGAATTCCCACTCCCACCATTGGGGCCCAATGGCACCCTGTGAAGATTCCACGGGAGCACTTGCAGCGCTTCATTACGTGGATATAAGGAGGTGTCTCTCTGGCTTGGACAGCCCTTGGGGAAGGGTTTCTCTCTATATTCCCTGAGCCTTCGCAGCAGTAGGGACCCGTCAAGTGCTTGTTGATAGAATGCATGATGTTTGGCCCAGACATCTGTTTAGAGCCACATCTAAGACATCTGGTGTTGCAGGAGAGTCTTTCCTCCTTCCTGGGGACCAAAGCCCAGGGGAAGTGAGTCTTGCCTCTGTCACCACAGTTCTCTAACCCTACCAAGTAAAAAAAGCCAACCTCTGCTGGGCCCAGCCCTCTAGCAAGCTGGAGAAGCTTCCAGAGCAGGAGTTTGGCTGCTGAGAAGGCTGAAGACAGCCTTTTCCTTGAGGGCCCAGGAACCAACATGGAGGAGAGAAGCAGGAAGGAGGGCCGGAGAAGAGGGAAGAGCAGGTGGTGAGGGATTTCTAGGAGCTGCACACCTTGTAGCAGCATCTTCTCTCATCTTCAGAGTAGGTGTCACTCTTCCCCCCATTGCAGAGAACACTAGCTTGGTGAGAGAATTTGCCCAAGGTTCCACAGCAGAAAAAGGAGGCCTGGCCTGAGCCCGTCCATTTGTTTTTAAAATGAGTGGAAGGTCGGGCCAGGGCAGGCTGTGACCTCCACTTGTGAGGGCTCACCTGTCTGGGAGACAGGTCCAACCTGAGCAGGACAGGTGAGACACTTCCAGAACCCAGATCACCTCCTGGCAGGACAGGCCAAAGCTCCCAAAGCCTCACCCTAAGCTTACCAGGTGAGCTCAGGCCAGCCTGGGGCCTGGAGACAAGTCACCCAGAGTCAGAGGTCAGCGTGGGCAGGAAGAGGACAGGTCCTGATGGATTTATGGGCTCATTAAGGGTAGATGAGCTGAAAGGAGCCGCAGGCCTCCCCCTCGGCCCTGAGTCCTGCCAGCAGCTCTAGGTGAGGAAGGTGCTACGGTGTCACCCTCAGTTCCCTCACTGTGATGGAGACCAAAGTAATGATGGGTGAAAAAGCATGAAATGAGATCAATATTGAAAGTCTGGGGTTTGTGTTTCAATAGCCCCGTGTTTGCGCCCAGCTTCCTTCTAGAGGCCATGTGGCTAGTGCCAGCCAGGAACCGCCTAGAGATTGTGCTGGATACACGTTCCTAGGCCCAGCCTCAGATGCCCTGACGTGGGTTCCCAGGGCCGCTGGGACGGGGATTGTAACAAACCCTCTGGCGTTGCCATGTGGTGCCGGGGCTGGAAGCTGTGGGAGGAAGCCGTGCCTCTCCTGATTGAGAACAAAATGGCATTTTCCCTCCTTGCTCCCTCTTGGTTTAGGGCCTCTCTTCAGAGACTCCACTTGTCCTCAGCAGGCAGTCTGTGCCCTGACAGGCTCACAGAGGATTTTGAGTGCTGGACCCTGCAGCAGCTATGGCCTCAGAGAGGAGAGTTCACATGAACAGAACCGCCCAGACAGAGGGCTCTTCCCCTGAGAGGTTGTGTGTTTACATCAGCAGCTGGGCCCTCATCTCTCCCTCACCGACAGCCTCCCCATTCACTGCCCCTCCTTCCCTGGGGCAGGCAGCCTGGTTTGACATAGTAGAGGCAGGCTTTAGTCGGGTCTTAAGGCCATCCCTGGATCCAGGAGTCTGGAAAGAACAGAGAGCAGGAAGAGAGAAGTGGGAGGAGGGGAGGAGAGGAAGGGGACGAAGGAGAAGAATGACCTTGGCAGATGACTTCACCCCACTGAGTCTCAGTCTCCTTGTCTGCAAAATGGACATAATAACACCTGCCTTGCTTAGTTGCTCAAGGATTAAACGTATGGGAAGTGTTTAGCTCAAGCCTGGGCCCAGCAAGTTTACTATTATTGGTGTTAGTGCTACTATTAGTGTACATTTTGTGTCCTCCAAGCATCCAGCAGAGTGCTGGGCCCAAGGGGGCAGCAACTGTACCTGTCTCCCTCATCTCTGCATCTCTGGCGTGAAGCTGGTACGTGGTAAACATCTGTTGGGTTGAACTCAAGACTTGTTATTCTTCATTGTTATCTGGCACTTTGCCATTTTTGAAATCCCCGGAATATATGATTCCATCTGAGTCTTGCCAGATGCCCATGGGGCAGGCAGGGCAAATGATACTATCGTTTCCATTTTATAGCTAAAAAATATTGAGGCTTAGAGAGAGGAGTCTTTCTGCCCAAGTCACATGGCTGAGCCAAGGTTAGGCTCTTCAGACTGAAGGGTTCATGGCCACTATGAAAACCATCCACAGGAAGCAGAAGGCGTTGCAATGGGCTGAGTTGGAAATACCCAAGGAGACAGGCCCTTCATCAAACCCCAGGGTTTCTTGCCTATAGATTCAGAAAGGGCTTCAGAGAATGACCGAGCCTAGGTTGTCTGGTCACACTGGTCTTGGCCCCTCATCCTGCCCAGGCTCAGCCCTGCTTTGGGATCTGAGATATTAGGTCCCAGCTGGATGCTCCTGGCTCATCACAAAGGACCTTGAGAGCTGTGTGGATTTCAGGCAGGGACTGCCTGGGGCAGTCGGGGGAGCTGGAAGCGAGAGGCCTTGCCCGGCTGCACAAGACACCCAGGGTCTGCATCCTGGCCCAGCTGACAGCCTCACTGACAGGTTTATTACCAGCATTTAATGACTTCCAAGCTTAGTCACTGCTTAAGTCAGCCTGCGGAGAAACAAACACTTAACAAAGCCATGACCCAGATGCTTAAGCAGGGAAAGGCGTACCCCGAGCACCCCACCCTTGGCAGAACTGGAACCAGGTCTGGGAACCCGGGAGGCCACAAGGCTGTCGTCATGGTATATTTTGGTGACCCACACGGTTGCCCTTTATTTTTCCCAAGTCTTCACTACTGAGTGTTTAGGGTGTAGGAAGCAGATGCCTGCTGCCACCAGAGACAGCCTGACACGTGCCACAGGCGTTTGATGCCCTGTCCCCAGGCCTTCCTTGAGAGCTGAGCCTGAAGGGGTGACAGGTGGGAGGGTTGGGGCATATTTTGACAGATCAAACTCCCTCCTAACTTTCTATTCTCATGTTGAAGGTGGAAGCTCAAAGTCTGACCCAAAGCTGTTCAGTCCCAGATGCCTAGGCCTCTAGTATTCCTATTCCACGTGACCTCTATTAAAACCAGAAGCCTCTCCAGAATCTCTCTAGCCTACACCCAGGTCTGTGGCCCTTCATCCACCTGGGGCTCACTCAGGCCCCGATGCTGTGGGAACATACTTCAGCCCAGCTGTACACGGCAGAACCAGGAGCCCTAACTGTGGATCTGTCCCTCTGCTGTAAGGACACAGGCCCCTCTTGGTGGCCCTCCTTCCAACTCATTTAGGGCCCCCTCCTGAGGCTGGAGATGAGGTGCCCAGTTAACTGGAAACTGGCTCCAACTCAGAGTTGGGCTCTGTGGCCTGTAACTTTAAAGTTGGGAGAAAGAATTTGGAGATTCCACTGAACTTGAGCCGGTTTACTTGCCCATTCCTTTAGCGTATGGCTTTAGGGCGCTTGAGTCATGTCACGTGCTTTCATTCTCCAGGAGCTCACTTACCTCTTTCACCCGCTCAAGTCACCACTGTCACTTGCCTGGTTATAACCACAGGTGCCTCCACACTGATGTCCCAGCTGGAGTGAGAGCTCTACTCCAGCCCCTGGGAATGAGAATAAGCTTTTTTCCCCCCTTTTTTCTCTCCCTGGGACTTTTATTTTCTTAAATACAATCCATGTCCTTCATTTCTCTTTCTCTCTTTCTCAAACATACACTGATGTTTTATAGTGGAAATTGCTCTTGATCTCTGGCTGATTATAATACTGTAAGACCAATTGTAATCATATTAAATGGGGACTAAAACTTCCCGCACGAGAAATGTAGGACGGCATCACTGATAAGTTTACAGAAAGACAGGGGTGCGCCTATGCACCTGCAGCTCCAGTCTCTTGGACCCAGTTGTCAATTACATCAAAACCAAATTTACATCATCAGTGAGGAGTGTTTCAATGCAAGAGTTTACCAACGTGCCGCCAATACCTACATTTTGGACTTTAGCCCCAGAAAGTCCTAGATTTAAATCTCAACTCTGCCACTTGCTAATTTTATGACACAAGCCAATGTGTAAACCTCAATTCCAGTTTCTTCATCTGAAAAATGGTAGAGAATAATATTTCATAGAGTTGTTGTTAGGTTGAAATGGTGTATCAGCTAGCTATTGCTATGGAACAATCAACCACCATATCTCAGTGACATACAATCAAGTATTATTTGCTTGGCTGGGCAGCTCTGTGTCAAGAGGCAGGTTTGGCTGACTTGATTTTACTCCATGAATCTCATTGTGGGCTCAGGCCGAAGTGGCAGCAGCTACCTGGGAGAATCTCTTTTCATAGCAATGGTACACACACAAGAAGAGGGCAAATCTCCCCGCTCAAGCACATTGCAAGCCCCTGATTGCATCTTAACTATGAATCTATTAACACCCCATTGGCTAAAGCAAGTCACATGGCTGAGCATAGTGACAGGGGTCAGAAAGCAATCTGCCCATAATTGGTCCTTGACAAAAGCACGGATGCAGGGAGGAGTGAAGAATCAGGGCTGATAGTCAGTCAGCGACAGGTGACAATGCTCATTCACTGCAGCTATTCAGCTCCAGACATGAGGTAGTGGCTTAGTGAACAGCAGCTGTGACCAACACATGACTGGGTTGTTATTTGGCGGGGACATGCTGGTAAGGCCTCACTGTGGTTAAAATACTGAAATCCTCTCATGCCAGATGGTAAAAAGTATGAGTTCATGAGACTACAAACCACCAAATGACCTTGGCTCCAGCAGCCGGAGGACGTTACCCAGGCTGAGAGTGATGCTGGAGAGGATGCTGGCAGCTCCTGGTGGCACTGAGCAGACAGGACCAGCAAGGGCGAGTGCTGTACCTGCCCACGGCTCCAGAGCAGCCAGCCTGGGTGGGTGCAGCAGAGCAGGTGGCAGGGCAGGTGGCCACTGTGACAGGCTCTCGGCATCCAGACCACGTGGTAGATAGGTGTGTTCCCAGCCATGATGTGTGGGCAGGATACAACGTGGTCCTCGCTGCACTGGCACACCAGGTGCCAGGGACCTCGTGACCATCACCCTGATGGGGATGTCCTTGGAAGAGCTTGAGGCAGCCCCTATAGTCAACCGTGGGTCAGACGGGCCTCCTAGCTAGTGGCAGCCAGAACAAAGAAAAGAAAGTCACCCCACACGTGAGTTGGTCATCATTAGGATCGGATGAATGATTTGTGCTGTAATGTTTCTCTCTAAAAAGAAATCTCAGCACAAATAGTTTTGTTTCATTAGAGAATAGAAAGTGATAGTCTTTAGAATTTGGACTTCCCTATTAATTAATGAATCAATTAATTACAGCCCAGGTTGTACATATTTTACGCATGCCTGACCTTGGGCTCCTTCCAGGAGCCCTCCCCAGGGTCCTTCTTCACTTCTGCCGTCATTCAGCACCACCTGGATTTACACCTGCTCTGGCCTCAGACTGGGGCATCTGCAAAACCATCAGACTTTTGCCTGGGTCAAAGGTGACTTATGTGATTTTATGCTAAGTATCCTCTTTTTCTACCTTGAGCCCTGTGGTGGTTACTTTTAGGTATCAGTCAACTTGACTGGTATTTGGTGAAATGTTATCTTGGGTGTGTCTGGTTTTAGATAAAATGAACGTTTGAATTGGTAGACTAAGTAAAGCAGATTGCCTTCCCTAGTACCAGTGGGCCTCGTTTAATCAGCTGAAGGCCTGACTAGGACACAAATTTTGACTCTCCCACAAGTAAGAGAGAATTCCTCCTGTCCAACTGCTGAGGTGGGACCTCAGTGTTTTCCTGCCTTTGGACTCAAACTGAAACATTATCTCTTCTTGGGTCTTGAGCCTGCTGGCTTTTAGACTGGAACTTACCCCCTAGGTCTCCTGATTCTCAGACTTGCAGACTGTATGTACATATCTCCTGTTGGTTCTGTTTTTCTGGAGAGCCTTTACTAACAAGCCCCAACTCCTCAGGCTGCCTTTTGTTCTCCTAGTTTCAGGGTGTGCGGGTGCCCAGCAAGCATCACGGGGAGGGATCTGTGGCCATTGGCGTTATACCTCTTATTTCTGCTGTGTCCTTACCCTCTGGCTGCCTCTCCAGCATGTGGCTGAGTCCTGCTCCTCGGTGGGCAGAGTGATCCCCCCAAAAGCTGGTGAATTGGCACAGAGGGGTCAGTGCCTGAAAGCACTACCTGAGTCACGGGGGGGCTTCCACAGGGGCCGGGCGTAGTGGGTGCTGGTTTATGTCACTTTCCCCAAAGACTAGAGGCTGAAATGTCAGGGCTGCTAATCCGTCTCCAAATCATTCCTGGCTCAACCCACACGGAATTAAATCCAGAATTAAAATTCAGCACTTGTTCTGGACTTGAAGGGCAGACTGAGCTGTTTTCCTCAGGGATAAAGAGAAGCCTAAGGCTGGCTTGGGAAGTGCGGCCCGGGCAGTTTGGAGCAGAGCAGCCATTAGCGGATGGACTTTCTGCTGTGTGTTGAGATGAGACAGAATCCTTGTCACTGGGGGGTTTCCAGATGTAATAGGGGAAGCTGGAGGGGGGCACAGGAGGCTCAAGGACCCTCAGACGGGAAACAGCCTCCTGCCCACCCTGTTACTGTATGTCAGCTCTTCTACAGCCTGGGGCACCCGTACTTCTGTCCTCAGAGCTGCCACCTGCCCCTTAGCCTTGCATGGCTGTCTCATTTTCTCCTCATTTTCTGGTGGTCTTCTTCCAGAGGCCGCCTGTGGCCATGGCAGGAGGAAGGCCGGCCTGCTCTTCACTCCACTCAGCTGTGCCCTCAGGCTCAATTCCCTCCGTGAGCAGCATATAACTGAAACCCGGGGGATCCCACATGGGGACCCCATTCATAGTGGAGGGGTTAATTCCAGAACTGTTTGAATTCCAATCCCAGCTCTACCTCAGTAGCTGTATGACCCCATGTCAGTTCACACCTATGTGCCTCACTTTCTTCATCTATAAAATGGGAAGAATAATGGTTCCTACCTTCTGGGGTTGTTCCAATGAATGTCATTAAGAGATTGAATGAGTTAAGACCATGAAGCCCAGGGTCAGGCTTATTGCAGGAACTCAGTTATGCTGATTATTATATCATATTTAATTGTGATTAATCAGGAGGGCTGCCGTGACCTTTCCTCATCTGTTAAAGGAGATGACGCTTGGAAGGAGTTGCCTGCCACAGGGCCCCGAGCAGTTCCCTGAATTCTGATCCCTTCCATTTCTCCTTGGTGACTGTCCTCTACTCTCACTTTTGGTGGCTTAGAGACTTGGCATTGATCAATAAAGTCAAAGAAATGTAATCAGGAGTAGAGACACTGTGGTCTAAAATGTCACCTTGATTGAAAGGCCCGGCAGCTGGGGGCAGGTCCTGCTTGGTCTCAGGGTTGGGAGTGGTGATTGCTGCCCGAATGTCTGGCTTTCTGAGGTCCAAGCCCTGCAGGCCCGACCGAGGTCACCTACTGTCATGTCATGGTCCCCACAGGGCAGGACTCAGGACGAGCTCAGAAAGCAGAGACCCCAGCCCCGGACACCACCACCAGCCTGAGGTGGGACACCCCATTTTCAGCTTTCCCTCTTGATTCAGGGAATCTCTGTCTCCCTGTTTCTTTGGGTGCCTGTGATGATTAATTTTATGTGTCCACGTGACTGGGCCACAGGGTGCCCAGATATTTGGTCAAACACCACTCTGGGTACTTCTGGGAAGGTGTTTTGGGTGAGAATAACATCTTTGAATTGGTAGCCTGAGTAAAGCAAAGTAAAACATTGCCCACCTTGATGTGGGTGGGCCTCAGGCCATCAGTTGAAAGCCTGAATAGAAGCAAAAGGTTGACCCTCCTCTGAGGAAGAAAGAATTCCTCCTGCCTGACCGCCTTCAAACTGAGAAGTCAGCTTTTCCTGCTTTCAGGCTGGAATTAAAGCTCTTAGATGGGAACTTACACCATCGGCTCTCCGGGGCCTCCAGCTGGTCCACTTACCCTGCCGGTCTTGGGACATATCAGCCTCCATAATCACGTGAGCCAGTTCCTTATAATAACCTGTCTATGTACTTCCTATACGCTCTGTTTCTGGGGAGTCTTGACTGATACAGCGCCCGACTCTGGCAGTCCTGGGCCCCTTCTTTCAGGCTGCACCATTTCTCCCAGGAGGCCCAGGAGCCCCCTGTGTATGAGCCCCCGCCAGGATCCTAGCACTCCCAGAGGAGCACGGCATTTGACACCCCTGTGCCTGGGGTTCCTCCTGACCCATAAATGCCTGGGCATCCAGGGGGCTCCGCTGGGCGTCACTGCCATTCCCCACTCCATCCTGGCTTCCCATACCAGGTGGGAACCAGGAAACCTGGTGACTAAAACCCATCAGAGAGCTTTGACCTGCACATCAGTCAGAATGAAGCTGGTGTGAGAAGCAGCACAGTTACAATTAAGTAAATGGATGACCTCAATTCGGAGACAGTGTTTGTCGAATTGAATCTTCAGCAGGTTAACTTTCCTCATATGAGCAAAAATGATATTTGGGATTAAGTTTTCACTGCACTGAATGCATTACTGGATTTCTGCTTCTCGTCATGAGAGAGGGGACGTAACCTTCACTAAGACGGTCTGCGGGGACCAGGACAGCTGGCATAACTGCTGAGTGCTGACTGACCACAGGGGATTAAGGCCAAACACAACTCATTTCACACTAAGAATAAGCTGATTTGTTTTTGTTTTTAAATAAGCCTTATTAAAACTGGCTGCTGCTGGCGTTGGGTCTGCGGGAGCATCACAGGGCAAGGCTTTAGAGGGCCGTCAAAGAAACCGCCTTCCTGCTTCACACACAGGAACAACCTGGAGATCCTCGCTGCTGTCCAGGGCCCCAGGGAAGGTCCAGAAGGTGTCCTCCCAGGGAGCAGCGGAGCGTGGGCAGCCTTGGGCCTATGGCTAATTTGCAGGGGACGCTGTGCACAGGTCCAGTGGCGGTGGCTGAGTCTCTTCACCGTTCTGTCTGTGTCTACGGGCCTTTCTGTAGCTCCTCATTGCAGAGGCCTTTCCATACTGCACGTTACCCCCTTTCAGGTAGCCGCATCTCCCCCTTTCCCATCCTCTCCTCTGGCCGCACTAGGGACCTGCCTTAGTGCTCGACAAGATCCCCGTCCTCAAAGTCTGTTCTGGGAATGTTTGGGAGTCCCCTGGGCCCTTTCAGGGGATCCACGAGGTCAAAACTATTTTGATGACAGAATATAATGGGATTTGCCTTGTCCCCTTTCGTTCTCTTACCAGTGTGTGGTGGAGTTTTCCGCAGGCTTTGTGACATGTGATGACGTCATCCCTGATGGCTGATGAAATGCTTGTGTTCTTGTTTGTTAAATGCTTCTCAGTTCTAGTTTTGAATATGGAAAATATTGATAACTATAACCCACATAAACGTAAGTTCTTTGGGGTTCTTAATGCTCTAAGAATGTAAACGGGTCTTGAGATCAAAAAGTTTGAGAACCTCCATGCTGGGTCTTTCTTTTTTTTTTCTTCAAGATGAGTTGAGGTACCATATTTATGGTAGGATTTATGTACTTTTTAACCATAACATTTGTAAAACTTTGCCGACATTTTTATAGGTTTCTATGTCTTTTCAAAAAATGTATAGTGACTAAGTGTTTGAGTGTTATGCCCCAACCCTATTTTTCCCATGAATTCCATAATTTTCAGTAAGAGACTCAAAATTTTTTCTACTTATGGTAGAATACACATAACATCAAATTGAACATCTTAACCCTTTTGAGTGCACAGTTCAGTGGCATTGAGTACATTCACACTGTTGTGCAACCATCACCACCATCCAACTCCAGAACTTTCTCATCTTGCAAAAGTGAAACTCTGTGACCATTAAACACTACCTCTCCACTGCCCCCACTCCCAGCCCCTGGCCACATTCATTCTTCTTTCTGTCTCTGAATTTGACTCCTCTAGGGACCTCACACAAGTGGAATTGTCCAGTATTTGTCTTCCTAGGACCTTCTTGACTCCTTCACACCAGCAAAACTACCTGGCCTTAGGGTCCTGTACAGGGACACGATAACTGGAGCTAACAAGTTCTTACCCTATAAACACGTGTCACGATGCTTCTCCTCTGTATCACTTATGCTGAGACTGCCAGCCTGGTTTCAAAACCTTGCTCCTCTGCTTTTAAAGCTACGTGGTCTCGCCACGGGACTTAAATGTTCCATGCTTTAGCATGGAGCTAAGATAAAAATTCCCTCCTCTTGGGGTTTAAATCCTCCATACGGATTTAAAAAGCGTATGGAGTAGTATTCTATGGTGTATATATGCCACATCTTCTTTATCCAATTATCTATCAAAGGACGCTTTGGTTGTTTCCGTGTCTTGGCCACTGTAAATAAAGCTGCAATGAACATCAGAGCACATAAATCTTTACAGATAAATGTTTTCAGAGTTTTTGGGTATATACCCAGGAGAGGCATTGCTAGGCCATGTGGTAATTCTATTCGTAATTTTTTGAGGAACCTCCACACTGCCTTCCATAGCGGCTGCACCAGTCTGCATTCCCACCAACAGTGTATGAGGGTTCCTTTTTCTCCACAGCCTCTCCAGCACTTGTTATTATTTGTCTTGTTGATGATAGGGATAGCCATTCTGACTGGGGTGAGGTGATATCTCATTGTGGTTTTTATTTGCATTTCTCTGATGATTAGTGATGTTGAGTATTTTTTCATATGTCTATTTGCCATTTGTAGGTACTCTTTGGAGAAATGTCTCTTCAGGTCCTCTGCCCATTTTTCAATTGGGTTGTTTGTTTTTCTGTTGTTGAGTTTCATGAGTTCCTTATATATTTTGGATATTAGCCCCTTATCAGAGGCACCATTTGCAAATATCTTCTCCCATTTGGTTGATTGCCTCTTTATCTTGTTGATGGTTTCTTTTGCTGTGCAGAAACTTTTTAGTTTGATATTACAGAATTGTATACTTGAAACCTATGCAATTTTACTAACCATTGTAACGCCAATAAATTTTAATAATAATAATGATAACAACAACAATAATAATAGTAATAATAATAAAAGCTCATGGAGGAGAAGGCAGGGAGCTCAGAAGGAGACCTATGGTTGTGTAAAGGCCGAGCCGTGAGGGAGACTTTGGCTTAGTGAGTTCTGGGGAGGTGAAGGAAGGGCTCAATTTGCCAAGTAAAGAGTGGAAGGTAAGAAGCAGAGAGAAGCAGCCTCATGGCTACTTGGGAAGTTTGGATTTTATTCTGAGGACAATGGGGAGCCACCAGGGCTTTAGGTAGAGCGCGGACAATCAGATTTGCATTTCAGAAAAGTCACTCTGTCAGCGTGTGAGGAATACCTTGCTGGGGGTCACAGTAAGACCAGAGAGGACATGGTGGCAGCAGTCCAGAATGACAGAAGGACAGAAGGACATCATGATACAGCGAAACACTAGAGAAATCCCCTCGAAACATCTGTGTTCCTTCCGCAAAGTTTTTCTTCCCTGAACTATTGGAAGCACTATTACTTAGCATTCAAGGAGCAAGTCATCACCAGCTGATATCTGAGCTGTCAATGCTTCAGAGTTCACAAATTTCACATGGTTTACCTTGAAGGGAAATCTAAAAATGGCTTTCCCTGAGAAATGATAAGCTTCTGGCTTTGGAGTTGAAGATTATTCTGAAGGAGTGTGAACTGCAAGAGCTTCTTGAGAAGATGTCTGTCAGTGCCTGCTGCAATTTACACATACGTTTTTTCTGACTCAGCAATCCTGGTCCAGGACTCTGTCCTACAGAATCAAAACCCCAGGAGAGATGCACAGTAATTATTACAGGGTCATTTACAGTAATAGCAAAATAAAAATAAAAATAAAAATAAACCAAAACAAAAAAACCAAAACAAGAACAAAAGTGCCACCTGGAAACAACCTGACTGTCCATCAGTAGGAGACTGGGTAATAAAATCACGGTTACTGTGGACTGAATGGCTGTGTGCCCCAAATCCGTGTGTTGAAATTCTAACGCTAAATGGGTGGTACTAAGAGGTGGGACCTTTGGGAGGTGACTAGGTTATAAGGGTGGGGCCCTTGTGAATGGGATTAGTGTCTTTTATAAAAGAGACCCCAGAATCTCCCTCGCCCCCTCTGCCATGTGAGGACACAGAGAGAAGATAGCCATCTATGAATCAGAGAGTGGGTTCTCACAAGATTCTGAATCTGCCAACACCTTGATCTTGGACTTCCCAGTCTCCAGAGCTGTGAGAAATAAATTCCTGTTGTTTACATGCCCCTCAGTCTGATATTTTTGTTACAGCAGCCCAAACGGACTAAGACAGTGGTACATCCACACAATGGAAAGCAACATGGCTGTTTAAAAAGAGCAAAGCAGAACCATATCTCATGAGCTGGAACAATACCCAGGATATATTGCTAAGTTTTTTTTTAAGTAAGTTTAGGAATAATATGTGCCCTAGTTTTGTCTGGGGCGGGAGAGGGGAAGCCAGTAAATCAATGTGTTTTAATAAGTATTAAAGAAAATCAATGATACACAGCAAAATAGTAATCTTCAGAAGGGTGGGATTAGAAAGAGAAAGGGGAAGACCATGGGCTTAATACTTTTTATATTGTGTGATTTGATCCATATTTACACAATAAAGTAGGGGGGAAAATCCCAACTTACTCTGAGGAAGAGCTGCCATTCTAAGCAGTGTGGAATGTGTCCTGGGGCTCTCTAGGTGCTTGGTATTATTCTGGGGGGTCAAAGCAGGACATCCCAATACCTAATTCTTTGCCCCCACCCCAAGAAGTGCTTTTTGCACAAGAGTGTGTGCGTATGTGGATAGGTAGGCGAGGGGGGGAGGAGTATAACCCCAGCCGGTCCCTCTAAATCCCTTATCCCATGCATCTTCATGCACAAACCCTCCTGAATAACCAACAAAATGGAATAAAACCAATGTTGAGAATGGGGTTTCTGTGATGGAGGCTGAGTTTCCACTTGCAAAAGGAATAGGTAGGAAACGATAAGACCCTGGAGATGGTTGACAGAGTCCCAGGAAAGCTTAAATGATCTCCGGGCTTGAATTTTCCTGGTAGAAACTTAAATTCTCCTCGCCCCCTTGCCTGGAGAGTCCAGCTGGCAAAGGAATGTTGAGTGTCATTGGTTCCTGCTGGCCATTTCCACTTCTGCTGTCCAAGGCTTTCCACTTCCTGTCTCTCTTTCCTGTCTCTCTGTGCCCTGCTATCTCTCATTTCCTGTCTCCCCCCTTCCTTTCTCAGCCTCCACTTCCTGTCTCTACTTCTTGTCTGTCTGTCCTCTTCTTACCTGCTACTCAATGTAGTGGGGCTGGCCTGAGAGCCCAGACCCCTCTTGGTCTCCGTCCCCACAGAGTCGGCCCCTTAGGTGGAGCAGTGTGCCCAGGAGGGGTCCCCTCTGGTTCCACAAAGCGGCATGGCTTGGCGTTTTATTAGCTGGATTCCTTTCCTGGTTTCGTTTTCTCTTTTCTCCCTATTCGCTCCAGGGTGAGGTGAGGCTAGGAGCCAGAGGAGGCTTTGAGAAGCTTCTCCACCAGGGGAGCTAGGACTTGGACTGGAAGGAAGAGGCTGAGAAAGGGGTCCAGGCTGTGCAGACTGGGGTGTGCGAGGGCGAGCAGATGGCTCGGGTTTCCCAGGCTTCCTCAACCCTCAGGTTTAAGGCCACTGGCTCCTCCAACATTACCTGCCAGGAAGGTTTCTAAATCACACTCCCTCAGGGCCCTGATCAGGGCCTCAGCAGACTGGGGCTCAGGTCATTCTGCATAAAAAATGACTCTCTGCACGTAAATGGCAACTTTCCACTGGGCAGAACTTATTTTCCGCTTGAAAAGCTAATGAAAACCAGTCATGGTGAAAAACCCAGCCAAAGAAAGAATGTAGGCTTCTTTTCTTCAATAGGAGAATAACACCGGGTTCTGGATGGGTCTTTGTGGAATCTAGGCCCAGGGGGAAGAGGAGGCTGTGACACTTGGGGTCCCCCAGACTCCTGTCAGAAACTGGGCCTTGGGGTCAGACAGGAAGTTGAGTAGGGGTGCAAGGACTGGGGAGACAGGAAACGTGCTTATTCTTCAGCGGGAGTGTGGGGAATGCCTACGCAGAGCTGAGTTCTGGAGCATCTAAATATAGCAGGAAAGTCGGAGCTAGTGAGCCCACGAGAGACAGGAGCGCAGCTCAATAAATCTGACACTTGCCTGTTTCTTTCTTAGTTCTCCATGCTGAGGTGCGTGCAGGGAAAATCTGGGAAGAGTCTAAAATGCTCCAGGTTTCATGTTCTCTGTTCATGGCTTAATGTGACAACAGCTTTTCCGTTTCAAATGCTGCCTTCATTGGGGCACTGAGCCTATCTGGATCCTCTTTTTCTACAGAGGACCCTGCCTCTGGGAACCTTCTCGGCTCACCCACCCAGACTCTTTCCCTTCCATCACCCAGGGCACTGACAACATGGCGCTTTTCTACTGGACTGTGTGATCTTTTAGAGGTTCTCTCCCCTACTGAACAATCTTCAACGGCTCCTTATTGCTTCCAGAAGTTCCGCTTTTTAGGTTGCCATTCAAACTCTTTATAAGCTTGCTCCGTCTCCCTTCACAGCCGAATCTCCCCCCACTGGAAAGCCTTTGGATAAACAAATGATGTGTGCCCCCTAACTGTACTCTTTCATACCCAGCTGTGCTTTTGCACAGCTGCCCCTGCTCCAAGAACTCCTTTCTCTTCTGCTTTGCCTGCTGGGGATTCTCGGAGTCCTTTCTGAAGCAGCTCAGCTACTGTTCCTCCCTCAGCACGACCTGTGCTGCTCTGAAAAGTCAGTCCCAAGCAACCAAGGCAGCATGTGCAGGCTCTTGTTAGAGCACTTAGGGCACTGAGTGGCAGTTATGCAGACCATGTTAACTCGTCATATATGTGATAACTCTATTTCAAAATAAGGTCACATTGTAAGGAACTGGGGGGTAGGATTTCAACACCTGAATTTGGGGACAGCATTCAAATCCATAACAAAGGCCCATCAGACACCTCACCTCCTCCAGGAAGCCTTCTGTACTCACTCAAACTCACATAATCTCCCCTTTCTGGAGCTCCCACAGCACATAGTGTCTGAGAAGCTCTGTGGCCCTTGGGGTGCAGGGCCGCCTAGAGGGTTTATGTTCTGCCTCTCTAAGGCTGTGCTTAACTCCAGGTTGATAGCATTTGCAATTTTTGAAACCAAGCACAGCATAGTAGGAAACTCCTTAGCTGATGCTATTAGGACTGGTAGTTAGGTGGCAAATTGAAAATCTGAACGGAATGCCCACGAAGGCTTGCTAGCAGCATGGGCCCAGCATGCGGTGGGCAGCAAATTTACAGAGGAATAGAGAGTGAAGGTTAACCATTGTGTTGGTTAAATGGAGGTTGGCTCCTGCACACAAAAATGCCAACAGTGGCCCCGAAACCCCAAGATGAATGAAAACTGGATGTAAAGTTATCCAACTTCTCATTGAGAGTGAATTTTTGTTTTTTGAAAGAAGCTATCAACACCCCAGACCATGTAAGACTCCTGTCTGTTTTGGATGTCAAGAAAAGTGACCATACAGAACCGCTGGGGGCTTTAGAAGTGACAAGGGATTCTGGGCCACATTTGAGGGGTCCCAACAGCACCTGGATTCAGAGAAATAAGGCGGTCTTCTTAGAGTTACATTGTAAAACCAACATAATAGGTCAGAGCAGAGAACAGTGGACTTTATTTCACCTGATTCACAGTATTAACATATCCAAAAGAGAATGTGGGCACCAGAAGCTCTGTGTGTGTGTGTGTGTGTGTGTGTGTGTGTGTGTGTGTGTGTGTGTGAGATTGGGCATGGTTGTATGAGTACGTATGTGAGTGTGTGAGCATGTTTGTGGGAGTGTGAGCTGGTATGGTTGTAGATGATAGCGTGTGTGTACAGCCGGGGAGGCCCAGGGAAGAGAGAGGATACTGCCTTCGCTTAGGGAGACTTAGCAAAGCCGAGCAGTGTGTCTTTGGCTTTGTCCAAGGGAAAGTGGGGGATTGTGGGCCAGGAACTCGAGTGCCTGGCCTGTGCTGTAGGTCTGTCCGTTTAGGGAAGACGGGTACATCACAGGTACGTCAGGTTTTTCTAGTGTGATAGCTCTGTGATGAGCATCTCCCGCATCATCCAATGTCCCGCCCTCACCAGGAGATTCCAAACTCACTCAGCCACTGGCTGTCATTTGGCTTCATTTGGCTTCCTAGGAGCTCTACCCACAGGAATGTGCTTATGAGCGGAAACAGATATCCAGCCCATGGGGATGAAGGCTAAGAGCTTGGGCTGGGGCCAGCCTGTGCGGGCATGAATCCTAGCTTCTCCTCGTACTGGCCGGTGTCCTTTGGAAAGTTACCCAACCTCTCCGAACTTCAGTTTCCCCATCTCTGAAGCAGATTTGATCGTAGTACCTGCCACACAAACTGTTGTGAGGATTAATCAGACGATCCATGTGAGTGCTTAGCTCTATAGCTAGTACATAGTAGGCCTGCAAGAAGTGTAAGCTACAATCCTCATAATTGTAAAAATTATAATAAATAAACACATCGGTATTGTTTTTTATACATCAAAAACATGCCCTTGAGAAATGGATCCACTCCCAGGGGGCTGATGTGCAGTGAGTTTCATGGGGATACAGTCTGCTTCTTCTTCTCTGTATCCTCAGTGCTGAGCAGAGGCTGGTGTAGTAGGTGCTCACTGTTTGTTGAAGAAATGAATGAATGAATGAATGAGTTAGTGAGCGGCAAGTCAAGTTTCTGGGCCCCCAGGTCCAGGACTGTGATAAATCTGCAAAGGCAAGCTGCCCTATACACTGACCAGCCCATCTTTCTCTGGGAACAACTAACCCCAACTAAGCCTGGCACATTACTCGCTCTTGGGGCAGATCACAGGGGAGTTTGGAGAAGGGGCTCCTGGGGCAGCCATTTGGTGACCAGGCCAAGGCTTACGCTGTTTCTCCAAACCTTCCAGGCTGCCAAATTGGGTCATTTACACCTGCTTTCGTTTGATAGCAGTTTGGAGGGAAGCAGAGATGTCACTGAGCTAAGGCTGCATCCTCCCGTGCCTTGTCACTGATCCTGAGTGGTCCATGGACCAGCAAAATTGACCTCCGCTAGGAGCTTGTGAGAAATGCAAACTCTCAGGTCTGACCTATGGAGTCAGAACATGCATTTCAACAAGATCCCCAGAGGCCATGTGCATCTTCAAGTGTGAGAGCGCTGCTCTGGTGCAACTGCCACAGAGAACCTTCAGTCTGGGCGCTTGGGGAGGAACATCCAGCATTGAGGGGTCGCCACTTGTCCACTCCGGAATGTGCATCCCAGCATCTGACCACAGGGTGGAGGTTGCATTCACCATGTGCATGTTCCTTTCTTCCTTATCGCCCGTCTCCTTTTCTGAAGCTCTCACACTGCTCTACAACCCTGCCTTTCCTCACCATTATGAGACACCTCTGCTGTTTGCTGATTGAATCGGTATTTGTTTCCTTGAAAAGCACGTTTTTAATTCAAGGGAGCTGTTAACGCATCTACACTGCTGGGAGTTGCATCACCCTCCGTGGCTTCCTGGTGGGTGCCACCCCAGGCCCTGGCATGCACCCTCTGGCACTCAAAGAGTAAATACAATCCTTGGATTCCGGACAAGCCCTGTGCTCACTCCTTTGCATCTGCTCTCATCTGTCCAGTGGTGCAGAACTGGCACGCCGATCGCCCCCTCATATCTCTTACCTGCTCTGGAGAGAATACAGATATGTCAGTGACAACACAGCCAAATCCAATGACAGCCCAAGAACTCCTAAATCTTTCAAATTGCCATCTGCATTTCCTCTAACTTTATATTCTGGCATGCCTGTGTGCCCCCCCCCCCCCCCCCCGCCAGATCCAGCCCCAGCAGCTGCAGTCAAGTGTCTGTTTATTCCAGCTGCTTTGGAAAATGCTGGGGCTCCAGGTACCATCCTCTTCCAGCTTCTTCCCAGAGTGGGGTCCAGTTAAGGAGTGGGGTCCCCGGGGATGGGGAATAGAGAACTGAGCTCGGAACTCTCCTAAATTGAATTCTTTTAAGGGCTCCGTTGGCTTTTCACATGGAAAACCAACCAACCAACCAATGAATAAATCCAGTAAATTTGCAACAGCAATCCCAGGGTAGCATAAAGAAGAAATCCTAGTTGGAGGGATGGTGGCAAGGAGACGGTGTCTCTGTCCCAAGCAGCTCTATGCTCTATATGGGAACTCAAAAGTCTAGAATTTTCCTTCATCACCTGCAAATTAGGCTTCTGCCTTCAGGTTCATGTTGAAAACATTGTTTGGAGTTTTGGTGTCAACTTTGCCAGAGAAAGGGGGTTGGGGAAGCTCCTTGGAAGTGATATGACATCCTGGTTGGCTCCTGTGGCCCCAATATGTGCAAAGGGCTTTGTGAGCCAATGGGTTTGCCGTGGCTCACTCTCTCATCTGAGGTGCAAAGAGGCCAATGCTTTGCCTCCAACTCATTTCTACTTTAGAACAGAACCTTCCAGTTTGGATGGGAAACACGAAGCCATTTAATAATTCATTTCTACATGTAGGATTAATCATATTTTAAAGCCTCCTGCCTCTTTTACCAGCTGACCCTAAAATTAGACAAAGCAGGATCATTTCCTTTCCACCGCTGGCTCTATTAGTCAGGGTCTATCAGGAAACAGATGGCACACTCAAATAGGATAATTTAAGGAGTCCTTAAAAAAGAATGATGTGGGCATGATATAGGGAAACCAAAAGGGACAGGCCGGATATGGGGCTAATAACTGACTGTGAGGCTCTTACCGCCCGTAGGCCTGAAGGGGTTAAAGAAGAGAGCATTATGGGAACCTGGAAGGAGACAGTCAAGTGGAGAGGGTCATTTTGCGAGGAGCTGGGACCTTCAGCTGAGGAGTGCAGCCAGCCTGAGTGACCCTGTGAGATGGGGAGCCAGACGGTAAACATTCCAGCTTCAGTCTCCTCCTTCCCTCCAATCTTCTGCCGAGCCTCCCCCCACCCACCCACTACCATTGACCCAATCTGACCAGGAGCCAGAGGGAAAGGTTCCTGTCAATGTAGTATAGACAGGTCAGCCTCAGGGGCCAGAGAGTTGGGGAGAAAAAGGCTAAAGAGAATCTGGAGGGGCCAGCAGGAGGGACCTGGCACATGAGCCCTTCTCACATTCGGCAGCGACCCTGTGTGATTAATTCCTTCTTAGGCCTGCAGCTACACAAACGTCTTGTCATTTTGCTCTCAAATGATCCACTCTTGTGTCGTTATCACTATGCACTGTCTAGATCTCTTATTTGCCAAACCAGCTTGTCAGCTTTTCAGGGAAAGAGATTGTATCTTACCTTGCATTTCTCCCTTGGCCCTGGGTCCCTTCCTTGCACACATAGTGCGTGTGTGTGTGTGTGTGTGTGTGTGTGTGTCCACATCAGTGAGGCCAGGCCAGGTTATACTGCAATAACCACCACCCGATCTTAGCACCTTTACACAGTAAATGCTTTCTCTTATTCATATGACCTGCCCATTACAAGTCAGCAAGGGGTGCTCTGCACGTCACAGTTACTTTGGGACCCAGCATGGCTTTGTCTAAATACACATATCCATAATCACAACAGAAGAGGGAAGTAGATAGAGTGAATTACATGCTTGCCTGAAGTTTCTGCCCAAAGTGTCACTTCTGCACACATTTCATTGGCCAAAGTGAGACCATGGCTGCTCCTGACTTTTACAAGCAGGGAAGCAGACTCCCTACGTGCTTAGCAGAGAGTCAGAAATATTTCGTGAACAGTCCCCACTGTAGGCAAAGGTGGTCTCCACCGGGGAGCCCTGGAGAAGCGATGGATGTTTTCATATTTAATTGAACAGTGTCAATAAAAATCAAACAAATAACTGAATCTATGCCTTTTGACATATTCAGTCTAAATCAGTCAAGTCAGCAACTGCAACAAAATGTCAGCCCATCAAGGTGCCCAGGAATTATAGAAATCAAATGATGTTTTAAATGGACAGACTGGTTTATGTTACAATATTCTATTTCTGGCTGGTTTCAGTGGAGCCTGTTTTGTTTGATATTAGTAGTTACTGGGATATAGATTCTTGATTCCCCCCACCCCATCAGGTTATGTTAATATTTCCCATTTTCTCATGTCCTTGGCTATTCATTAAGACTCTGGCAAATTGATACCGATATGCTTGCTGAGTTTGATGCTTTCTTTGTCTCAGCCTCAAGGAAAATGTAGCTGCTGCCACATTCCCTTCCCATTGTTTGTGGGGCATCCACAGGAATGGTACCCTGTGCCCTTCCTGGGCATCAGGTTACATACTTACCCAATCCTGGGTCCCCTGGAAATCCCTGGACCTTACAGCAAGTCACTTCACCTCAAAAATAGGAAAGGGTGAAAAAAAAATTTCCAGATCGAGGGAATCTCTCTGTTGAATAACAATATTTTTAAAATGTAAACCAAGTTCTCAGCACTATTTTCAAATGTAGAAAGGCATATTCACTCATCTTCATAAATTGTCCACACCTAAGAACTATTTGGGCAGTGCCCCTGGCCAGCTGGGGTTTGGGGTTCCCATCAACTTGTCTCATTTGCTCTGCTTCCCAAAGAAATTGCTTTGAAAAAACATGAAGAGACTGTGACTGAAGGTGTCAAAGACAATTATATTCAAAAACAAACAAAAACCCTATAGTGTCCCTTCTCTGTCCCCCCCCCCTTTTGTACTCTTTTGTACACCATGAACCCTGAAAGCAAACAGCAATGCTGCTTCCTCAAAGTATGTTGTCAAAGGAATTTTGATGGCTGGACTTCAGCAGATGGATGTTTTATTTCTAATGGCAAACCAGATCTGCTGGTGTGAATATTAATTCATGAGATCGCTAGGGGCCTCTGGGCAGTAAGAAGAGAAAATTGACCCCTATAACTCAAAATGCATATAGTCTTGCTATTGAAGTTATTGTAGCAGCAATCTTAGAAGCTTACAGAAGTGGGTGTCTAGCAGGGTCCTTATCTGTCGCTCTGAGTGTGTCTGGTCAGTTCAGCTCTGGGACCTTCCTGAGGGTCTTTTTTGTGTCCCGGCCTCTCATCTTCAGCTTTTTCAGCAGTTCAAATTCTGATATGACTTATGAGGGAGGAAGTAAAAATTATCAAAAATGGTAGCTCCGACTTTTATAATTCCTTTTCCTGATTATAAAAGCAGTACATACTCATTACAGAGCATTTGGAAAATGTGAAAGATAAATGAAGAAAAATAAAAGGCAACCACATTTCGCACCCCCCTCACTAATAATCACCATCAATGTTCTGACACCTCCCTTCCCACTTTTAATCTTCAGTTTTCTCTGTATTGATTTAAGTTAAATATTTCAGTCATTCATTCATCCTTGTGTAGTAAGCACAAACTATTGTCCTGTCCTTGGCATTAATGATACAGTGGTAGAATAAATGGACAAAGTCTGTTCTCATGGAGATAAAATAATATCAGAGGTAGTTATTAAAACTCAATGAGTAGAAAGAAACAGGAAAGTCCCAAAACACTTGAAAACTAAGCAGCATACGTCTAAATAATTCATAAGTCAAAAAGGAAATCTCAAAGAAAATTTAAAAATACATACCACTTATAAGTGAAAATTAAAATATATAAAAATATGTGGGGTGCAGCCAAGGCAGAACTGAGAAGGAAATTTATAACACTAAATGCTTACATTAGAAAAAAAGGAAAGGTCTCAAATCAATCGTGTAAGTTCTTCAAAACACTAAAAAAAAGAACAAAATTAAACCCGGTGTAAGCAGAAAGGCAGAAATAATAAAGGTAGGAGCAGAAATCATTGAAATTGAAAGTAGAAAAACCATAAAGAAAAATCAATGGAATAAAAAGTTGGTTCTTCAAAAAGTATCAATAAAGTTGATAAACTTCTAGCAAGACTGACAAAGATATAAAGAGGCAGATTATCAATATCAGAAATGAGGTGGGATTATCACTACAGATCATGCAGCCATTTAAAAGGATTAAGCAGATACATTGAATAACTTTATGTTTTTAAGTTTGACAACTAAAAAGAAATGAACCAATTCCTCAAATACCACAAACTACCAAAACTCAACCAAGATGAAACAGACAATCAGAATAACCCTATAACCACTAACAAAACTGACTTGGTAACTTAAAAAGCTTCTGAAAAAAAGAAATCTGCAGTCCCAGATGATTTCACTGGAGAACTCTTCCAAACATTAAAGAGTTAACATAAAATTTACATCATCTTTTCCACAAAATAGAAGAGGAAACACTTAACTGACTCATTTTATGAAACTAGAGCTACCCTGATATACCAAAAAAGACAAAGACAGTACAAGTAAAGAAAATGAGGAGACTTTCAGTTTCCAGTCTAAACTTGTAAGGGGATTAGATGTCACCAATCCATCCTAACAAATAAAAAGCCGAACAAACTGAAAAACCAAAAACTCTAATCCATCAGAGAAGTGAGATCATGGCAAACTGCTGCTCCAAAAACAGACAGGGAGAAACAGACAGGAGGACACAGAGAATCACAACTTACCAGGGCAGAAACTCACTGAACAGAAATCCCTGCAGAAATCAGTGCAGGGTGAGGGGAGAGGTAGGGAAACCTGAACTGTAATTGACCAATCATTGGAGTTCAGTGTGGACAAGTCTGTGCATTAAAAACTCCAGGGTGGGGCAGCCGGATGGCTCAGTTGGTTAGAGCACGAGCTCTGAACAACAGGGTTGCCGGTTCCATTGCCACATGGGCCAGAAAGCTGCGCCCTCCACAACTAGATTGAAGACAACAAGCTGCCGCTGAGCTTCTGGGCGGCTGATGACTCAGTTGGTTACAGCGCAAACTCTCAAAAACAAGGTTGCCGGTTCAATTCCTGCATGGGATGGTGGGCTGTGCCCCCTGCAACTAAAGATTGAAGACGGCAACTGGACTTGGAGCTGAGCTGCGCCCTCCACAGGTGGATTGAAGGACCACGACTTGGAGCTGATGGGCCCTGGAGAAACACACGGTTCCCCAATATTCCCCAATACAATTAAAACAAACAAACAAACAAACAAACAAACAAAAAACAACAACAAAAAAAAACCCTCCAGGGAACCCAAGAGAGTTCTTAACAAGGCCTGCCCTCAAGAGAGACTATTTACTAGAGACTAACCTATTGGGGTTTTATCAGAGCCTCATCGACCTGGGTGAAGAGAAATACTCAGCTCCACCCTGCTTCCGCCTTCCATGTGAAGGAAGGGAAATACACAACTCCAGCCCCTCTACCCATTGTGTACCACCTAAAGTGGGGGGAAAACAGAGGCACTGGCTAAGTTCACAGTCCAGGCGCGTGGGTTCACCAAAAAAAAGACTGAGACCTAATCATAGGACAATAGAACGCTTCCCCTCCTCCTGCACTTTTTCACTGCATCCCTAACGGCCCACCCAGTACAGTACATCATGTCTGGCTTTCAACAAAAAATGACAAGGCATACTAAGAGGCAAACAACACAGTTTGAAGAGACTGAACAAGCAAAAACACCATGGTCAGATATGGCCGGAAGGTTTGAACAATCAGACCAGGAATTTTTAAAAACTATGATTAATATGCTAAAGGCTTTAATAGAAAAAGTAGGCACCATGCAAGAACAGATGGGCAATGTAAGCAGAGATGAGAATTCTAAGAAAGAATCAAAAAGAAATGGTGGAGATCAAAAACACTGTAACAGAAATGAGGAATGCTTCCATGGGCTCAATAGCAGTAGACTGGGCAAGGTTGAGGAAACAATTTTTGAACTCGAGACTATCTCAGTAGAAAGTTCTAAAACTGAAAAGCAAAGAGAAAAGACTGGGAAAAAAACACACGAAACAGAATATCCAAGAACTGTGGAACAGCTAGAAAAGGTGTAACATAACATACATGTAATGGGAATACCAGAAGAAGAAAGAAAAAACCAGAAACAATATATGAAGTAATAATGACTAGGAATTTCTCCAGATTAATGTCAGGCACCAAAACTCAGGTCCAGGAAGCTCAGAGAACATTCAGCAGGATAAATGCCAAAGCAAACAAACAAAAAACACTATAGCTATGTTACACCGTATTATATTTAAAATCTAGAAAAATCAAAGATAAAGGGAAAAAAATCTCAAAGAAGCCAGAGGGGAAAATACACCCTACCTATATAGAAGCAAAAATAAGAACTATATCCAATATTTCCTCAGAAACCATACAAGCAAGAAGAGAATAGGGTAAAATATTGTAAAGTATTGAGAGAACCCCCTGCCCAATCTAGAATTCTGTACTCTACATGTCATCCTTCAAAACTGAAGGAGAAATTAAAACTTCTCAGACAAACAAAAACTGAGGTAATTTGTTACCAGCAGACCTACCCTGCAAGAAATGTTAAAAGAAGTTCTTTTAGAGAGAAGAGAAATGTTACAGGTCAGAAACTCAAATCTACTTAGAGAAAGGAAGAACGTTGGAGCAGGAATAAGGGAAAGTAAAATAAAAGACTTTTAATTTTATTATTCTTAATTGATCTAATAGCCATAGTTTTTCCCCAGATCACAACAGGGTATTAGATTATGTGTGCTCGTGTGTGTATGTGTACATATATATACGCTTATGTATAAGTGAAATGGTGAAATGAGTGAAGCAATGATATAAGGGATGGGAGGGAGGAATTAGGATTTTATTTTTTTAATTATAAGGTACTTGCACTACCTGTGAAGTGGCATAGTGTTATTTGAAAGTAAAGGACTTGGAGTAGTTGTAAATGTATATTGCAAACTCTAGGGCGACCATTAAAAAGAGTTTATAACAAGAAGTGTAATTGATAAGCTAACAAAGGAGAAAATGGAATTCTATAAAATGCTCAATTAGAACCATAAAAGGCAATTAGCACTATAGATAATCAGGTTCTTTACAGAAAAAAAACAAAAAACACCAGATGTAAGATCCTCTATTCTTTCTAACTCGTGGACAGATACATAGCTTATTCATGATTAAAACAACTTTCCTAATTAAAACACACACACACACACACACACACACACACACAGCAAAAAAATTATGGAAGACGGGAACAGGAGCAAAGACAACAAATAGAAAACAGTAACATCTATAGTAGATATTAATCCAATTATATTACAAATCTTTTTGAAAAAAAATCAATGGTCTAAATATCCATTGTCAGAATGGATCATAAAATAACATTCATCTACATGTTGTCTACAAAGAAACCCACTTTAAATATAAAGACACATATAGATTAAAAGTAAAGGGGGGCATGGCCGGATGGCTTAGTTGGTTAGAGCTTGAGTGCTTAACAAGGTTGCTGGTTCAATTCCCACATGGGCCAGTGAGCTGCGCCCTCTGCAACTAGATTGAAAACAACCACTTGACTTGGAGCTGAGCTGCGCCCCCCACAATTAGATTGAAAAACAACGACTTGACATCCTAGAAAAACACACTGTTCCCCAATAAAAAAAAATGTAAAAAAAATAGAGATGGAGCAGGATATACCATGCTAATACTGATCACACGAAAGCTGGACTAGCTATACCAATTTCAGACAGAGCAGACTTCAGAACAAGGAAAGTTATTAGGGATAAAGGGAAGCATTACATAACAATAAAGGGGTCAATACTCCAAGAAGACATAAAAATTCTTAATATGTAAATGTCTAACAGCAGAGTAGCAATATATACACATGAGGCAAAAAAGCATAGAACCGTAAGGAGAAATAAAAGAATCCAATGTTATAGTCAGAGACTCTAACACCCCTCTATCAGAAATGGACAGATCCAGCAGGCAGAAAAATCAGTAAGGACATAGTTGAACTTGGAGTTGAACCATCAATCAACTGGATCTAATTGACATTTATAGACTAGCTCATCCAACAACAGCAGAGTGCACATTCTTCTCAAGCTCGCATGGAACACTCACCAAGACAGACCATATTCTGGGCCATAAAACACACTTGAACAAATTTTAAAAAGTAGAAATCATACAATGTCTGTTTTCAGACCACGGTGGAATTAAACTAGAAATCAATAACAGACAGATAGCTGGAAAATCCCCAAACACTGACAGATTAAACAACACACTTGTAAATAACACATGGGTCAAGTCAGAAATCTCAAGAGAAATTAAAAACTATTTTGAACTAAAGGAAAACGAAAATGCAATTTATCAAAATTTGTGGGATAAAATGAAAGCAGTGCTTAGAGGGAAATTTATAACACTGAATGCATATATTAGAAAAGAAGAAATGTCCTCAATCAATAATCTAAGCTTCCACAACTAGAAAAATAAGAGCAAATTAACATGGGAGAAAACCTAGATAATGTTGAATATGCCAATGACTGTTAGATACAACACGAATGGCCCCATCCATGAAAGAAGTAATTGATAAGCCAAACTTCATTAAAATTTAAAACCTCTGCCCTGTGAAAGACAATGTCAAGAGAATGAGAAAATGAGCTAAAGTATGGCAGAAAAATATATGCAAAAGACACATTTGATAAAGGATTGTTCTCCAAAATATACAAAGAATTCTTAACACTCAACAATAAAAAACAAACAACCTGATTTAAAAATTGGCAAAAGATCTAAACAGCCTTCACCAAAGAAGGTATGATATATGGATGGCAAAAAAGCTTATGAAACTATGCGTCAGATCAGATGTCATCACAGAAATGCAAATTAAAACAACAGTGAGATACCACTACACACCTATTGGAATGGCCACAATCCAAAATATGAAAAACACCAAATGTTGTTGAGGATTGAGGATGTGGGATTCGTCTGCTGGTGGGAATGCAAAATGGCACAGCCACTTTGGAAGACAGTTTGGCGGTTTCTTACAAAACTAAACATACTCTTAACCATACGATCCAGCAATCGCATTCCTTGCTATTTACCCAAATAAATTGAAAACTTATGTCCACACAAAAACTTACACACAGATGTTTATAACAGCTTTATTCATAGCTGCCAAAACTTGGGAGCAACCAAAGTGTGCTTCGGTGGGTGAGTGGATAAATAAACAGTGTTGCATCCAGACAATGGAATATTATTCAGCTCTAAAAAGAAATGAGCTATCAAGTCGTGAAAAGATATGGAGGAAACTTAAATACATATTATTTAGTGAAAGAAGCCAAGCTGAAAAGGCTACATACTGTGTGATTCCAACAATATGACATTCTTGAAAAGGCGAAATGATGGGGACAGTGAAAACGTAAGTGGTTGCCAGAGGATGGGGTAGGGAAAGAGGGATGACTAAGCGAAGCACAGAGGATTTTTAGGACAGCGAAACTACTCTGTATGTGACCGTAATGGTGGATACACGTCATTACACACTTGTCCTAAGCCATAGAATGTAAACACCCAGAGTGAACCCTGAGGTAAATTATGGACTGTGATGAGTCGATGTAGGTTCACTGATTGTAACAAATGTACCAGTTTGGTGTGGGATGTTGACGACGGGGTAGAGGTGGGGCAAGAGCTAGATGGGAAATCTCTGTACCTTCCACTCAATGTTGCTGTGAACCCAAAACTGCTCTAAAAAAATAAAGTTTAACAATAAAAAAGGTAAAACTACAGTCCAACATCTTTCATGAACTTAGATGCATAAATACTCAACAACATGTTAGCAAATAGAACCCAGTTACATATTAATATACATTCAGGAGGTTGGATGATGTAGTGAAATGAGCTAAGACTTCAAACTTAGACATACAGTACTTAGTTTGAATGATGAGCGTCCTGTTTGGGGCAATAGTTCACTGAGCCTCAGTTTACTGATCTGTAATACAGAAATAATCCACATAAGTTAGGATTAGTACTTAGTAAATGAAATACTATATCGAAAAATATTCTTCGGAAGTTATTATTTTGCCATCTTTGCTTCAGTTTTTTTCTTATAGAGAAATAAAATGTTATAGATGTAGTTCCTTATCTAGTTCCATATCCCATTCTCTCTCTCTGTCTCACCAAGGAACATTATCCTGAAGTCGTTAGTATGTATATTTCTGGTAAATGTTTTAATAGTATTGCTATTCAGATATGTGTTTAGAAATATATAACAATTTTATTTTTAAAAATAAACATGAAGGGCATTACACAGATAGTAACTACCTGTTCTATCCTCCATTCTTTAAACATACGCATGTATATGTATGTATATACACACACAGACACATACACACACATAATTTTAACAACTGGGAGCATAGTGAATATGGGCTTTTAGAAACTTGAACATCTGCTTTGGAAAGTGTGATATCTTCTGCCAGTTAACATTGCATCTTACTAGAATATACGCTCCACGAGAGTGCATTACGTTATACCCCCAGCACCTCGCCGAGCACATGCACATAGTAAGTGCTCAGTAAATAGCAGGGCTGTGAATTACAAATCCCTTTAGTCCCCTCAGCTACTCCATGAGATGGGGTTTCACCTCATTGGAGCAGAAGCTGAGAGATGTTATAATAACTCGCCTCCAATCCTCGAGTTGGGAGTTGGGATGTGGCAAATACAGGATTTAAAGCCACGCAAGCAACCTCCAAAGCTCAAAAGCCTCTTACCTCTCTCTACGGGGCAATTGAGTCTCGTCATGACTTTGTGGTTCAGGCAGGTCTTACCCCACTCTGCACCTCTGTAGGAGGCGAGGTGAAGGCAAGCTCCACTCCCGAGAAGGAGGGTGTGCGGCAGAAATTGCAGAAGGAAAGACACCCAGGTGAATTTGCAGGACTGAGGGGAGACGGAATACAGTCTGCTGTATGTAAATATGCCAAGAGGACAGGAGCCTTCCCATTCACGGGGCCTGGGAAAGGAAAGTGAGGGGCTCTGGCTGGAGAGTCACTTGTCTCAGCAAACAAGTGCTTAGAAAGCAGGCTTATGGTACCAGTTGGGTGTTTTTGGAGGGATCACTAGCGTTAAAGAATGAAGTGTTCAATTACTCAGTGAGTGTTTGCTCAGTATTGCACACACATACTCACACCCACACACACCAAACACACTCACTCCCACGTGCACACTCACAGGCTCCTCTCTCTCTCTCTCTCTCTCTCTCTCTCTCTCTCTCTCTCTCTCTCTCTGTCTCAATCTCTCATCACCTTTGATACACATGGTTTGACTTTATTTTTCCCATTTTATGTATGTATTCACTGAATGAATGAAGAGAATTACCAAAATGGCTTGTGTTTTGAGAGGATTTTCCAGATGTCTTGGCACTGGGGTGCTGCATCCTTGGCTGCTCCCCCCACAACCCCCACAATTGCATCTCAGAACTAAAAGCCAGTAGTACGGACGGCATGCCTGTGTCCCCTTTAAAATGTTTTCTCTGTGTTGTGACCCTCATCCCCACTGTGATGGCATTTGGAGGTGAAGCCTTTGGGAGGTAATTAGGGTTAAATTAGGTCATGAGGATGAGATTAATGGCCTTATTAGAGGAAGACAGGAAGAAACTGAGGAAAGGCCATGTGAGCACAGAGGGGAAGTCGGCCCTTTACAAGCCAGGAAGCGTGCCCTCACCAGAAACGAAATTGGCTGGTACCTTGATCTTGGACTTCCCACCCTCCAGAACTGTGGGAAATAAATGCCAGCTGTGTAAGACACACAGTCTGTGGAATGGCCCATAAGACCCTGCACTGGCAACACCTCTCCCTGTTTCTGATCACCTCTCTGCCTCTTCTTCCTGGCTCACTGTCTCCAGCCACCCTGGCTCCTTGGTGTTCTCTGAACTCACAGAGCACATTCCTACCCCGGGGCCTTTGCACTCCCATCCATTCTGCCAGGTAGACTCTTCCTCCCGGGCAAAGTCTTTCATTTCCTTCAAGCCTTTATTTACTCGTAAAAGTCCCGTTCTCAATGACGCCGACCATGAAAACTACTTAAAATTGAAACTCACTTCCCCCCACCTAGCGTTTGCCAGTCCCCTCATATGTTGCACTTTTTCATTTTCTTCCCATGCACTTAGCACTTTCTAACATATGGTACACTTTATTAAGTTTATTGTCTATTGACTGTTACCCCCTGCGAGAATGTAAGCTCCACAAGAACAGAGATATGTGTCTGTTTTGTTCACTGATGAATCCCACGTGCCTAGAACCATGCCTGGCACACAGCGCCTGCTCAGTATTTTTTGATTGAATGAATGAACCTCTTCACCCTTGGTGCAGTAACCTGCCCGCCAAGAAACCGTGTCATACCAGGATTGCCCAGCAGATGGCAGCCAATGAACGTCAGAGACGGCTGGGAGCAGACACTGAACTCCAGGTTCCTCCCAGTTAAACTCGAAGAATAACCCAGGAGACAACATCAAGTTCAGCTTCCTCTTAACGCAGACCTGTATTCGTGAGAAAGAGGTGGTATGTAGGAGGTGAGCTGCTGGGCTGATAAAGCCTTTATCTTATACAGGAGGCTCTTTACCCACAATTCAGGGGTAAAACAATGAAAACAACTGTTGAGAACTGAGGTCAGAGTCTTCCCACCGTGGGGGAAAAAAGGGGTAAAGAAGACCTGTGAGTCTGCTTCACTCCTCCAAAGGATGGAGAAGTGACATTTTGACAACTACACGGAGGGAAAGAAGTGCCACTAGAACTAACACGTCCCCTGGCGAGTAGGGTGGACGTTTTCTGTCTTCCTCTGAACAAACCAGAAGATGCTCTCCTGAAGCACCTTGAGCCTCCTCCCCCTGCGGTACCGTCCTCTGGGCTCCCGCCAAGCTGCCCTCTTCCCAGGTGCTTCTGTTACCTGTGCAATCAGGATATTGAGTTGCAGCTGTAACAAACCCTTCAAAGCCAAGACCAGGGGAACCTGCCTTAGATCAAATTCGGCATTTGAGTGTGTCAGGTTAGGGGGAGGCTCCAAAGCAGACAGATAACTGCTTGCGAATCTGAGTCTACTGACCCAGAACTATACTATCCAAGCCAGCTGGTCAACCTGGTACTGCTACAGCGACAACAAGAGCAAGCTTTTATTGGGCACGTCCTGTGTGCTAGGCATGTGCTGAGTGCATCACCGGCATTGTCTCGTTAATCTGCAGAGCAACTCTCTGAAGTCCGTGCTATTCTCGTCCCCATCTCACAGATGACACAGCGGTGTCACTCACCCAAGGAGCCAGCAAGTTGCTCGCAAGCTCCCTTTCAACTACTGGGAGAAAGGAATCAGCTGAGATGCACCACCGGTCCTGATGGGTCCTTTTATTTTTGCCTTCCCAGATTTCATATTTGCTTCAGTCCTTGCTGGCACTGAACACTTCTCCCTAAGATCTTGTCAACACAACAATACATCTCTTGTTTTAGAACTTTCATTACAGAGGAGACTTCCCAGCCGTGATCACGGTGTGAATTTGGGCTCCTTAGCTGGTGGCCTTGGTCAAGCCAGTCAACAGCTCAGCTGGTTTGTTCATCAGTAAAATGGGGAGAACAGTATTTATGAGAGGGTGTATTATATTCTAGGTCCGTGCTGTCCAACACAAATATAATGGGAGCCGCAAATGAAAGCCACAAGTATAATTAAAATTTTCTAGTGGTCACATTAAAAGAAGGTAAGGGAAACTGGTGAGCCAAAACGCTTGACATGTACTCACCCTTATTACTTTTCGTTTTGTTTCATGTAACCCAATATATTCAAAATACTTATCATTTTAATATCTAATTAATATACAATTGTTAATGAGATTCCTCCCGTTTGCTTTTCATAGCGAGTCTTCAAAATCTCGTGTGTCCTTTGTATTGATAGCACATCTCGGTTTGGACTAGACAGGTTTCAAATGCTCAGTAGCCACATGACAAGTGACTACTGTGTTGGACGGCGTGTCGGAGGCCTTGGTGAACACTGAGCATGGGGCTCTGTGGTCGAAGCGTGTGTGTTTCCGCCTTGTGTGGGGAGGGCCTGGTGTGGGGCAGGCCTGGAGATACCTGCTGGGACCTGACAGTTCTGGAGGGTCTGTGTGTGGGCTCAGCAGCCAGCAGTGATACATCCTTGGCCCCTCCTGCTCTGAGCAGGTCACTGGGTACCTTTGGAAACCTTCCCTCCCCGGATCCATGTCCTCCAGCATCACAAATAGGACTTTTGCATCCTCTGCAATTATTTGTGTCCATTTTGTCTTTGGTGCAGCGGGAGCGTGTGCTACAACTGTTCAACAGAAATCCAAATAGGGTGAAGAGTGGAGAGAGGGGTGAGGTGACAGGAGAGCTGGAGGAACTGTGTCCTCCCTGCCCTGTGGGATCCTGGGGCCCAGGGCTCTGGTCACTGTGACACTTGGACGCTGCTGTTCCTGGTTTCCAGTTAACTAATTTTATGGATTCAAAACACATTAATGTAAACCTATGTTGCTAGAGAACAGACTCTGAGATATTTTGTGAAGTGAAAGAAGCAAAGTGCAGAACACAAACCAATGTGGAACATATATGCATGGCCTGTGTTTGGAATGGTACAAAAATTACTGGTAGGGGGTGATTCAGGAGGGGAACTGGGGACGGGTTGTGAGAGAGGTTGACTTTTCATGATCTAGCCCCTTATAATATTCACATTGTGCCAGGGATGCATATTACTGCTTTTCGTCTTTTTTGAGCATGCAGTACTTTTTCAATTACAAAATAAACTAATCAAAATATCCTTTCCCCACCCCCGGTAATTACAAAAGGGTGCATGCTCCTAGTAGAACATTTCCGAACCTTGAAGAAAGAGCATGAAAATGCTATGACTTCATTGCTGGATGTTTGAGGACATGGGGTCCCTACCTGGGGAGATGATCTGCTCTTAAATTAATTTTCCATGTATCACCACTGAAGCATCTGTTGAGATTTCATTGGGTGAGAGGAAAAGACCAAAGGAGCTACTAATGCATGTAAACACACATGTACCCAATAAACAAAGCACCACACACAAATGAAGAGCTACACATGCACCCCTAGACAACCAAACCACTTCACACCCACACACCAACAACTGAACAGTTCCCACCCGACACCTCCCGCCCATATCCCAACCCCCAAAGCATTTCATACCCACAAACACATGTCTCCCAATAACACACATGCACCCAACAACCAAAGCACTTCGCGCGTGCGCACACACACACACACACACACACACACACACTCACACCCCCACAGCCCAGCTTTATTCCCCTAACCTCGGTGCTCCCTACACACCCCCGTAGACCCGAACAACCAAAGCTCTCCACATGGACACCAACCCCCACAAAAGAAAACCTCAGAGCACTTTGGCTCGTTTGCCTCCGTACCAAGGAGCAGAGAAAGACTGGAGGGCATGAGGGTGTGGCAATGGCGGGAGAGCAGTTACACCCAAGTCTCCTCTCTGTTGACAAGTTCTCCGGCCTGCTCTGGTGCCAGCTACATCTTTTTCTAAGGAGATGTGACTTATCCCGATCAGAGTGCTGAGAAAAAAGTTGCAATGAACTTTAAGAAGAAAAAGTGAGTGAAAGAAAAAGAAGGTTGGAGGGGTGGAACAGGAGACAGTGGGGGCGGGGAAAGGGGTTGGTGGCCAGGGGAGCTGGGTGCACGCCCAGAGGCTCTCCTGCAGGGCAAAGTGGCATCGGACACTGACACTGGTCACTGCTCCTGGGAGTGTAGGGAAAGTCCCTATGACTCCTGTTTGTGTGGGTCAGGCCTCCAGCCACTCCAGGCTCACGTGAAGGGTTGACAGTGGTGGGTCTCCTTGGGTCTGGGGACTTCCCCACTCTGCACACCTGACAGCTCGTGGGGATGGTAGATGGTAGGGGAGAAAGACCCTCTCCGCTGCATCTCTTTCACACTGAGCTCTTCCTGCTGCCAGGACATGGGGCCCCTGACCAAACGCCAGGAACCTCGTTGACCCCCAGGTGTCATGTCAGCGCTCACTCCTTTCTCCGCACTCCTGGGTTCAGCCAGCTGGGGTCTCCCTAACTCGCCTCACTATTCCCATCTGTGAGTGGGGTCCCAGGTTATTTTCATGTGAGCCACTTAGAAGCGGGGGAGGGTCTGCAATTGAAAGAGACGTTTCATATTGAAATGGTCAAAAGGCCTCAAGTTTCTAGAAGCAACATACGTAGATTTACCTTCCTTAGCTTCTCTATCAATAGGCGCAATCTTGACCAAGCTACAGCTGTAGAACAGTCACTTCCTCTCTCTGGTTCTCAATTTCTTCATCAGTTAAGAAAAATAAAGGGGGCAGTAGGCATTGGATCTCCAGGGTCTCTGCCAATCCTGATGCCCTGAAATCTGGCAAAAGGCTCCAACACAGACGCCGGATGTCCCCATCCCCTGACTCCCATGCTCTGCTTTGTGCACCCACAGGACACTTACACACCCCTACAAGTTCTTACCCATGTGGAGACTAGTTTTTACCTTATTTGGCAATAAATGTCCAGCAATGTCTGAGGGCAGCCTTCACAAATCTCGATGTTCCTAATCCAGTGTCTATGGTGGGGTCTCAGATAATAACTGGACATCTGCATGCCAGCCGAGCTGGGGACCCCAGGCTTGGATCAGATGGAATTGGGTAGGTGGGGTGGGTGGAAGGGCACGAGTGGGGCTTATTCTCCATTCTCTTTAGTCACACACAGCCATATATGCTCAAGGGGTCCAGGGAGATTGTCCAAAGCTCTCCTATTTTATTTATTCTCTTATCCACAGCACCTCCTTTGCCTGTCCTGTGGACCTCCCTACACAAATGGGAAAGGGTTTTATTGCACTGCTGGAGACAGTGGGGAAAAGTGGGCATGGAGCCCCTGAATCTTGCCCCCCCCACACACAAACCTTCTTGGTTCCCAAAGAAGGGCCCCTGAATGTTGATGGGCACTCAGAAACATGGTCCCCTCAGTGGGGTGTTTGTGTGACCCCTTACCAAATAAACCCTGGAGATGACACCAGCCAGGTGACAGCTGAGCTAAGCCCATTTTCCTGTGTCTAAGTTCCAGGGAGGTCCTCCTATTCCCCAAGCTCATGGCCAAGGGATTTCCTTAGAGCCTGGTTCCCCGGGTCCGTGGTCAGCCCTTCTTTCTGCCTCTGTCTTCCACCATGTTGGCTACTGGAGGCAGTCCTGGCCTTTTTCCTATCTCTGGCCATTGCCAATCTAATAAGCATATGTGCTAGAAATACTAGCTGGAGTGCTAAGTTAGAAATTCTTCTTATATAGTAAGGTCAGATGAAGGGGGGAAAAAAACAGAAAACAAAACACAAAACCCCGAAACAGAAATTGGACACAGGAGGGCAGATGTAGACTGAACAGGAAGTGCTGGCCCTAGGCTAAATGAAACAGCTGTCACCATTGTTCTGGACTGAAAACTGCCTTTGCAAACTCCACGCGGTCCGGGCTCAGAAAGCAGATGTTAATAATTACAGCACATGAAACGAAGGGCACAGGATTAGGCAAGTGACGAAAAAGAAATGGTACCAGTAGATTTATAACTCGCTCAGGCAAATCTGTTTGGGCTGGTGGGGGTGGGCAGGGCAGCCTCACTGCAGTTACCCTTACTCCATCCCCTTCCTCGTTTGGCATTTGGGTTTCCTGGATTGTCTCAGAATCAGGGGATTGTGCAGATTGTTTTACGGTGGTGGGCGATGGAAGCCTTTCCTTGCTGTATTTCCAGGGATCCCAGGCCTACAGTGCTACCGCCCATTGCCTCTGACCTAAAGGGAAAAGAGAAATCCTCAATTCCCAACCTATCGGAAGGGGATCTCTGGGCTGACGAGTCCCGGAGTTGGATGGCTCACCAGTAAACAGGGACGCATGGACACCAAGTTGGGCAGCCTTCCCTGGAGCTCTTGCTTTACCAAAGAGTTCAAGTTTAAATTCCAGGAGTTCAAGTTCTTTGCAGCTGAAACTGATTCACACTTTAAAGTCAGCCAGCCCCCAGTGCCTTGGAGGAGACGAGGGAGCGCTGGGAGAACGTTGGGCCAGTTGAAGAAAGCAAGCAAAGCAAGTTTCTTGGGCTAATGACAGCAATAGAAAAGGCAGAGAGTCTTCACGTGTTTTCTGAACCTTCCTCGGTGCTTTTCCATGGGAGCCCGAGTTGTCAAAAGCAAAACAAAACAACACACACTCACTCACACCCACCCCAAATCCTCCCATCCCACCGCCCCCCAGAAAGGACGTCTCCAGGAAAGGTTAGAAAGAAGGTAAACCATGTGTTTGCCATCTTTATGCCTGATATGGAAACCATATGCTTAAATACACTCACAAACATACTTAATATAACACTCTTTTATTAAATGTGGTTTTATAAACGCTCTCCCCAGCCAGGGCACCTTTGCTGTGCTGGAGGCTGGAACTTGGCAAAATAATCTTCCCGCTGTTACATCTATTGATACACATTTTTTGAAAATGAGTCTCGGACCCTTGGAAAATAGACTGGTTCTGATTATTATTGCAAGCGGGAAGGGGCACACGAGGGCATCTTTTTTCCTCTGATAAATTAAAAGAACTGTAACGGGTGCTTTCTGCAACCTGTAAAAGGGCAGAGACATCTGTGATTCATTTAGCAGCTCCTTACAGAAGATTTATTTGATTAATTCGGTCAGAAGAGAGAGAATATGGATTTTCCCCTGCTCTGAAAGGCACATACTCACACATGCACCCACCCATGGGTAGACATCTCAGGAATGAAAAATGACTAATCGTGTTATTGGAACTGGCCAACGTGGGGCCCCGGTGGTGAGCTAGCTGGCTCCTGCCCTGATGATGGGAGGGCAAGTTTCAGAACAGATTTAATATCCGTAGGCCCAATGTCACCAAAGAGCGACCCTAGAGAATAATTCCATGGCACGGCATTGCTTTGATTAGGCATTGAGCCCTGGTGCCAGGCGCTGTGCTGAGCACTTTGCATGCATTATCTCATTGTACCATCACAATGACCCCCTCGGAGGAAGCACAATGATCATGCCTGCTCTGGAGGCAGGGAGACTGCCCTGTTCCCCGTTCCCCGCAGCCCTCCGCTCAAAATTCTTTCCACTTTTTTCACATGGTATTTGGCTTTCTCGGTCCTCCATGCCTAAGCCAAGCGGACAGAGGCCACATCTTGCGTTTGTCTCGTCGTGGGTTGTCTCAAAGGGGTCATCCATCCTGGCCGTGCTTCGTGCCCTATAGGTTTCAGTTCAGTGTTGACCGAGAAACTCTCTTTTGGGCTTATTTCTAAGTCTCAAGGAGAGCTGGCCTCCTCTGGCCTTGGTTGTCTCTAACTTGTACGGCTCAATCCTGCGGCAATTGTCTACAGACCACTGTCAATTTCTGGTGGGTGAGGACAGCCCTTGAAATAGGTCCTTGGGGAGGCAAAGAAAACAGCAGTCAAGAGGAACGATAGTCATACAAGATCTGACCCCCAAGAGGACATTGGATATCCATGTCAGGTGTGTCAAAAATATGTCAAGGAAATGTGCCACCAACCTTCCTTCCTGTGCTCATAGCAGACATTACTCATGGGTCCCAGCTCACTCTCTCCTGCTAACCCTCAAAATCCTTCTCAACACAGCTCTCCACGAAGCCTCTACCAAGAGCCCAGAGTTAGGGCATGAGGTGAAAGCTGTCTGCAGTCCCTTCCCTCAGAATGCCCCATTTTGTGGCAGAGGAAACAGGCCCAGAGAGAGATCAGCTGCAAAGCCCGTTAGGAAGCAGAGCTAAGCAGCAGCTCTCTGGCCTCCCTCTCTGGTATTTTTTTTTGTCTCCACACCAGGGGGGACTGGTGGAAGCCAAAGTTCCGTGGGTCATAAACCTCTGCCTTTTTCTGGATCTCGGCTCTCACCCCACACCCTGTTCCCACAGAATGCCACTGAAGCTGCTCTGTGGACAGGGTAAAAGCATCCCCTGGAAAGCTGCAGAAGATTGAAATCTCTTTGTTACTTTAAAAGAATTAACTCCTAAACTGCGACAAAGTGGGGCAGACTGAACCCTTAACATTTGACAACCCAGGTCCTAAGATTCTAGACAGAAGTGGAAGATTTCCCTTTGGAAACGCTAGGCTCAGCAGACACCCCCCACTCCAGGCTTTCCCTCCTCTGTCTCACTTGCTAGACTACAGGAAGTGAGTAGATCAAAGGCAACCGGACGCAATAGGCTGAAGATACTGAGTGCTTGTCTCGGGTGGCTGCCCGCTGTCACCCTGTCCTCACCTAAGTTCAGAAGCCCCCCCAGAACCCTTTTCCTGTTGGTCCTTCCCAGGACCTGATCTTAAATGTTTCTTAGCCTGGTGTGGCCCAAAAGGGATTTGGAGGCTCACTGTCTAGTTCTGAAGAATGTCTGATTGGCAGAAACGAGCTTTTCCTTACAAGAAATGAAACTGAGGACCAGGGCTGGTTTGGAGAATCGGAGAGCGAGTCTGAAACACCACATATTGTGAAGGGAGGAGGTCATGGCACGTTGAGTCTTGAGAGTCCTGTCACAATCCCATGTAGTAAGGCTGCTGTTGGGTCTTTAGGGGGCCTGCCTAAGAAATCGATAAGAGTTAGGTGTCACTTGCATCTCAGCTCTTGGGAGACTCCTGTGTGTTTCTGTGATTTTTGAGAAGGCTCAAAAATACTTTATTTAAACATGCCGTCTACAATTTTGTTTACACTATGAATTTGTAATTCATAGTGAAGAAAAGTTTGCTAACCGAATCATACTCTAGCCCAGCACAGCCTCTTGAAAAGATCACAAACGTTGAATTAGTGAGGTCCCAAATAATGAGGATTTTACAGGCCCAAATGACACCCCTTGAAGGGGTTTATTGACCAAACACCGTTTGTTAAATAAGGTACTTATATTGCGAAAATGATTTTCCGGAAATTTTTGACTGGGGAGGTGATTGAACAGGGTGGAGGAGCCAAGTTTGGGTGGGTGTGGGGTGGATAACGAGACAGGAAGCTCTCAGTGCGCCATTTTGGATTCCACTTAGGGATAAATGAGGGGGCTGAGGTATATTTGACTTGCCCCTGGAAATCTAATCAAAGGAAGGGTGCTGTGCCACTGGGAATTACGAACAAACTCAGTGGCCCAGCAGGTATTCACTAACTGCATGACCTTGGGCAAGTTAGATAATCTCTGTGTGCTTCAGTTTTCTTCTCTGTGAAGTAGAGGCAATAATAACACCTACCTCCTAGGGTTGTTTTGAGCATTGCATGAGATAAAGCGCTTAGAACAGCGACTAGCATGTAGTATTAAGAAAACATTATCTCCCAAACTGATGAATGGATAAAGAACATGTGGCATATCCATACAACGGAATATTATCTACTCCTAAAAATAAACGCAGTTCTGATCCAGGTTATCATGTGGGTGAACCTGGGAAGCACGATGCTAAGCAAAAGAAGCCAGACACAAGAGGCCACACATTGTCTTGTTCATTTATATGAAATGTCCGGCATAAGCACATCTATGGAGATAGAAAATAAATTACTAATTGCTTCGGGCTGGCGGGGGAATGGAGGGTTAGAGAGGTGAGAGTTGAAAGGGTACAAGGTTGCTTTCTGAGCTGACGAAAATGTTCTAAAACCAATATGATGACTGCGATTATATTGCAAACCACTGAATTGTGTGCTTTAAATCGGGGTGTCCAAACTTTTTTCAACGTTTTTCGCCAAGGGCCATATGCGGTAAAATACACAAGCAGCCGGGCCACTCACTCGAGGTGAAGTACGTATTGCCTCACCTGGTTCATTTAAGTAAACTAAATATATTTTTGGGATTTTCTGTGGGCCAATTAACAATGGATTGCGAGCCGCAGTTGGCCCGCGGGCTGCAGTTTGGACACCTCTGCTTTAAATGGATGAATTGTAGTGTGCGTGAGTTACTCTCAATAGAGCTGCTAAAAAAAGAAAACTTATGTTTTTAAGTGAGTGTTGTTATAACAGAGGATGATGAGGAAACTGTGACAACGGGAGAGTGCTTGTCCCACCTAGAGACATTCAGATTAATAAAAAAGAGACATGCCTGGGTGTCAGACTCACCTCAGTTTCCCCATCTGCTAGGAGAGATAGAAGCTCCTCCCTCAAAGGGCTGTAGGAGGAAAAATGAGATCATTCATGTACAGTACTTAGCCTAGAGCCTGGCACATCCTACAGACTCAGGGGGCAGCCGTGGGCACTGGGACACTATGTAGGACGGACCATGACAAACGTCCACAGCCAGCTGTCAGACGGTCACTGCCTTTTTCTTCATCTGTGATAATAACGCATGCCCTCTGCCCATTTTCCTCTTAGGTTGTCTTTTGTCTTACTGATTTATAGATACCTTTACCCGGCATGCTCCTTTGCCCAGACGCCTTTGCCGTCAGAGCAGCTGAATTTCTGGGGGCGTAGTGAGACCACCACGTTTCCTTTCTATTTTGCCCAGAAAAGTACAGTCTTCCCAAGTACGAGTGCCTTCTGTCAGGGTTGTTGCCAGTCGTACAGTACCTCTGTGAACATTAGAAAAAGGGGCCCCTTCAAGACATGTTCCTTCTTTCTGTTGGAAAAGTGTTATAATTTATGGATTTTATTAGAATAGGTACTTTATTGCAATCCAGAGAAATTGAATAAATATATAAATCTACAATGTCCAAGATGTGATTGGTATTCCTTTGGTGGGGGTACCCTGATCCAGTGGTACCCAACCTGCCCAACTTTATGGGGTCTCCCTGTTCCTAACTTCTGAACAAGCTCTTCCTGGTACACAGTCCCCATATGAGGCGGGTTCTGGCTGAAACTGGTGTAACTAGGCTCCAGTACTGGCCGCTCCACCCTCATCTTGCTGGTTGACCTCAGACTTTTCACAATAGCTTTCTCGGCCTCCGGGATATTTGCTCTGTCTTTCTCGTAAATCAGTCTTAAAGGAGATATTGCTTGTGGGGAGCCTTTGAAGAGTCAAAAGGTACCTTGCAGAGGTGTTATTCATACTATGGAAACACAGTAAAGTTGTCATGATCTAATGGCACTCACCAGATGTCCTTTACAAGCTGGTGGTCCTGTGCTCCTTCAGCCAGCTGTCAGGGGTGCCCCACGCCTGGGCTGTGGCCGCGCTTGGAGGGGGCACCTCAAGGGGCACATTCAGGATTTCTTGGTGTCAGTGATGGTATAGCTTCTGTCATCTGAACTTATTTTGCATAAAAGTCACAGAGAGTCTTCTATGCCCAATCAAGTTTCTGTACTCTATGTGTTTGAGGGCCAGATACCCAGTGGACACCCCAGAAGTTGTCCTATTGCACATCCCTATGTGGCCTCAGCGTTGAGCCTGGTCTGTAGGTCTCTGCAGTGGCCTGCAGTGGTGAGAAGGGATAGAGACAAGACTTGACAGTCTCTCTGGCAGCAGAACCCCTGGAAAGAGTGAGCATATACAGTTCAGGGACCCCAGGGCTCCAGGGTTAGCCGAGATTGTTCTGTGGATTCCTGAGCATTTTTGCAATTTCTAAGAGTCTCATGGAATGATATAGTGACTCCCAACAAGGTCACTCGGGCTGAGTGACACTCCGCATTCCTTTGCGGTGATCTGGAATGACATCAGCTGGACATGGTGACGTTAATTCTCTCGTGGTGGTCAGAAGCTGCCCAGATGGCAGAACTGGCTTTTGAAAATAGGAAAGCAAATTAGTCCATAATAAGTGCATTTGCTTAGGTAGACAGACACCTTTTAAGATGTCAAACCATAGGGAGGAGCAAAGTAATTGCAAGTATTCTTGGGGAGAGGAAAGCCCTTACTCCATTTAATAAATACCTCCGAGTGGCACCTGTGTGCCAGACAGTGCGTTGGGGTGGGAACAGGATACACCGGAAGAGAAGGTCCTCGCTCCCACGGAGCTGCTGTGCTTACTAGACAGTAAATAGGGAAACAAAAGTGACCTTCCTTAGGTGCTTAATAAATGGTAGTCATTAATTTAAATGTCTACAATAGGGGATTGGTTTAATATATTTTAATACACCTACACTTGGATTATTTTGTAACCAATAAAAACACCGTTTGAAAAAATATCTAATAACCCAGGAAAGTGCACACGGTTCATTCATCAAACCCTAATTAAGCACCTACTCTGTGCCAGGCTCTATCTTGGGCTCTGAAAACAGAGCAGGGAGCAGCAGAGGCAAGCTCAGCCAGACTCCCTGCAATTCTGGAAGTTCTGTCGTACTCGGGGAGACAGTAAATAAGCAAGTGGAAAAATACCCAAACAGGAAAAGGACAGATGGAGATAATAAACAGGGTGACACAGAGCCTGCCTGGGAGAGGGAAGGGGGCTGCTGTCGCCTGAGTGGTCAGGGAGGGCCTCTCAGAGGAGATGACCCTGAACTACAAACTAACCAAGAGGTAGCCAGTAGGTGAAGATGAGGAAGCATTGTGGAAACTTGAGGACCAGCTAGGCTTTCTTTAGTTCCACAGATGGGGAAACTGAGGTGATGTGGCTTGTTTTGGAAGTCAGTGGCAAAGCCAGGATCGAACCTTGGGCCTGGGCTCCCTGGACAGTGCTCTTCGCATGGCTGTACTGCTCTGGCTCTCGGTAAGCATCCCCTCTGAGAGCTTTCAGGAACCTAGGGCCATACAAAAAATGTGTCTCTCTATCAGGCAGATCTCAAGGAGTTCTGGAAATTCTACAAGGGACATGGCGCTAAGCCCAGAGTCACGAAGAGTGTAACAAACCAAGCAACGAGTTATCCACATGCCCCCAGGAACATGTAAGCAGCAATGCCAGAGAGCATGAATGCTCCCAATAGGAACTGAAGGGATTCCCAGGAGGAGAGGTCATTGAGGCTGGGCTGGGAGATTGAAATCTCATTTACTGACAAACAACTTCTCAACCCCCATTTCATCACCCCCCAGCTCCTGGCATAGGAACCCAGAGAAGGGAAGAGGTCTTCTGCCTTGCACCCCAGGTTAGGGTGGCCCAGACCTTCAAAGAAGCCCCAACCCATCGATGCAGCCACAGGAATGATATGGGACCAGCCTCACCCCTGCTCATTTCTGTTCCTTATTGCTCTGCCAACCCCCCCACCCCCCACGCCTGCTGCCTTTGATCTCAGTCCCACTGAGCTTGGCCTGGTTTGAGGTCTCCTGCTGTGGCGCCCCAGGCTGGGTCTCCAGCTCACAAGGACTCTCTCTCTCTCTCTATCACAGCCTGGATCTGGCCTCCTGATTGCTGGGCTGTGGCAGCAGGGTCCCTCAGGACCCAGTGGGAGGTAACGAAGGCAAAAGGTAACGTTGGCCCAGATTGGGGAGGATTGTGCAGGCCAAGGGCAGGGAAGCAGATGCGTTTTGATGGCTGATGGGAATCACCTCATCTTGGCCTCCTGAGTGGCATGAAAGACCTAAGAGGGGCCGTTGTAGGCAGTGGGCAGGAGTTTAGGCTCTCATGGGAAGACCTGTTCACAGGCCAGTCTAAGCCACGTCCTCCCTGGGCAACCATAGCCGTGTTCCTTAGTCACTGTGTGCCTCAGTTTGCTCATCATAAAATGGAGATAATCAGGTTAGCCACTTCATAGGGTCATTACGAGAATTAAGTGAGGAACTGTATGTGGAAGTGCCCAGCTCATTGTAATCACTGAACTGTACACTGACGCTGGTCTCAGCTGACTTTGGGAGGGATCAGCCAGCCCTTTAGAAGCACAGCTACAATGGGTCTTGGAGCCTCTTTCCTGCGTTCTGCATGTAGCAGTCTAACTCCTCCTTTCCTGCATCCTGGTCTCTTTTCTCCTCTGGTTTCCTGGCCCAGGTGGATCTAAGGACATCTGAGGGACTGCCACAGATTCTTCCTTCTTCCTCCAGCACCTTGCCCCTTTCTGCTCTGGTTTCTCCTGCTCACAACTGCCCAGTGGATCTTCCAGCCCTCAGTGTGACTGAGGTTCTCAGTGCCTCCCTGTGACTGCAGAGGAAATAGTAACCTCCTCGGCTTTTAATTTAAGACCTTTGGCAATTTGACCTTTTCTTAACTTTTCAGCCTTAGGTGAATCTGGGACGTTTAAGCCTGAGTTTGAAGCTGGGCTCCATAGCCTCTGAGCTGTGAAATCTTGGGAAATATACCTAACCTCTATGTACCTTGGTTTTCTTATCTGTAAAATGGAAATAATTATACCTGCCTTATCAACTTCACAAGGATGTTTGAGGATCAGATGAGCAGGAATGTACATGCTGTTTGTACCTGGAGAGTGACTCACTGTTTTTGGACCACACAGTGGTTTCCTTTCTCTGGACCTTTGTTCTCATCATTCCCTCCACTTGGGGTGCCTTGTCACCCTCAGCTACCATTGTCTAAATGGGTATATCATTCAAAGCCCAGGCCAAACGCCATGTCCTCTGTGAAGCTGCCCTTGTTACCCTGCTTGAAACATCTCTGTCTCTCTCTGTGTCCTATATCATTCTGCTCACACCTCTCTCAAACACCTGTGGTGGCCTCACTTCATACCTGTCTTCCTCTACCTGCCTGATCTCCTTAGACTGTGAGCTACTGGAGCACAGGACGGTACTTACCTCAGCTCTGGTTTTCCCATAGCACCTCATCCCCCCCAACAATAGGTGCTTGATGAGTACTTGTCAAAAGGAAGGATGACTGAGTGGATGAATGAATGAACCTGGGTAGAGTGATGGTGCACTGAAGCCAAAGACATGAGCCTCATCCACTCGGAGGCCTGTTTTATGGCCCTTGATGACTTTGCCTTTTCCCACATGTGGCCCAAATTTTTACAAACTTAATGGACCCAGAGTCCTGATATGGGAAGGGCTTAGAGGCAGAAATCTGATTGGAGGTTGGGGAGGGGGCTTGTCTGGAAGCTGTGTTATGTACAGATCCCCCTCACTGGGGATGTGGGTTAGGGGAGGGGCTAGTCACACAACTGGAGCCGGGAATGTGGATGAATGAGTGCCATCCCTCACTCCTTCTGGAGGGCGTCTCCAAAGTGTCTTCTTGGGAGGGGGTGGGGCAGAGTGGGGTTGCATAGGAGCTGGAGAAGTGACTCCTGGTGACCTGAATTATGTCCCCCACACAGGAGCACCTGATTTATTATCAGGGACTAAAACACACGGAAGAACAAAGGGCCCTGGGGACATTTGTGACCCAGCTGCTCCCTCTCCACATTGAGCCAAGGCATGTACTCTCAGCAGTTCTCAGAGCCCCTCCTCAACCCCCACCCCCACCCCGCCACTGTTATATTCTGGGGCCACACATTCCTCAGGCAAAGCTGAATCCTAAGTATTTTAATGCCTGATATCTATCTCCGTATGGATTTTTGTTTTATCATGAGGCCACTGGAAAGTTTTTTTGATATCTCTTTGAAACAGATGTCAGCAAAAGCTTCCAGCACAGATCAAGGGCAGGTTAAGGCCTTTGAGATGGGTCTGAATGTCCCTTTAACATCGTTCAATCTAATACCCAAATATACCTCAAGTCATTACCCTGTTTTTATAAGAAGCTCTGAACCATATGTTCGGGAACTAATTAAGCATACAAATCAAGCCCTGGGATCAGGTGGAGCTCTGTTTAAATATCTTAACCTTTTATGATTATCTTAATTTAGAGAAAATTCAAAACACATTCAGAAGTCTTAGAAAATGAACTAACTAGGAATTTACTGGCCGGTTTCTTTTCTTGATGTTGGGATCATTTCTTTACAAGCCTAGCCTGGATTCCTGGGGAAATCCGCTGTGCTCACAGCTTCCCAGGAAATGCAGACATTTGTCTGCCTGGGAAGCTTAGAGTGGCCACACCTGACTTTTCCTTCCACTAGCAGCTTCTCCTAGGCTGAAACCCCACCCTGGCCCACCACCCAGCCCAGATGTCTCCTGTTTGCCAGAAGGAGGGGGGGAGGAAAGAGTGGACCCTGAACCTGGAAGGTTTATCTTCTTTTTTTAATAAATAAATGAAGTATGAAATGAGTTGGTGTGAAATATTCTTGCAGCCCATGTTGTTTGGGGGATAGAGTTCCTGTAGGGAAGAGTTCAGGCCAGGGGCTAAAATGTAAACTGTACAGATCTGACTCTATGTGGCCGAGAGAGAAAGTGAGCGCTCGAAGGCCACACACCTTTTCCATTCCAGGTTGATTCTGGTGGTGGGGAGTGATCTCTGTCTTCTCACCTACCTCACGTAAAAGAGATGGTTGATCTATAAGGCATGTGTAAAATATATATACTTATCAAATCTGATTGACTTATAAGAAGGTCTTACAGTCTTTTCGCTGCTTCTTCACTACATTTTTATTGAGCACCTGCTGTATGTCAGATTCTGTTCTGGGCACTGGGGGTTCAGTGAACAAGAAAGACACAGTCTTTACAAGGACACGAAATGGCCTCTGACTCACGTGCCCAGTTAGTGTACCAAGACGGAGTGGGTCTCAAAAACACTTTCTTCATGATCTTAGAACCATTAAACCTTTAGCATAGGGTTTTCAGATAAAACACAGGATGCCTAGTTAAATTTTAATTTTAGATAAACAACAAAGACTTGTTTACCCTCAGTATGTCCCAAAGATTGCATGAAACATACTTATACTAAATAATTATCTGTTGTTTATCTGAAGTTCAAATGTAACTGGGTATCCTATATTTTTATTTGATAAATCTTGCAACCCTACGTTAGAAAAAAGATATAAATTAAGTAGGTTCAATTGTCATCCCCACTTTGCTTATGAGTAAATGGGAAGCTCAGACAGGTTAAGTGACTTGCCCAAAACAGCCCAGCCTGGATTCTTTTCATGGCACCCCAAGCCCAAACCAATGGTTACCTTTGCAGAGTTCTTATTTTCCTGGCTTGCCCTGACTTCTCTCAACTTCCCCTTTTTTCCACAAATGTTCAAGGAGAGATTCACTCCGTCAGATCAATGTCACTGCCATAATGAAAACCACCACCCAAGCCCATGAAGGACGAGGTCTGTGGAACCCTAATGAGAATGGTTCCGATTATGCAAAAAGCAACCTCATGGTTATTCTAATGTTACAAGTAAATATAAAACATTTAGAAATACTTGGCTTGGGCTGTTTTTTTCAAGTACAGATGTCTGACTCCTTGCCAGTTTATTATTAAAAATGCTACGGTGGTTTGGGTACAAAGATTGCTGTAAAAATAAAAGCTGATGCACTCGGAACACTCGTTTTGACTTTGCGGAAAAAGTCGGCAACGGTAAGGCCAGAGCAGATGGTGGCTAATGGCTGCTCTAAAGTGGGCACCCCAACATTCAGAGCTCACTCGCTGCCCTGCTTAAAGCCCTGCAGGTGCTTCCCACTGCACCTCAAACCCCAAATCGACTCCTGCCGTGTTCCAGCCCCATCTGCTCCCTTTCCGCTCGCTCACTGGCTTCTTCAACTCTCCATGCGCTGGCACTTGCTGCATCCACTGCTTGCTGTGTCCTCCCCTAGCTCTTTATCTGGTTGGCTTCTTCTCAGCCTCCATCCTTTAGGCCTTCTCTGACCAGCTTCTCTGACGTGGTTGTTTTCCTCCTGCCTCTATTTCCTCTTTATCACGTCGCTTGGCTTCTTTCCTTTATTTCCCTTGTAACTTTCTGAAATAATCTTGTTAACTTTTTCTTTCCCACCAGAAAGTAAACCACATGAACACAGGGACCCGGTGTGTTTTGTTTCCACACTTTGTCCCCAGCACATAGAGCAATGATAAAAGCACATAGTAGTTGCTCAATAAATGTTTGGTGACTAAGCTAATGAATTTACCAAAGCATCTGAAGGCTTGCATTGTGTGGTCCCCTCTGGGTCCACAGGCCAGAAGGAAAGTGGCAGCTTCTACACATTTTAATCAACTCATGGAAAACACTGAAACATGGGGACATCCTAAACCTCTGGGAGCAATGGTTTTGAGGCCAGCAAGATGGTGACCGCAACCTCAGCAATGGAAAACACTTTAATTTGCTATAGAATTTGCCTATGTATAGAAGAAGTGTAAATGAGATAAAAGATTGAGAGGGTTTCAACGCACCAACATAAATATTGTCACCCTAATAATCTTCCTATTCCAGGCAAACGTGTTGATGTGGCCAGAACCATTTGGGAGGTTGTGGGAGAGGGAGGAATTCCTGGAGGGTTTGCTCCTTAGCTTGGCCTTCAAGCCTCCTCACACACTTGCTTCAATCTTCCTTCCTCGATTTCTTCTCATGCTCCTCTTTATGCGCCACGCATTCCTGAATTGTTTCCTATGCCCCCACTTCCTGCATGCTTTCCCATGCCTGCCCCTTTACTCTCTCTATGCCCTGAGAATGCCCTTCCCCCATCTGTGTAGATCCAAAGCCTACTCATCATTCAGGACCTGGTTCAAAGGTCATCTTCTTCTCAATCTTTTATCACATCCACCGCTACCTGGCAGTGACCTCTCCCTCTCTGAACTCCCTGGGCGTTTTTTCCCCCCTCATCATGTTCTACTCAATATCAAGCCTGACTTCAAGCTTCTTAGGGCAGAAGCTGTGCTTCATTTTCTGTCCTCCACTGTCCCCAGCATAGTCATTTTTGTGATAAATGAGTTAATGACATTTCTTGGGCACACACAGCCTCAAGTCATTAGCTGTGGGCCATAAATGGCGCGGTGTCAGGAAGCTATGGCTGAACAGAGCCTGTAACCCAACCCTCCCCTTTCCCAAGACGTGAGAGAGAAGTGACGTGACTTATGCAGTGGGCAATCTCAGCTAGTGTCTACAGGACCCCACATGTCCAGACAAAGGGGCCAGAAAACAGACTCAACTTTCCCTTTTCCATTCAGATGTTTTCCTTTTGGGTGGCCAAAAACCTGGAGCAGCTGAATTCCTGGGCGCTCTACAAACCTCTCCCATTCCCAACTTTCCCAAATGTTTTGTTCCAAAACTCTGTCCAAATAAAAATATCCCTGAAGAGACTCAAGTGCTAACACCAAACACATGAGTCTGAGAACCAGAGGTCTGTGTGGAAACAAATAGCCTGTTTTTGCCAGGTAAATGTTGTCAAATAGATGAGCGTGCAAATATAGTTATCTCAAGCGGGTTGTAAACACAGCCTGCCTCTCACACAGGGTCCAAATTCACTTCCAAAAGGATGGCAACCAGTTTGGGAGAATCTCACTCATATTAAGCCAGGGATCCTCCCTTGCTGCATGATCCAGGAGATTTGGAAATGTTCTGGGAGCAATGTGGTTTTAAAATGAAGCCCAGTACAAGCTTTTGATCTATACAGGGTAGTATGTATGCATATGCAACCCGACTGAATCGACAGGCTATATTTAAATACTCTCCTCACGTACAGAATGTGGATTTATGATTTTGCTTTGGGACACACACATCTTTTTGAGTTTTCTACATATATAACACATGGAGAGGTGAAGTGGGAGCCCTGTGATCTTTCTAAGGCTAACACCCAAGTGTGGCCTTGGCAGCTTTGGGGCCATTGTCATATTTTCAACAAGTGATCGCTGTTAGAGAGTGAACTAGTAAAAATGTTTTCCTGAACTCATTGTGAATTGCAACAGGAGGAAACACTCCATCACTGAAAAGTGACACTAATGTATTCTATTAGATTTGCTTATCATGTTAAAGAGCATATTAAAAGGAAATGTTTGGGAAAGGGATGCCATAACGTGGTATGATGGATTGAGAATTCCTAATTTGGAAAAAATGTGCTAAGACAACATGATTGATGTGAGTGACCTACTTTATTTTATAAGAAAGTATGAGTTGCCTCAGGCTCATTGGTACACATATTTGGAAAAAGTTGTTTTTTTTCCACATTAAGTTTTTATTAACATTTTCAAAAGAGCAGAAACACCATAGAAGGATATAAGTTGTGACTTGTCAATGCAGATGTGTTTGTAGTCATTTGCCGCTTAGAAAAACGTATCCCTTTGCTGGAAGGGTTCCTGAATCAGGAGTGTCTTGCCAAGGAAACACCTGACAGGGAGAAATATGACACCTTTTTCACTGATACGAAAATGACTGGGAAGGGCTTTCTTTCTTTTCTTTCTTTCTTTCTTTCTTTCTTTCTTTCTTTCTTTCTTTCTTTCTTTCTTTCTTTTTCTTTTTTTTTCTTCTTTCTTTCTTTCAAGTACAAATGGATCTTCTGCTACTTGCAGGTACCAATCTCCTAGAAGGATAAACAATTTCATGGAGCCCCCACCCCCACCACCTCTGACTGCAGACAGCAAACCATGGAGGCTGAGTTAACCACTTTATTTCTACTTTAGAAGTTGGAGCCCAAAGCTGAGGGTCCCCATCAAACAAAGCTGCTTGGTCTGCAACTCAGAAACTCTTGGGTTTATCCCAGAAAGCAGAAGGAACTGCAGAGGCTCCAACGAGGGTTGGTGGCTGACGAAATACTGTTACTATTCAAGTGATGTTGCCAGTGAGTTTAAGAACTTAGGAAATGCCTATGGTGTAATGTTTATAGAAGAAAGTAGGATATGAGGAAGAAATACGCATTAAAAAGTGGAGATGGGAAGGTAAATTGGCACAAGTGGAGAAGGCGATTTGTCAATTCGTCCTCAAAGGCTTAGATTTCTGCATGCCTTTGGGCCCAGAAATTCCACTTCTGAAACTTTCTTCTCAAGAAATAATCATGAATATTCACAAAGATTTATGTAATAAGATGTTCACTGTAGATTTATAATATTAAAAAATGGACTCAACCTAAATGTCTGAAGTCAGGGATTGCTTAAATAAAATCACACATTTAATACAGCTGTTAGAATGATAATGTAGAAAAAGGTTTATAGTATTTTATTAAGTATGAAAAGTGGGTTAGAAAACGTCCATATTGTGATGCTATTTGAACAGCTATGTGTACTAAATTCTTAGACATTCTACTTAGTTCTTAGACATATACATACGTCTACATCAGTAGATATAATGTTATATAAATAATGATATTCTTTTTAAGTTACATATAAGTATATATACAATATATAGTTTTCTTTTTCAAAGTGTTAAGAATGACTATGTCTGAAGAAGAGATTTTACAAGTACCGTTTTGTATGTTTTCATTTTTCCACAATAGACACACCTTTGGTAATAAATGAAGCAGTTATTAAATGGAAAACTGAGCGACTCAACTGATTACTTAATACAAACAATAGAGAGTTCACAAAGATTCTCAGACACAAACTAATTTTCTCATCTAATAGTAATAATAAGTTGAAAATATGAAACGAAAAATTGTTCCATTCACTATAGCAAAACCAAAACAAATCATAAATCACTCACAAAACTGAAATGCAATGACTAATTCATGCAAGATACCTCAGACCTGTTTAGAAGCAAATATTGAAGTACATCAAAGAAAAATCTAAATGAAATAAATTGTAGCATTTCTGCTTGGATGACTAAATATTATGAAGGTTTCAATTCTCCCCCAAATTAGTTTATAAGTTTTATGCAATTCCAATAAAATTTCTGATTAGAAGAACTGGCAAGTTGACTCTAAGTATTATCTAGGAGAATAGATACATGAGAATAGACAATTTTTATAAAACAAGAAAAATGAGAAAAGACTTTCCCTATTGGCTTGTAAAAGATTTTACAAAGTCAGAGTAACTAATAAATATGATAATGTTGCAGGAATAGCAAATAGATTAATAAATAAAATAGAATGTAAAATAGAAAAATAGGTTAATGGGAATAAAATGTGTGTAGGGTGATCTAATATGTGATAAAGATTATACTTCTCATTATTGGAGAAACACTAGACTGTGACATAAACAGTATTGGAATAACTAGTTATCCATTTGGAGGGGGAAAAGTGGATTTCCACCCCTTGCTATATTCACAGAACAAAATTTCAAATGTATTGAAGATGCACACATTTTTAAGAATTATAAAAGTTGCAAAAGAACCTAAAGAATAATAATTCTATAATCTTGAGAAAGAGAAAGACCTTTCTTGAAAAGAGATAAATTTCAGAATCCATAAAAAAAACAAGACAAACAAACAAAAAAAAACCCTACCAATTTTACCTGCCTAAGAATTTAAATCTTTGGTGTGGGAAACACACACTATACACAGAGGTCAAACTGGGGGGGGGGGGGGGGGGGGGGGGATGCAACTTGCAATCAATGAAGAGCTTTACTATTTTAAAAGTACTGTTTTAAGATAAGAGGCCATCATTCCAATAGAAAACTTGGAAAGATACAAGCAAGCTTTATACAGAGAAGAACTACAAATAGCCACTAGATTAAAAAGATCAGCTTCACTAATAATTAGTTTAAAATTAGAAAAAAAAATCATAATATTCAATGCATTGAGGATGTGGAGAAAAAAATTTTTTTATTAGTTTCAGGTGTACAAAGCAATGTAATAGTTAGCCATTTACCATTTATACCCCTCACAAAGTGATTACCCCCCTCCCCCAATCTACTACCCCTCTCACATCGCATACAGCCATTACATGGTGGAGACATACTTTTGATCCAGTAATTTCATTTCAGGGAATTTTCTATGTGGAAATAGTTGCAAAATGGCCCAATAACTGCTGAAATATTATGCAGTTGGTTGCAAGAGGAGGTAGACCTATACACCGACAGAGGGAAAGTCCTAGAAACAATGTATGTTTATGACCTCAATTTCTGTGTAAGAAGCATGCATAACTATTTGTAGATTGAAGAGAAATTTTACAGCGGACTGTCAGTGGTGGTATGATGGTGGAGGCACCCTCTCTGACTTTTTCCTCTTCTGTTACATTTACATTTTTTATGATCATGTGTGACTTTCATAATGAAACAATGCATAGGTGATAGATATGCCCACAGAAGTAAAGTGGCTTGCCCAAGGTTGACAGCATGTGAGCCCCAGACGCTCTAGGTCTTCTGATGCGCAGGCTCCCACTGCCCCCAAAGAGTCCCTGCTTCCTGCAGAGGAGCCCAGGTACCCAGGCAGAGCCCCTTCCCCGAAGGAACCCATAAGCACCCTGAAAAGGCAACTTCCCGCCACCTGTCCGGTGGTGACCACCCTATCCCGGGGCACTCTTGGCTGGGAGGGGCCCATATACAAGGCACTGGTTTAATAGGTTTCAGGGCGGGCCCTGAACCCGCAGTAGTGATGGGGCTTCCCCAGCCCCATCTCCAGGGGCTGCTCGCCAGTGCCAGTGCCGGCTTGTCCACTTGCCCCCTAAGGGACATTTTAGGAGGGCATCTGTGGGCTCTGGAAGGACCGCTGCAGCCCACGAGTGGGAAGTGAGCCAGGCTTCCTTCCTGCGCCCCATGACTGCCCCCAGCAGCTGCGCGGCAAAGGGTATTTCTGGTGGGGTGGGGGATGTAGAGGGAGGAAAGCAGGAAGATGCAGTGCTTCTAAATGTACCGTATCAGCTTGTATTTTAAAGCGCTTTATACTTTACTTGTCCACCCATTACCTCATTTTGCTCTCCAGAGTCGTCCTCTGAAGGGAGAGGAACCAGTGCGATTATTATTCCCATTTTACAGAAGAAATAACAGGCTCAGGACGTGGAGCCATTCACCTGGTCACACAGCTAGGAGGTGTGGAGAAAGAATGAAAGGTCGGGTCAGGCTGGCACAAATTCTCTGCTTCTGCTACACGGCCCCTTCTCTTCTGGGAAAACTCCCACCCAGCCTCAGTCCAGGGAAGCCAGTTCCCCTCGCTGGAGATTGGCCTTGACAGAGGGCACTGTGGAATGTTTTTGCATAATCTAGGATGACTTCTGGGGGCCGATTCTCAGGGGCTGGGGGTGGGTTCCAGGGAAGGGCGCAGATCTGATCATTCTTGAAGGGTATGGTCTTGCTCAAGAAAGGCTTATAACCACTAAAGCTTTGGTCCGTAAGCCCTACATTTGATTGAGTCACACTTGTGTTCCCACAATCTAGTTAAGTGCCTGGCATACAGCAGGTGCTCAATAAAACTTTGCTGAATCAGGGGATTAGCTGTGAGGACCGAGGTCTGATCTCCCGTCCTGGAGCTCACTGTGACTTCAGGCTGTCCCTGTCCCCAGCCTGACCTGAAGCCACCCAGCCTGGCTAGGGGCTCTACTAGTCTTTTCAGAACAAAGGGGCTGGAGGAACAGAGGCCAGCTTTATCCAAGAGATGATTGAGAGCCAGAGGTTGCAGAGAAGTGGAAGGGGATCTCTATCTATACTTCTGTTCTCAGTCCACCGTTCTAGCAGTTTCACCAGCTTCAACATCCCCAAGGCTTTGACTCTGCCGTGACCCAAAGTGGAAATCAGTTTAGGACTGGTAATGATGGAATAGGCCATACAGTCCCTCCACTGGAAACCCAGAAGCAGCAAAGACTTGCCTAAGGTCACAGAGAGAGACAAAGGAAGAGATTTGGCCAAGATGAGCTGGTTTTCAGAGAGCCAAAGCTAAGGCCAGCTCACTTGCCTTGGTTTGGTAACCAGGGGGACCCTACTTGGAGGCACCCATCACATACAAGAACCCCCACATTGGCTCCAGCCAAAGCTCAATTACTGCTGGGAGAGGCATGATACACTCATAATGAAGTCATTCATATCTATCTCACAGATCCTGAGGCTACTTAACTGTGAAATAATTACATGTGCCTCAGAACCGGGAGATCAAGAATTTCTTTCCAACATCCCATGATGCTCTTAAAAAAGGTTTCACTATAAACTGCAGGTGGGTGGGGAGAGGCAAGATTTCTGAACCAGGACACTGTGTTTTAATTCCACCTTTTATGTTTTGGCATCAGCTCATGTATATGTATATGCCTCTCTCTAGACATTAAAACAACATTAAAGAAGATTAAAAGAGAAACAATTGTCATCCATACTCACATTGCTATAATTCAATTGTACCCATATGCATGTGTCTCCTTGTTTAATTACACAAGCAATACATAAATGCACCCTTAGTGTCAGGAATTAACATTGTAGTCAGTAAAGGTGTGAAGTTTACACCATCCCTGTCAGTTCTCCTCTCCTCTGAAGAGGCCCAATTGTCAGTTGTGTATCTTTCCAGAACTTTTCTCTGCATTTATATCTAAGTATTCCCATGTAATTATATATTAGTGTGTGAATAAAACATACAAATGTGTAGTTGTTTATTTTAAACATTAATGGGATCGTATTATGTGTTGTTCTGGAACTTGCTTTTTTCCCCCTTTTAACAGGTCTTAAAGATGCTACTTTCAGATGGCTACTTCCATTTTTTAGTAGCTACACAGTTTTGTATAGTATGGAAGCATCATAATATTTTTTACTGGTCTCCCATTAAGGAACACCTAGATTGTTTCTAATTTTTCAATAGTCCAAACATATGGCTGATGAGTCTTTCTTTCACGTCAGCAGACCAGCTCTACTGGGGAATGTCAGCTCCACGAGGGCAGAGACTTTTGTCTGTTTTCTTCACTGCTTTGTGCCAGAACAGTGCCTGCTCAGCATAAGTGCACAGTAATTATTTGTTGAATGACTAACTGACCAGCACGGGGAGAACATAGCTGAAAGTTATTTAATGATTAATGCTTATCTAATGCCTGCACTTTACGAAGGCATTTTAATACCCTAATCGCATTCTGTCCTCAGAACAATCATGTGACGTCATTAGATCCTGTGTTGTTATTACCTCCGATTTAGTGATGAGAATAGCATCAAGAGGAAATAACAGGAGATTTTATGTCTGGGCACATTAAATAATAGTTATCGAGTTTTCCAACTAGTCCTTGAAAGGCAGAACCGTAATTCACTAAATCTTTAACCCCAGTAATTGCAGGTCAATTGCAAATTTCCTTATGGATGGTAAATGCACAGTATTGGTTGCATGAATGGATGATCCCTAAATACTATCAATATGTGACTTTAAGTGGTCCTACAGGCACAGGGGGGAGGGCACGGGGCTTCCTAACCCACTTTTGAGACAGCAACGAAACTGTTGTGAGCCAACTTCACCATCTGGTGACTAGTGTGGGAATGGCCTTTTCTTTCTTCCCCAGTGTTGGGGGTTATGCTTCTTCCTCTCTTGCTACTGGATCAAAGCCACCTCTGACAATCTTTCTTCTGGGTTTATATTCCTCCTAACTGTTCTTTCTTTTTCTCTTTGGAATTGCAAGTCTGGCCCAGCTCTACTCCCTTCAAATAATTTGAAAGTCAAAAACAACCAACCAACCCCAATCATGACTGAGAAGTCAAATTGTAGTGCTCTGATAGCAGTGAAAAGGGAAGATGGACGTTTTGAGGTAGATTCAGATCCACGTCCATTACACTTCAAAGTGCCCCACAGCTCGTAGGGTCTCTCTACACGTCTTCATTTCATTCCTTATCCCATCAACTCTCCTTGCTCCAGAATGTGTTTTCCCTTGTTAACGAATGTGCATTCTAATTTTGTGTTTTGTGTAATTGTGACAACCTCTCTCACAACACTGATACGATTTTTATTGCACTCACTCATTTTCAAGATAGTCTTCCTTACCAGACAGTGAGCTGCTTGAGGGAAGATATTATGAGATTTTATGTTTTTTTTCCATTTCGAATCCCAAACGGCAACATTCTGCCTGGCAGAAAACTGGTATATTTTATGGGGGGTAGAGGGGAAGGTTTAGCTTTCCTCCCATGTTTTCCATGGCAGACAACCATTATAATACATGTATGTTCCTGCCAAACTTAAAATTGTGCCTCTTATGAGTATGGATTTAATAGATATTTGGGAGGGGAAATCTGGAACCTTAACCACCATTTATAACATTGTTTCTGTGGGGTACAACATTCTGGTGATTAAGGAAGGAACTTTTGGAAGTTAAGGCCTTCGGTCTTCCTTCCTGATTCAAGCACAGATGCTTGTTAGGCTCTAAGGGACCTCCCACCCCCATCGGATGCAATGCCTCACTATGAATGAGGAGGTGAAGAAGAGAGAACGGTAGATGGTGGGCCCCAGCGGGATCTGAAGGTTGCATTAACTTTTTAAGGATCCAGCTCTCTTAAATTTAACTGCAGACCTGCAAAGGGGGGATGCTGGGAGAGGCTGGTGTATGAGGTGGGGTACGGGGTGGGCAGAGTGGGGGTGGGAACAAGCCTGGTATCCCTCTCTGTAAAGTTCTAGGCATCGTGTGTGGCTTGTCTCTTCTCCTCCTCCTCCTCCTCCTCCTCCTCCTCCTCCTCCTCCTCCTCCTCTTCCTCCTCCTCCTCCTTCTGTTTTTCCTTCTCCTTCTCTTCCTCATTCTCAAGCTCCACCTCCCCAGTTTGGTCTTTTGCTATAATATTTGTCCAAGATTCTTTCTTTTTCTTTACTGAGGTATAAAAATTGATAGTGAAATACATAGGGTTTCAGTGCGATTGAGTTTTGGCGATTGTATACATTTGTGTACCCATCACCCAAATCAAGATGCAGAATAATTCTAGCATCCCACATTTCCCTGTGTGCCTCGTTCCTGTCAGCCCCTTCCCAGAGGCAACCATGGTTCTGAACTCTGTATTCAGTTACAAACTTCACATAAACAGAATCACATAGCGTGTTTCTTTCCTTTCTTTATTTACTGGAACAACAATAACAAAAACGTGTAGACATAATCTAGTTTCTTTCCTTTTCCAAGGTGTCAACAGTTAACATCCTCAAATGTTTGACAGTGGTGATGTCTGCTAGTGGAAGTTTAAATGATTGTTACTTTGTTCTTTATACATTCTGATCTATTATAAAATATACATATCATTTTATACGAATGAGAAAAAAATAAAGCTTTCTCATGGGATGAGGGAACACGGTGCTTGTGGAGAGTGAACAAGTGAGGTTCAGAATGAATGTGGGATGGAGCGTTAGCTATCTGAAGGCTGAGACTACCCTTCCCTGGCAAGGCTCTTGCTAGTGGCAAGGGACTTGGTACATCATCTCAAAGTCAAAGACCCCTCAAGCCATTTCCTGTCTGGATTATTGATTATCCCTTTAGATATGGAACCATTTGACCAAAGGATTCCTCCAAACTCAAACTGTTTCTCTTGGATCTTAGCAAAGAGGAAACATTGTCTAAAGGAAGGGTGAAAATTCTATTAAAATAATGAAAAAAATATATATGCACATATATAATTTTAAGCTCTTGATCACCCATTTTAGTGAGGTGCATAAGGCAAATGGTTATAGAGCAAAATATACAATTGCAGATAAAATCTATACACGGTGCTCTCTGAATATCATTTGAACACAGATAAGGGGCAACTCTGTGTCCTGTTTCCTTGATGGCCCTACAACACCAATGGGTGCACACATGGAGAAAGAATGAGTTATAAGGGAGGCATAAATGAAGAGAAAGTTTTGAATCCTGGAATAATACTTGCAGGAACACTTAAAACAAAGAGAAAACAACCTAGCAATTTCACAACAGAATGTAAGGCCTAACTCCGTTGGTTAAATGGTCCCATATGTGGTGTCTGCAGAGCCCGGAGGCTTAGAATGCGCCTGCCCGGGGCTGGTGCCAGGGCTCTGGGTGAGCTGGCTGGCCAGTGCACAAGTTGTTCAACCTTACTGAGCCCATTCCTGCCTCTCTCAACTGGGGTAATAATGACAGTATCCACCTCAGTGAGTTGGTGGGACATGTTATTACAGTAAAGTGTGAGCAAGATCTTTGTAAACCATATATGCTACCTGTATACCAACTGTTTATTATCGCTTCTGGACCTGGAATAAATGCTCTGGAAAGAATGAGATCCAGGCTCTGTATCCTGGGGTCGTTGACTTTTTTGGGGGCTTAACAGTAAAGTATTATCTCTTTCCTCACCCTCTGGACCTCAACTTCCTCATTGGGGCAAAGCGGGTATTTTGATAGGAAATAAGAGATGGGGGGTGGGGGCGGTTGTTGGAGTCAGACAGACCGGATTTGGAATTCAGACTTTCAGATTTACTAGCTGTGTGTGACCTTGGGTGAACCCCTTAACATTTCAGAGCCTCAGTTTTCTCATCTGGAAAGTGGAAATAGACGTACTTCAATGGATTGCTGGGAGGACTGGTGAGACAGATCCTTGAATAGGCGCTTCGCACAGTACCTGGGACAGGTGCCATCAGTGCATCTCTCATGAAAGATGCCCTGGCAGCAAATGAGCAGTGAAATAGAGCCTATCTTGTTCCCAGGACACCTGAGCAGCTGCCCCATAAACCAGGATGGAGGGGGCTCTGAGCAGGGGCAGAAATATGGAACTCTGATGCTTGTACAATTAGAATATAGCTTTCCACCACACTGGGCATGGGCAAGATGGATCACCTGGATGGAGAAAATTCTACAGACAGGCCAGATGTGCCAAAGCCCATTTGTGGGAGATGCACGTCCACATGGTTGGCACTGTGATCCACTCTTGATCTTGAGAGCTTGGCATCCTGGGTGTGTTCAGACGCCTCAGATGCAGTCAGGCCAGGAAACTGCAGCCACCGAGCAGGAGGACTAGGTTGGTTTATATTTAGCTACATGAGGACGGTCTCCCTGTCCTCAACCCCCGCTGATCTTAGCAGATAGCCTGGGAGCCCATACCAGGGGACAGAGCAGGGAGGGCACAGCCTGCGCTCTTCTTCAAAGTCCACAAAAACCCTTCCCCACGCCTGAGGATTAGATGAGAGCAGAGGCTGGCTCGAGGTCTCCCTGAACCCGGGGTTTTGCCAGAAGTGGGGAGCGCAAGGCTCTTGGTCAGGTTTTAGGCAAGTTTCAATGTTTTGTTCCACAGACGGTCCCTGGGTAGCCATTGGGGGGAGGATGCTTTAAAGAAACAAACAGGCCACCCCACCCTGGCAGTTTCTGCTCCCTCTTCCCCCTTGGCTAGGTCTTCATGCCCCCAACCCAATTTCCCTTCCTGACTCCCACGCCTCGGAAGTGGCCACCTCCCGTTGATCTGGCTGTAAATTTAGGTCATTTCTCTTTTCTAATGCTTTAGTCGCCCATACCTGACTTGGATTTTTTTTTCCCTTCCCTTTTTTCCCTCCATAAGCTGGATCTCCGGCGCGGTTCTTGCCTTTTAAAGCGGCAATAACGTGCGGATATGAAAACCCGACTTTATTTTCCTCAGCCCACTTTGCCCCTGCCCTCCCGCGGGAGCTCCTGACTGCATCCGTATTTTAGCTCTTAATCGATATTAGAAGCCGACTGTTCCTGGGATCTCCTGATCGCAAGCCCTCCGAGCCCCGCGCAGCTTTTCCCAGCGCGGGGTCGGGAGGGCGGCGGCAAATCGGGGCCGGAACGTGAGTCGGTCAGGAGCGCTACCGCGGCGGCCCAGGCTTGTCGGTGAGGCGTCTGGAGCCCAGAACCCGGGGTGAAAGGCCTCCGCTGCTCTCCCAGACGCCTCAGCTGAGCATATGCTGCACTCCCCAAATTCATTTTTAATTCATGACATCAGTTTAGGGACCGTCGGAGGCTCTAAACAGCTTCTCTCGAAACCAAAACAACCAGCACGACACAAGCCAGGAGAGGAGGAGGCCGCCGGGTCCAGAACGTTGTCTCCCCTGCCCCCAGGGAACGGGCATTTGGAAAACCACTTTCCAGAGGGGACCTGCTGTCCCTTACGACGGAGTTACTGCCGCCCCTCCTTTTTCTCTGATGCCGAAATTGGACCCCAGGGTATTTGTTATAAAGACATCGCCCAATGTCAAAGTGGTTTCGATTAGGGCTTTATAACGTTGCATTGAAACGATCAAATATGTACTTGCAGGGAGATTAAAGGCGCCCCAAAATATTTTTACACATATATAAAAAAGAAATATACGAACATGTACATATATATCCGGAACTATATACAACACACAATATAATATATAACGTGTAATAACATATATTGTACGTTAAGTAATAGAATAATAACGTGACATAAGAACTAGACGTTAAATATGTTAAAAAGTATATAACATGATGAAACCGTATAATACATATTATATGTTAAATAACATACAGTACAAACGGATCATAATATATACATAGATTATGTAGTGTAGATTACACATATTGAACAGAATGTCCTCCTTTGAAATATCCAAGGGCTGGAGCCGGGTATCACTGAGCCCCAGCTCAGTACAGCACAACGATTCCCCGATATTGGGGCGGCCAGCCCAGTCCTTGACCCCTCCCAGGTCCCCACACGCCCATGTGTCTTGGGCTGGATGTAAAATTGCAAACGACCAGCTTCTTATTGGAGTAACGGAGTTAACAAATGATCTCTTATAGAGGTCAGTCTCCAAGGAGAAGAGGGGTACAAATTTGGTAAATGAGACCCGAGGGCATCCTTCCCCACGTTCCCTGCAAGCCCCCAGCGTTTGACGTTTGGTCCCGGGAGTGTAAGCCCAAGTGTTCCGTCTCAGACACGTAAGACAACTTAAAGTGCCATTTTCCAACTTAAGCATTTAGAGGCAATTTGGAAATTGAAACGAATCTTTATATGCAAGACTTGAAGGTTGCAGAGGGCCGTTAAAGCTGCGGTTAGAAAGGCAGTTAAGAAACCCACGGATGGGCTGCAAGGACACGATTCAAAGCAAAACAAAATGCACAGTTAGAAATTTGATATTAACCGCGCACTCGCAAGTAATGCAGCTTAATGATAATTGCTGCGTGCTTCACTGTTCTCATGCTGGGAAACAGGAGAAACACTTTGACAGATAAGTTATCCTAACGAGTTTACATCGTTTAAAAGGGGAAAATATCTCAGTGGCCGTCGTTGGCTTACTGGCAAACTAAAACTGTGTACGTCAGGATTCGTTTTTTCTCCAGAGTTACCTAGAAGGGGAACCTCAAATCAGTTATTGGAAGACGGGAATACGTGATAAATGAGGGCTGTTTTCTGTGGGAACGCGCAGTGCCCCTCCTCAGAGCGGCCCCCGGGCCCCAGACCCACTCCGAGTCCTAGTTCCCGCGCGAGAGGCCTGGCGCACGCTGCGGGGAGCGCCTGGCTGACGGGCCCGGCTGTCCGCGGCCCTAAGGCGCGCCGGGGCGTGAGCTGCTTTTATTTGCAGTCTCTTCAACTATCCATTTCTGGTTCTCTTTCCTTCGAGCGCCCTGCCACGGAGTGTTAAGCAAGCCCTGTCGTCTGTGGGCTCTCACCTCAGAGTCAATATTATCTCAGATGGGCACAATAGACTGGAATGAAAAGCTAATATTGAACCAATGAGGTCCCTGCCCGCGCCGCCGCGGTGCCACCCTTTGTTGCACAGCTCCAGCGAGCCGCTGGCGGCCGGCTAAGCGGAGGGCGTCTGAGGTAGGGCCTCTCCGGGTCCCTGCCAGGGCCCGGGGGGAGAGAGGCCGGACCCAGCGCAGAGGCTTGGGAGGCCCAACCAGGCTTCGATCACCCGCAGGCTCCTGGAGGTCCCCTTGGACCCCACTCTTGGCCTCTCCTCCACCCACCAGGCGCTGGCCACAAAGCTGAGAGTTCCGCGGGGCCGTACGGGAAGCGGGGCGCACGGTGTATCGCCGTGACCAGATGCAAGTAAAGAAGCGGGGCCTGGGGTGTCCAGCCTCGAGGCGCTAGGGCCCGGAATGTGAGTGTGGCAGGGGAGAGGGCACAGCTGCAGGCCCGGAACTATAGGACTCGTTCCTGCTTGCCCTGGGGGGGCAGCGTGGCCGCCTTGCGGTTCCCTGTAATTAAAGGCCTCCAGGGCCGCTGCCGGCGTGCGGCTGCTCAGAGCGAGGGTCTCTGCGGGACGGGGGGCGGGGGCGGTCTGCGGACCTCTTCGGACACTCTCAGTCCCTGTCTACTTTTCTGTCCCCCTAGCGCCGCGCAGGCTGGGCAGAGCTAGGGAGGCAGAAGTCGCTGGACGACGGGCTTTCGGGTCGCCGTGCTGTCTGCGAGGGGAACTCAGGCAGTGCTCGGGTTTTTCTGTCTGCCCGTGTAAGCACTGCTCTCTGAGCACCACCGGAGGTTTCAGGGCCGGTTTGAGTCGCCCAGAAGAGCAATGCGAAGGTGCGGAGCGCACGGAGTCTCGGCCTCTGCCTGCGGGCGCCGGGCCACCCAGCGCTGCCCCCGGTCTACTCTCGAGTTCACTGGCCTCAGAGAGTCCTCCTCCAGTCCTCCAGTCCTACTGCCAGGGCTTGAGTCCGCAAGAGGCGACAGAAGAAGAAGAAAGGGCGTGGGGTGAGGCTTGAGGCCGGAAAAAGTGGCCTAGAGGACAATGGTGAGCAAGTGGGCTCCAAGCAAGAGCTGGAGTTATGCAGTAGGGCCACCTGCACGAGCCTCGCCACGTGGGACGGTTTGGGCGCGCCCGTCCTCCTGCCCGAGCTCTTTGCAGTTTTTTCTTATTGCCTTTAATGCTGGAGTCTGGCAACACTGGGGTAGGATGAGGGCAGAGGCGTGGCAGGGCTGTCCCTGGGCTCCTAGTGCAGTGACCACTCACTGCACAAAGGTCCAGGAGGTGAGAGTGCTTTGTGTAACCTCTCTGAGCCTCAGTTTTCTCATCTGGAAAATGGGTATTGTGACCCCTTCCATACCAAGATTATGAGGTTCACTGTGATCATGGGTATGAGCAAACATGCTTCTAAATGCTAAAACTCGATATAGAAGAGATTAATTGTTCTTCTTAGTCTTCCCCACATCCTCCCCACGTTTAATGCAGAGATGCGGGGGTTCAGGAGAAAAAGCCTCCAGTTTCCTTCTTTCCTCACTTGGCCACGGTCCCCTTTCTGAGTCCCAGCCCAGCCCCCAGAGTCCAGAAAATGGGGAGGTACTAAAAGAAGTGACAATTTCCTGACAGAGGGGCTGGTGGGTCGCCAGCGTTTCAGAAGCCACCTCTAGATTCCAAGGTGGATTACAATTTACAACCCCAAGAAGCTCCTTAAAGGACTGGACCCCAAGTTACAAAGCCTGCGACTGGTAGCAAGAGCAGTTTAAAATGAAAAGGTACAGGAAAAGGCAGCAGAGGAGCGCAAGGTGCATCCCGTGCTGGTCCTGTGGCCCGCTGGAGGCCCCTTTGCCCGGCCACCAGGAGTGTCTGGCAACAGTGGGTGCCCTTGTGGCCCAATGGAACCGCAGGTTTGGGGGCTGTTGGAAGAGAATGTGACAACCCCACCCACCCACGGGAGGGAGGAGAGTACAGGGGAGACAGCAGAGCTGTCTCCACCCCTTTGGGGCAGTCGCCTGAGCAAGAGCACCCATGTTCCCTAATTTCTGCGTCCCTGGCCTCATCTATCCTTGCTTGGCCTTAGACTTTCAGCGGAGGAAAGAAAGAGACCTGGACCTCCTTTGATTCTGTTTCCTATCTTTCGGTAGTGAATCGGGACAGCAAGTGTTGAGGGATTGACGAATTTCAACGTGATGAAGGAGGTAAAGTTCAATGGTCGAGTCCTGCGTCTGCCTCCACGCGTCAGTGTGGAGCTGCTGGCTCAAACGCTGGATCTCAAAACGGAGAGATCTCGGGAGACCCAGACGCTCAGAGGCGCCTGCTAACGTCAGAAGGACTGAGCATTAAAAAGTTATGCAGTGGATGTCGCACTGGTTTCCAGCGAACCCCGCGTGAATTCCACGGCCTCACCTCACCGAAGGAGCCATGCTGCCCGGGGACCGACTGGATCTGCGCGCTCCACGAGGAAGGGGCGGGTCACCCGGGTGGCGTCGCGGCTGCCCAATCGGGCTGGTGATCAATCACCACTTCCCCTAATAACCACCAGGACCCTTGTGTCGGGGTGTCCTCGGCCAGCCACGAGGGGGCGCGAAGCTGGCAGAGCCCGCCCCACGACCCCAGCTCTTCCAACTCTATTCCAGGTGGGGCCAGGGGATGCCATCATGCCATTTTCTGAGCCCCCGTGTTCAGGCCGCGGGATCTGGGACCTCAGGCATGGAGTTGTGGCCTCATTTGCGCGGTAGCTGGCCAGCGCCCTGACACAGTTAATCACGGCCACCTCGTCCTTTTTAGAGTAGAACCCGTCCCCACTTCCTCGCACCCTTCGGAAGGAAGCCCGACTCCTAGTGGAGCTGGAATTCTAGCGTGTACGGTGAACTCTGCAGCAGAGAGCTGAAGCTGATGGACGGATGAAGGACGCATTTCCAAGTCGTCCTTTCTCGTCTGTGGTCAGTAAGCCTCCTTAGACTTCCTATCCTGGCTCAGACTGAGGTCGCGCCAAGACCTTGGCAGTGGGGCACACAACCCCAGCACTCCTCGGGCGCACCCGTCTCAGGAGTTGGCGGCGGTATCCCGCCGGAGCTCCACCCTCGCCACTAGGCGCCGCTGCGCGCACGCGGATCCGGGCCCCTGGCCCCAGCGCCAGCTCAGCGAGAGGCCTCTAGGGAAGAGGCCAAAAAGGGATTTTCCATAATAATGTTTTAAATGTTTTTTTAAGGTATTAATTCTTCGTTTCGTTTTCCCACCGCCGCCCTACGTTTTCGGAGTGGACGGGTGACTGGGAATCACAGTGGGTTAAAGGAATTCTTAACCGCCCCGAGGCCTCCCCATCCTGGGACAGCTTTCACATGCCTTGGGCAGGAGAAAGGGCTCACCCTGCACTGATGTCGGCGCTTCCCGTTGCCTGGCAGGCTCACCCGGAGGGTCTTAACTGTGGTGGGGGAGAGGCTGGATGTGGTGGAGTGCGCTGGATAGGCTGGACCGCACCAGGCGATGGCCTAATGACAATACCTGAGGAATGGTAACTATGCCAAGCATTAGCTGCCTTCCTTACTCCTCTCAACAACTGTTAAAATATTGATTGATATTTCCTTTTCACAGATGAAAAAAATCAAGGCTCAAGAAGGTGAAGGTCACCCAGGTAGTGACCTCAGGCTGCAAGCACCTGGGCACACACCCATCCGTTATCACACAGGCTGAGCAGGAGCCAGGAGGGGGGTGAGGGAGTAACACTGCTGTTTGTTCCTCCAAAGACCAGGGGTTTGGGGGGGGGGGGCGGGAACAGAACAGAAGGTTTTGGGGGATCCCCAGAAATCTCTGCCCTTTGATACCTCCCACTAACCAGAAACCCAGGCCTCTCTCACCCCAACACTTCCCTAGAGAAATCCTGGCCTTTTGGGGAGCCTGAAGAAGCTCATGGCAGGAGTTTGAGACCAGCAATAGCCTATGTTTGTACAACTTTATTGTTCAGTCTTGAAGCCCAGCAACAAGCCCCGGAGGTGGGTAGGTAATAATAATACCAGCAACATTAACAACATGAGCTAACTTTTATTGCGGCTCATTATGTGTACTTAGACACTGCCTAACCATTTTGCTTGCCTTATCTCATTGGACAGCCCCAATGGCTAAGATACTATTCTTTATTCCATTTCATAGAAGAGATAACAGGCACAGAGAGGTTAAGTAACTTGCCTAAGGTCACCCAGGCTTGATTTTTTTTTTTTTTTTTTTGGTGTGTGTGTAGGGGGGCGGGGGACAGGTTAATAAGGTATAACTTACAGTAAAATTCACCCTTTGTACTGTACAGATCTATGAGTTTTGAAAAACACGTACAGACATGTAATTACTACTACAATCAGAAAGTAAAGGCGTCCTATCACTCCCCCAAAGCGGCCCTACACCTACCTTCCACTGCCTCGCAGGCGGCATGGGCCATATTTTTACTGATAACAAAATGGAGGTTGCCGTGTTGCCTCAGATCACTCAGCCAGTGTCAGATCCGAGATTAGAACCTTCATCATGTGTCTGCTAGTCTGGCTGCCTGCAGAGTGTAGATTCTGGAATCTGCACAGCCGGACCTGCAGCAGCATGGGGCGTATGGAAAGGGACCCCTGGCTCTAAGATGGAGCCTCAGAAATCCCCCACTCTCACTGAATGCGCCGCCTCTACAAACACCCACCCTTCTAGTGCAGCTAAGGAACAAAGAGGGACCAGATTCTGCAAGGCTGAAGCCACTAGAGAAGTGAATGAAGCTGCCCAGTCCAGGGACCGGGAGCTAGAGGTGGCTCAGGGTCTGAGTCCAGACCAGAGCGCCTAGCGCCCTGGCACGCCTCCACCCGTCAGTCTGGTTAATGAGTTACACTCCTAGTTAATTCTCCCAGCTTATAGTAGCCTGGTGGCACGAACCTTCCCGAGCTCCTCAGGTCTGGGTGCATGAATTAGCATAGATTACAGGGCTTCTGGGGCTTCCGAGGGGCCGCTGACTCACTGGAAACTCATTTCTCCTTCTTGGGGACCCAAGTGAAGCTTGAGGCCAGCGTTGCAGGAGGCAGAGGAACTGGCTGTCCTGCTCCCACCAGGAGGGCACGCACAGGAGCCCACCAGCTCCTTCACTCTTGCCCACCTGCCAGTCTAGAGCCCCTGGGACAAACCTGACCCTCTCAGGGCAGTTTTCATGAGGCAGGTGGCCTGCAGAGGATGTTGCACTAAGAAACCCAGCTGGGAGCGGCCTGGGCCCTCTGCCCTAGCCAGAGGTCCCTGCCCCTGGAGGGAGGCTGAGGGGTCTGGGCTCCAACTGGTCGCTCAATTCCTTGGGACACTCTCCAGACACATTCTAGCCAAAGAGGAGAAAGAGTGTAAAGGGGTGCTGACAATACCTTAGCGCTCAGCCTGAGAGTTTTAAAAGAGGGGAAACACCCTTATATATCACACACCATAGAGACACTGACTGGATCCCCTTTGCACTCAAGGTCATCTACTCTCATACCCTCAGCCAAGATCGCTAACACTAACTGCAATAAATGGTCACTGCCTGCCCTGCAGCCAGGGTGGGGCTTTTAGTGACCCCCAGGTTTCCCCCTGGAGCCTAAGGTCCAGTTTTGTGGGCCTGGCCTTAGGGTGAGCCTGACCTTCAAGACCTAGAGACCTTCCTCTGACAAGGGGACCTTCTCCCTCTCGCTCCAGGATCCTGGATCTCTACGGCCTGTCTAAATTGGGTGTTTCTTTCTGGCTTTGGAAATTGAGAGCTGACCCCTACCTCCACCGCAGGCTCACTGGTTGGAACAGCCAAATGACTTCCACCTTTGCTGGTGGCTTTAGGATCCCAGTCGGCCTGGACCTGGTAGGGCATATGTCCCCACAGTCTAATGGAGGGAAGGATTTCTGAGCAGGAAACAATATTTTTGGAGGTTGGTGATCCCGGCCCCAGAGAAGTGCATCTTCAAATGTACCCCCACCCCAAGAGGCTGGATGAACACCCTACCCTGTATCCTTGGGCCTGGGGAAAAGGATGGATGGGGGGTGAGCTGCAAAACAAGGCCAGGAGAATCCACTAAGGATGAAAACCTGGTCAGGACCCCTCCCCAGAGGTCTGCAGCCTGAGGCAGGGGCTGGTTTCTCTGCGTGAGGTCAAAGCTGAGGCCCACATATGCCTCGTGTGTGAATGTGTGTGTCTGACCTGGAAAGGTTGGCGGCTGGGGTGGGGGATGGCCAGCAGCACACATGGTCTGTTTGCCCCTTATTAAGGTCAGGTGCCTAGACAACGCCAGAAAGCACACTACTAACTCCTTTCTTGCCTAGAGAGTTTTCTGAAAGGGGATTTTAGACTCCCCCCCCCCCAAAAAAAACACACACAAACCATGCCTGGAATAAAGAAGTCAAGTAATTGGCATGAACACAAATACACAGCAGGTAAAACCAAAGAGGGTCAGGGGAGACCCCAGGGCAGGGAGGGAGGGAGCTGGGGAATCGGAGAGTCTCTCCTAAGACCCAGGACACTCCACTGATGAATCTGGTGGCAAGTCAGCCTTGCTTTCAAGTCTTTGCTCTTCTTCCCCCCACCCCAACTGATTTTTTTCCAGGTCTCACAGTGACCTAGTCACCAAACACAGGCATTTCTTCGTCCTTAAGAGAAATGACACGGGCTTCCAAGTAATAGATGTAAAGGACGCCAGATTTCTTTTTATCATTAATTGTAAACGTGCAAAATACCTGCTGATACTTCACTTTAGAAGAATGTAATTGGCAAAAAGGAAAAACGAAGAAAAAAGAGGCGGCCGATGAATAGATAATAGATCTTTAACCACCAATAAACAGAGAGCAGCGCCAGCAGCCTGGGGGATGTGATCATAATTATGCCGCTGCGAGAGCCAATGGGGACGAGGGAACCCGGTCCTAAAATCATCCCAAAACTGAAGGCGAGCTCGAAAATGCGGACACGGCCTGGAACCGGAGATGCGATCTGCAATCCCTAGTTGCGAGCCCCGGGTTTGCACAGCAACCCGTCCGTGGGACGACAGATGGCAGAATAATAAGAGAAATAATAACAACAACAATAATAATAATTAATAACAATGACAACAACAGTAACAACATAATAACAACAACGGAACGATAATAGTAGCACCGCATCAGCCTCTCCCCTGACCTTGGACTCCTGGTCCCAGATATTACAGAAGGAACTGTTTTTGGACAGGAGGTGAGTGAGCACTCTCCCAGAGAGATAAAGAGAGAGCCTGGCGCGAGTCGGAAGCCCACCGCCCCGGCTGGGTCGTCGACTCCCTTCTCAACTTACAAATGAACAAGGCGGGTCACGGATCGCAGAGGCTGCGACCCTGGGACCTAGAGACTACGCGTGGTTGGAGGACCCTCACGGCCAGGCTCCCTCCTCACCTAGGAAACTGCCCGGAGTTTCGCCGTGGGTGGGGATTCGTATAAGCCAAGGGCTCCGTTAGCCCTCGTGCGGAACCAACCTGTGCCGCTTACCCTCGCGGTGCTCCGGGGGCAGCAGCGGCGGAGCGCTCGGTGCGAGGAATCTGCACGACTGTCTGTCCGTCTGTCTGTCCTACCAGCTCGGACTCAATAGGCTCGGGATCCAGGGGGCCGCAGCGGAGGCGGCGCCGGCCCGGGACTCTGCAGGGACCGGGGTGCCCCAGAGGGAGTGGTAGTGGTGGAGGAGGCGGTGGCTGAGCCGCAGGAGGTGGGGAAAGAGGAGGAGGAAGAGGAGGAGGAGAAGGAGGAAGAGACGAAGCCAAGGAAGAGGAGGAGGCGAAAGAGGAGGAGGCGAAGCCGCAGCAGGCGCGGCGGGAGCGAGTGAGCTGGGAGCGCGGGGCGAGGGCGCGGTGAAGCCGGTGGGTCGGGCGGGCGCAGGAGGCTCGGCCGAGGCCGCGGCGCCGACTCCGTTCCACTCTCGGCCGGGATCCAGGCCTCCGGGTTCCCAGGCGCTCGCCTCCCTCTGACGCACTTTAAAGAGTCTCCCCCCTTCCACCTCAGGGCGAGTAATAGCGACCAATCATCAAGCCATTTACCAGGCTTCGGAGGAAGCTGTTTATGTGATCCCCGCACTAATTAGGCTCATGAACTAACAAATCGTTTGCACAACTTGTGAAGAAGCGAACACTTCCATGGATTGTCCTTGGACTTAGGGCGCCCTGCCCGCCTTTTGCTGAGGAGAGAAAACTTTTTTTTGCCTCCCCCAAGAAACTCCCCCCTCCTCCCTGTCTCTAACTCCGATCCCCCCACGCCACCTCGCAAAAAAAAAAAAAAAAAAAAAAAAAAAAAAAAAATTACCCCAATCCACGCCTGCAAATTCTTCTGGAAGGATTTTTCCCCCCTCTCTCCAGGTTGGGCGCGTTTGGTGCAAGATTCTCGGGATCCTCGGCGTTGCCTCTCCCTCCCCTTCCCCCCTCCTTTCCTTTTTCCTTTCCTTTCTTTCTTCCTTTCCTCCCCCCACCCCCACCCCCACCCCAAACAAACAAGTCCCCAATTCTCGTCGGTCCTCGCCGCGGGCAGCGGTCAGCGGAGGCAACGCGCCGCGGTCGCCAGGAGCCGGGAGCCGCGGGCGCCCGCTCCTCGGCGCAGCATGTTCCAGCCGGCGCCCAAGCGCTGCTTCACCATCGAGTCGCTGGTGGCCAAGGACAGTCCCCTGCCCGCCTCGCGCTCGGAGGACCCCATCCGTCCCGCGGCGCTCAGCTACGCCAACTCCAGCCCCATAAACCCGTTCCTCAACGGCTTCCACTCGGCCGCCGCCGCCGCCGCCGCCGGCCGAGGCGTCTATTCCAACCCGGACTTGGTGTTCGCCGAGGCGGTCTCGCACCCGCCCAACCCCGCCGTGCCGGTGCACCCGGTACCGCCGCCGCACGCCCTGGCCGCCCACCCCCTGCCCTCCTCGCACTCGCCACACCCCCTCTTCGCCTCGCAGCAGCGGGACCCGTCCACCTTCTACCCCTGGCTCATCCACCGCTACCGATATCTGGGCCACCGCTTCCAAGGTATGTGCCACGTCGCGGGGCTGCAGCGCGCTGCATCCCGCACTGCCCTGGGCCTGTTCGGGTGGGCACTTGACAAGGCCTGGGCGGAGGTTCCTCCCGCTGGCCCGCCCGCGCGCCCTGTTCGCAAGCCCGGAGGCGAGGAGCCGGGCACGGTGTTGGTCCCCAGTCTCCAAAGCTGCGGCCGGTTTGGGCGGCTGGCCTCCGGCCGCTTGACCCTTTAAAAAGGGCGAGACAGAGAAGTTGTCCTCGAGTGCTTTCGGAGGGAGGTAGGCTGGGACAGCCTGCCCTGGTTGCCAGCCGCCACGGAGTCCCGGAGCCGCGGGGTTCCAGGCTCTGCGCCTCCTCGGCGATGCCCTCGCCGCCCTGGCTCCGAGGGGCGCGGACGAGGCCCGGCCGCCAGGTTCGCCTTCGATTGCGTTCGACACTGTTCGCCACCCACTCCGCGCCCCTTCAACCTACACCCGTGACTTTTCGGTCTCCGACATTCTTCGAGCGGCGCTCCCGGAGCAAAGTCAGGGATTTTTGTTTTTTTGTTTTTTTTTTTCTTCCTGTTTTTTTGGAGGCCCGGGGAGGGGCGGGAACCGCGCGGGTTGAAACCTCCGGAGCTCGACACTCTCGCCGGGACCGACTCAACTCGGGCGCCGAGCGGCCGCGGCGGGAAGGCAGGTTCGATCTGGTTTTTGTTTTTTGCTTTTTTTTTTTCCCTCTTAAAAGAAATGAACCGAATCAGGAGACGGGCTGGAGGGGAAGATCTGTTTGGATGTTTCCCTCTCCTGCTATTATTTTACGTTTGTTTGTTTTTCCTCTGGGTGGGGGTGGGAGGAAAGTTAAAACTCCAGGAAAAAAGGAGAGTAATTAGTTTAGTGATCGGAACCGGGAAAAGACCTACCTCTCGCGGCCGCCGATCAATACTCAGCGGCTTGTCCATTCATTAACCCTTTGCGTTCCCGCCTGAACCTAGAATCAAGTAGGTGCCACCCCCTAATTTAACAAACAAAACAAATGTTCACCCTTATTCCCGGACCAGATTTGACTCCATTCCCGCCTGTACCGTGGTTAGTTTTTCTTTGTTTGGGCTTTTAGTGAATCAATTTCCCACCCTATTGAGTGAACCCGAAACTCTCTATCTTTGCTCGCAAAGTTTAGGGCTCCCTTTCCTCATTCTCTGCCAGCCACGCTCTTGGTCTCCACACCAAGAGTAGCAGGCCCGGAGTAGCAGGGCTCTACCGCGGCCGCGGACAGTCCCCTCGGGTGCCGGCAGCTCGCGAAACCCCGGGTTTCGATCCCCTCACTCGCGTCTCCTAGTTCTCCGGAGCCGGGCAGCGGGGGATCGGGGTCCTCACGAGGCAGCTGCGGCAGAAGCCAGGAGCACCCGCCCGCGAGATTTCGGTCCCAGCCGGGCAGCAACTACACATCCGGCCTCTACACTTTCCCGGAGGGGAAAGACTTAAATACATAATTTAAAAATAAGTCCTTGAGAAAACTCTGGATAGCGTCCCGCCACCTCTCCACCCCTTGTCAAAGTTCCTCGACAGGTTAGAAAGAAAAGAAAGCCGTTTCTTTGGGTCGTGGGCGACAATCCCTGGGCGGGTCCCTGCTGCCCCTTCCTGTGCTCCAGGCTCCGGGAGCGGAGGTAGTGAGGCCCGCCGCGCCAGGGCGGCTGCGAAGCCGGCGGAGGTCCGGAGCCTGGAGACTGGCCCCACCTGGGCAGCTGCGGGGTGGATGTCACAGTACAGCCCGGACTGCCCGGGCCGGGCAGCTGGACTAGTGTCCTCTTCGCGCGACTCCAGAGGGCCTGGGCCCCAATGGGCAGAGCCGCATGGTCGTGGTACACGAAGGCCCCGAGCGCGGTGCCCCGGCTCGGGAGAAGCGTGCGGCCTTGGTCAGGGTGGCCCCTTCAAACGGACTTCTGCTGTGTCCCCCACAGGGAATGACACAAGCCCCGAGAGCTTCCTTTTGCACAACGCGCTGGCCCGAAAGCCGAAGCGGATCAGAACCGCCTTTTCCCCTTCCCAGCTTCTGAGGCTGGAACACGCCTTCGAGAAGAACCACTACGTGGTGGGCGCCGAGAGGAAGCAACTGGCGCATAGCCTCAGCCTCACGGAAACTCAGGTGAGCCGGGCCCAGGCGCAGCGACCCCACCCCAAATCTCTGGACCCTGACAGCTGGCACACAAGTGCGGAGCTCAGGAGAGGGACTCCGGCAAAAAGCCTGAGAGCTGGTTCCACGCCCCCCACTCAGGATGTATGTTTCCAGGTGCCAGGCTTCCTTGATCTTCAAGAAGGGACTGTAAGAGCCTCCCCGCCCCAGGCTCTGGGGGGGATGGCATGGGCCACTTCTGTCTTCTGGGCATGCCTTGCTTGCAGCTCCTAGCTAAGACACCTCTGCACTTTTGGTGAGAGTCTGAGGACCCCGCTGGGGTCCAGGAAGAGAGAGAAAACAGCGGGGTGTGGAAGTCGAGGCTAGAGAAGGCTGGAAATGGGTAAAGGGAGAATTCTGTGCTACTGCGGGCCCAGGCCCACACCGACAGCTCCAGTTACTCCCCTTGAAGGGATCGGGAGAGTCAGACTGTGGAGGCCAGGCATCCTGGGTGCGTCCCTAAGTCAGAGCAACAGAGCTGGAAGGCTGCAGAGAAAGGCTGCCTCTGGGGACAGACCCTCCCAGCGCAACAGGGTCCCGTGGCGGGCCCGGTTCTGGCCTGCCCCAGGGCGCAGAGGGGGCTGAAGGCTACAGTAGGCGCTACTGTACGCGGAGCTGCAGGGCGGGGTCAGAGTTCTTTGCAAACAGTAACGTTTTCGGGCAGATTAAGTTGTAACACTTTTTCTGGGAGGCGCAAAGAGGTCGAGGCTTTTGTTTTAAAACGTCCCCCCCCCCGGACAAAACCTAGGAGGGCCTCGCGGGTTGATGCGGGGCCTGCACAAGGAGCGGCCGGGCTGATTTCTCCTGGAGAGTCAAGGCGGCGGTGGTCTTTGTCCGCCTCGCTGCCCACGCTGCCTGCAGTCTTTGTGTGCGTGTCAAGCTCCGAGCGCACGGACGCGCGCCTTGGGCGAGCGCCGGGGAGAAATGAACCGTCCTCCCCCTCAATTAGCAAACTCAAAGGAAATTAAACTCAGCCTTGTTGCCGCTCGGCTTTTTCATGGGGCGCTTTGGGGGACTGGGGCATTTGGGGAGAGCAGGCTGGGACCTGGGCCCGACGTCTCAAAGGAGGGAGAGGAGCAGACCTCAGAGGCCTGGGGTGCTGCTGTCAGGATAGGACAAGCGGAGGGGGCGATGGGGGACACGGTAGTTGCAGTCACCACCATTTCCCTCACCTGTACCTCACTAGTGGAAAGCTTGGGCAGTGTTACTGTCTGGGCTGGTTGCTGAATGGGGCCTCACCACCCAGCTTCTCCAGGGCGATTGCAGCCCACTCCTGTCTCATTGCTCCCTAGACTTCCAGCAGCCGCTCTGGGAGGGCCAGGCCGCCCTGGTAGGAAGTGATGCGACCAGGGTTGGGGGTTGGCCCTGTCCTGTCCTGGGGCTCATCCGGAGAGGCAAAAGGGGGCCGGCTCTCCCTCTCTTCTCTCCTTTCTCAGTTCCTCTTTCTTCCCCTGTAGCCCGAGGTCTTTCGGAAGCTTTCACTTTTGAGCCTCTGTTACTAACTGTAAAGGGATAGCTGGGTTGGTCCGCAGGCCCACTGCCCCTCCTGCCTTCTTTCCACACCTTCCTACCACCCACTGCTGCTCACCTGCAAGAGTTCTGGGCAAGGAGGAGGAAACTCAGGCAGAGCCTGACTGCCTAACCAGGGCCCAGGCCTTGCTGAGGAGGCACTATATTTAGGCAACGCTTGGGAAACCGGCAGAAAATAGAAAGCACATTGGGCCCTGCAGGAAACTGCAGCAGCTGGAGTGAGGTCTTTCCTGCACTGGCTAGGTAGAGGGAGTTAGGCACATATCTCTATTTTTCCTTACTTATTGTTTTTATTGGGGTTTCCTATGGTTTGCAATGCTTTTGCTCTCAGCAGAATGTGGGTATCCGGTGCAGGGCAAGGTGAGAAGGGGTGCTGTGCGCTCTGGGCTCCCTGGCCTGGGGAGAGGGCCACAGGAGGGCCCAGGGTAGGGAGCCAGGCTTCCCATCCGCCCTGGTCTAGGAGCTCTGCTCGCTGAGGGAGGCCATGGTGAGGCTGGTCCTTAGGAGACGGGGCTGGGGTGCTGGACTTGCGCGGTCTCAGACCGGGTTTGAGCCCCGTAAGGCAGAAGAGGTAGGAGGGCGCTGTGGAGGAACTAATGCGCCCTCTGCCTCTGGCCCACAGGTAAAAGTATGGTTTCAGAACCGAAGGACAAAGTTCAAAAGACAGAAGCTGGAGGAAGAAGGCTCAGATTCGCAACAAAAGAAAAAAGGGACGCACCATATTAACCGGTGGAGAATCGCCACTAAGCAGGCGAGTCCCGAGGAAATAGATGTGACCTCAGACGATTAAAAACACAAACCGAATCCCACAGAAACGGACAACACGGAGCAAAACAGAGACAGAGAGAGAAGGGGAAGAAGAAGAAAAAAACTACAAAACAAAAACAAACCGCACACACACATTCACCGAGAAGGGGAGAGGGAGTCAGAGAGAGCAGCGGCACATCCGCAGACCTTGGGCAGCGAGGGCGCAGGGTCCTGATCCCAGCCTGCGCCGAGATGGCAGAGGACCGAGGCTCCTTGATCAACATGCAACCCTTGTCTAAAGAGGCAGTTGTATGAGAGAGAGAGAGAGAGAGAGAGAGAGAGAGAGAGAGAGAGAGAGAGAGAGAGAGAGAGAGATCCAATTGTGGCAAAGCCGAAGCGCTCTGACAAGGGGAGCTGTCAGTCAAACACCAAACCAGCGACACAAGATGATTGGCAGGTATTCCGTTTATCACAGTCCGATTTTTTTTTTTTTAAAGATAATGAAAAAAAGGAAAAAACCCAACCAGGCACAGGACTTTTTTATTTTGCACTTCGCAGTGTCCCCCCCATCTTTAAAACTAATTAATAATAATAACGATCGAAATTCCGTATCCAGCCCCATCCCACACCTGTTCAAAAACTTGAATTGCATGTAGCAGTTGTTGGGCGAATGGTGTCTAAAGACAGAAAATGAATTGTAATTTTCTTTTCTTTTAAAAGACAGGTTCTGTGTGCTTTTTATTTTGATCTTTTTTTCGAGAAATGTGCAGTTTGTAAACACTTTTTGATACCTTCTGATGTCAAAGTGATTGTGAAAGCTAAATTAAGTAGGCTCAGCAATAGTGGTCCTCTTACAGAGAAATAGGGAGCTGGATGAGGGGCTGGGGGTGACGGGGGTGGGGGAGGGTGTCCACAAGAGGAGTCAGGACTTGTGCTGGAAAAAACAAAACAAAACCTACCTAAATTAATTCTATTTCTTGGACATTCCCTTTCCTAACATCCCAAGGCTTAAAACCACGAAGTAAACTCCTTTTAGTGGTTGGAGATATTGGCAAGTTCAACCATTCACCGTAAAGGCCATTCCAAACTTTAAATCTATCTATTGCAAAATCCGAAGGACTGTAGTTAGCGGGGATGATAAGTGTGGCCAAGGACACAGCGGCAAGTTTTCAAGCACTGAGTTTCTATTCCAAGATCATAGACTTACTAAAGAGAGTGACAAATGCTTCCTTAATGTCTTCTATACCAGAATGTAAATATTTTTGTGTTTTGTGTTAATTTGTTAGAATTCTAACACACTATATACTTCCAAGAAGTATGTCAATGTCAATATTTTGTCAATAAAGATTTATCAATATGCCCTCAGAGTAGTCGTCTTGGGAAATTGAAGTGAATTTTTTCTAAAAAAAAAAAAATGTATCTCCATAATTTGAGTGTGGTCTTTCCCCAACTAGGCTCAAGAAATCCAGCCTCCCCACCCACAAAAGGGCCAGACTGATGGAATCTTGGGCATTTTAAAGAGAGATGAGGGAGGAAAAGGGAGAGGATTAGGAAAACTTAAGTCCTTCAGAAAAGGGATGGAAGAAAAGTTTTTCCAACTAGACCTTTGCCCATTGCTAGGCCTACTGAGGGAGTTTAGTTTGAACTGTAGGTTAAAAATGACTACTTCTCTTAACCTCTAGTTATTTAAAAAAAATCTAGACATATAGTTATGCATTGAAGAATATTCCTCCAGGATTGGGGAAAACATCTAGCAGAATCAGAATCCTGGGACTTTTAAACTGTGTGTCTAACTTTAAACCTCAAAGTACAAGTGTCTCTGTATCTCTCTTTCCTCTTCCTTCCTTCTTTCCTTCCTTTCTTTTTTCCTTCCTTCCTTCCTTCCTTCCTTCCTTCCTTCCTCCCTTCCTTCCTTCCTTCCTTCCTTCCTTCCTTCCTTCCTTCTTTCTTTCCTTCTTTCCTTCCTCTCCCTCTGTCCCCAATCTGCCAAAGGTGATGAAGCAAACCCAAGCACCTCAGCAGCCTTATAAGGCAAGCATTCTGAGAAACCTCTGATTCTTAATTTTAACATTAAAGAAAAAGTTGTAACTAGTGTTGGAGGAAACTTAGCTCCCCCCTCGCCTTCCCCCTTCTGGGGGTACGAGGTTGTTTTTGCATGCTTCATTTGCTTCTTATCCTGATAGGCTGCATTAATCAGTTTTATTTCCATTGATAGAGAAACCTCGTCTGTTCTGTTCGAGCTACAAAGCGTCCTGCGAGCTTTTGTGAAAGTGCAAATCAGTTTAAGCAATTATCATACCAGGAATATGAAGGGGAAAGAGAAGGCCTTGCCCAGTGGTCTCCTTTAATCTCTTAATCCACGGATCCAGGGGGGCTGCCTGGACATAATTTAGGACAATCTCCCCACCCTTTACACCGTGATAAGGCCAAGTTACAATGCAGGGCAAAAATACAAGCTTTGTTAACATCCTGCCTTGAAAAGTTAAGATTAGACATTCTGTGCACGTGTGGGGACTATAGGGCACTATGGAAATTTTTCTTTTTTTCCTCCCTTCCTCTCTTCTAAAGTGCAATTCATTCTTGGACTCGCTCCCTCTTTTTTTTCTTTATCTCTGCCTGTCTCTCCTTTTATCTCTGTCTCTGTTTCTCCTGAGAACCTTGGCTATTCGAGGTGCATTTCCACGCAGAGTCCTCTGGGAAGGTGTGTATGTTGTGGGGAGACTCCGGTGCAGGAGGATGCTGGGGTGAGAGGGGGCCGCCTCGGGGGACCCAGGCTTGTCTCGCGAAGAGACAGGTGCTTCCCTGGGTATTCTGGAAACTCCAGTGGGGTTTCCAGCTGCTTTGACAGTAAGACCTCCGTGACCAGTGGCTGTCCAGTGCTTTGCCGGCACTACCACAGGACCGCATTCCTTTCTCCAAACAAGTTACCTTTCCTTCTACCCACGTCCCCAAACCCCGAATGCCTCAAACACGGAGCACAGACCTGTTAAAATTCAGACTGACCTTTCCAGAAGAAAATTTCCCATCTTGATGAAAGGCTTATTTCTGCAGGAACCATATACCTTTTTTTCTTAAGTACGAGAAAAGGGGGACGATGACAAAGATTTTTTTTGTTACCGTCCTATGTAGTGTAACAGCAATAAAATCATCAGAGAATACTATTAGCTTTGAAAAAAAAAACCTAAAAGCTTTATTACAAACCAAGCTTTGAAAATAGGGGGGATTAGGCGGCTGAAAGGGTCCCACAATGGTAGGAAGAAAAGGTTTCATGCTAATGAGGTTAATGCCCTTTGTATCTCAGGCCTCCACATCTTCATTACGCGCTATCTCCGGCTGCACCAAGCGGCTCAGAGGGCCGCAATCCACTCCAACGCCCCCCTTCCCGGCCCAAAGAAGGATTTGATAGCGGCTCTGTTCAAACTAGATAATTATATCTTTTCAAGTCGGAATTAAGATAAAGAAAGTGAAGCAGAGGCGGCTCGCCTTGATCCACTGCAAACAAATTTGGCGCACTTTCGAGTCCTTCCCCCGCCTCAAAAAGGCAGGACAGTCAGCTTATTAGCCGCTCGTTTGCTTTATTAATTCATCTATTTAAAGTGGCAGGATTAGAGTGTCTAATGTGGACGCGGGTTGCCGCGGCACTGAGGAATATAAATATTTGCGAGATGCCATCCCATGATGACTATCTGGGCGCGGGGCATAGGGCAAGGTGCGGGGTGCCTGTGCCTTGCGACTGCGTCCCCTTCACAGTACGAGCGTGCAGGGCCGGAGCCTTTTGGGTAAGGGGTGTGTAAAAGCTGTGTGCCCCAGGCCTGGGTCCTCTCTCATGGTACATGGGTGCCAGGCCTGGATGCCCCTGGCAGGGCTCTGTGGGCATCTGCGCTCCTGTGTGAACATGGCGAACCGCACGCATGTTACTTTGTGTCCTACCGGTTACCCCAATGGAGATGTAGGTTACACTTTTCAGCCACCTCCAGCTCCCTTGTTGATTACTTGTGGGCCTTCCCTGTGCGTTGCCCTGTGCCAAATGGATGTGGAGAGACGAGAGGCGTGGGTTCTCAGTTTGCATTTCCCTGAGAGGGTCAAACCGAGTGTCTAATGCCTGTGTGCCCTGGCTACGTTCTCCTTCCTGCGACGTACACGTGGGTTCAGCGTGCGTTTCGCATTTGGGATCCTGTTCCTCCGCGCCGCCAGGGCCCCGGGAGGCGGGGGCGGGGACTCAAGGCACCAGAAACTACTCCGGTAGGCGAAACCTTGGACCCCCGGTCAGTTTCCCCTTTCTCCCTCTCGTTCTGGGTGTCGGGTGCCCCCAGCTCCCTCCGACTCTGCTCCTGGCAGCCAAGCCGAGCCGGAGCGGGAGCGTTGGCGGCGTCCCGGAACCTGCCAGGCCACTTTTGTGCTAGGGGCGGATTGTGGCAGGCAGAGAGACGCGCCAAGCGGGCCAGACAGAAAGGGGGCTCGGGCCTGCGCGCGGCCTTGAGAACATCGGCTCCTCCCCATCCCCGCCTCGAGTCTCAGGAAACAAAGTCTCCAACGCGCGGGCCGATTGGGGAGGGACTCGGCGTCTCGGAGGCCTTGCCCAGGGCCCTGCCCCACGGTGGGGGCATCTGGGCTGGGCTGCCCTCTTGGGCGCAGTTGCAAGTCGGAATAAGGGTGTGGATGTGAGTTAGGGTGAGACTGCTTGGGTGCCTGCATAGGTTGAGTGTATGAGTTAGGCCTGTGAAACAGTTGTTTGTGTGGAGATGTAATTGTGTGTCTGGGCCAGGACGTAAATCAGGAAGTATAGGTGCTAATTGTGCTAAATGCAAGAGGTAGAGGCTGGAGAGGCCAGTGCTACTTATGTGGATTGTGAGAATGTGTCAAGGTGTCCAGTTTTCCTTGTGCATCTAGATTGTACTGAGTGAAGACAAAAGTGTGCAGTTGTGTGGCTGTAACTAGAGTGCCTACAAAGGTGTAGAAGTGCACTTGTGTATAGAATTTGGGTGCTGGTGTCCGGTCGCGCAGTGCGTATCTGTGAGTCCGGCTGTAGTAGATCTCAGACGATGGGAATAGCTTCAGCCAGTGTGTGACTCCGGGAACATTTCTCCGTGTTTGGGTGGGGGTCCCCGTGGGACGGCGCCCCTGCCCGGCACCCGCGCACCATTTGTGTGTTTCGGATCTAGGCGTGTGTGTGTGTGTGTGTGTGTGTGTGTGTGTCTAGTGAGGAGGCCTGGGTTCGAGTATTGTTCCCGCAGCGCACCACTCACTCCAGAGTTTGGCAAACAACAGCCATTTTTTTTGTAACTGCATTTTTCTAGGCTGGTCTTTATTATTCCAGCAATCAGCGTCGGATTTACTTGGTGCCGCCTCAGAGCAGCCGCGGGCTGGGCAGGAGAGGAAACCGGCCCACAGCGTTGGGCCGCGGGTCCCGGAAGCAGAGTTGCGGGTCCGCACGCGCGCTTGGTCCGCAGCTCTGCTCCCTGTCCCACAGCTCGACCACCAGTTTACCTCCCCAAACCAGCCTCGTAGCAAGAGGGAAGTGGGAGTTTTGAGAACCCGCTGACCTCAGCCGTGACCTCGCTCAGGGAGGCGACTTCTCCCGGCGCGATCCTGTACTCCTGAAAACCCGAGGCGGTGCCACGCTTGCAAACGAAAGGTCCATTCATCAGCCGCGCCCCAGCGTCTAATTGGCCTTTTGTTCATTACTGCCTGTTTCCCGACTTGGGGTGGCGGGACTTGGGAGGGCCCCAGGGCTGCAAGTAGGGGTGCCAGGCGCCTTGAGCTGGGGTCTGGGGAGGGCAAAGGCACGTCTCACTCCTCCGAGGGGGCGACAGAGCGCTCGAAATATCGCGCCCACGTGTGAGGATGCTCGGCAGGAGGCTGGTCTCCAAGTGTCCGGGCAGGATCTTCCGAGCTGCGGAGACTCAAGGCGTCGTCCCTGCCTCGCCTCCATCTGTGTACTGAGCCACCTCTTTTCTCCACACCTTCGGGATTTCGGACCTGCCTGCCTTCCCCTCCCAAGTTTCGGGCCCAGGCGCTGGCCTTGGCGCGGGGTTGGGCTCACGTCCTGCCTTTCTTCGTGCTTCGTGTTCATTCTCCCTGGTCTCGCTGCCTACCCTACAGAGACTCTGGGTGTCCCCTCTCTAGGCATCAATGAGGCACGCTCGTGGGGCCAGCACGCTGCCTCGCTGGGGGGGGGCGGGAATTGAGAGAATTTTTTGATCCTGCAGGGAGGTGGGAGTTGCTCTTTTTAGGGATGGGATGGAGGAAGGAGCCCAGCCCTCCATCACTCTAAATTCGACCTCCTCGTCCCAGTCAAACCTCACTTTCCTGCTCCCAGTCTCCCACCCACTGTCCAAATCAAGCCTCCCGGTCCCCCTCTCTACCGCACACCTATTAACCCTCTGCAAACCGTTGGAGGAGCTTGAGAGAAAGCCCAGGGGTAAGGTTTCCTCTCCCAGAATAGCCCAGAGGCAAAGACGCACCTGAAGGGCCTGGGAGGTGCCTGGGATGGGGATGAGGTCATTTGGAAAATGGTCCAGGAGGCCCCCAGCCCCACGACTCTCTCTGTACCCGGGAGGACCGGCTTTGCCTGGCAGTGGCCTGGCTGCCAGGTATCTCCAGACTCTCTGCTCAACGGGGCCCCAGGCTGCCCCTGTCCCCAGCCTGCGCGGGCCCTATATATAGCATAGGTCTCCATGGCCCTCTGCTGGACCCTGACGTCAGGAAAACTTGATCTTGCCTGCTTCGCTCCTGCTTCTGAAACTGATCCTTGAAATGAGAGAACAGACTCTACACAATTCCCATGGCCTTGACATAAGGTACAGCGATAAATATACACCACTAATGAGCAATTACCATATAATCACCTTCCAATTAGCTCGCATAATGATGAATTAAACATTCTAGCAGGCGGGATTAGGTTTCTTACTTTGTATATTATTTACGAAGGCTATAGCTTCTGCAAAGAACCAAATATCAAATTAGATGGGGAATTTTCACTTGGGGGTAATTATGCATTCAGGCCAGCGGCTGTGTTCTGGTCACTTGTCAAATGCGGCCTCCTGCAAGGTACTGACCAGTTCATTTGGGCGTTTATTTTTCCCGTTTCTTCCTCTCTCTTTAGGTCGCAATTGCCTTTCTTTTCCCTTTTTACCACCCTGGCCCGCGAGGTCGGAGGCTGGGGGGGAGGTATAGGGGGTGTAGGCGGGGTTTGGGAGGGGACCTCAGTCTCTAAAGGGAGGGTGCAGTGTGTACCTGAGGCCCTCCCTCCCAGCGCTTGTACCTCGGGTCCTGCCAGCTCTGGCCAAGGGTTCCCTTCCTCTCTGGGACCAGAAGGACTCTCTGGGTGTATCCCAGGGCCTGGGAGCCGTTAGAACATTTAGAGAACAACCGCACCAGCTCAGTGCTACTACTGCGGAGCTCCGGGCAGGGCACCTGCCGCCTGCCCTCAGCGGGCGGTGCCGGCCCTCCCATAGGCCTTCTCCCGGCCTCAGTGCGGTCTATTCTGATTTTTACCCCCACTTTCACCCCAGTAATGGGGAGAGAAACCGTGCGTGTGTGTTTGTCAGGGTGGGAGGGGGGATACTGAAACAAACAACAAACCTACGCTCCGTTCCACCCGCAGCCACCTCTCTTGTTCGGAAATGAATTTTGGCAAGAGATTAGCTTCTAATCTGATCTAACGCTGCTGACATTTGGGTAGAAGATGAAAATGGCAGCTCAATTTCACTCAGAAACGGGGTCACTTAGTGGGGCTTCGCTCTGCTCCCCAGAGAATGTGGATGCCCCTCCCCCCTCTGCCTTAAACCAGAGGAGCTGGCAGAGCTGGGGGTGGGGATAGAAGGGACTGCCCATCCCCCCACCTCTGGGCAGTGGGTGCCCCTGGGACTGGACCCTGCTCTGTCCTAGGAGGCTGGACTGAGGGTGTGAGCTGGCTCTTTGCCTTCAAGCCCCCCTTTTTAGGGCACTTTGCTTGAGCAGAGGTGGGTGCTCCTTGGCCCCAATCCAGGACTCTTTATGCTGTTGAGCCTCTTTCTTGTGGGCAGGCTCATGGAAGGTAAAAAAGTTTCAGGAGTCATCAGACAGTGAGGTCATTAAAGTTGGGTGTCCTAAGGCCTGCCTGGTGGTCGTTTCCCTGTGCTCTCTGGGCAAGTAAAATTGCCCCTGGGGGCTGGGTGGTTGGACCCTGCAGCCTTGTCAGAGGGTCTGGTTTATTTAGAAACCATGGCTCTGAACACGGCCTCTCCTCTATTTGGCTCCAAGAGGCTGCAAGGTCCGGAGAGGTAAGACCCAGGACTTCCTGGAGTCAGAGCTTCCCGCCCCCTCGCCCCTCCCCACCCGCCAGTCACCCACATACCCACTGTAGACCAAAGAGGTGGTTAAGCTCCTTTCATGGCTACTAGTGGCCCCCACAGTGCCTGGCCTTTTCCGCCTTTCCCGGCAGCTGGGACTGTGCGGGCAAGAGAGGATAGGTGTCACTTTTAGGGTGGGTGGGGGAAACATGAGGGGGACATGCCTGATCACTGGATCCTATTTCTTCTTCTTTTTTTTTTTTTTATTATTGGAGAATGTTGGGCAACAGTGTGTTTTTACAGGATGTCAAATCGTTGTTTTTTCAATCTCGTTGTGGGGGTGTGTGCAGCTCACTGGCCCATGTGGAACTCGAACCAGCGACCTTGGTGTTATGGTGTTATGAGCACCGCGTTCCCGCCACTGAGCCAACAGGTCGCCCACTGGCGGCTCAGCTCCAAGCTCAAGCTGTTGTTTCCAATCTAGTTATAGAGGGCACAGTGCACTGGTCCATGTGGGAGTCAACTGGCAACCTTGTTGTTCAGAGCTTGCCTTCTAACCAACTGAGCCATCGGCTGCCCCCTGGATCCTAGTCTTGAGGCTGGTTTCCTGGGGGTTCAGGGTGTCACCGTCAGCCCAGACCAAGGACAAGCTGAAGAATCTGTGCCTGCGTCCCTGGGAGTGGACATGCTAAGGAAGAGTTTTGTGCCTGAGTGTGGCCATGTACTTTGCATGCTGGGGTTGCAAGTGCACAAGTGGTGACACCTGAATGTGCCTGCACAGAATGTAACTTCTAGCATGTGCATCACACACGTGGATGTGTAAGTGTGCACATGGCCCTGGTGTCGGGACTCTGTGGCCCATACTGTGCCTGCAAAGCTTAGGAAAAGGCATCTTTTCTTCCTGGTGGCTGGTTACCAGGAGAGTAAAATGTGCACTGAATTTCAGGGACCCCTCCCCCCCAGACCTCTTAGGCAGTGCACAACCTCTGTTCTGCATTCCTGTGCTCTGGTGGGGATTCTGTGTGTTGGGTGTGATATCACTGAAGGTGACTTTATTATTGTTCTGCCCAGTCCCCCTTCACTGGCATGCACCTAGCTGGGGACTGCTCCCTGTCCCCTTCCAGCCTGGAGGTTTTAGATGCAACAGCCACCACTATCTGCCACCACAAAGATCCTGAATGTTGTGTGAAAGGGTGGTAACTCCAGATACACGTGCGCTTGTGAGTGAGGCTGAGTTGTCGGGAGTCTGTGTGTATGTACCCATGTTTGCCAGAGAATGGCTGTGAACATGTGTTTGTGTTTGTGGGTGACAGCCTGTAAGTGCCTGGGTGACCATAAGTGTGACCACAGCCGGGAGGCATGGCTGAGCTGTGTTGGTGGGGGCTGTGTAAGCGCTAGGGAGTTGCACAGCTAGCTTCTTTGTCCTGGCTCCCCCAGTCTCACAGCGCCCCGTTTGCCCAAGCTGGCTGCCTCCTGAAGGGCTCACCCCACCCTCTTCTTCCCTGTTGCCCTGTCCCTCACTTTAAATGACTGCAATTATGTCTTCCATGAAAAACAGAAGTGGTGTCTAATACTGTAGATCACTTCAAGTGGAAGGCTGCTGCTTCGTTAAGTAAATGATGCCATGTTGATTCAGATGTCACTTTCCCTACTTGTCGTCTAGGGCCAGCACAGAGGGACTTATTCAGCTACAGGGATCCTGCTGCGTGTGGGGGTCACGACTGAAGATTATGGAAAGCCAGAGCACTCTCAAGGCTCCTCTTCTCTGCCCATGTCCCCTGCCACCCACACAAATCTTCAGTTTTTCCAGCTGAAAAGGAGATTGTATTTAGAAAATACTACAACCCTCAGGAGGGTAGAAAAAGAGAGATGGTTGGACCAGTGTGCACATGTGCAACGTGCACATGTGGACTGATGACACAGGTCCTCAAGGTGCATCAGCTCTCCGAACAGGTTTTGTCTGGGCAAGTGCAGTGTAGACCCCAGGAAGAACAGTCTAGATGGGTCACTTGATTCCTGGCCCTGGAAAAGGGCACAGGGAGGGCCAGGAGCTTCTAGGAGTCTGTATCCCGCCTGATGCTCATCTCTGAAGCATGCTCCCCTCCTCTCCCCTTTCTTCCCCTCCCTTCCTCTATCCCTGCACTAGATTGTGGGCCAACCTGTAGGCAGCGGGGGAGTAGCCATTACTTCTGCTCCAAACACCTTCTCTCTCTCTCTCTCTCTCTCTCTCTCTCTCTCTCTCTCTCTCTCCCTCCCCCCCTCCTTCCTTCCCTCCTTCCCTCCCTTCCTTCTTTCCTTCCCTTCTTTCTCTCACTTGTGGGAATTTATCCACAGATTTACTCATTCATGTGAAGTGACATATGCATGAGGTTAAACATTAAGAATTGTTTGCTGTAGGGAAATATTTGAAGCAATCTAAATGTCCATCAGTAGGAGACTGGTAAAATAAATAAATACCCTAAAGTAGGATGTTACACAGCAGTTAAAAAGAATGATGCATAATTTCTGTTCTAAAATGGGAGGATCTCTAGGATATGTAAATGTTCATTGATAAAAGCAAAGAGTGTGTGCGAGGAATATCATGAGTGTAACAGAAATACATAAAAGGTGTGTATATTTGTTAGAAACTCTAGGAGGATGCAAACGACACTGGTAACAGTGGGTCCCACAGTCTTTCTTGAATGTCGTGGCCTGGTTTCTAGCTCCTTCAGCACCTGGCTGCTCCCCTCCAGATGTAACGCTGTCATTCTGAAATGTTGAACGTCTCCTTGGCGATGGGGTTCCCAGAATGGAGCTCCAGGATCCAGGGGGTTCCCTTTAGTTCTAAGTAAAACAGGACACTCCCATCCATGTTCTGGCCACTGTACTTCTGGTAACGCAATCCAAGATAGCATTGGCTTGTTTTTGGCAACCAAGAGTTGGACAAAGTCGTAGAGGTTGGCCAGTCTTTCCCCCGAGTCTTTCCCAGGCACTCCCCATTCCATCAGAATTTGAAGCAAATTGCAGACATAGTATCTTTTCACTAGTAACACATTTAGGATGTATCTGTAGCAGGATTCTTTTAAAAACTTAACCACAACACCATGGTTCTGTAATAATTCTATTCTCTGTGAGGCAATGGCCTGTCCGTCTGCAAATGCTGATGCCTTCCTCCCATTTGGAGAATTTCCTTTCCAAGAAGGTGTGTGTGTGTGTGTGTGTGTGTGTGTGTGTGTTTTTGGGATAACGTAGGTGCCTTCTTCTTCCTTTGTGGGAACCATGGATCTTGAAGTTGCCAGTCTAGCCACATTGCAGACATTAGCAGGGGTCTCAGGAGGGGCTTTGCTCCCTTACTTGGGGCGTTGGTGCCTGTGGGCATATGCCTGTCCCCTTTGGGTACCAGCACCTTTAGGTACTGCTTCCCCAGCTGTGTCCCAGCAAGGAGCACCCATGGGAACCAGGCTCCAGCAGGAGCTACCAGGATAGCTGAGGCAGAACCTGGCAGGGCCATTGTCCCACTCTGGAGTCACCTCCTCTGAGGGGCAGCTGGGGAGGGACCCATCAGGAGGGTCCCCCCACCCTGGGGAATCATTCCAGTTGCTCTCTGAATACCTCCAGATAGACCTTTCTGAGCTTTCTGGCACCCAGGTTGCTTCGATGAAGCAGCTGGCCCAGGGCTGCCTTCCTCTATTCTGGCCTGTCAGGGTCGGAGCCCTGGAACCACCGCCATGGTGCTGCAGCCTCTCCACGCAGAGCTGAGCATGGCTCCTAGTTTCCCCAGGCTGTGGCTGCATTGTTAAGTAGTGTCCCTGGCAAGTAATTACACCCACGGCAGCTCAGTTGCACCCTAAGCAAATTAGGTGCTGATCCGAAGGTGTAATTAAGCAATAGTGAGTGCAATTTAGTAATTACAAGTGCCTTTCCCCACTGGTGCATCCATTGCAGGCCAAAAAAGACCCGCTGAAGGCCTGTTTTGGTCCACGAACTTCCGTGTTCTAAGTCTAGGCAAAGAGATACCTCAGAGCCAACTTCTGTTTGATTTCTATATATTGGGGGAGGACCTTTGGATGTGTCAGGGTGCTAAACATAATTAGCATTCTTTAGGAAGAAAATACACAACAAGCCTGCTATTGTTTTCTTAATTATATGTCTTCTGATGTGAAACAATCCCTTGGTGTTGGTGATGTGTTGATTAATTATCCCAAACAGTTCCTTTTGAAAGTTGGGAAATGTTTCTCTTGACCTCCTTCTCCATTTCAAGGAGCCAACCTCTCGAGTTTCCTCATGAGCATTGCTGTTACCTGTGCTGGAAAGGTGGAGGGAGAAATAGATACCCTGGGCTGTGGTGGGGCCAGGCTGGACTGTGGGCTTTGGGGGGCCCTAGGCCTCAGGCCAGCAGGGTTGGCGGCATGCTAGGCTGACCCCTGGGAGACTGACCTGCAGTTCTCCCATGGGCCCAAGAGGGGAGCGCAGTGGGGGTGGGGTTGGGGGAGGGGGAGGGACACATGCAGGTGAGGATGGAGCAGTTGCTGTGTCTTGTGTCTGGAGCCTCTGAACCCTCCGGCAAAGATGTCCCAGTGACTCGCTGAGCTGTGTCTCCCCACTGTCACCCCCAGGGACCACCCCTCACTTGCTTCCACCCTTGTTTGTGTTTTGAGTTCCCTTGGCAGCCGCTGAGAAGCAGGCTATGGCGAGGCAGCAGTGGGTACAAGGCCTGGCCTGAGATGGTCCACAGGGCTGCAGCAACGGAAAGGGCCTGGGGACCTTGTCAGGTGTGTGGATGATACTGTGGGTGCCGAGAAGAGGGAAGAGGCCACCTCAGAGAGCAATGGGTGTGTGTGTGTGTGTGTGTGTGTGTGTGTGTGTGTGTGTATGGATGTGTACATATAGGTGTGTATGGGTGTTGGGGAAATAGAGCAAGGGCAGGGAGTTTTTCTGCTGGGGTTTCCCTTGAGTTCCGGGTCTCCGTCTTTGCTCATAAGGGCCTAAAATGCCTCCCTCTGCCCCCTCACTGTCCTGTCACACTTCCTTGCCCTTTTAGGGTAGTCTCTAGGCCCTCCACCTCTAGGAAGTCTCCCCATATTTCCCAGCCAGCCCTCTAGGGCCTCTCTCCATTCAGAGCCTGCCATCATTTCCCCATCTTTTGGCCCCAAATAGTTACCTTTCTTTAAGCAGGTAAGTCCAGTCTCTCCAATGGGCTGTAAGAATGCATGTGGGAGCAGGGCTCATCCTCATCCATCTCAGTTGCTCCTCGGTGCCCAGTTCTGGCCAGAGCTGCTCAGTTTTTCCTCCTTTATCTCTCCTACCGCCCTAGCCTCCCTTTTCTCTCTCTCAGCCCTGGCCTTTTTGTGTTTCTTCTTCCCCATCACTTCTGCCTGTCTCTGGGTATCTCTCTGTGGGTCTGTCTTTCTTGCTTCATTAGAAAACATATTTGAGTTAGCCCAAGGGAATCTAATTAAACTTAATTAATGATACATATGAAATATAAACAACTTATAATGTAAAAATAAAATAGTAAAACATCAGTACCATGGAAATCATAAATTAAAGGAGTCAAATTGGCATTAAATCCAAATGTGGATTTAAGATCCTCTGATGATTTCTGTTAGCACTGATAATTATTGAATGTGCTTTGTGCTGAACGCCCAACTTTATGTTCATGATCTCATGTCATCCTTTCAATAGTAACTCAAGAGGCGAGGACTTTCATCCTCCCATTTTATAGATGGAGACTCAGGGCTCAGAGAGGTTCAGAGTCTTGGTGAAGGTCACACAGCCAGTACATGACAGATCAGGGATTTGAGCTGACATGCTGTCTAGCCTTCGACGAGCCCATCTGTAGCCTGTACCAAGGAGTGACAGGCTCAGCCTGGGAAGGAGGGAGAGCTCACCAGGGTCTGCAGCAGTCAGGGGAGCTTTTGGGGAGCAGGATGCTGGGAAAGGTGGAGAGGGAATTAAGAGGAGGGTAACCCTGACCAACCCAGGAATATCAGGAAGTAGATGAGGCGTGATGAGGGACATAATGGAGAGCAGGGGGCAAGCCCAGGCCATAGATCTAGGTTCTCAGAAGTGGGGACGGGGGAGAGCATCCAGAGGGTCCTCAGAGATGAGATCCCTACCAGCAGGGAGGCCCAGGCAGCCCTGACTACAGGAAGCAGAGCCCGTTCCCCCCCTCCCCCACAGCAGGGAGAGGAAAAACAGCCTTGTCTTGGGGACACCTGGCTGCCCCACCGGGCTGGGCATTGGGTTTCAGGAGCACTCTATAACATGCCTGGGGCAGTCCCCTGGGGAGGGGGCTGTGTACCCCTCTCTGCCTGTATCCAGTGCCCTTTACTGGCCGCCCACCAAAAAACTACTTACTTTCCTGAAAGCAAGTGAGTACACAGTACACCTGTGTGGTGTCGGGGGCGCCGGGACAAACAGCTGCTGAATTAAGTGACGACTAAGCTGAGGATGATGGGAGGACAGGGGTGGGGGATGTGAGGAGGTGGATCCAGGAAAAAAGAAGAGAAAGTGTCTTGTCTTAAGGGGTGAGCTGAAAGGCAGGGTTTCCAACGTAGAGGCAGGATCACCTCTCTCCCCGTCTAGGGTGTCAGTCTTGGAAAACCTCTTAGGTGGGTTTAAACACCTTAGCTGAAATCAATGACTTGGGCCAGAGGAGAAGTGGCTAGGAGGTATAGCTGCCGCTGGCTTGGACAGAAAAGGTTCAGACCCTGGTGATTCAGTTATTGTCCATCGTAACCTACTCTCACTCACACCAGCCATTCAGACCTCTGAAGGACTGGCTGTAGCGCCCAGTTTATTCAGCATGAGGAATCTAGTTTCCTATTGTCGTTCAAAGTGCATGTCTACTTCAAGTAACCACTCATTTAGCGGCTGTGTGACCTGCGGCAAGTTTCTCAGCCTCGGTTTCTTCATTCTTCAATGAAGGCAATAATCAAACTTACAACATGGAGTTGCCGTGTAAATTAAATGAGCCTAGCATGCAGTAAGAGCTTAATAAATGCTAGCCACTATTACACTTATTTCTGCAGTTTGGCAAGCAAATGGCTGCCACTGAATTCTCAAGAGTTCAGCTTTCTCTGACTGTGACCTGCTCTCAGAAAGAGTCCATTTATGCAGTGGAATGAGCCCTGCGCTAGAGCCTGGAGACCCTGATTCCAGTTCCAGCTACTTCTCTGATGGCTGTGTGACTTTGGCAAGCCCCCTTCCCTCTCTGGGCTTCAGTTTTTTTCACCTGAGTAGTGAAGGAATTGGACCAAAGGACCTTCTCAGCCTGATAGGTCTGTGATGTTCCGTGGCCCCAGGGAGTGGGGGCTTTAACCCCCTCAGACATTGGCTGGCAGGAGGGATTCTAAGCTGCAGAGATGATTCCAATGGGAAAGGTGATTGGAAAATCTTTCCTCTTAGCATAACTCCCCAGGCCCCTGGTGGGTCTTCGCCTACCCTGCATCTTTGTTCAGAGTTGGGTAGATGACTCATTGCCACGCCCTGAACCGGCTTAACCTGTACATGCACACACAGAGTGCACTCCCCGTGGGCATGAGGACACGCACACATGTGCACACGTAACACATGCGCAGAGCTGCTCCCATGGTCTGTGTAGGAACCACACCCCGGCCCTCACCCAGGTGTGCTGTGTTTGGTGGTTTCAGAACTCCTGGATGTAGCATTGTCAGATATAACAAATAAAAATAAAAATACAAGATGCCCAGATAAATTAGAAAAAGAGCTCTAATGGCTGCATTTTTGTAACTTATTGACAAAAGGACGCCCTGTCAGACCATATAGGATGCAGGCCACATTCAGCAAATGTAGGGTCGTCCTGTGTATACAGGATGCTGACAACCCTATCCTGGGCCCCCCAAGTCTGAGATCACTGGACTGAAAACTATGGAAAATTTCCTGGCTTGGAGACAAGCAGTTCGTCTGCCATGCTTTCAGATTGGGGGTTTGGGGGAAAGGAAGAAAACAAAGGAAAAGTTCCAGGGCAGGGCTTTGTTGGGGGAGGGGCCTGGCTGCGTTGTCTCCCAGAGAGATGATGCCTCTTCCTCCCTCACTGATCAATGCCAGTGGTGCTCACCACTCCATCAGCTGTTGTTTTGGGGGCGGCTGCTATTCTAGGTTGGCACTGACTTAGGGAAATACTACTTTCTCAGGAAGAAGGGAGAGTGGAAAGGACCCAACTCAGACATCATTTCAAACCCAACAGGTGCCTAAGCTAGGAACAGCCTTCTTTCTGATTCTTTGTTCATCAGCCCTCTGAATGGGCAGGAACCCTCCCCACTTTGCAGATGAACAAACTAAGGCCAAGGAGAATTCTACCTGGGCCTCTAGGATGTTTGCTGTGGAGCTAGAAAGAGGCCACTAGTCCCTAGCTGAGCCCAAGCTGGACTGGGCTCTCCTGGCTTGTGGGGCTTCAGCCTGCCCAGGATGGGTGGCAGCTGCAGTTAGTGGGCCTCGCTGTGTGCAGGGCACCAACCAAGCTGTGTGGCAAAGCTGAGGCTTGGGGAGGAAGCATTGGCCAACCTACCTCTCTGCCCTCTCTTTTATCCCCTGGATCAGAACAGAGAGGGACAGGCCTCATCGCAGGCATCTCAGAGGTACGACCTGCCTCCAGTCTCAACACAGGGAATGGTGATGGACATGGCTTTGGGGCCTGCAGGCTTGGGTGCAAATTCCTGCTTTGTTTCTTTCTTTGGGCCAGTCATGGCTCTCTTCTCCTCATCTGTAAAGTGGGAGCAATAGCACCTGATAGAGTTGTTGTGGGATTGAGTTAACACAGGTAACATACTTTCTCCAGTGCACAGCACATAGTCGGGAGTCAGGAGATGATAGTTATTGCTTTATTAGTGCTCATCCAGAGTGAAGCTGTAACTACATTCCTTTCATGCACATGTATGGAGTAGCTTCAATAAACCAGGCACTGTTCTAGGGACCAACGGGTCCTCAGGGAAAGGATTGAGTGCTTCCTATTCCCTAGGAGCTGTAGATAGTCTGGGTGAGGAATTAAGCAAGCTACAAATGACAAATTTAGTGAGCAAGACAAGTTGCTGGTAAGTGGAAGTTAGGTGGCTTGGTCTTAAAGTGAGGACAACTTTTAAAAAGAAGGTTGTGGTAGTCAGGGAAGGCTTCCTTGAGGAGGTGAGGTTCAGGCTTTGGTCCTGGCTTGCTCCTGGTCCAGTGTGTCCTGTTCAGCATCCTGTGCTTGTGGGCTGGCCTCACAGGAGTGTGTTCTTAGTGGGTGGCCCTGGCCATAAGCCCAGGGGTCGAGAAGAGGTTCCCGAGTGGAAGAAGAAGTGAATGTCCATGGCCAGGCTGGAGTTTGGAGGAGTTGAACCTCAGCTTTTCACCTGCTCTAGACATCTGCAGCCCAGCAGAGAGGAGACAGGTAAGATCGAGAGGTTTGCCATCTTGGGGCTCTGGCTGGGAGGCTACTCTGCCGAGAAGCAGAGGTCCAGCCGTGCCCTGCCCACAGTGACCCTAGGTGCCCACTGTGGGCTTTGTCCCACTGCACGGGGATGGGGAAGACCCTCTGCTTGTCTCAGGGATTCCATCTGGTTTTTATTTTCATTTGTAACAGTGACAAATGTTGCTGCAAAAACAGAAAAAGGCCAGAGAAACATACCTCCTCCTGGAACGAACATTTCATCACTTCCCGTCCGTGCTGCCTCACTGATGGAACTTGACATTCTGGGCTCATTAGCGCAGGAGTCCTTTACAGGAAGCAGCTCGCTGTGGGGAGGTCACAAGGGGCTTGGACTTTGGTGTCAGTGAGAAATTTGGCTTCCAGGGAGAAGCTGTCTGGCAGGACTGACCCTCACCCTGAGGCTCCCCCTTCTGTTCAGTGAAGGCCAGCAAAACTCTGTGTCACTTTTCTCCAGGGAGGAGGCCCTTCCAGGGTCCTGGAGGTCAGCCACGCTCCCCCTTCCCTCTCCTGGGTCAAGACCCTGGAATGGCAGAGTTGGAAGAGATCTCAGCCAGTCCTACCCCAACAATTTGCATGTGGGGAAACCGAGGCCCAGGGAATGGAGGAGTTTGCTCAGCGTCACCCAGAGAGGTGACGTTGTCAGGAACAGAGAGGCTGCAGATAAGAGCGTGGGCTCTGAAGGCAGGAAGACGAGGCGTTGAGGCTTGCCCTGGCCCTCACTGCCGCTGTGACCCTGGACAGCAAATCCTGTCATCTCATCAGACCACACAGGGGATTGAGCGAATATACCTAACGTGCCTAGCACTGCGCCTGGCATGGACGGAGGGCACAAGCCGTGCTGGTTATTGCTCTTCTTCTTCTCATTATTGTCACTAAGCCCAGACCTCCTGCTGAGCAGTGCAGCCTGTTAGTTCACCGAGGAGTCTTTTCCGTGCCTTGGTAAGTTGCCCAGCAAAAGTCAAACACAGTAGCTCTGCTCTGCCTTTGCCCTATGGCATGAAGCTAAATGAAAGAGGTCTCCCGAGACCAGGCCACAGGGAGGCAGAGCTTCAGCAGGAGGAAAAATGTGCCCTGTGGGCAGCAGCATGTGTCATTATTATCATCGCCCGGCATCGACGGGCTACAGAACACCCCCACTGAATGAATGAATGATGGAATGTTTGCCTGTTGACTTCTCCAGACCGGGGCCCCCGCCAAAGCTCGCCTCTAAGGCAGAAAGAGCATGACTTTTGGAACCAGCTGGCCTGTTTCTTCATCGGCAAAAGGGGGAAGCTGCTATTGAGCCTCATTCCACCTCCACCTGCACAGATCTGCAACTCTTCCCACAGCCCTTTGGACCGGCAGGATACATATTACTACTCCCATTGTGCAGGTGAGGAAACTGAGGCCCCAAGAGGGTAAGTGACTTGCCCAAGTAATCGTCAGCAAAGCCAGGGCCTCCGGCCAAACCCCCAGGCTCCCTGGCCAGTTCTCGTGCTGCTCTGGTGCTTCCTGTGTGGCAGGCTGAAAATAGGGGAGATGAAATGAAACAAGTCAGCAGCTTCTCAGCCCCTCTTTCACCTGCCCTGGGGATCAGTTGCATTTTTCTCTTTCGAGGCAGAGGCAGCCCTTTAGGTTGAGGGTGCATTGGGTTTCCACCCCGCAGATCTGAGTCCGGCTTTAAGCCCAGCTCCAGGAGAAATGGAAAGGTCCCCAACCACAGGATGGGCAATGTGGACAGGGGGCTACGACCCCAGGCTGGGGGTCCTGGTTAGGCTGGGTTCCAGGTAAGGTGTGTGTTCTTGTCTCCCTAACACCTCTCACACAGCCCTGGACAAACAGCTTTCACCACCTGGCTAGGTGTCCTGGTGATTAGGATTTAATGATCTGGCTGCCGAGAGCTCAGTGGACAGGGGCCATTCTTCCAGGCCTGCACCAGACCACACCTCTGCCCTGGTGGGGGCTCTGAGTTTTGCATTTTGGGCCAACCTGCTCCTTGTACATCTATTTGGAACCAGCAAGGCGGCCCCCCACCTGAGCTTTTTATCGGCTTCTTTTGAATTAGGAGTTTTAACAGCCTGCAGTGCAAACATAGAAGCCTTTAAGGAGAGAGAGTGAATGAAGTCAGCCAGACGGAGTGTGCTGGGGAGAAAGGAGGAAATCCCAAGCTGAGTTTTGGCATAGGGCGTGATTATGTTAGTGACAGCAGGCTGCGTCTTCCAGGACAGGAACCCCCTGACCCCGTGGTTTACAAAACACTTTGTCCACATAATTCTACCGCAACCAAACAACTACCTTAAGAGGCAGTGATGGTTGCTTTCCCTTATTTTGATTTTACAGATGGTGAAACTGAAGCTCAGAGAGGTGCTGAGACTTGCTCAAGATCACACAGCAAGGAACAAACAGGCAGGGCTGGGATTCCAGCCCAAGCCTGGTGTTCTCTTCCTGACACCATGGTATTTCCCCCGAAGTCTCTGTTTTCCAGTCTCGAGTTAAATATCAGTGGTGGTGCCATAGGGGGTTGTTGAAACTCTGGCCAGATCCACAGGGCCCTCTTTCCCCTCCCTGTGTGACCACTCACCAGCTTCTGTGTGCTTTGCTTCCAATGGCTCTCACCTGCAACCTTCTCCTGAAGGCTACCATTTGCCCAGGCAGAGGGATGAAAATGCCTGAGGGTTAACTGGGGTGGTCCATCGCCAATGACCAACTGGAGCCAGAGTACGAAAGCCCAGCTCCCTCTCCTGGAGGCAGGACCAACTCCCAGGTGTAATTTACACTCCAGATCCTGTGGGATCAGGCTGGTGCTGAGACTTCACCTGGGAGAGCACCCTGTCCTGCTTTGTCCACTCTCTTCCTCTAGTGTCTTCTGGGAGCTCTTCCTTAATGAATCCCTTGTAAATAAATTCTCATTTCAAGGTCTGCTTCTGAACCTGGCCTAAGACAGGTGCTGAAGGAGGGCTTGAGGATCAAGTCTGTGAAAAGAGACAAGATATCTCTTGCTCTAAGAAAAAAGAGGCTCCTGACTTATAGTGTTTGCCAGTTTCTACAGTGTAAATATTTCCATCATGGCCCATTCATGCTGCTAATAAGATATCACTGGAGGTGAAGTTGGGAGGAGATGCACAGTCCTGTCAGCCAGACGCAATGGGCTCCAGCAGACCTCTTATGTCTCCTAACTTCTCTATTGCCAGAGCTGGATTCTAAGGGTCAGATCCTGACTTTTATGGTGTCCAGGAAGAGAAATGATACCCTGGGTCCATTTGGCCAAGGCCCAGTGGGTGTCATACTGACAAGCTGAGGATTTCATTGTAAAAGTTGATTGTCCCCACAGAGTGGACATCTCCGGTCTCCCTGCCCTGGGACATCACGCTGCTCACTCACCTTCCTCTGTATTTGATGCTTTCCGGTCTGGGACCTGTGTAAAGCCCATTTTTGTTCTGATGCCATGATAAACCCCACAAGTGGAGAGCACTTTACCGTTTGCAAAGCACTTTTCACAGCGATTTTCTCCTATGCTCCTCCGGACAATGCTGCCAGGTCAGCGACAGGGGTGTGATTGCCACCACTTTACAAATAATAATCCAAGGCTTGGGTTTCCAGGCCCGCTCCAGGACACACTGACTGGTGAGTGGCGGCAGAGCAAAACCAAAGTCCTCCGGGCTCTACAGCCCAGTCAAGTGTGTATATTGCCGTCTGTCTCAGGCAGATTGACCATCATGAATATTCCAGTGCATCAGAAATTGAAAGCTGGGTTAAAAGCCAAATGCCTGGATTTATCCTTTGAATTTAGAAATATTAACCTTAAAAGTTCTTCCAACTTCTATCCAATTAAAAAAAAAATAGCGTTTCCCGTTGGGTTTTCAGTAATAGGTGAAAACCAGGAGATTGGGGGAAGGGAGGAGGGGAAATGACGCTGTTCATAGGTGATTTGGTCCCTCCCTGGCCAGTTCCTTCTTTCCGCAGCCTCCCCCAAACCCAAACGCCTTCACAGCCCAGGTGACCGCGGAGAGGGAGGCAGAGGTAAGATTTCAGTCCAAGGGGTTTCAGGTCAACAGCTCCTTTAGTCAACATGACAAAGGTATTTATTACAGGAAATCTCTAGCAAGGATGATCTGTACTTCGCAAGGAGACAGCAATCAAGGCAGACGTTTGCCTGGAGCAGTGGACTTCTGAGGTGATCTGCGAGGATCTGCTGAGGTAATATTAACATTCCTGCCCAAGATGGACCTGCTCTTCTGATTCGGAAGTTGTGAACAGTACATCCCGGCGTGGGGACAGGGGGAGTTATACCTGTGACTTCGCTTGCGATAGGCTGTCCTCTCAACTCTGGGAAGGAACACGGGCGATGTGTGACCAGACTTTCAGGACAGAGAAACCTGCCATTCACCAGACACCCCCACCCCCACGCTTTGTGAAGTCACCTTAGTTTTCTTCTAGTGCAGTGTTAAAATGTGAATTGCCTGGACGAATGTTTCCAATACTTGCCTGCTGGGGGATTTGTTAAAACATCCAGATTCCCAGGTTCCCTCCCAGGCTGATTCAGTAGGTTGGGAGAGGGTGATGTTAAGAAGCTGTAGTTTTAACAAAACCACACGTAATCCTTATGATTGGATCGATTTGGCAGGTGTGGCCCACTGCTTCTCGAACTATCGAAGGTATCTGAATCAGCTGGAGGGCTGGTTAAGAAGAGTGCTGACCTTATGTGGGCCTGAGAATTTGCATTTCCAACACACTCCCAGGTGATGTGATTGCTGCTGGCGTGGGGAAAACACTTTGAGAGCCACTGGTGGAGACAGACCTGTGAGCCAGAGTTAATCTGTCGAAGCCTCAGTTTCATCATCTGTAATGTGGGGTTGGTCATAGTATGTACCTCTTAAGGGCTGTTACGAGGATTAACTGAGTTAATATTTGAAAAGCACAGCAGTGTCTGCAACATGGTAAGTTAGTATGATGTAAGCGTTCGTTGAAGAGAAAATAAAATGCCAGCTAGGGTTATGGGTATCTGTTCTATGCACTCAGCAGCTGCTTCCTTGTGGATGGCACGCTTGGCAGGGGCAGGCTCTGTCTAAGCGGCTTGTCTCTGCTGGGTCCCCAACTCATAGTGCAATGCCTGGCACATTGTAGGTGTTCAATGAATTTATTGAATGAGTGGATGGATGGATGAATGATGGGTGGGTGGATAGACAGATGGACAGACGGGTAGATGGAGCCTGGGTCACTCACCAGCCTCTCCCAGGTGACCACAGCAGTTTCCTGGTAGGCTCTCCCACCTCCATTCTTGGCCCCTTCCACCCATTTTCCCCACAGCAGCTGCAGAGATGATTCTAAAACCCAGATCTGATCCTCTCACTCTGCTGCTTAAAACCTCTTCCATTGCACGTTCTTATAATAATTATCTTCTATGGACCATGTGTAGACAAAACTCCATGACTTTTAATTTAATTCATGTCTCCATTCACAAATAATCAAAGCCATGTGACTGCCAATCAGATTTGCTGATGAGGAGGAGCTAAGAAGTGCCAATAAAATTTCAGCTCAACGCAAAGAAACTTGATGTGTTACTGAACTATGCAGATTTACCTTGGGTAAGTGTATGGTTCCTGCTCAGCTGCTGGAATTGCTGAACATAATTCACAGATACCCTCTTCTCATAAATGCTGACTCGGTCTCTCAGGAGTCGGGAGTTCCTGATGGGGAAACCACGTGATTAGGGGGAAATGCAGACTTCTTACCTGGAGTATAAGTTTCACACACTTGGCCTGATCCTTCCTTTGAGTTTTGTCTCTTGCTGCTTCCTTCTGGTTGTCTGGTCATGGGTGTCTCCTTGACCAGGTAGGAGCTACGGTAGGGTCGGAGTCTAGCCCCGGACAGCACGTGCTCAAAAACTGTGGAATAAATGAATAGCGCTGCATAATGTACAACAGATTTCTTTAGTTGGAATGTGGTACATTTCCCATTTCACAACTTTTTCTGCCCTGCCCTCCCGTTATTGCTGCCTCAGGAGGTGGTATTTCCTCTTTACTTCAAGCCAAGGCAGATGGGGGACCACTCAGAAAGCTTGACATATGTCCACTAGAATTGGGGGCCTGGTTGTATGAGTGTTTCCATAAGACAAGGGGACCTGCAGCTGGCTGGTGGGGCAATGTGACTCCAACGGTGAATAACTGAGTGGGGGGAAACTTTGAAAGCCCAGGGCATGTGGTATCCTAAGTAGCAGGAGAAGTTCCCAGGAGAGAAGTCTCAGAAAAACCCAGGGAAAAACCCTCAAGAGAAAGAGTGAGCTTTGAACATCCACAGAGCCAGCAGCCCATGATTGCATCTGAATGAGGAAGTCCTCTTCTTCCTCATCTCCTCCAAACCCAGGGGGCTCACAGGTGGGTGGGGAGCAGGGGAGAAGATGCACACGACCGGGAAATGGAGAGGCCACCGTGTCATCATTGCCCGTGGCAGGCCTCCCTGGCTAGCGCTGGCCTGAGCTGGGGAAGCTGATGTTGGGTGAGAGTAGGGAGTGAGTAATTATAACCCTAGGCCTGACATTTTCATTACTTTAATGAGACCGGGCTTGGGACTGAAAGTGACCACAAGACTGTTTGTTATCTAAGAGTGTCTAAAAAAGTGATGAGACCTACCTGAGATTTTTATCCTAGGGCAAGAACACCCTGCAGAGCTGGTTTGAAGGGACAATTGGGCTTGGCAGGGAGGAGTCTGGAGAAAGCTGTTCAAGATAATGGTTACAGAACTACATTTACAGAGACATATGAAAACATATTTACATAAATCCACGTATATCACACAGACTTAGATCAATATATGTACATATACATATCCATATGTACAAACTACCGTTTTTGAGACTCCTTTACTGCACACGTTCTAAGCCAGGCATTTTTACATACGTTAGCTTTAATCCTCAGATAAGATAAATATCACTATTTTACAGACGATAAAACTGGGATCAAGGACGTGATATCTTTTACCCTAAGATCACACAGCAAGTAAAAGAGCGACAATTCAAACCTAGGTCCCTTCCTTCATTCAGACTATATCTGTGGCTTCCCTGCCATGTGCCAGCCCTAAGCTGGGTCTGTCCCCAGGGGCCAGGTCCTATCCATGACCTGTAGCTCTGTCAATTCCCGTGTCTCTATACAGATTTCTCTCTATGCATGGATAGGTTGTGATTAATTGATGTGCTATTGGCTCAGGCTAAAGGATTCCCACTTGCTCTTAGCGTGGTCAGGTCTCAGGTAGCTTCTTCTGAACACCACAAAGTCACATGGTAAAGCACGTGGAGGTGGTGACAGAGCTGTGGAAGCCTTGGGAACCAAAATGGTGCTGAGGGGGTGGGCAAGGTGGGCACGGCATAGAGACCGAGCTCACAGCTTGATGATTTGGGAAAATACCAGGTCCATTTGTCCTGGCTGAATTTAAGGGTAAGCACGTCTCTCTTCTTTCTTCCTTCCGGCCCTCCCTGCATGCTGCCCATGTGGCCAAGAGAAGCCCTTTATCCCAGAGCAGTCACTTTTCGGGGCGACACACAGCCCACATATGGCACTGTCTGAGGTACCTACATCTGGTCTTCTAAAAGCAGGCCGTGCGGGGCTGGGGAGGTGGGGAGAGGGCCAGTACGCGGCCATGCGGCCTGTGCCCTTGGGTTAATGGTCTGCTGTTGTCATCTTGACATTCTTTGAATAAGGTGCCCTGTCCTGCATTTTCATTGCGCACTGAGCCCTGAAAAGTATGTAGCCGATTCTGCTGCGGGGGAGGGGCACCTCTGTCTGACATCCTTGTGTGCCTTCCACTGTGCCCAGCACCATGCAAATGCACCCTGGACTACGTGTGTGGGAAATTGCTAAACGAACAGAAATAGGCCTGGGTTGTCGTTTGTGGTTGGTGTGGGGTGGCCTGGGCAGGGTGGAGAGGTGTGTCTGTGTCACATAGGAAGGGACCTGGTATCCAGGGTTCTGCCCAAAGGCAAGAAAAAAAAATCCACTCTTAACTGGGATCTCAGTCAGGAATTTCCTCTTCTCAACTAAAGGGAGAAATTACTCCCCTCATTCCTACAGCAGAGACGAACCCCGGAAACAAATACACAGAACCAGACATCTGGCTATAAAACCATGAAAACAGACAGAAGCCATCCCCTTGGGTAATAAGTAATTAGCAGCAGGTATTTTACTAAAAGGATGGGAGGGATGTAAAGCTTCCTCAGCAAAGCGATCAACAGAGAGCTGGCACTTACAGTGGACTCTGAACAAGCACATAGGCAATGACAATTAATGTTCTGCAAATCCCAAGCGGCCTGTGTACCAGGTGACCAACCATTTGTACAGCTGGGCTGACCAGGAAAACAGAAATCAAGTCATGTATTTATAACAGAGGGAATGTAATACAGGGAATTTGTCACACAGGTGATATGGAGGAGCCCAGAAGACAGTTCAGTGACATAACTCAGAGATGAGTCAGAGCAGGAAACCACTCCCACCTGACGTTAGAGAAACAAAGGGAAGAGATGGTGTTACTGGAGCCCAGTGTGATCTGGAATGAGACAGACCTGTTCAGTGAAGCTGGATCTATGCAGGACCTGCTGCTAGAGGAGAAATACCCTGGCTTCACCCCCAGCCCCTCCCGCCATGCTCTCCAGTCTCTCACCAGCGCCTCCCACTGGCTGACGCAGGAGTCGGAAATGCAGCGTGTTGGGTCTTCACTGCTGTGATAGAAAGCAGCTCCACTCCCTTCTTCTGTGAAGTGTCTGTTCACGTCTTTTGCTTGCTCCCCCACCTCATTGGGTTCTTTGTCTTCTTATTGAGTAATGCGAGTTCTTTATATATTCTGGAGGCATGTTCTCTGTGAGACATTTATATTGTGAATCTTTTCTTATAGTCTATTGCTTGCCTATTCTTTTTCTTAATTGTGTCTTTTGAAGAGAAGGCATTTTAATTTTGACCAAATCCTATCTTTTCTTCTAGAAATTGTTATAATTTTAGCTTTTATGTCCAGCCGTATTATCCATTTTAAGCTTATTTTTTGTACATAGTGTGAGTTATAGAGGTCAAGATTAATTTTTTTTTTGTATATGGATATATACTTATTCCAGCACCATTTGTTGAAAAGACTATTCTTTTCCTCATAGAATGAACTTGTGCCTTTGTGAAAATCAATTGGCCATTATGTGTAGGTTTATATCTGGGTTCCATGTTTATTCTTGCTCTAATACCCCACTGTCTTAATTACTGTAGTTTTCTAGTAAGTGTTGAAATCAAGTAACACAATTCCTCCAACTTTATTCTCCATATTCAAAATTCTTTTGGCTATTCTAAGCCTTTTGCATTTCCATATTAATTTTAATCATCAGCATGTCAATTTCTACAAATATGCCTGTTGGAAGTTTTATCGAGATTTTATTAAATCTATAGATTAATTTGGGATGAATTAACATTGTAACGATATTGAGTCTTTCAACCTGTGAACATGGTATTTTCCTCTATTTAATATCTTTCAGAAATTACTAATTTCTTTCAGCAAAGTTTTATAGGTTTCAGTGTAGAGGCCTTACACATATTGAAACTTTTATTCTTAAGTATTCTATGGTTTATTTGATGCTATTGTAAATCAGATTATTTTTAAATTTAATTTTCTGTTTCCTGCTAATACAGGTGATTTTTGTATATTAATTTTGTATCTTGTGACCTTGATAAGTGATTTATTAGTTTTCATAGTTGTTTCATAGATTTATTAAGATTTTCTACCTAAGCAACAATGTTATCTGCAAATAGAGACCATTTTACTCCTTTCATATGCCTTTATTTGTTTTTATTGCTTTATTGTACTGGTTATGATCTCTAGTACAATATTGAATAGAAGTACTGAGACAGAGAGAGAGAGAGAGAGAGAGAGAGAGAGAGAGAGAGAGAGAGAGAATCTTGCTGTTTCTTGATCTTAAGCAGAAAAGGTTCAACTATGTCACCATTAAGTATGATTATAGTTGTGAGACTTTTCATGGATACCATTCATTTATTAGGTTGAGGAAGTTTAGGTCTAGTGCTGGTTTGCTGAAAAAAAAATTTATTTAAATCATAAATTGTGTCTTGGATTTTGTTAAATGCTTTTTTTTCATCTATGAGATAATTATATAATTTTCTCCTTTATTCTGTTAATAATACTCTCCTTTGTTTTGTAATGAATTCCAAATTGAAAAATAAAAAAACCTTTCAATCCTACTTGGTTGTAATGTATTACCCTTTTAAAATAGTGCTAGATTTGATTTGTTAATATTTATCAAGAATTTCTGTGTCTATGTTCATGAGGGATATCAGTCTGTTTACTATTCTTGTGATGTGCTTGTCTGGTTTTGTTATCAGTTAATGTTGGCTTCATAGAATGAGTTGGTAAGCGTTCCTGCCTTAATTTTTCTGAAATTTTGTAAGATTGGTATTAATTGTTCCTTATGTGTTTGTTAGAATTTACTAATGAAGTCATTTGGGTCTGCAATTTTCTTTAGTAGGTTTTGTTCTTATCATGAATTCAATTTCTTTAATTGATACAGAAATCAAGTTTTCTCCTATTCTTGCATCAGTTCTGGTAATTTTTGTCTTTCCAGGAATCTTTCCATTTCACAGTCTTTCTAAATTTATAGGCATAAAGTTGTATATTAAATTGTTTTTTATTTCCATTTCCTTATGATCTTTTTAATGTCTATAGGATCTGTATTGATGTTCCCTCTTTTATCTGTCTTGGAAATTCATTTTTCCCCCTAATTTTTCCTTGTTCAATCTAGATAGAGGTTTATCAATTTTATGGGTCTTTTCAAATAACCAGTTTTTTATTTAATTGATTTTCCCATTATTTAAAAAATTTTTTATTTCATTGATGTTCACTCCTATGTTTATTTTCCTTCCTTCTATTAACTTTGAGTTTAATTAGTGCTTCTTTAATTTGGAAGCTTATAGCTAATTTATTTTGAGACTTTTTTCTTTCAATTATAGGTACCAAAGTTATGAATTTCCCTTTAAGTGTCATTTTAGCTGCATACTACTGATTTTGATATGTTGTATTTTTATTATCATTTAGTTTGAATTTACGTTTTCACTTTTTGTGGTTTTTAAAAATCTATCGATTATTTAGAAATGTGCTAATTTCATATATTTGGGAATTTCCAGGTATCCTTTTGATTTTCTAATTTAACTCTAAGAGCACACTCCACATATTTTTCAATCCTTTTACATTTTTGAGACATGCTTTATGACCTAGCATTTGGTCTATTTTAGTGACTATTCCATGAACACTTGAAAAGAATGTGAATTCAGCAGTTGTTGGGTGTAATGTTCTATACATATCAATGAACTCTAGTTGGCTAATAAAATTCTTCAGATATTCTGTATCATTACTGATTATTCAACTTGTTCTATTAATTAATGAGAGAGGAGTGTTGATTTCTATTTCTCCTTTTAGTTCTGTCAGCTTTTGCTTCATGCAATTTGAAGCTGTTATTAGGTACATACACATGTAGTATGGTTGTGTCTTATTGATGAATTGGTTCCTTTATCATTATCATTATGAAATGTCTCTCTTTATATGAGGCGACATTACTTGCCCTGGAGTCTAATTTGTCTGAAGTTTACATTGTCATTCTAGCTTTCTTATGGTTATTGTCATGTTGTATCTTTTTCCATGATTTTACTTTTAATCTATCTGTGTCTTTATATTTAAAGTGTGTTTCTTGGACAGAATATAGTTGGGTCTTAATATTTTTATTTAGTTCGACAGTATCTGTCTTTGAATTGGCGTGATTATTCCATTTAAATTCAATGTAATAATGATGTGGTTGGATTTAAGTCTGCCATCTTACTCTTTGTCTCTCTCTTTTCTTTTTCCTTATTCCTGATTTTACTTGGGTTAGTTGAGTAATTTTTAATACTTTATGTTGTCTTCTCTATTGGCTTATTAGCTATACCTTGTTCTTCTCTTTTTGTTTTCTTTTCCTAGGATTGCTCAAGGGTTTATAATACACATCTTTAACTTTATCAAAATCTACTTTCAAACAATATTATATCACTTCAGTGTACAAATTTTATAACTATATACTTCTATCTTTTGTCTTTTGTGCTATATTGTCACATATCTTACTTGTACATGTATTATAAACCCCACAATATGGTTTCATTCTTTTCTTTTAGTCAATTATCTTTTAAGGATTGAAAATGAGGAAAAAATATATTTATCCACATATTTACCATTTCTTCACTCTTCATTCCTTTATGTAGGTAGATCTGAGTTTATATCTGGTATCAAGTTCCTCCAGCCTGAAGAGATTCTTTCTATTTCATGGTAGTAAAGATCTGCTGGTTATTTATCATCTAGCTATCTTATTTTCAGCACGTAAAAGCTGTTATCCTATTATCTCCTACGCTGCATTTTTCTTATAGGGGGTCAGCAGTCCTTCTTACTTTGTTCCTCTGTAAGTCTTGTTTCTCTACTTTTAAGATTTTTTCTTTATTTAATTGTTTTTAGGAATTTTTTTGTGACGTGGCGTGGTATGGTTTTCTTTGTTTCATCCTGTTTGGGATTCATTGAGATTCTTGGATCTGTGAATTGAATGTTTAACCAACTCTAGAAAAATTTCAGCCATTTTTTCTTTCCATATTCCCTACCCTTCCAAATCTGGAATTCCAATTATATGCATGTTAGACTGCTTCAATGTTGTTCTTCTGCAGGTCACTGGGGCTCTTAATTTTTCTCAGCCTTGTTTTTCTGCTTTGTTCATCAGATTAGATGGTTTCTGTGGCCCTGTTTTCAATTTTACTTACCTTTTCTTTTGCTGTGTCTAATCTGCTGTTAAGTTTGTTTGCTTATTTATTTATTATTTTTTACTCATTTCGGTTACTCAAGTTTATCTCAACAATCACCTGAGGGCTGCTCTACCAAGCCCTGGCTGTCCTGGGTGGAGAACAAGGACAGAAATTTCTGTAGGCTTCACACCTAGCAGATGGCTCCTGCACACCAGGTCCAAAATGGGGTGGGAACTACAGCTTGGGCGTCTTCCCCGTGATGTCACCACGTCAGGCCCGTTGCAAATGCCTCCTTCCCGCAGCACCAGGAACTAGGTGTGCCACGTGAGTGTGAGGCTGTGCCTCTCATCTGATCCCGAAGGCCCCGCGAGGCTTGGGGCAGCGTTCTTCCCGAGGGCGTCACCCGGGCTAGGGGCAGAGCTGCGAGATAGCGTCCGAAGCAGCTCGCTGGCTGGTGTTGGCACCTGTTTGATCCTGTGCTCTCCCGAGCAGGCCAAACTTGAAGAAAGATGGTGATAGCTCCACTAGACGGGGCAGCTCAGGTCGGAGCCTGGTACCTCAAGGTGAGTCATCATTACTCGCAGCTGCCTGCTGTTCAAGTTGATTGAGTGAACTTTTCATTGCATATATTTTTCAGTTTAAAAGTTGTATTTTATGCTTTTAAATCTGTTTTCCTCCTAATTATGTTTTTTTTTTTTAAATCCTTGAAACAATTTATAGCAGTTGTTTTAAAGTTTTTGTCTGCTAATTCAATCATTTAGAACATATTTGTAGGTCTATTTGTGTTGGCTTTTCTCCTACTGTTTCCCCGAAAATAAGACCTAGCCAGACAATGAGCTCTAATGCATCTTTTGGAGCAAAAATTAATATAAGACCCGGTATTGTATTATATTACATTATACCCTATATTATATTATATAATATTGTATTATATTATATTATACCCGGTCTTATAGTAAAATAAGACCTGGTCTTATATTATAGTAAAGTAAGACCAGGTCTTATATTAATTTTTGCTCCAAAAGACTCATTAGAGCTGATTGTCCAGCTAGGTCTTATTTTCTGGGAAACATAGTAGTTATTGCTGATATTTTCTTGCTTTTTTGCTTGTCTAGTAATATTTGATTGTCTACTGGACATGTGATTATTACATTGTTGAGTACGTGGGTTTTGCTGTCTTTAAAAAGTGTTGTGTTTTGTTCTTCAGGCAGTTCCTTGGAGGAATAGTTCAGTCATTTTAAGACTTGCTTTTAAACTTTGGTTGGGTGTGTCTGGAATAACCTTTAGTTTAGGCCTTCTTTAGTCCTGTTTCTAAGGAATGGGCTTTTTGGGGTCTCTTAGATTCTTTGGATGTTGAAGGAAGTCTCTCCAATCTGGGTAGTCGGTACTTGAATATTTCCCAGTTCTGTGTGAACTCCAGTTGTGTTTCTTACCCTGGTGGTTGTTCTTTGCCTGGTTTTGTGGAGTCTCATTCTATGCACACTGCTTAGTATTCAAACAAAAACTCAAAGCATCCCCATGGAGATTTCTGGAAACTTTCTCTACATGGGTTCCTCTTTTGTAGTATCCTATTTCACAAATTCCAGCTACCTTAACCTCTCTGAATGCCAGTCTTTTCTTTTCTTATTGCAGCAAGTCCACCATATTCCACTTGGGTTTCCCCTCTTTGTGCCACAGTATAAAAAGTGTCCCCTCCCGCCCCCAGGCAAAAAGTTGGATTTATGGGAGGGTTCATAATTTTTATTTTCTTTCTCTCAGGGATCATAGTCCTCCTGTGCTTCCTGCTTTTCAGTGTCAGAAAACGGTTGTTTCAATCCAATTTTCTGATTGTTTATGAAGGGAAGACTAGTTTTTCTGTAATGACCATAGGTGGGAATGCCCTCTTTATTAAAACATCTGTATAATATTCCATTGTGTATTGTGCCATAATTTATTCAACCGGTTCCCTATTGATAGATGTTCATGTAGTTTCCAATCTTTTCCTTTTGTAAACAATGTTACAGTATAAATCATCACACCAAATTAATGTCATTCATGTCTGAGTAGATCTGTAGAATAAATTCCTAAAAGTGTCAATCAGTGGCATGTCAGTTTTTAATATATGTATATATTTTTTGCATTTGAAATTTGGTAGACACCTTCACATTACTCTCATGGAATTTTCTATTTACATTTTCACCAACAATGTAAAAGCATGTCTCTTCCCTACACTTTTGGCAACTTTTTGATCTTTACATATTTGGTGGGTAATCTTCATTTCTCTTATTATGCATCAGGGTAGCTATCTTTTCATGTATTTAAGAGCCATTAGTAGTTTCTTTTCTGTGAAATGTTCAGTCACAACTTATGTTGTAATAAAAAAAAAACATGCAAAAAAAGAAAGAAAGAAAGAAAGAAACACATAAATAAATAAATAAGTGAGAGGGTTGGACCAGTTCTTCTAGGTCTCAACGTGATCTAAAATTTTAAAGCAAAACCACTCCGGTGCAAGTCAAATCAACAAAAAAACAAATACACTCTAAAAGATACAAATGGATCTTGACATTCTGAGCAGCGAGTTAAATCAAGGAAGTTGAAGTCTAACAAAGATAAGTGTAAGATTTAGTGTTTGGATTAATCCAGATGTAACCACCTAATGAGAAACCAAGGGAGTGTGGCTTATTAACATGTGTGAAACAGACCTCGTTGGCTGAGAGGAAGTGCAGTATGAGCCTAATGTCTGGGAGGAAATACTACTCCAATTTCTATCTGTGGGGATAGAAATTCTGTTGCTGGGAAGGGGGAGGATTCCCCTGCTCTGAGCTGGTATGTAAAGAAGTAGAAGCCTGTCCGGAGAAGAGAGATGGTGTTGCTGAAGGGACTGGAAACCAGGTCATGTGAGAAGTGATGGAAGGAACTGGGGACGTCTGACAGGTAGAAGAGAAGGCTCAGAGGCCCCATGAATCAAGACCTCAGATGAAGGAAGACATATTCTATGGAAGAGAAAGCCGACAGGTTCTGCCTGTTTCAAAGGAGGAGATCAAAGATCCACTAGTAGGGTAAACAGGGAGATAAATTTCAGCTCACTGTAAGTAAGGACTTTCCAGTTGAACTATCCAAAGATGATACATGCTTCCCCGGAGAGTGGTGAGTTCTCTGTCATCAGAGGTATTCAAGTATAGGCTACATCTCCACTAGGAAGGGATTCAAGTATCTTGTGGATGGTTGGACTAGATGGCCTGAGAGTCCTCTTACAATTCTGGTATTCTCTGATTTTTACACCCTTTCTACAGATGAGGAAAATCAGGCTCAAGTAGAATGATTTGCTGGGGATTAAATGACTGAAAAGCGACAAAGTCATGTGTAGAATCTAGACTTTGAAAGTCATTCTGGAGTTTATTTAAATCCATCCCCATCTATGTAGCCTTAGGCAAGGTGAAGCAAGACATCCTGCAAAGTTATTGGTTAGGGGAGGCATTATGGCAGCTTGGACATACCAGGAACCCAAATTCCAGAGAACTGAGTTCTAATTCTGGTTCTACCACCCTCACTGTTCAAGTGATTTCATCTTTCTCACCTTTAGCTCCCTCCTATAGCAAACATTAGTGATCTCCAGTCACACCACCTCTGCTCAACCAGCCCAAAGGAACGTCTCCCTCCTCAAAACTCCTGAGGATGTGTCATCTGCATCAAGTATACCAGACTCTCCTGTTCCTTCTGCTTCTCGCTGTGTGTGTGTGCTCTTTGGAACAAGGACCATGCCTGGGGGTTGCTTGCCTGCCGGAAGCTCCTGGGGCAGTGCCTGGCCCTTAGCAGGTGCACCCTAAAAAGCTTCTTGTTTTCTAACATCCCCTTGACCTCAATTCCTGGGGCCTGGGGAAGCTCCAAGAGCAAACGAACAGCATCTCCCTTTACACATGTTCGGAGAAGGTAATAAATCAATAAAGGTGTTCAGCAAGATAAAAAGAAGATCAGAGCATCTGCTCTGCCCAGGTGGTTGAAATCAGCATGTTTCCTGAGGAAGTTTTGCCCAGTCACCTCAAAAGTGTTCTGTTGTTTTAACTGTTAGAAGGGGTTTAATGATAAAAATATGCCCTGGACACGAGTCTCTGTCAGACATGGAGCTCAGCCAATAGCCCTGTTTTCAGTCCTGACTGTAAGTTGCTGGTGGTTATGGATACCAGAAAGGATGAGACGTGTCAAAACAGGCAAAAATGGACAGATACTTCTACCCTGACGTAGGTAGCCCCATGGCCTAAAGGCTTTGTCCTCTGCGGGAAGATGGAACTTATCCCCATGTTATCTTTCTAGTCATGTCACCTTATTCTGGTGTCATCTATGGTGGACCTGAGCCTGGAGAAGCTTCAGGGACAGTGCTGGTCACCTGGAAGGGCAGGCTGGCCGACCTGATTGTTACCTGCAGCTTTCAAGTGACTGAGCTGGGCTGGGGGAAATGGCAAGGTGAGGGGCGTGGGGTGGGAGGTTGTGGTAGGTCGAGAAATTGAATGCGTTTCTTTGTTTCTGTCTGGGAGTATTCTCTATGACACCATTGCCATGGCTTCGTGGTGGGCAGGGGGAACCTTCCTGACCTCTGACTTTGGGCTTAGCCACGGGACTTACTTTGGCCAATGGGATGCTTGCAGACGGGATGTGAGAGAGAACTGAACTGTGATTGTGCAGTTGGGCTCTCTCTCTGTGCTTCTGCTATTGCTCTGAGATGTACGTGCCCTCGGTAGCCACTGCCCTTTCAGCCTAAACCCCAGAAAGTAACATGTGGAAGAGAGCCATTCCAGCTGAGTCACAGAGCTACAAACAAGAAAAATGAGTGTTTGTTGTAAGTCACTGATATTTTGGGGTTGTTTGCCATGACTTATTATGTGTTAATAGCTGACTAATACAGAGGTGAAAGCTAGTATGTGTATGGGGGTGGGGGGGCGTGTTGGTAGAAAGTTCCAGTTCCTTTCTCGATATTCCAGTGAGGCCTGACAGCTCTCAGCTAGCTGCTTCTTGATCTTGCTGGCTCCCCTGTGGTCTTCAGTCCTCTGCTTCCCAGAGGAGTTTATGGAATGTGGGCTTAGTCAAGCCTGTTCTGAATTATCAAGTGTGGTAGATTGTTGCAGTAATGGCCCCCAATAAATTTGATGCCGTCTGTGTCAGTACTATTGTGTGGTCCCTTCTCAGAATGACTCTGGGCTTGGCTGTGTGACTTGTTTGGCCAGTGGACATTAGCAAATGTGATGCAAGCAAGTCTTAAAAAGTGCATACGTACATTGGGCTTGCATCCTTTTGTAGGAACTTGTCCGCCATCTTGTGAAAAAGCCAGGCTAGCCTCCTTGAGGATGAAAGACCATGTGGAGAGAGGTTCCATTCATCCCAGAAGTCTCAAACATGTGAATGAGGATATCTTAGACCATCTGGCCCCAGAGGCACCCAGAACAGAAGAACAGCCAGCCAACCCACAGAATCATGACGACTAGTACATGTTTGTTGTTTTAAGCCACCACATTTTGGGGTGCTTGGTGATGCATCAAAAGCTAACTAATATACCTAGGCAGAAGATAGTTTGAAAAAGCAGTGGGATGTCATTCATGCATACACACTTTTTGAACATTTACTGTGTTCTAGACATTGTGCTATGGGTTGGGCTTGAGATATTGAGGAAGGAGACAAGTTTTAGTTTTCAAATGCAAGACCAGAAGGAAGATGGCATTGTAGGGACTTTGTCTAATGTACAGCAAGATGGGTCCTGCGAGTGGTGGAATTTGGCCCAGCAGGAAGCAGGTCACCTAAGGCAAAGAAGAGCCAGCCAGGGAAACATTGATTACTACGAGGGCGGAGGTGTGAGCTTCAGGTCCAAGTTAGGCTGTGAGAGCACCAGCAAGTGAGGAGGACAAAGGGCCTAGAACTTGGAGAATGCCTGCTCCAGACAGGAAACTCTTGCTCCTAACCGCAATAGCAGGATAATGAGAATAGCCCCGACATCTGTTGAACACCCTCACACCTAGTTTCTCGTTTGATACTCGTGACCCTGTGAGTGGGTGGGCCAGGTGTTCTTAGCTCCATTTTACCAAAGTGGAACTGAGGTAGAGGACTTCCCTGGGCCCCATGGCCACTGAGAGACACAGCTGGGACGCTGCCTGAGTCTAGGGCCTACTGTGTACACCATCCACCACACTGAAAATCTCCCAGGACCTGGAGCCCAGCACTGGTTCTCCGTAGCCGTGGAAGTTCCTGAGGATACATGACCGTGGGGGAAATAACAAGAACGGGGGTGAAATGGCAAGTGCTGGGTGTTGTTCAGGGCAGGGAATTAGGCTCAAGGGAGCTGGGTAGGTGTCAAGGACCTTAGAAGGAGAGGTTGTGCAGTGAGCAGGAAATACATTAGACCAGTTAGTGAACAAACCAATGTTCGAGCAGGAAATACATTAGACCAGTTAGTGAACAAACCAATGTTCTATTTCCCATCCATCCAACCATAAACCAATTATTCATCTATCATCCATTCATCCACCCATCTATACATCCAACTATTCAGCCACCCACCTAACAAGTCAACTACCCATCCATCTAACTATTAACCAATTATCCATCCATCCATCCATCCATCCATCCATCCATCCATCCATCCAATCAACCAACTATGCAATCATTCAACCATCCAAATAACCAATCAACCTGATTGAATTCATCACACTTAGAAATATATCCAGGTTTCTTACTCTCCATGATGGCGCCCTGGCTGACATCTCTGGTCTCATATCTACCATTCCTCCTATTTACCCAACTCCACTTTAACTGATCTTTTTATTACTGATACCCATCAGTTTGTTCCTATCTTAGAGTGTTCTCACTTGCTTTATACTCTGGAATGATATGCCCTGAGATCTCAACATGGCTGCTGCCTCCTGGGGAGTCCAGTCTCAATTCAGGTATCACCTCATCAGAGGGACCTTCACTGAGTGCCTGTTCTGAAAGTCACCTCCAATCTCTCTCTTATCAACCTGTTTCATGCTCTTAATAACATATTGAGTTCATTCTTGAGTTATTTAAATTCCGTAATAAATCAACTCAACATAAATGACTCGATAATAAATAAACTGTGGGTTGTCTGTGTCCACTCTCAGAATAAGCTGCATGAGAGCAAGACCTTGCCTGCCTCATTCACTGCTGTATCTCTGGTGCCTAAAACAGTCTTGGCACATGGCAGGACCTCAGGAAATGGCAGTTATTGGCATTATGTCCACCACCTGATTTCTCCTCACTGCCTGATTTCTTTTGTCCCAGAGCACACTGGTCAGTGCTCAACTTCCACAATGAGGAGTCTTAGTTCTTTCCAAGAGAAGGCGTGCTCATTTCTTTGGCATCTCCCTGCAGGCCCCCTGGGGGATGCCCACACCATAATGAGCATCCAGACATGTGCCTGTGAGGGCATGTGCTGACCGACTTCATTTTCAGGGACAGCCCCTGTGGGATTTGGGCTTCACCCTCTGGTGCACTCTGATGTGGTAGCCTGGCTGCCTGCAGCGCTGGCTCCCGTCCCCACACATGGTGGCTCATCAGCACCTCTATTCTTAGCCCCGGAGAGTGGTGGGCTAAGAATAGTGAGCTACACCCTATCCAGGAAGCAGCATAGCCTCACAGCTCAGACATGCCTCCCACTCTTTGGCCCTTTGGACACCGTGTCCTCCACCCCTCTCCATCAATGCTCAGGAAGTGCTGGTCTCACAGAGGAATCCTCTTGGGTCACTCAAATGATAAGCACTAGTGTTCTGGGGCCATTTTTGGGGGGGTTCTGGAGGAATGAATAGGTTAGGAAGTCTACATTTTCTTAAGTGTTGCTTAACGACTTCTGGTGGCGCCTATGGAATTGTGTGGACCTCAGAGGCCACAAAGCCAGAATGCCATTTCTACGTGAGGACATCCTTCACCTTTCTTTTCTGGGACCTTGCCTCTTTGGAGCCTCCTTTTGGTGTGAAATTAGACAGATGGAGTCTGAGCGGAGCCTTGCAGTGTATGGCGGAACCTAAACACTGTGGAGCAAGAACCCTAACGGGACACTTAGGACTCAGCCCCTCAGCGAGCAGAGGGTCATGTAGCCTTCATCAGGAGTGCAGCAGTAAACATCGTTTAGCACGCGTTGTCCCACACAGAGAACTTTCCAGATAACTGTTTTCCCTCAAACTCCAATTCTGAAAATATACTTTCCGTAGAATTATTTTGAAATGCGTCATCCATGTTATTAGGTTGGCACAAAAGTAATTGCAGTTTAAAAGGTTAAAAATAATAGCAAAAACTGCAATTACATTTGCACCAACCTAGTATTTCCTTTTAAAGAAGAACCTATGGAACAGAGCTCATCTTTGGCTTCCAGGCTTGGGGTTCTTATTTTGAACAGAAATGATTTTTGAGCTGTACCACAGTGAACCCAGTGACCACAGGCCCACGTCATCCCAGGCAGGAGGATGTGGAGATCTTTGAGTCTGCCTTTTTTTTTTTTTAAATAGACTATTTTTTAGAGCAGTTTTAGGGTCACAGCAAAATTGAGGGGAAGATACAGAGATTCCCCACAGACCCCTGCCCCCACATGTGCACAGCCTCCCTCGTTGTCATCGTCCCCACCAGAGTGGGACCTTTGTTGAAACTGAACCGACATTGACACGTCCTAATCACCCAGAGTCCATAGTGTACATTAGGGTTCACTCTGGGTGTTGGAGATTCCGTGATTTGGACAAATGTATAATGGCATCATTGTATAGAGAGTGATTTCACTGCCTCAAAAATCCTCTGTGCTGGCTATTCATTCCTCCTCCCCCTAACAACCTCTGGCAACCACTCTCTTTCTATTGTCTCCAGTTTTGCTGTTTGCAGAACGTTGCAGAGTTGGAATCATACAGTATGTAGCCTTTTCAGCTTGACTTCTTTCACTTAGTCATATGCATTTAAATTTCCTCCATGTCTTTTTGTGACTTGATAGCTCATTTCTTTTTAACACTGAATAATATTCCATTGTCTGGATGCACCACAGTTTATTTATCCACTCACCCAATGAAGGACCTTTTGGTTGCTTCCAAGTTTTAGCAGTTATGAATAAAGCTGCTATAAATGTCTGTGTGCAGATTTTTGTGTGGACATAAGTTTTCAATTCATTTGGGTAAATACCATGGAACACAATTGCTGGATCGTATGGGAAGAGTATGTTTAGTTTTGCAAGAAACCACCACACTGTCTTCCAAAGTGGCTGTGCCATTTTGCATTCCCACCAGCAATGAATGAAAGTTCCTGTTGCTTGGGTCTGCTTTTGATGGCTTTCTGTTTTGCTGTCAATTGTCATCACTTGTTGTCACTGAATCTTCCCTTCAATATGCTGCCTCTAATTTCATTCATTTCTTTTCTAGTAAAATGGGAATAAAAATAGCTGCTTGTTCGAATCCCCCTGTGAACACTGCATGTGGGGAAAACAGAGAAGCCCAACACTGCACAGGGTCTGTGCCCTCAGAGATTCCATAATCTAGGGGTGGCAACAAGACAGAAGCATATAGAAAGTCATAGAAAGATCTCTTTGAGGGGTCAGATGGACCTGGAATGGAACCTTGACAGTTAATGCTTTTAAAAAACCTGGGCATAAGGAAGCGTTCATTGCTGGAGAAAGTTGGAGGTGGCCTTGGGGACCTACCTAGTTGTTGAGGGGATGTGGCTTATAAACCATCAGATGAAGACAAACTTGAATGAGACTTTTCTGGCAACAGCCTTACCCTCTCCCCATCCCAACTCAGGAGCCAACAAGTCCCTATCAAATGTGGCCAGAAGACTGTGATGCAGTCAACTTTTCAGCATCCTCAGCACAGTGGATTGACTCTCCCCATCAAGAAACATGTACTTGGAATCTTTGTCATGGGCGGGCCACTCTGCATGGAGGCCCAAGATGGCAGAAAGTGGCTTGGGAATCACACACACTTAGTGTGAGTTCTGTTCTGCCCCTTCCTGGGTGTTTAGTTTTTAATGGAGTGTTTTTTGGTTAATACCTTCACATTGTTCAACACTCCAAAGTACATCTGGGGAAATTTGTATTAGTTTTGTCCCCTGGTTGCCCAGCCCTCCCTGCTAGAAGGTACCTGCAAGAAGAGGTAACCCCTCTTCTTGGTCTTATACATACCTGAGGGATTAAAACATAGGCACAAGCAAATGAGAGCTTATTTTCCCCTCTTTTACACAAGACGTAATAAATTACTTTGTAATTTATTTTTTCACTTCAGAGTATATCCTGGAGAGCTTGTCATTCCTGTTCAGAGACACCTTATTTGTTTGCTTATTTATAACTATATAGTGTTCCACTATATAGCAGAGATAGATAGACAGACAGACAGACAGACAGACAGGTAGATATATAGATAACTAATTTTTTAGACCAGTCCCATGTGGTAGACATTTGAGTTGCTTGAGTAGGAATTTTAAACTTAGCTTGGGATGGCTCTCCCATTGGCCTCGTCCATGGTAAACACCTCTCTCTTGGCAGGTGACCTGCAGTAGTGGAAAGCTGGCTGCACCCCCAATAGAACCATTAGGTAAATAGGACTAGGACCAGCCTTGGGGATGATGTCCCCACTCAGGGAAGCAACCATGAGACTCCATCAGTGTCTGGAGACATGCTTTGAAGGCACAAGAGAAGGACTTTCTTTGCGCAGATTGGGAAGCCTTTGTGAGTCTTGAATTCCTGCTTGCACCTGCTGCCTGGCGGCTTGTAGGTGGCAATGGCCCATGCTCGGAGCAGCTGCTCCCTCATATGTGTCCTTTTGCAGCCCTAAGATGTGTGTTGTGCTTGGAGGAGAATGTGGAACAGTAGACCTTGAGGTCCGGGATGGTGGTGTGGCGCTTTATGGAAAAACCTCTCATCATTAAAGTCTCCTTCAATGGATGTAGGACCAAATCTGGAATTCCCCATTCCTTAGTCCTAGCCTTGCAGGGCAGCTAAACTCATAAACTCATTGTCACTCATGGACATCTTTCTGATTGGCTCATGGGGTGGACCAAATGGAAGTCCTGGCCAGGGCTGGGAGGCGGGTTTGCCAAAGAGGAATCTGGGGCACATAAAAGAAGCTGTCTGTTCTTTTGTCTAAGTCAGTGCAGTGCAGGAGAAAAGTGTTCTATGGAGATCACCCCCACTCCCCTAGAAAGGCGAGTACATTGAAGAAACCAGCAGATAAGAGGGGGATGGGGATTCTGCTCCTGCCCTTGATAGAGTCCTGGAAGGATCGGGGCTTCAGAATCATGCACACCTAGTTTTAAATCCTGGCACAGCCACTCCCAGGTTGTTTGGCCTTGAGCAAGCAACAACGTCTCCAAGCCTCACTTTCTTCATTTATATAATGGGGATAGGGAGATGTACTTTGCAAGATTTCGTGAAAATTAAATGCAGGGTGGTCTGAGTGCCTGGCATAGGTAGACATTGAACACCTACTAACATTTTTCATCTCTCCCTGCTTATAAAGACAAAACGTAGCTCGATTCTTCTTTTCACTTCTCTTGCCCTTCTCTTCTCCTTTCCACATGGTGCATCTGAACCATACGCATATAACTTAAGTACTCTGTAATTGTGCGGCTGGGAAATTGGGCAAGAAAGCTCTGCAAACCTGTTATTTCTCTGTAGATCGAGTATGTGTGTATGTGCGTAACGAGACATTGGATGGAGGAGAGTTTTAACTTCCCCATTCTAACCACAAACATACTGTATAGACAGTTACCATGAAGCCTGTCTCCTCTTTGTATCCTGAATGATTTATTTTAAGGTCTGCTATAAAAGCAAGACATTGCTTAATTGTCTTGCTATAAAATATGTAAAGTATTACACTATTGGGGCTCATTAGCTAAAGCAGAGCTGCTGTTTAGTAATCCATAAGGTGATACTTGTTAATGAACGCTGCAAATGATTCTCCTAACTACCTAAGGAGTAATAATAGATATGTCAGCTCGAACAAACAAGTCCCCAGTCCCCAGGGGGCGTGGAGACACTGGCTCATAATTAGACGGAGGGGCAGAGCAGACACTTGTATTTTTGCAGACCTGGCTCTCCGTGTGCTTTCCCATCGTCCTTTCCAGGTCTGCAGGGGTGGAGTGCCCCTCTGTCTGCATCCTCATCTGGGTGAAGGATCTTTCGCTGCTCATGGTGGAAGTTGCAACCGGGTGTTACAGTCAAGGTTCCGTTCCCCCAAATGTGGGGCAGTTGAGGTCCTCATTTATTGGCCTTTTTGGCAGAGTGGTGGTTTCACTGGTCTCTCACTCCCTTGAGGCTGGAAGCTAGAGCTCATTATCATCCACGCCATAGCTCTGAGACTGAAATAAAGCAGAGAGCAGGAGTGAGGGGAGGGAGAGTATTCTTGGGCATCGGTGTGTTAAAAGCCATTTGGTCCTTGGAAAACAATATGGTGGTTCCTCAAAAATTAGACATAGAATTACCATATGATCCAGCAATTCCACGTCTGGGTATCTACCCCAGAGAATTGAAAGCAGGGACTCAAACAGATACTGTACACCCATGTTCATAGCAGCACAATTCACAATAGCCAAAAGGCACAAAAACAACCCATATGTCCATGGAGAGATGAATGGATAACCCAAATATGGTATATAAATGTACTAAAATATTATCCAGCCTTAGAAAGAAATGAAATTCTGATACGTGTTACAGCATGGATGAACCTTGACGATATTGTGCTCAGTGAAATAAGAATCTATGAACTCATACTCATGATATAAATAAATAAATGAATAAATAAAGTGGAGGGGAGCTTTGCATTACAGTGGCTTTCAAATAATAGATGTAGAAAAATGATGGAATTAAAAGTAACGTTTGACATCTATAATTATAATTGTTTCAGGCAAGAATCATTAATGAGTGCTAAAATTATTGGTTGAAATTAGGATGGGAAACAGAATATTCACACAGTTTCACAGTCTCCTCCACAAAATACTTATTAATTACAGAGGGGGAAAATGGTAACTGCAGAAGAGAAAACCTGGCGGACATCATATGAGCTAAGGCTCAAAGTTGACATTATAGTGACAGAGACAAATCACCGTTGTGTGTGTCCTGATACGATGCTCTGAGAAGGCCTGGCACTCTTACTGCTAACAGTGTATTCCTGCTAAAAATGCATGACCTGAACCCGATCATGAGAAGGCATTAGACACATTCAAGTTGAGAGACATTCCACAAAATAACTGCTTTCACTCTTTAAAATGGTCAAGACCATGAAAGATGAAAACTGAAGACTGTTCTAAATTCAAGGATACTAAAGGGACATGACAAGTAAATGGAACATGTCATCCTGGATTGGGTCCTGGACCAGGAAAAGTACAGTAGTGTGACAGTTGGTGAAATCTGAGTCAAGTCGGTAGATTAGATAATGCTATTTTATCAGTGTCAATTTCCTGATTTTGATAATTGTACTGTGGTTCTATAGGAGAATGTCTTTTTTTTATTTAAATGAAAGGAAATATACACTGAAGTATTTAGAGATAAAAGAACATTATGCCTCCACCTTACTCTTAAAAGTTGTAGAGAAAAATGTTAAATTCACAGACACACAAGTTTGTATATATGACAGAGAAAATGAGAGTGAGAATGACAAAGCAAGTGGGAAAATGTTAACATTTGGCGAAGCTGGGTAAAGGGTATATAGAAATTCTTTGCTCTACTTTTGCAATATTTTTAAGTCTGAAATTATTCTAAAATAAGGAATTAAAAGGAAAATTTAAAAGTATTTATGGGCATTATTTTGCTAGCTAACTTCTCTTACTACTTGTCTCATTTAATCAATTTATTCCTCAAGGGCACTAACTATTAGTTTCACCATTTTAAGGATGAGAAAAAGGGACTCAGCAAGATTCAGTAATTTGCCCAAGTCACAGGCTAGGAAATGGCAGAGCTGACGTCTGATTGTAGGTGGTTTCACTCCAGCGCGTGCATGTTTAAACACTTCATAACAAATATCGATTGTGCCTATTAGGTGCTAAGTACTCTAGTCATAATAAACATAATGACGTTTAATTCGTGCTGGAACCCTCTGCAGTGGTCTGTGCCGTTCTCGTTCTATGGACGGGAACGAGGCTGCTCAGAGAGGTTAAAGGACGGGCCAATGTCCTACAGTTAAGAGATGGTAGATGCGGGATTTGAACTCAGGTCCTCCAGAGGCCAAAGTGTGTCTCTCCGCCACACCACATGCTTCCAGTCTGGGTCCAGGCTGGAGACAACAGAGTATCAGGCTCTTGGTCCATAGCTGGTTGGTGGGTGTGTGGCCTCTCTTCCTCTCTTATCTGTCAGCCACAACCACAGGTCCACCTTTCAAATCTGGGCAGCAAAGTGCGTTGGCATCGTCAGGGAGCCACACTGTCATTGTGGCTGGGAAATCCAGAGTCCTGGGCAAAATCCTGCAGAGAATGCCATCTACACGATGGTCTGATCCGGTGATGGGCATAGATCCGTGGGAGTGGGCCGTAGTGAGCTCCTCTTCTCCCAGGAGCATTTTTCACTTGCGACTGGTGGGCTTTGGACTCAGGGACTCACCAAGAGAGTCTGCAGGATTTCTGCACAGCCTCCAGGCCTGCCTCCCTGTCTGAGGGGTGGCTGCGGACAGCTTTTGCTAACAGTTTTGGCAAGGCAGCTTGATCATGAGTTAGGTATAAAAATATTCGGGGAAGACAATGACTCATAATTGGGGAATTCAAGGGGACACACGCAATGTAATGTGTGGTTTGAGCACAAAATCCAAGGGGCCACTGTGGTGTGAAAGAACTGCATTGCAGAGGAAGAGGCCCGAGGAGGGACAGTTCATTCCTGCAAGCAAGCTGTAGACGTCATTTTGATATTTTCTTAGATTAAAAATATGGGTGATGTTCACAGATGTGAGTCTTGAAATATACAAATCAGTCAGCTTCCAGGGCAGCATTTTAGACTGTGAGCGCTGGCCGGAGCCCGTGGATCACAGAGGTCAGTGCCCACTGTTTGGCCAAAGAAGCTGAGGCTGAGGAAGCCCCACCGGTTCTGACTGCCCGCCCAGGGCTCTTTCTCACAAGTTCTGTTTGCCTGGCCTCCTCTCTCAGGCTCACTCGTCCCCGAAGCTGTTTTGCATTAGATTTCTCCTAGGCTAGCAGTTCTTAAACTTTTTTTTTTTTATTGCAACCCACATTCAGAAATACATTTTATATTGTGACCCAGTATACACAGACACACAGACACACACACACACACACACACACACACACACACACACACACACACGATCAGCAGAAGTCAGGATCCCAGCAGGAAACAATTCTTCCAAATGGTTCAAAATAAGGAGGCTTTATTGAACGGGTACTTACAGAGATGTGGGCCTGGTTAAGGGAACAGGCGATGGCTGTCGTAAGACACTGACTCTAGCAACAGTAGGAGGCTGTTACCACCTCCAGGGCTGAAAGGACACGATGAGGAATAGTGGTACCGGAGTGAGAGCTGGAGCTGGGAAGGGGGGCCCTGGCAGGAGCCGGGGTCCCGGAGTTGCAGCCTTTATTGGGGCATTGTGCCGAAGCTAGTTTTGTGCCAGGAGAGAGTGGGAGGAAACACCCAACATCTCTCTCCTCCAGCCTCATGATCTCAGATAGGGCTGCCCACTGGCCAAACCCAATGAGCGAAAAAGCCAAGACGATACACTTGAGAGGGTCAGCGTGCTGAGGCCCAGTGCAGAGCTGCGAAGGGTGTAAAATGGATAGTGACTGGGGCATGAGGAAGTGGATAGGAACCAACTCGTGCACACACAGATGCCACTTTGTGAGTGTGAGAGAAAGGGCTCCCCCTCTGGTCGACACACCCAGTCAGCACACAGCCTGGCACACAGGAGGGCATTTTCTGCACACTGGAAAAGGTGCCCTTTCCTCCTGGGGATGCAGCCCCATGTCAGAGCATGAGGTTGGTGAATAAAGGTTGGGCTGGAGCATGAAGGCCAACCTCCCACCCATGCCCCGTAGCCCTGCACACGTGCAAAAATGAAATAAAATTTCCTGAAACTACTTACCCTTTTTGATGTTGCATTGATCTAGCTTATTCCCATCCCATCCCTCCCATTCCATTCTTTCATTAAAAAATTGCTGGTCTTGACCCAACTAATGGGTACTTGTTGCAGCCTGAAACACTGCTCCAGAATGTGGGCTGTGGAGTTTCCAGAGCCCAATAACCAGGAATAGCATTGTTTTCAGGGCACAGATGGACTTTAGCTTGATGCTGCTGCCCCGCTACGTCCAGACTTTTCAGGGGGAGCCCAGGCTGCCTGCAGAGGTGGGAAGCGCATGGGGTATGTGTGGCATTATGGTGGTTCTGGTATTAGAAGGATTTGAGTTCAAATCTTACCTCCATCATGTGTGACATTGGCTAGGTGACCCAATCTCTTTAACCCTCAGTGTCCTCATCTGTAAAATGGACATGATAATTGCCCAACTCTTAGATTTATGTGAACATTAAATTAAACCAGAGGAGGTTAGTAATACACATGGCACATGTCCACAGAAAAAATACTGCAACAGTTATTATTGTGATAACGGCTCCTAGGGACGCATTCCTTGCGAGGAGTCATCTTCCACCCCTGGGACATCAGGCAGATGTTGAGAAGTCGGGGGTTGCCTGGTTTGGATGGAGAGTTGGCCACCAGCTTCTGCTTTCCAAACTGTGAACTAAATAGGCCGAGGAACAGCTTCTTTGTGCCACGGGGCACTCGAAGGAATGGTTGAGGCCCCTGTAATCACTGGACATGTGTGTACAGCGTCCTCCTGTTTACCCATAATCCATACTGGAAAGTCCAAATACTCTGCACTTTTCCCTACACTTTGCTTTCACAGGGGAGAGATAGGTACAGATAAAGCAGCCGAGAAAGGGATTTGTGCAAGAGAGCAATTTACTTGGCAGGTCGTAGAGTCAGTCCAGACTGCACCCTGGGTTTGGTCGTTCTGCACTGACAGTCACGAGGAAGCCCACGGCTGCCTGCCCGCTCACCACTGCACAGCACTGGCAGACTCTGCAGTCACCAGCTGTACCCTTAAGAGAGGACAGTGTGTCACCCTTTCCCAAAGTGCCTGGTCCAGTTTGGTTTTTGAGGTCTCACCTGTGCTCCCCTCTGTACCCCATACTAACCTCGCTCAGAGATAGCCCCTCCCACACTTAATGGAAACTCTCCATTTGCTGGTGGGACCCCTGGTGAAGACTGCAGGTGACTTGGGGGTGGGACCTAGCTGATTCATCTTTGTGACCCCGATCCCAAGCGAGGAGCTTTGTGCGTGGCAAGCCCTCATCCCCTGCTTGTGAAGTACATGGAGTGAAAAACCTTCAAATACATCGTTTTTGCACTTCATGTAATTTCTCCTCATTTGCTGTGTGCTGACTACATTCTGAGAAGGCTACTTAGCTAAATTAAAACCAAACGCAAACCCAGATCAAATCCCTCCCACCCGAACTTGTTATTTTGTGTAAGAGGAACATTGGACAACAAAACTTTGAAGATAAAAAAAGTCAGGCCCTATGACTCCACATTGCTTCTTTTGTATTCTTAGCATTTTAGCTGAGGGTCTGTGGAGGCGTCCTCTCACCATGACTCCCAGACCCATAAGGTTCACTCACCCTTTGCTCTGATCATCAAAATAATACATACTTACACAGAATCGGGCAATACAGGGGGAAATAAAAGCAAGGAAGAAAGTAAAAATTACCTGTAAGCCCACACCTAAGAGAGAACCCTACCATCGGATCTGAGTATGTTCTAGACTTTTCTTAGAGTATATAAGCACATGTACACATTTAAAAATACATATTGTCATGACTGGCCTCGTGCTGTGTCATATGCGTTTGTTAATTAACATCACACCGTGACAGGTTTCCACGTCACTAAATACAGTTGTGAGTCACGTCCTCGTTGTTAAAAGCTCTTTCTATTCATGGCTTTACCACACAGCCCCTCATGACTGGGTATGTAGGTTGTCTCCACTCTCTTTGCTATTGAAAACAACATTTGCTTTGAATACAACTAAGACTATGTACCCGGAAATGATACTTCGCGTCCTCGGAAAGGCTTGACAGTTTATCCCCCCACTGCTTATCCCCCCACTGAACAGGCTCAGTGGTGTGTAGACAGCCTTAGAGCAAGAAGGGTGTTCTCTCTTCTGGCAAGACGATAGCCAACCGTTGTGGAAGCAAGGAAGGAAGAAGGTGCCTCTTGGAGGGAGGCTGGGTGTTTCTGCAAGTCTGGGAGGGAAGTACCCACAGCCCTCTAGAGCTGAGTGAGTTCTGGGAGGAAAGCATTTCTCCCTGTGGCCATCTTGCCCGTCTTAGGGGCTGAAGCGGTCCCTCTACCAGTACACAGATGCGTGTTTTACTCTCTGGCATGACAACCTACTAGGGAAATACACACCGAAAGCCCCAGAGAGCTCAATAAAATGACATAAACATGCCTATGTCTAGAAGGTGAGAATCAAGACCAAGACCCATAAATCTTCCATCAATTTCCTTCCTTTTCATGAAAAAGTTTTACTGCAAGAGCCTGAAATCAAATGCAGAGTGTGCGTTGTGATACAAATGCACGTAATTTGTGAGCACCAAGAAAAGTCCTGGTGGTGTAACTTGATTGTGTTGACAAATTAACCTAATGAGAATAGCTTCCCAGTATGAATTCATTAAGCAAAAATGTGCAAAGTAGGTATTTGCAGCCTGTTAACCCTTAATTGGTGCAACACTGAAAACACTTAATTGTGACGGGTGTCACCAAAATCCCTAATGTAGTGAATTGCCGTTAGACTCACAAAATGATACACTTTAAATGATGATCTTTAATTAAAAATTATTTGGGATGATCTTTAGCCTGTGCTTTAAAATGAGCAGCTCTGGTGCACTTGAGGAAGTGGTGGCAAAGATAATATCAGGAGTGTTGCTTTTTGCTTGTCATCAAACCTCTACATATGGAGAATATGGAAAGAAGACAGGTAGTTTAGAAATAAGCTTCAAATAGTTTAAAGTGGTGTGGTGGAAAGTGCTGGACCTAAAGAGAGGAGAGGCCTGCGCACTCCATTGCTGTGTGACCTTGGAGAGAGCTCATCTACTGTCTGGGACTCAGGTTCGTGATCAGTAATGTGGGGGCCTGGAAAGATCCGAGAGAGATGCAAAGAAATAATGTGAACATATCCATTGGCTCAGACAAAAGTCAGGACATAGTTGATGAACTTCTCATTCAGTGGATCAATGAGCGGATGTGCCATCGACTCTAACAGGTGCCACCGAAACTTAAAAAAATGGCACAACAACAAAAAGGTGGCACTCCATTAGATTTTCTTTCTGGCTCCTGGCACATCTGCCCTCAGAACATTCGCTGACATAGACACCTAATTGCGTTCCTCCTTTCTTGGTGGTCCCAGTAGGTGGGGGAGGAAACTTTTCATCCTAACCAACAAGCCCCCTATTGCAAAGAAAATACTTTTCCTAAGTTAAAAGTAAAAAAAAAAAAAAATAACCCGAAACAATTACATTCTGGAGTTGTGCTGATCTTCCTTACACCTTCTATATTTTGCACAATCCATTTCAGTGTTCAAATACAAATTATAGTAGCACCTTTTGGATCCCTGGTGACCCTTCATCATGTACACAATTTTAATGATCTATATTCTGAGGTGGTTGAGCAGTGGTCTCCCCCAAGAGACTGGGAAGTCTCTGAGGCGTGTGTTCAAAAAACACAGCTGGTGGCAGGCCTGGAAATCTCAGTGGGGTTGAACGTGGAGCAGGTGGGGAAGGGCGGAGGCTGATGTGATGACCATGTCTGCATAGACTTTTGCTGCTGCCTCAGCAACGTGGACGCCTCTGGCACAAACCACAATAAAAGGATGGGTGTTGGGAAGAGGGTGTATATGGACTGGAGTGGGGCTGAAATGCCAGGATTATCAATCAAAGGGAAATTGGGTGCTCTTTTTCCTTGTTGTGATTATAAGCCAAGAGCTAAAAAATGCCAGGTTCTCTGGGTGAGTTGTGGTGTGGCCCCATGGCAGGTCGGTGGGACTTCCCCCAAGAGCTGTTGAGTGCCTCCTGTGTGCTGGGCCCTGTGGATCCGTGCAATGGAGCCTCCATCCACTTCCTCCTCCTCCTTTCCCTCTTCTCTCCCAGCCCACGGGCTCAATATAAACGGCCCACTGCCAGTCACTGGTCAGCTCTGGAGTTGGTGTTGGCCTGTTCTCCACGGGGCTCTGGGCTTGTTGGTCCCTGCTGTTGGCTCTCCCCTGGATTGTCCTCCGTGTCAGCGGGGTAAACTCCATGGGTCTTGGGCTCACTGTGCTTGGAACTGTGCTGGTTTTTGTCCTGGACCTCTTCCTGGCTGGGGCAAGCACTGTGGTTGTGGGTGAGAGGCGCCCAGCTCTGCCACCGTACAATTTTCCTGAGGCTGGGTCCCGCTCCCTTCCAAGTATGAGGCATCACTAGGGGACACGAAGCATGGCCCCTGACCTCAGAGGCTTCCAGGCTGGTGGTGGAGGGCTCATGATACCCATGAAGCACAGAATGGCAGGGGTCCCATAGGAGTCACACTGAGAAAAGCCAGAGGAAAGTGTTTTTCAAAAATCAGTGGAACCCTCCTCCTGGCCCCATGAAACTCTATATAACCAAATAAAACAGATAAAAACTAAAGGCAGTGTTTCTCTGGTTGAAGTGAAGGATGGAGTCTCCAGGAAACATTTAAAAAAGTATCAGTCTCTCAATGAATGCATGCTCCTTTAAAAACGTTAGAACAGTGAAAGGTTAGCTAAAATCTGTTGGCTTCCGTGCCCAGGCCTGCTTCCTTTGTGCCCTTTGTAGAGGTACCCACAGCTATAAGTTGGTGGGTATTCTTCCAGACTCTTGTTCCACGCTTCTACGCAAATCTCTATCTACATAGCATTGCTTTGTGTGTGTTTTATATCAAAATTACCGTACTGTTGACCCATATATACCTAATTCCTTTTCAGGGATGTATAGTATTCCATTTAAAGGATACTCCCCATTTTGTAGAGCAGTCTCCTGTTGATGGGCGTTTTGTTTGTTTTCTATTGTTCATGGTCATGAACAAAGCTTATGTATGCCTTTTTGTACATAGGTATGAGAGTTTTCCTAGTGAGGAAAACTTTCCTGACAGCTTGGAAGTTGTCCTGCTAGGTACTTGGGTGGGGTGGTGGGGTGGGAGTGGGAGTAGGAGAGGAGAAAGAGGATGGGAAGCCTTCACAAGGAGCTGGGCTTGCACCAGGCTGCGAAAGGCGAACCAAGGCTTCCAGTAGGAGAAAAGGGAAGTGGTGGGGCGTCCAGAGTGGGAGGGGCTGATGGTGTGGTCAAGGGTTTTGACCCAGAGGGCACAGGAAGGTGGTGTCTGGTGCCAGGGTGATTGTGTGGCTGGACGGATGTACCTGTGAAGAGCACGCTTTCTAGGGGTGGGGCAAAAGAAACTCACAAAGGTGCTTGCAAGTGATGTTGGACCCAAGGCGGGCTCTTTACTGGGCACCTACGCTTACTTATGCCTTAAAATACCTGGGACGGGTTGGTCTTGTGCCAACACTCATCCTCTTCCTCCCGGTCCAGTAACTCAGGCCTTTCCTTTCTCTTACCGACATGCTACCACTCAGCTGCACAGCAAAAGGGAGGAGCCAGCAGCCATCATCAGCTGCCTGGCCTTCCTGGGGTTGGAGTCAGTGCGCGAGGACCATCGAGGTGCTCTCAGGAACAGCAGGCAGCTTGGAGGAGGATGGTGCAAACCAGCTCTCTCTGGGTGATTCGGGGGTGGTTCCATCTTTTGGGTGGATCCTCATTGCTTGACTGTGATGCCAATCATGGCCATTATCTGCTCAGCCTTTGCTTTGAGACCGGCAGGGAAGGCCGTTGGCCCCTGACACTACTCTGGGAATGGTAGGGGTACCCCTCTACAGTGGTACTGGGGGTAATCATAGAAGCACAGACTTGGGAAGATGGAAAGGAGAAGGGAGGTGGTTTTATTGAACTTTCCTTCTCATGGGTGGGGACAACACTCCTAAAGCTTATTCTCGCCCCAGCACATTCATATCAGGAGAGATCCTCCGATTGTGCCTTGGTTTCCCTATGTGCCTCAGGACTGGCTCCCCAAACTTTTGACATCTCCCAAGATGGGCCTAAGAGTCGGTGTCCTTCCTGACTTCTGGGTGGGAGGTTCTGAAGACCAGTGGGGGTTGGGGACAAAGTGTGACAGTGTGTGGGAGGTCTCAACCATCTTACCAGTATCTGTTAGTGCCCATTGCCTCTCTCTCCAGTCTTTCTGTGGTCACACATGTTTTAGGCAAGAGGTCCCAGACGCTGAGCTTCCAGAAGGGGCGCAGGCCTGAACAACAGCACTACGGTTGGAGAGTGGAGTGCAGTGGGGTTGGAAAGGCAGCTGGGGCTGCCTTATGCAGGTCCTGAATGCCAGGCTAAGGGGTTTCCACCATTTCCTTTGGGCAGTGGGGAGCCACTGAAGGTTGCTGAGTGAAAGCAGCAAAGTGATACACTAAGGAAGTGGAGGATGGATTTGGGGTTGGGCAGAGGCAGAGTCCCGTTGGGAGAGATTGGGTTGTCCAGGTGTGAGGGACAAAGAGCTGAATTATGGGGTAGTAGAGCAGGAGACAGGGAAGGAAAAGCTGTGGGAGAAATTATGGAAAACTCAGTAACTTTTTGCCTAAGAAAGTCGGTAAGGGTCACACACAGTGGGACAGCATGGCTGGCCCAGACCCTGCCGCTCAACAATTTTCTTTGGGTGAGCCCTCCTAATTAAGGTGACTTGTCAGGTGGACAGGTAATTCAAAGAGCAGAACTTCTAACATCTGAGGCCCTTAGCAGTCCCCGGTCAACACTGGTGGTCTGGTCCTTAGAACCAACGAATGCCAAGGTAACGGGGAGAGAAGCCTCCTCCCCAGCAAAGATGCATGGCCCCAGCTTCCAGCTACACCTCCCTCTGCCCCCAGCTAGCTGTGTGCCCCAGAGTAGAAATGGAACTTCTCTGAATCTGCGTTTCTTACCTGGACACAGTGCTGGCTCCACTGTCCATGTTATGGAGTAATGAACAATTAACCGAGCTAACGAGGTCAGCGCACAGTGAACAGTTCATACATGGCAGCTGTAATTAATGACAACCTGGATGAGACTTTCCTCAAAGGTTCTTCCTCTCTGTGCTTATCAGGACTCCTGTATGATTTCACATTATTCTTTGCTCTCAGGATACCCACATGTCACTTTGCCTTGTCCCCTCAGCCAGCCCTGAATTCCCATGAGATCCCAACAAGGGACACTTGCACTTCAGGTGCTCATGGTTCCGTGGGACTCTCCCAGGCCAGGTGCCCTTTCTGAGGTCACCACTTCCACAGGGTGTGTGAACTCACTGCCTTCCCTCCCTGTGGATTTCTCTCCCCCTTTTCACGGCCAGTGATATTAAAGGCAGATATTCTTCTGGCACCTGGGATAGGGGGAGTTGTGTGGTTTTGTCTATGATAGGAACCAGGAATTTTGTTGGTCCAGCACTGCCATGTATCTAAGTCAATGGTTTTGCCAAGAGCAGTGATGTAAAAGGGACTTATTGACACTCTATCCAATCAGCACATAGCTCTGGATGCAATGCCCTCAAGTGTCCTACTGCTTGTCTTATCACATTGGCTGATTCTTCCTGGCATTAAGGAGGGGGGTTGACGCCAAATGTTCAGGTGAGAAAGGAGGGAACTAGACTTTGGTGCCTCTGGGATGGAGGGATCTCAGAATCACGAGAGATTTGAGGATGTCTTGGGTCCAAGGAGGCCAAGATATTCATTGTCTGATGAAAAAATGCCTTTATGGAAGTGGTTTGTGGCCTAGGGCGGAGACCTGTAAGTTTTGGAATGTATTAGGTTGGTGTAAAAGTAAGTGCGGTTTAAAAAGTTGAAAATAATTGCAAAAACCGCAATTGCTTTTGTACCAACCTAATACCGGATGGAAAAAGTGGGAGATGGGTGAGTAGCAGGGTTTCTTCCCTTTGCCGAGAATGGAAATAAGGCAGAGCAAAACCGTCTACTCAAAGTTTGGGGGGAATTCCTGGCAGACAACTGAACTACCCCGTGACTCCAGACATCTAGGGTATTTTGTTTTGGGGAAAAAGTCTGGTTCCTCAGCATTTCCATTTGGTTTTGCGTGTGTGCCTGGATTTACAGGACTGTGGATGAAAACAGGTGCATCCATCTGAGGCCTGACTGTGTGTTATAGCTAGAGGACTCTGTCTTAGGCATGCAAAAAGGGGTAGTGAAAATGATGTCACATGGGCAAAGCAAAAAGAAATCTGTGGTCAAGAAGTCGTGCCAAGCAAGTCATAGAGTCTAGTATGGTGGGGGGGTAACTAACTGGTGCTTTGTGGTTTTGTTTTTACCGGCTCAGCATCCATTTCAACCTTCATTGGGAAACACAATCCATCCCCCCCCCCCCCCACTAACCCCCCCCCCCCCCCGAGGGAGAAAATTGCCCTTTGTATTCTCAGACCATTAGGTTTAAGTGGATTGACAGCACTCCCTGATCTAGGGTGAGCGCATGAGTCAGGCCAGGCCGGTCAGAGCATTCCACTCCTCATTGGCCATGGTGAGCCGTTCAGGAGTGGGGCAAGGCGACCCAAGCCCGTAGGATGAGGCTGAATCCAGAAATTTTTCATGGGACTGTTGGGATTGAGACATATTTCCTGTACTAGCATTTAAGCCTGGAATTATTAACAGTCACATGGGGAAGCCTGTCTGAAAAGGAAGCAATCAGAAAGGAAAAGTTCAGAGATGGAGAGAGACAGAGTTCTTATATTGTTTGAGCATCTGATTCTGCCATGCCTGAAGGCCACTCCAACTGTCAGTTAAATGAGCCTACAAATACCTCACCCTCCGTTTTTAAACTTGTGTTTATGTTGTTGCAACTCAAAGAAAGCTAACAGAAGGTCTCAGAGATAGACTAATCCAGTGGCCTCTACTTGTATGGATGGGGATCTCATTCCTCCTAGAGGCAGAAGATCTAGGTTTAAAGTAGCACTCTTTCAGAAGCATGGGTTTGTGTGCATCTCTTCTGGAAGAAATTTGTGAAGACTGCCAGCTCATGAATGTCCTAATTCTTTCTGCCATGTTCAAACTTGATTGCACTGCAAATGCTCTGACCAGTACCTGGTACGTGACAATGTCCTGAAATTGGTCAGCAGGCCATCTTGGAAAGGTAGGCCAGGCAGATGTGGGGAGTGCAACACTATCTAATCCCCAAACTGGGGCTGTGAGTTCATGATCAACTCAGTCAGGTCCACGAAGCTACGGCACCATCAAATTACCTGCCTATTTATTTTGTCATCTTTTTTTTTTCTTGTCCAGCAATGAATTTTTTTTCTTCAAAGATAAGACTTGGTATATCCTGGACTATATTTTCTTTGTCTATTTGTTGGCACTTTGCATGTGAAAACCCAGGTTCTGAGAGTGCCTGGGCTTGCTCCTAATGTGGTAGGTGGCGTTCTTGCAAAGGGTCTACGTGGAGCCATCTGAGCTCTTCCCTAGGAGGGACCAGTTTGTGAAAAGAGCTGGAGGGATACAGATGCATCCAGAGCAGGGCAGGATGAACAGAGCAGCCCCAGCAGTGCCCGTCCCCACGAGCTTCAGCCCAGGCAGACTGAGGCAAAGCTGAGTTCTGCGATTCCCCAGCAAGGACAGGGCATTTGACTTCCACTGTATACTGGAAAATTCATGGGGTAGACCTGACATCATCCAGGGTTTAAATAATGTCACCAGGGCCTGTGTCTCATTCCTGTCTCTGCTCTGCTTTCCCCAGTGTTGTCCTAATTCTCAATCTAAGCCCCAGACTTACCTCTTCCTTGTGGTCAGGGGTCCCAGACAGAGAGATAATTGCTCTCGTCCTCCCTCATCTGGCATAATCTCTGAAACATACTCTGATTGGCTGACTTGGGTCACATGCCCTCCCCAATTAGGTGCTAAGGATTGTGCATGGAGTATATCCTGGAGGAGGTAGGTGTGGCCCCTTGATTGACAGCTCTATTAAAATCAGGTGGAGTCAGTGTGGTTAATTTCCAAAAGGAAGGATGCAAGAAAGACCCAAATATAATGGACATCTTCCACAGCCAGCACATAGTCAGCACCAAAATAGATTTCACATGCCAACTCCATCCAATTGGTTGGTGTTGGTTGCCCATATTTAATGGATTAGAAGGCTGCAGTTGATTAGCAGGGTTTACCATGGGTGCAGAATATGGGTGCAGTGAACTCATGCTCTGTTATTTGCTTCCTCTGAGCTTCTCAGGCATGAGATGCTAGAAAGTGCACACTGACTTAGTTTGGAGAAAATTCCTAATTCGCATGTCAGAGGAGCCGATCCAGAAATCCCAGGGCACATCATTAACTTGCTCCCAGCCTCTCTCCCCCATCCCATTCTCCTGCTTCACAGCAGCATTTCCTCCTTGTGAAGGGCCTCCTCACAAGGGGGAGGAAGCCCAGGACACTCTAGCTGAGAACTCTCCTCTTCCCATAGTGCCGTGCTGAGGTCCTCAAGTATTCCCTCTCTTGGGAGGGGGGACTGTTCTGGGACCAGGTGCTTCCTTCTTGCCTTCCATCCTGCATGGAGAGAAAAAAACAAGAGAAGAGGAGGGGAAGGGAAGGGAAAGGGGAAGAGGAAGAAGAAGAAGAAGGGGAAGGCGTAGGGGAAGGGAGCTCCGAAGCAATTTGAATGTTTTACTCTGAGCTGAGGTTTACTCGTTTCTTCCCAGCCAACAGCATCCTGGCTGGTTAAGGGAAAATGACACCTGGGTTTGACAGCCAGCTCGGACGGGATGAGTGGGGGCCCTTGGCCCCTCTCTGGGCTCAGTGTCCCCATTCCTAAAACAAGGGATCAGTACCTTACAGCCTTCTGCAGCCCGTGCGTCCTGGGCCTTGATGGCAACGCTAGCATTAAGAATGAAATCCGATAGTAGCTCTTGTTTTGTTCACAAAATGGCTTCTCAACCAGGACAGGGAAATTGGTTCCTTCTAGTCATAAACACATACGCGATACCATACAGACCATACAGACCTAAATATATATATTTACAAAGGTTCTTTTCGAGAACAAAGAGAACTTGGACCCACATCCCACATGATCCAGACACCCTGACAGGGCAGTGGTTTAACTGACCCTGAGTCCCTTTTCAGTGACTATGAGACATGAGTTCAAGGACCAACTTTGCCTTTTATTTGTTTATTTTTTGCTGGGTGACCTTGGGCAAATCACTTTGCTTCTCTGAACTTTATACTCTTCCTCGGTCAAGTAGGGATGAGGATATCCACCTTATTGGGCTGTTGAGATGTTCCAATATGATACTAAGTTTGAAAACATGCAGAATCATACAGCAGACAGGGATGAGCTGTTACTAAACTTTGACTCAAAACTATCCTAAGCATGGGCCAGAAATTCTTTAGGCCGGTTTGTACTGTGCCTTGCACGTAGCGGACACGCGGCAAATATTTGTTGAATGATTGGAATCCCAGGGGCCGTTTGAATTATAATGCAACTAGACATAGCACTTGGGCTGTGCTACTTTACGTCCCAGCCTCAGGTCTCTGATGGGGCAGGCGGGACAGCAGATTTGGGGTTAGGACCAGGCTGTCTGGTACCTGTGTGATGCCAAAGTCATCTGCACGTCTGGGATGACCTGGGCATCTGTCAGCCAAGGTGGGAACTTATGTTTGTACCAGTAGGCAAGGGGTGGGGGTGGAGGGGGCTTGTGTTTTTCAGCTCGAGTTGTAGCTGTCTCTCCTCTTTCCTTTTGGGAATAAATTACTGTGGCTTTATAGCCCTTACAGGAGTTTCTGGAAAGTCCGACTGGATGAATCCCAAAAACTGAATTATTTTTTGAGTTTCCAACTCCCCCAGATCCTCATTTAGAAGGAAAATGGTGTCAGCCTCCTTGCTTCTGACAGATAGCTGATCCCCTCCAAACGGGGTCACCTCTCCTTGATCGTTCGAAGTCTTTTTTTCCCAATGGACTCCAAGAACATGGGTGAGGGCCCAGACACAGCCACCTCCTGAGGGTGAGGAGGCGGTTTTAGAAGCCATGTCACCTCCTTGACCAAGTGCTTAACCCAGTTAGGACAGAGCTTGGGGCTGGCGGAAGCTGACTTGCTGCCCAGTCTCACTGCCCAGTCCTTGCTCCTGAGAATCATCCATCAACACCCATCAGATGCTTTGACACTGATGTAGGTGCATACAGCTTAATAAGAATTGGCGATGTTATATTGTCAATTCAATTAAACAACTCCACCTGCCCCCAGTTCCCATGCTCTGTGCAGCCAAACATCTGTAGCCCTGGATATGTAATCTTCCTCTGTTTTGTTTTGCTCCAGACAAAATGGTGGAAAAGCTGAAATTTATGCCTTTGGAATCTGAGGCATTAACCGTTGTAAATCAGCCTTTGGTGCTCAAAGGTAACAATTACCACTCTCATTAATAGATTTCCCCAGCCTCGCTTACGAAACAACTCTGGAAATGTCTCCAGGGGCAGGGAGGGGGAAGTGTGCCCAGGGATCATTAACAGTGAAGTACCCCTGGCGAAGAGGGAGGCCATCCCTTTTCCCCAGCCCGCCCAGTGGACATGAGAGAAAGTGCAGTGGGGTCCCCACACAGGGCTGGGGTGCTGGTTGCATGAGGTGGGCGTGCTGGCCCAGCAGGACTCCCAGATCTGTGCCAATCCCTCCCAGGCAGGGGCTCAGAAGCACTGGGACTTGGAGAAGGACTGGGGGGCGGGGGGTAGAGGAGGAAGACTTGCATTTCCATTAGGACAGGTTCCTTTCTTCTCTTGGGAACACGGCGGCTGGAAGGGAACTTGAGGTCCTGGGGTCCAGTTCTTTAGTACTCACGTGGGGACAGTGGGAGCCTGGGACTTGCCCCAGTGACTGAGTTGGACGCCATGACAATGAACAAAGTAGCGGACTGCCCAGAGGGCCGAATGTGTCTCTCAGATGGCTTTGGGCATCTTGCATCTCTCTTTGGTTGGAATGTAAACTGAATTGGAGCCCAGGCGACGCTTCTTGTTCTATAGGTACAACAGGGGTAACAATTCTGAGGTGACACCTGTGGCCGCTAGAAATGGTAGATCAGGGGCTGTGCTCGGCTGGGAGGAGGAGGGTATCTGTTTGTACCCGGCTGTGGGTGAAAACGCTGGACTGTGGGGCAAAGAGGGCACATGGTTCTTTACCACGATGATAGCCCACCCTAGTTTTATTTTTAGTTTTGGGTGGGATTCTGGTCTCTCTCCTGCTGGGATACTGGTTAGTTGAGAGAATCCATATGGGAGCGGGGTACAGACAGGGCCTGGGTAAGAATCCCCACTGCACCATTAGTTAATGGACCTCTCTGTTCCTTGTCTGCGATGGCGCTGTAGTTCCTACTTGAGACGTGGTGAGGGGGACGCCTCACTGTGGGTGGTGTGTGTGCCTTGGGCAGCGTTTGGCACATTGGAGGGGCTCACAGAGTGTTTTTTGAGTGAATGAAAAAGAAAAGGGAACTGTTGTTGTAGCTCAAGAAGGGGATGCCTTACTCTCCTGGGTCAGTTTAATTCTTGGTTCAGAGAGGCTGCCCTGCTGCTCGGGGGTGCACAGCATGCTAAGAGCAGTCAGCTTCCTCCCAGGCTCTATGCCTCCTGGCTCTGAACTTAGTTTCTAGCTTGTAGCATCTCCACCGGGCTGATTGACAAGCGTGGTTACCCCTTGTTTGTTTGTTTTAATTATGGTAAAATATGTGACATAAATTTGTCATTTTAACCATTTTTAAGTGTACAGTCCAGTGACAGTAAGTACGTTCACATTATTGTGCAACCATCACCACCACCTCCTGAGCTTTTTCATCATTTCTGTAACCATTAAATAGTAACGCTCCACCAACCTCCAACCAGCTCTTGGTAACCTCTAATACGTCTGTTTCTGTGAATTTGACTCCTCGAGGTACCTCAGATAAGTGCAGTCACACAATATTTGTCCTTTTGTGTCTGGCTGATTACACCTTGCGTAATGCCTTTAAGCAGGGGTGTCAAAACTTTTTTCAACATTTTTTACCAAGGGCTATATGTGGTAAAATACACAAACAGCTGGGCCACTCACTCGAGGTGAAGTACGTATTGCCTCACCTGGTTTATTTAAGTAAACTAAATATATTTTTGGAATTTGCTGCGGGCCAGTTAACAATGGATTGTGGACCGCAGTTGGCCCGCGGGCCGCAGTTTTGACACCCCTGCCTTTAAGGTTCAGCCATGCTGTAGCCTGTATCAGAATTTTATTTGTTTTTAAGGCTGAATAATATTACATTGTTTGTATATATACCACATTCTCTTTATCCATTCACCTATCGATAGACCTTTGGGTTTTTTCACCCTTTGGCTATTGTGAATAGTGCTGCTATGAATGTGGGTGTGCAAATATCTGTTTGAGTCTCTGCTTTCAATTCTTTTGGGATAGACTTAGAAGTGGAATCGCTGGATCATGTGGTAATTCTACGTTGACTTTTTTGAGGACCCACCATACTGGCCTTTATTTTAACTTCCCCAGTGGAAGGGCAGTGCTGCAGGGGTAGTGTCTGATGAGACCACCTACCACCACACTGGGCTTTTCCTAAGTTAGGGGTGGGGGCTGTGGCTGGACAGTGAGGCTGCACGATGGTCTCTTGGAGGTTCAGCACCACCCCTCCCTTCCCTCTTCTCCCTTCCCCTCTCCCCCTTAGTTTTGCACTAAGGCCTGGGAAAGGAAACACTAGCTGTGTCCACCATGGATGAAAGAGATTGTTTTCGTTCTTAGGATCAAACAACAACATCAAAATCCCCACCCCATACCTGTTTATACACATACAAACCCCAAATTTGGTTCAGAAAGACGGCTTAATAAGTTCTAAGATGCCATGATTAAACACCTGGGCTTTGGTGCCCGTTCAAATTCTGGTTCAGTTACTTACTAGTTGGGGACTTTGGATAAATCATTGAACTTCTCAGCCTCAGTGTTCACATCTGTAAAATGGGGGTGATAGGTTGTTGTGAGCTCAGAGAGACATTGAATGCAAAGAGCTATTCATAGACTTGGGCTGCCGGGAGCTCTGTCCAGGGACTGGGGTTTTCTTCTCAGAGGCCCGTGACCACACTGTGAGTGACGGTGGTAGGTGTCCCCACTTGGCAATTTGCTTCTGCCTAGCCTGCCAGCTTTGCATGTGGAGGGCTACGTGTGGTGGGTGCCTCGGCCCCGCCTTGAGCCCCGGGCGTCACACATTCACTGCAGGACCTTCTACATCTCAAGGCTGGTGCTGCCTGTAGGGAACTCGAAATGCAGAATGGCCCACTCTGGGGGGCGGTTATTATCTTTGGTCTCTGGTACTTCACAGGTCACGTGACATGGCTAATTCTTAATTACCTCTAATGTTAAAGGTTAGTCCACCTCTGGGATGTTTCCCAGCTTGAAGGTGCCTATGGAAAATTAGTTCATTCATAAAACAAAGTGTCAGGTTACAGACGCAAATGGCTCCCCCGCAACCCAGGGTGGAGATGGGGTTGGTGGGGCTGTCGAGAAACCTCTCCAAGCTTGCCTCCTGACTCATCTGTTACTCTCACAGGTTGTCAAGTAGATGTTGCCCTTCCAGAAAGATAGTATCATGCCCAGAGGAAGGGCAAGTTAAAAGGGCTTCAGATGCATTGGACAGTCACTCAGATGGACAGAGGTCAGCGTGAGGAAGACGAGGCCCTGGAAATGACATGGTGATGATTCAGCTTCACTGTTCTTCCACAGATGTTTCCCACTCCCACTGCTGCTGTGCTTTGTATGCTCAATGGAGACATTGCTGAATCGCTGAGAGGTGCTAGGGCCCCCAACTCCACCCTGGGCAGTACCCCAGTGAGCCAGGAAGTCATCATAGCCAAGCACCCACACTCCAGGGCAGCTTCGCTGGGGCCAAATTCTACTCACTCTAAGGATGAGTTCCCATCAGTCCCTAACTTATTAAGCCATTCAACCAACTGCCAGGTACTATTCTAGTATCTGGGGATATATTGCAGTGACCAAAACAGACAAAAAAAGAATGCCTAACCTTCCAGAGCTTACGTTCTAGTGGTGGGATATACAGAAAGAAAATAAGTGAAATATATTGGTAAAATGATAGTGTTATCAGATGGTGATAAGTGCTAAGGGGAGAAAGAAAGCAGGGGAGGGAGAGAGGAAATGCTGGCCTGGATGTGGGTAGTAAGTTTTGATAGTGTAGTCAGGCAAGACCTGACCAAAAGTTGAGAGTGGAGCAAACAGGAGGTGAGGGACCGAGCCATGAAGAGGTCTGGAAGGAAGGGTGCTCCAGGCAGTGCCAGCAGCGAGCGCGAAGGCCCTGAAGCAGCAGGACGCCAGGTGTGTGTGAGGAGCAGCACAGAGGCTGCTTGGCGGGAGCAAGAGACCAAGGGGAAGAGGAACAGAAGATGGGGTCAGGGATGGCAAAGGCATGTGTTGGTTTCTGTGCCTCTAGGCTGGTGCCCAGCGTTTCCTGGCCTTCACCAAGGGTGTGGCAAAATACTGTAAAGTATTTTGACTAGGGATCAGCAAACTACCACCCACCAGCCAAATCCATCCAGCTGCCCATTTTGTAAAAGAAGTTTGATTGGAACACACCCACACCCATTCATTTACATATTGTCTATAGGTGCTTTCAAGCTGCAGGGTCAGCTTCATAGTTGTGACAGTGACCGGGTTAGCTGTAAAGCCAAAAATACTCACTTTCTGGTTCTTTACAGCCAAAGCTGCCAACTCATGTTTTAGGGTATGGGCTTTGGAGTTAGACCACCTGGTGCAAACCTCGGCTCATTTCTTATCCAAGTAACCCTGGGCAAGTTACTTAACTTCTCTGCACTTTATCCTCCTGTATGTAAAGTGCTGGGAATACCCATTTTATCAGGTTATGTGGAATTAGATTAAACAACTAACATGAAATGCATGCAGCACCTGACAGGTCCAAATATTTTGTTAGGATGCGATAGGAAGTGCCCAGATCCACAGGGACACGATCTTGGCAAAAGGCTTCATTGGTCTTAGTCTCAGTTTCTCTGTCTGTTAAGTGGGAATAGTTATTTATGAAACTAAAATGAGATAAGATGCATGGCTTGTAGGAAGCACATATTAAATGAAAGTTGCTGCTTTTATTATCTTCAACCTTACGCTCCATTGTCTCCTATGAGCCAGGGCAACTGTAAAAGTCTCTGGATCTGGGAGAAAAATCCAACATCTGTTTCTATATCTCTGTTCCAGTACCATACCTCGGCTCTGGGCACATACTCGAGCTGGCAGTGCCTAGAAGGGAGTGGGTATTAAAAGGCCTCCATTTCCACAGCTTGGCCCCTGGCTTAAGCCCCCTGCTACCTGAAAGGGTATCCACCTGTTCAGCACATTTGAATTTGCAAATAATCCCTTATTTACCATCACAGTATCCAGAGTTGAAGCTTGTTCATGAGTTTTTATTGTGTTGCAGTAACTTGTGTTGGGGAAGGTCTATCTTTGCAAAGCCCAGTTAGTGTATTTATTTATTAGGCATTTTTATCATCAAATAAGAGTAATAAGTGAACATTATAGAATTTTCCCACTGGACCCAGTTTGAGTATTTGTCAATTTTGGGGTGGGGGGGGAAGGTGGCAGATAGCAGGAGTTTTGGGGCAAGATGGAGGGCTGGGCTTGGAAAACATTGGCTTTGTTGGAAGACTTTGTCATGCTGCTTGGCTGTGAGGACACTCCACTGGAGTTACATTGCATTAAAAAAAAAAGAAAGTGGCGAGGGTCCAGTGGTTGGAATGCAGACGCCCACATGTATTTATATTTGCAGTGCCTGGGCCATGTGTGTGGTGATACAGTGAACTAGAAAGTTGTGGAACTGAAAATAACATATGTCTGTCTCAAGTGCCAGAGGAAATTGTAGCACTGGTGAGAAGGGGAAGGGTACGGATTCAGAGAGAGGGGAAGAAATATGCTCCTTGTTCAAACTGTGGTGTTTATACACAAGCCCTCATTTCTCCTCACACGTAATGAGCAGCCACAAAACAGACAGGAAAACAACTGCAAAGTGCAGGGTGGGGGTTGGGCCGTTGATTGTTTCTTTGCGGGTTGGTTGGCTTCATGGAGTTCTGCATCGAAAATAAAGGCCTGGCAGGTTGCACTTTGAGCCCCCCACACCCCTTGCTGTGGTTTCCTGAGTTCCTCGGGGTCTTGTTCACAAGAAAGAAGCTGTGGATGCTGCTGAAAGAGGTCAGTCGAGGCAGAGATGGTAAGAAAGGGATTCCTCATCCACCACAAACCCCTTGACTTAAAAATGATGACGATAAAAATCTTCAAACCGATTACTTTCAGTCTCTTAAGAGCCAGAGGATCATCCAGGTTTTTTCTGGACTTAGTAACCCCTAAAATCACATTTCTCTTCTGGGCGGGGTGCTATTTTTAAGGCTTGGTTACTGCCCTCCAACTCTAATTCCATGTGTCTCTATGTATAAATAGAAGTGACTAAATTAAAAAAGAAATAATAGATTGAATTCATATCTTAAAAAAAAAAATCTTCATGAAAACAAGTAACCGGTTCGACTTCTTCGTGTTTCACACTTCACTTTGCCGTTTTGACATTATCAGATACGCCTAAATCTCAGACTGCACTTGGTCTTTGCAAACAAAACTCAGTAGAAGGAATCCGATGGACACATCCCACTGGTTTGTGATTCATTTCTCTCAGGGCACCTCTGACAACCAGGAACCCCAACCAGATCCCAGAACCAGCTGGAAGCCTCCCGCCACGGCTTTTGGCTTGCAACTAGATGCCCACGAGTTTAACATACATTTCGGGCAAGCCACTTACCCCTAACTCTGCCCTGCCTTAATTTTTTCACCTGCAGAATGGACACGATACTTATGACACCGTCAGGGCCAGGAGAGGATGGGATACGTTGGGGCAACAGCCAGGGCAGGGCTTGGAGAAGCTGGTGAAGTGAAATAGGTCTGATGGCCTTTGTCTTCTGCCTTTTCCTCACCTTGCAGATGCTGCATGATGTTACTCTAATGGTTTTCATACGCTAATCTACCTCCTGTTGAGGGGTGACTTCCATTTGTTGGGAATGCTGGGCCTGAGAACTGGAGGCTGGGAGCTGAACTACCACAGCTCCCATGGGCCGGGACTTGGCACAGGTGCTTCCCCTTGGTTGGTTTGCTTGGTTACTCCTCACAGTAACCCGACAGAGTGGCATTGCTGGTCCCATTTCACAGAGTGGAACACTGACAAGCAGCAGCTGCCTTAATATCGGCTGACACTGAACTATAACACCCCCACTAGTTTAAAACCAAAGAAAAACTAGGCAGCTGCCCTTGGAGAAGGATGGGGCAGGTATGCAGAGCATGGCACTCAAAGACTGCTCTCTTGGGAGAGAAGCACTGGGTTCTTCTACATCCTGTGTAGCAGGCTGAATAGTATTCCTCTGCCCACCTCAAATTTGTGTCTACCTAGAATATGACCGTCTTTGGAAATAGGATCTTCACAGATGTAACTAGTTAAGGATCTTGAGGAGAAAATCATCCTGTGTAGCTTGAGCTCTAAATCCAATGACTGGTGTCTTTATAAGGAGAGGGAGGACACAGAAACGCAGAGGGAAGAAGCCTGAGGCAGAGGTCTGAGGGATGCAGCCACAAGCCAAGGAGTGCCAGGAGCCACCAGGAGCTGGAAGAGACAAAGAAGTATCCTCCTCTAGATCCTTTGGAGGGAGCACAGCCCTGCTGACACCTTGATTTTGGACTTCTGCCTTCCAGAAGTGTGAGGGAATAAATTTCTATTGTTTTAAGCCGCCCATTTTGTGGCCAGTTGGTTATGGTGACCCTAGCAGACTAATACATCCTGCAGTCCTTCGGTGAGCTATTTACATTTGCACCAGGAGTGAAGGCAGGCAGGAGCGTGTGCCGAGCATACATAGGAAAGGGTTGGCTCTGGGAATGGAAACAGTCTCTGGGAAAACAAAACACAAGGCAGGAATTCCCTTGTTCTTGCCTTGGAACATGACTTAAAGATTGGACCCACCAGTCCTGCAGCGGGAGATGTGGGATCAGGGGAATGATGTAAGATGACGTGACCTATTGCTTTGTTAAGCAATGTTTTCAGCCATGGATCTTGCTTTCAAGCTTAAATGATTGCTGAAGTAACAGGCAGGTTGAGGGAATTTGAACACCCCGAGACTATCTCCAGGGAAGGGAGAGCAACCATGGCTGATGTTTCTACTGGTTAGGCGGCAGGTAGGCAGTTTGAAGACTTGATTATGGAAAAGCTGCTCTGGGTGACCGGATGACATCACCAACAATTTAGTGACATCAGGGAATGGCATATTGAAGTAGGCTGGTTGAGCTATATCTCCAAAGGACTGACATGAGAAGTCCTTCAAACTTGGACAGGTGGGGGCCTCTAACCCCCACAGGTGATTGGGCAGAGGTAACTGAGAGGCCTGGGAAGGGTCGACGCTAAATGTGAGGCCAGATTTTGAAGAGAACAAATGATCTGACAGGTAGAGGACGAGCCAAGAGCAAATTATAGCAGTTCAGCTGGGAGATGACTAAAGCAAAAGCTGGCATCTTGACAATAGTCACTGTGAAGTCACTAGCCATACATGTGTGAGTGCAAACGTGTATGTGTATTATATTTTTTAAAAGAGATCAAAATCTCATAATTACAAGACTTTATTAATGCCTCCAGAAGAGTCAGAAGTGATAATCTGTATCCAAAAGGATACCCAGATTTCTAACCTGGGGCTGAGGGTATGGCTGGGATGACGTAACCTCAGGAAACTGGCAGTGTCACTGGGGAAGGGTGAAGACGGACCAGCTAGTGTGGGGAGAGGAGTTGATCCAGAAGTGGGTGGGAGAGGGTTGCCTGGAGTGAAGGGCCTTGGGGCGCTGTCTGCCCAGCAGAGGAAAGACTACCTGCCTGCGTCCATCTCTCTGTTGTGTCCAGGGAGCTGGTCTTCCCATCAGGCTCTCAATCTGTGCCCAAATCACAGAGGTTGCTAATGATTCAAGTTGATGGAAATGCAAACGTGGTTTATAATGAAATCACAGCTCCCGCACACTGAAGGAGACAATATAGGACAGTGGCTCAGAGCCTGCACTCTGGAGTTTGAAGCTCAAGTTCAAGTCTTGCCTCAAGCTGTATGACCAAGATTGTGAGATCAGTGATTATTGCATTGTCTAATCTCTCCGTCAGAGAGCTGGGTTCTAGAACCGTTAGTAGCAAGAATTAAATGAAGTGCTGTGTTTGAAAGAGGTAGTGTCTGGCACATAGAAAACCCGAGTCAATGTGAGTTGTTTTCAGGTGCCTGCTCTGTGTTGATCTGTATCATCCCACTTAACTGCACTATTGCATGAGCGGGGAGGAGGTAGGTGTTCTTTCCTGATACATATATGAGGAAACTGAGGCTCACAGGACTTGAGTATTCGCCTGAGTTTCCCCACCTGGTGAGTGGCAGGGCCAGGATTTGAACTCACACCTGTGATCCTCCCCAATAGTTCTGCTACTCTGGCTCTGGGTATGATATTACCATGGCTCAGATCAAATTGAAGGGACGAGCAGCAACGTATGCGTCTGTCCCTCTCATGAGTTAGTGACCCCGTCATCTCCAGGGCCCCACTGGAAGGGCTGCATGTGCAGGTGGGCAGACCCCCACCGCCCTGCTGCTGTGGCCCTGGGACTGCTGCGTTCTCTGTCTCCTGGCTTCCAGTTCATCTTCATTACTGTTTGGATGTTAATGACACACAGTAGTGGACATCTCTAACACACACACACACACACACACACACACACACACACACACACGAAACTTCCCTCAAATGCCTGCTGTTTTGACAAGCTCTGCACAGATTTTGTTGGATCCCCTGGAGGTGCACGCATCCAAGATTGTGAGTAGATCGAAGTGGCTTGTCAGGGCTGTCAGGTGACAAACCTGAGAGATCCACAGCCGTGCTTTTTGGCTGGAAGGAAGCCACCCCAAGACACCCTGTGGCTCCTCTCCTTTCTCAGTTCATCTCACCTCTTTGTCTGTGGTTCCTCCTGTAGCATTCCCAGGTACGTTAGCCTCTTTCTGCTCCCTTGTTTTCCGCCTGCCGATGGAGCATTAGGCCTGGGGGTGGGGGTGGCATTCTAGAACTCTGGTTGTCTGCTCAGCCCCTGCTCTGCGGCACCTCATTGCTATCTATGTTCCATTGTATGATGACTACTCAAAGGTAGGTATCCATTCTACTGCTGATATATGTTTAGTTTGTTTCTCGTTGGGTGCTATATGGAATAATGCTGCGATGAGCATTCTTGTATTTTGGAACACATATGAACACATCTTTGTTGAGTATATACCTAAGAGTAGAATTGCTTCATTATAAGGGTCTATATATGTTCAAGTTTAAAAAGTCCTGCCGTTATTTTCCTCCAATGTATTTGTATCAGTTTGCATTCCCAGCAGTAATGTAGGAGAGTTCCAGTCACTCTACATCCTTGTCAAGACTTGCCATTATTATTATTATTTTTTGACCGTTCTTGTGTGTATGTAGTGGCATATCATTGTGATTTTAATATGCATTTCTATAGTTATTTATGTTGAACACTTTTTCTTATGTGTATTGGCCATTTGGACATCCTTTTTTGTGAAGTGCCTGTTAAAGATCTTTTGCCCTTTTCTAATTGAGTTGCTGATATTTCTTTTACTGAGTTACAGTAAGAGAAACTGGATATCAGTTTGTTAGTCTTTCTTCCTGGTGTCTTTGTTGAACAGAAATTCTCATTTTCTTTTTGAGTAAGTTCATTCCATTTTTACAGATGCTAATGATGATAAAAGACAATCGTCATAGGCATTATTTCCTATTAAATATGATTTCCTTCATGGTTTTTTAAATTTTAATTTTTTAATTGTGGAGGAATGCTTAATTTTAGTGAAGTCCAATTTATCAATTTTTTCCTTTATGGTTATGGCTTTTTGTATTTTGTTAAGAAATGTTTGCCTATCCTAAGGCTATGAGAATATCCTCTTATGTTATCTTCTAGAAGCTTCATTGTTTAAATTGCACATGTAGGTCTACATTCCATCTGGGATTGTCTTTTATGTGTGGTATGAGGTTGGGGTCACCATTCGCTCTTCTTCATGTGGACACCCAGTTTGGCCGTGCACTGTGCATGAACCACCTTTCCACCACACGCCGCAGGTGCACCTTTATTGTAAACTGGTAAGTGAGCATCTGCTCCTGAACTCTGTCCTGTTGGCTCAGTGAATACTTCAGGGATGAATGGGGGGTGGCCTGGGCCTCATATGTTCTCGAGGAAGATGGAGGTGCTGGGCTCTTGCTTTCTAAGGAGATCCTGTGCTTCCTCTGCTGAATTACTTGGTCTGTCACTGCCCTTTTCTGACTTCTTCCCATAGACAACTACTTGGCTGACAAAATTATAAAAAGAACAAAGCCTTCCATGACAGGGACCATGTGCTAGGCCCTAAATATGCTTTAACTCATTTAGTCTTTACACACGCCCACAACTGTTATTATCTCCATTTCCCTGATAAGAAAACTGGGGCACCAAAGACCACACAGGTGGTCTGTGCCAGAGCTGGGATTTGAACCCAGGGATTTAGCCTTGGAGTCTGTATCCTTGAGCCCAATACCAGGCTTTCTTTCCGCCAATGGCAGGAAGAGGAATGGTGGAGCATAAAGTCACCCTATCTTAGAAGTAAAGACATCTGAATTCTTATCTTGGCTTCTACACCTACTGGATGTGAAATTTGGGACACATTGATTAATCTCTTTGAACCAGTTTCCTCATCAGGAAAGTGAGAGAGTAAAATGCTATTTTTAGCTCTGATGTGTTAGGGTATCGTCTACCTGGAAGAGTCCTAAAGAGACTGTAGATATTTTTTGGAGAGAAGAAAACTGTACAGCGGGGATTAAGATTGTGACACAGGTTGGGGAGGAGTCCACAGAGGATGGTGAGAGCTGAGTTGGGCGGGGGTGGAAAGAGGTCGGGAAGAAGGGAAGTGGGAGAGTGAGAGGAAGGAATGGTCCAGCCTCTAAACTTGTCCCTTCCGATCTGTCCCCTTCCGGGACCCTCAGATCCAGCCTACCAGGTTACACGCTGGAGGAGGGGGTGATTCCTAGGTGCTAAGTTTTCTAATTGACCCCCCTTCTGGGAATTAGTTTGAGAGCATTCATATTGATTCCCAAGGTTATAGTTGCTGTGTGAGCCTTCTGGGAGGCAGTTTCTCTGCCCAGAGCTGGCTAATTGTTCACCCACCGTGTCCATTCACTGGTGAAAATCACAACAGGCTCTTCCACACAAAAACCAAGGGTCGATGGGGGGCAGTTGAGTGACCTTGGAGACCCTCAAAGCCTGAGGCTGGGGGCCTGGGAACAGCCTGTTACCATTAACTCCTGGAAAGGGATATTACTGGTGGTGAGAACAGTTAAAAAATAACTTCGAAATGTCACGTAAGTAATATATGCTATTTTTAGAAAAATGTAGTAAATTCAGATATACAAAAAGGAGGAAACAAAAAACAACACCTGCAATCCTTTAATCAGAGATAAACCACTATTATCATTTTTGAAGTGATTCTCTTTAGAGATTTTTTTGGATCTCTCTGTTTCTCTTTTTAAATCTCTCTCTGTATGTATGACAGGTATAAATATAAATATATAATATATGGATTCATATTAGGTTTGTGCAAAAGTAATCGCAGTATAAAAGGTTAAAAAATTGCGAAAATGGCGATTACTTTTGCACCAACCTAATCCATTCATATAATTACTTTTCTGGGGGTAAAATTAGATTCCACTCTTTTGGAGCTAGATTTTTAAATTTGACAATATATCATAACCATTTCCTACACCACTCAACATATTTTGACATCTTCAATAGCTGTATGACAAACCATGGGAAATAGTTCTTCATGTTTACTGTTATACCCTGTGAATATCCTTGCTCATGCATTTTTGATTTCTAATTATTTCCTTAGGAAAATTTTGAAGATAATAGAATGATTATGTCCCAGTGATTTTTGAAAGATAACAAAGTCCTTAAACCACTATCCTCATCATTATCAGGAAACATTTATTCAGGGCCAATAATGCTAATAACTACTTTTTAATGGAATGCCTTATACATAGAGGGTGCCAAAAAAATGTATATACGTTTTAAGAAAGGAAAAATGGTATCAGTATATACCGATAACAAAAGATGAATACAAGTCACATTTGACTTCCACCATTATAAGAGGTGCTCAGAGTGGTTACCATCAGCGTCCAGACACTTCTGATGACGGCGAGCTACTTGCTTGAGTAACGTTGACCAAAGTGTTCACATCTCTTAAAATGTATATACAGTTTTTTGGCACCCTTGGTATTACCAACTATTTTTTTTTTTTAAAAGATTTTAGTGGGGAAGGGGAACAGGACTTTATTGGGGAACAGTGTGTACTTCCAGGTCTTTTTTTCCAAGTCAAGTTGTTGTCCTTTCAATCTTAGTTGTGGAGGGTGCCATTCAGCTTCAAGTTGTTATCCTTTCAGTCTTAGTTGTGGAGGGCGCAGCTCAGCTCCAGGTCCAGTTGCCATTACTAGTTGCAGGGGGCGCAGCCAACCATCCCTTGCGGGAGTCGAACTGGCAACCTTGTGGTTGAGAGGACGCGCTCCAACCAACTGAGCCCTCCGGGAGCTCAGCGGCAGCTCAGCTCAAGGTGCCCTGTTCAATCTTAGTTGCAGGGGGCACTGTCCACCATCCCTTACGGGAGTTGAGGAATCGAACTGGCAACCTTGTGGTTGAGAACCCACTGGCCCATGTGGGAATCGAACCGGCAGCCTTCGGAGTTAGGAGCACGGAGCTCCAACCTCCTGAGCCACCGGGCTGGCCCTTACTTACTCTTTACATATGTTATCACGTTTAATTTTCTCGGGAGACGTGTGGCTCTTGGATTAATGTATTCCCATTTTACAGCTGTGCGAACAGGGTTTTAGGAGGTTCAGTGACTTTCCCAGGCCATCCCACTGAGAAGAGCAGGGACAGGAAGCAGGTTGGGGTTGCTGTCCACCCTGCCGTGCTCCCTGCGTCCCGCAGAGGGTGTGGGAACCACCCGGAATGAGGCCTGGGCTCTCAAATGCTGTGGGCGGGAGATGGGTGCCTACAGGTGGACTGGAGGTGACATCTGCCAAAGGAGAAGCCCAGATAATGCATGCTGGGGCTCTGTAAGGGGGGCTGGGTTGGGGCTTCAGAGCAGCTTTCCTGGAGCAGAGCCAGGAAGGAGGGGGACAGGGAGCCACAGAAGAGCGGAGAGAGCACGCCAGGCAGGGGGCAAGGCCTGAGCAAAGTGGTGAAGTCAAGGAAATCCGACACGCCTCCCTCTGACTCACTCAAAGTCCCCTGTGTTGAGATCAGCTTACAGGAGGTCTGTTCTAGCACCTTCTCCAGACACTGACAGCGAATGTGCAGTGTCACAGGCAAGGGTGGTAATAACGGAAATTTAATTTTCTGTTAAGCAGCCTTGTATATATTTAAATAATTTCATTATATAGATAGAAATGTTTTTCTGATTTCTTCTTTGTTCCTCAAAATGGTAATAGCCTTTTGCTTGATTATAAGAATCTTATCTACTCAGTTGTAAAAGATAAAATCTTAAACAATGCAGACAATCATATAAAGATGAAAGCAAAGGCCAGCAGGACCAGCATCCTGAGATAACTACTCAGCATCCCAGCTTCCAGACTCTCTCTAGGCCTATAGACTCATGGGGGGGGGGGGGATTTCCTTTACAGTTTTACATAAAGGCGATTGGGCCAGACACACTCTGTACTGCATGTTTTCCCACTCAACAATCTGTCTTGGACACCTTCCCCGTCATTACGCATGGATTTCCGTCATTATTTTTATTTATTTTTGTAGAGTCGGACTTAAAGTAATTCAAAATGGTCAAATTTCCGGTGTATAAAATGTTCATTGAAGTGCATAGAAATTGGGGTTTGACTCTCAGATGAGAGTCCTTCAGCTTCTCAAAATGACACGGGCTTTATAATCCACGGTGGCCGGTGAACAAGGGACCTTCCTGTTTATAGTTTGTGTTTACTTATTTCATTTTGTATATTTCAAACTACCTACAGTAGAGGGAATAGTACGTGAACCCTCAGATACCCATCACCTGGATTCAACAACTATCAAGATTTTGCCACATTTGCTCTGTATAGCCTTTATTTTATTTTTCTCTTTTGCTGAAATATTTTTAAAGCAAATCCCATTATCTTGTCATTTCACCCCCGCATCCTTTAGTAGGCATTTGTTAAAAATAAAAAAGACATTTTCTTACGCAGCCACAATGCCAGTACCACCTAACAAAATGAACCTTGATTTCTGGGGCTGTCTGGTCTACCATCAGATTTCCCTGGTACATTCCCCAAATTGTCTTTTTTTTTTTTTTTTTTTTTATAGTTGTTTTGTTTAAATCAGGGAGAATATTTTTCGTTTGGTTGTTGTGTTTCTTAAGTTTGTTTTCTAGAGCAATTCTCAAATAATATTAACTCACATGGTAGTAATTCACGAATTTTAATTATACTTCAACTCTTCTGTTTACGTCAAGGGGAAGTCTCAGCTTGTTGGGAGAATGTTTTTAGCACCGATTTAGAGCGCTTCTTTAATAACTCCCCTGCTTTCTTAATGCGTTTCTTTCCCAACCTCCATCCCTCCTTTCTTACTCACAGTTCTAAATAGGCAACCCTATCTAGCTGGATTTTAATAACATTATTTTCTTTGCATTGTGGTTACCAATACCGTACCCTTCTATTTATGGTAACTGACATGAATATTCTGTTTAGAGTAGTACAGTTTGTTTGTTGTTGTTTTTCGAAGAGAAAATACAGTTATTTGAGTAAAATGAATGGATCAGTTTAAAGAAAAACCATGGAATGGATGACATGCAAATGCAACAGCCCTTCCGGAAAGTGTACTTAATTTAATGTTTTGTTCTGTTTTTATTTTGTGGTGACTTAAGGTCATACTGGGAATATAAACAATTGCGTAATGATGGCCTCGGGCTTCCTGCACCTTTTTCCTATGTTCCCCAGGCTATGACAGTGGCGCTTTTGCACCTCTTTTTCATAGTGTTTCTTTCTGTCTCCTCCTTTTTGATTAAGTTTTCCTTTCTCATTCTCCCACCCTCTTTTAATTTACTTCTCAAGTAGTATGTATGAGCTGGGAAACAGATAAACTGGTTTGTTCTGATTGTACCTGAATTAAGAGAAGACAGGCTCTGAGTGAGGGTCGGATGGTGACAAACACGAGGCAAGTTTTCTTAGGTCCTGTCCGTCCCACCTTTTTTTTTTTTTTTTTTTTAAAGGACCATCCTGCTTCACATGTCCAGGGTTGTTTGAAGGGTGGCTGTTGGTGATGGTAATAGGAGTTATTGCTACTTAGGGCAGATTAAGTGACAGACAAGAGGATCATGGGTCTGTTGGGTTCCCATACAGATTTTTCAGGATACAACATAGATTTGCTAATTGCCTCCCTTCATCCTTATAGCATTTTGATGTAGAATCAGCATGATGACCTTCGATTCGTGGAGGAAGGGTCTGCAATTGCGAGAGGCCGAATGATTTTCCAAAGGCCACACAGCTGGTTTATGGTAGAGTTGTGGCTTGAAGCTGGTCTTGTCAATGTAAGAAATGCAAAGAATTTTTATAAGAGTTTATTTGAGCCGAGCTGACAGCATGTACTGGAGAGCAAGATCTCAAATGTCACTGAAAATAACAGTTCTGCATTTTCCTGTATGCATTTGAAATTAAGGAGGGGACATAAACAAGATTACATGAAAGTGGGAGAAAGCAAGACAGAGATTGGATTATAGGATAGTTAAGGTTATGTGCAGGTATTAGAAAGATGGGTCTGAAAGGGTGGTCGGGTGCTAGAAAGAGGGGGCTGAAAGGAGGCATTTCAAAGATGTGTTAACCTAGATGCACAGAAACAATGGATAAGGCTTGTTTAAGGCAAAAATAATCCTTTTAGTAAAGAAGTTATAGGCTTGGGGCGTGACTACTCACCATGACTTGCCCAGTTTGGAATTTATGATCAGATCACCCTGTGAGGTTACTTTCCATAGAACCCCCTTTTCTGTCCAGTCTTAACACCGAACTCAGTGACTTTTGCTCTTTATCCTTTGTCTGCTCACCGCCTGAGCTGGATGCACCTGGGGGTTCTGAACTGTGAGTGTCTGCTGAGGAGGGGTTTCTGGGAGGGGAAGAGTCCTCTAACAGCAAAGAACGGGACACTTGCTCAGCCAGAGCATGGACAAGATGCAGAAGGTCGGGACAGGCAGATTCAGGGGAGTTCAGCTGCTAGGGGTGAGGCTCTTACATGGCTCAAGATGTCCCCAGCCAGCAGGACAGCTGGCCAGGAGTGGGGGCCAAGAACGCTGAGTTCTCATTACTCCTCAGCCTCCTGGCTGTGGAAGGAAGAGAAGGGCCCCAGGAGTCCCTGAGCTGGGTTCTGGAACCTTCATGGCTGTGTGCCCCGGGCCAGACATCTCTGAGCCTCAGCTGAAAAGGGGCTGGACCTGGGTCAGGGACGTCCCAACTGGGATCCTGGGTGGGGTGGGGTCCACCTCCCTCTGTTCCTCTCCAGGTACCTCAGTCATTAAAGCAGCTCTGTTTTCCATCGTTTAACAAATTCTTAAGACTTAATTGGAAGGATTCTGATGCCGATTTTTCTAAAAAATGGAGCAAAGTGATCTTGCATGTTCCACTATCACCTCATCCTGCGTTTCCATTCTTGGGTCACGGTACTTCCCCACCCCCACCGACATTGAGCAAGTCCTTGGGAGACAGTCTTCGATGCTACTCCACCAAATTCTACCCATCCCAGGCCCTCAGTTTCTTTTGGGGCTCTTGCCACCGTCCTGACCCTGCACTGTTGCCTCGTCTCCTCAATGGCCTCTCTGCCTTAAGCTGCACTCCCTGCAGGGGCGTGTTCATTGCTTCCCACTGCTGGTAGGAGAAAGCCCAGGATGTGAGGCATTCCGGGCCTTTGGGTTCGCCCCTTCTCGGTCTTTCCTTGCTCCACGTCTCCTCTGTGTCTAACCCAGGGGACTGTTTTGCTTCTTGTCATCTTGGAGCCACTGGGCTCATCCTACAAGACTCAACTCAGATGTCATGTCCTCAGTGAAGCCTCATGCAAGCACCTCGCCGCAGCAAATGAGTCACTCTGTGTCCCTGCAGCTGCTCTAAGCTCTGTCACATTCCTCCCCCCAGGTCTGGGATCCCTGCTCAACCCCAGGCTTTTCAGGATTTTAACATGCACCTTGAATCACAGACACTCAGTGTCTCTAGCAGACCTGGGCTCAGCAAATGCTTGTTGCGTGAACAAATGAGTTCCCCCATGTCAGGTACGGGGCCTTTGGACCTTGCCATTTTGACCCTGTGGACATGTAGACCCTACCATGACGACCCCCAGAATTCTGTGGCTGCAGTACTACGAACACACACACACACACACACACACACACACACACACACACACACACACATCTGAATTATACAAAAACATATGTTTACACTGAGAGATTAGCACAGCCTCCATCAAGCCAATTTAATTGATTGATTTCTATAGAACACAGTTAAACAGATCCTGATTTTCTTCCATTTTCATCAATATCGATTCTTTTCTGGGTAGATTTTACAGTGAAGATTTGCTTCATGGATCAGTTTTTTAGCCTTTCTAAAGGTTCACAAATTATAAGTTTCTGTTGGAGTATTTTTATGGGTGTTATTCCTACCCAATCTAGGTTTTCTGGGATAAAGTTGGTAGTATATTTTTTTAAATTAATACACTTCCCTTTTAGAGCAGTTTTAGGTTCATAGAATAATCGAGTGGAAAGTACAGAGAGTTCCCATATACTTGCTGCCCTCCCCCACGCGTGCCCTCCCCGACCACGGACGTCGCGTACACAGTGGTGCGTTTGTTCCTGGCAATGAACCTGCACTGGCGTATCATCACCCACAGTCCATTGTTTACATTAGGGCTCCCTCTTGGTGTTGTGTGTTCTATGGGTTTGGACAAATGCTCCTATGGGCATTAACTCCCCAGTGCATGTAGCGTGTTCAAGGCACCCTCCAACAGCGAGCCTTCAGGCAGAGACCCTTGCTGCTCGCAGCAGGGCACTACAGGTGTGTGCTGGAAAGGTAAGTGCCGAGGGGCTACGGGAGGGGCTGCTACGAGGCCTCAGGGCCTTTGCACGTACTGTTCCTTGATTGCAGCTGCCTTCTCCTTAGCTCTTTGAAGGGCTGGCACCTCATCCTTCAACTCTCAGCCCAGAGTCCCTTCTTCTGACAGATCCTCTCTAAATTACCACCCTACCCCCCAGAACTCTCCACATCACCTCACCTGTTTCTTTCACAGCACATGTCACAATCAGAAATTAGTTTATGTGTTTGTGTGTTTGCAGGTACTGCTCTATCTCTAGGGCCTTAGAGAAGCATCTGGCTCATAGTTGCACCTCCATAACTGTTTTCTGTCCACACGTGTGCTTTGCTGTCTATACCCCAGCTACATATAAGCACGCCTTCCACTACTGCCTCATACTCACTACCAGATAGGGGCAGTAAAGATTGAGTTTGGGGTAAGGGAAAGTGAAGATGCTGCTCAGGTTTGCATGCTTATCGGCCAGACATTCATTCACCAGAAAAGTCTGAAATCTGCAATATCCTTGTGCTTCGGGGGAAAGGTGGTTTTGACATCATAGCAGGGTAAGGGAGGCACTGCCCAATATTGATGAAAGTAGTGAGCTTGCATGTTCCCTAAATGATTAGACAGTTTTACTTCTGATGCAAAGTACGCATTCCTTCTGACAGCCCACTTACAGGTATTAAATGGACGAGAGCCCAGTAAATGTCCTTCAAGATAAATTTCATGTCATCTTTTCTTCTGCAAAGAGGTTTATTCTGTGCCTTCAAAAATCTGTAGGGTATCCTGCTTCTCTATATTTTTTTCTTTAACTATATTTAGTTTTCTTTGAAGATGAACAAAACTGAGATGCTATTATGTTCTTTCCCTACTTTGCAGCATTCAGAAATTCCTTCGCTATTAATACTCCAGAGAAACAGATTTCTTTGATTTTTTTTTTCAGTTTAGACGATCAAAAGCTGCCAGAAATTATTTCAAAAGAAAAACAAATCCCTGAGAAGTTGGATTTGAAATTCCGAGGGGCCAGGGCGCGTGTCCACTGTGTTGGCAGCCAGGTAGTGAGCGAGTTGCTGTAATTGTGGCATTTGGCCTCCCTTCCCTCCGCCCCCTCTGCTAGAGAAGCCCCGGCTTAGCCTCTGCCATCTGCTTTCTCTTGTGAAACCTTAGAATACTGGGCCTAAAATTAAATTTATTGTAAATCTGAGCAGGCAGAATCATTTCCCAAAGAGAGTGGTCCAAATAAATGACTGTCAATCTCTGGAAAATCCCACCATTTCTTGGAAAAGGAGCGCTCGGATTGTAGAAAGTTTTGAATGAAGGATTCAGTTTTCTTTTTGGGTCTGAAGATACACATCACATTTATATTTCATCACTCCTATTCTATCATAAAGGAAGTGCCTGGACCAGCGCTGTGCTCTGTGCTTTGGGAAAGTTGAGGGTTTAGCAGCCATCTCCCCACACTTTCCTGGGTGCCTCGGGCCATCTCTGTTCTGGGCTGCTAAGAGCACATGGGGACCTTGGAATTTTGCTGGAGGGCATAATGAGGGGATAGAAGATCTCAGAAACCTTATCAGTAAAAGTTGCCCACCTGGTAGCAGATAGAAATCAAAGAAGGGAAGAGAGGTCCAGCATCACCTGACAGATGCTCTGGGGTAAAACAATAGAGACTGGCTTCAAAGAAGACAGCACAGTATCTCCGCGACCTCACCCATTGGAGCAGAGTCCTGGAGATGGGTCTGTCCCTGGTTCCTCAACTCTGCTTTGTTCATTGCCTGTAACTTTAACCCGTTACACATTAATTTTGCTATGACCTGAGTTTGTATGATTTGTGTTTTTTAGATTTGCTAATGTTTAATGGCCTACAGCATGACCTACCTTGGCTGTTGTGCGCTTATGGTTGCACGTGTCCTTAAGACATTGTATTCTGCTCTCTGTAGCTGGAGCATTCCATCACTGTCAGTTATGTCAATTTGATTGATAGTATTTGTTCAGGCCTTATACGTTATTATTAATTTTCTGCCTACTTTTCTTTTAATTACTGAGAAAGGAGTGTTAATATATCCAAATAAAATTGTGTATTATCGATTTCTCTTTTCAGTTCTATCAGTTTATGTTTCATGTATTTTGAAGCTCTGTTTTTAGGTGCATAGATGTTTAGGATTATCACGTAGTCTTAGAGAATTGACTTCTTGACCATTGTACAGTATTCCTTTTTATCTGTGATAATATTCCTTGTTCTGAAGTCTACCTTGTATGCTATTAACATAGGGACGCTGCCTTATTTTGGTTAGTGTTTGCATGACATATTTTCCCACCTTTTTTCTTTTAACCTACTTATGTCTTTATATTTAAAGTGAGCTTCTTACCAACATGTAATTGGGTCTTGCTTTTAAAAAATTTAATCTAATAGTCTCTGTCTTTTAATTTGTGTGTTCAGACCATTCACATTTCATGTAATTACTGATATGTTTGGATTAAAATCTACCATCTTATTTGCTCTTCCTTTTTGTTTCATCTGTTCTTTTTTCCCTTTTTTTCTTTTTATGCTTTCTTTTAGGTTAATTGGGCATTTTAAAATTAATTCATTTTTCTTTCTTATTGATTTATTAAATTTATGCCAATTTTAAATTGTTTTATAGCTGCCCTAAGGTTCATAATATGTATTTTTAACTAATCAGAGTCTGCCTTCAAATAATATTATATCATTTTCATGTATGGTATAAGGACATCCAACAGCATATTCCCAATTCATCCCTCCAATACATTTGTCATATATTTTCCTTTTATATATGTTACAAACACATAATACATGGCCACTATTTCTGCTTTAAAAAGTCGGTTAGCTTGTAAAACAATTAAAATTAAGAAAAACAAATTTTATTTTACTTTTCTTTCCATTTCCAGTGTTCTTCATCTCTTTGTTTAGATCCCAGTTTCTCTCTGCTATCATATTTCCTTGGCTTGAAGAACTTCCTTTAACATTTCTTCTAGTGTAGGTGTGCTGCCAATGAATTCTCTTAGTTTCTGTTCGCCTGACAATGTCTTTATTTTTCTTTCATTTAAAAAATATTTATCCTGGGTATAAAATTCTGGGTTGGCAAGGTTCTCCTCCCCCCCCCCCCCCCTTTTGGCATGTTAAAGACGTCACTTCATTATCTTCTGCTTGCATGGTTTCTGATGAGAAGTCTGCTGAAGTTATTACCTTTTTTCTCTATAGTTAAGAAACCTTTTTTTCTGGCTGTATTCAGAATGTTTATTTTTTATTTTTTATTTCCCCCCTCTCTACTATACCTAAGTAGTTTATTTTGTTTTTCTTTTGCATTTATCTTCCTTGATGTTCTCTGACATTTCTGGATCTGTAGTTTGGTATCTGTCATTAATTTTGGAAAATTCTTAGCCTTTATTTCTTCAGATATTTCTTTTGCTGTATTCTCTCTCTCTTCTTCTTAGGTTTCTGGCTGTATCTGTCCTAGTTAAGCTAGTGCTCATGTCTTATCTTTCCCTCTAATCACCTGTCTGTCTCCAGATTTTCAGTTAATTGGCTGCCCTATGACCTCTACTCTCTGATGGGTTCAAGAAATGTAATAATCTTGTAGCTTCTGTGGCTTCTTTTCTTCTTATAAGTGTGGGAATGATTCTCTTTCCAGTTATTTCCATCTCTAAGTGGAAACCAGAAATATACAACATAATTTTAAAAGAATTATACTGGGGGTGCCAAAAAAATGTATGCACATGACTTGCATTCATCTTTTGTTACTGGTATGTATTGAGTATTACAATTTTAACACAGTTTTTTCCTGTCTTAAACTACATATACATTTTTTGGCATCCTCTGCATATTTGGATATACATATTTTTGATCTTTCCTCAGTAGGATAAACTACTAGAAACTGGAATGTGAGGAGTGTTAAAAATTCTTTAGAAAGATTTTATGAAATGTTGCCAATTTGCCTTCCAGGACAACAATGACAATGAAGCCATCCATTAGCAAAATGAGAGTGTTCATGGTGTGTTGGGACTCTGGGGAAAGCTGCCTCCATGGCATGAGCTACTTTCCCTCGCCACAGACCTGGCATTTGCTTGGATGTGCCTAATCCTTTCTCAGTACTTCCTGGTTTCCATCTCTGGCCAGCTCTCCCTGCATGAAACACTGCCAGAAAGGAGAGCCTGAAGTGAGGCTAGATTAAATATTGATAAACCTCCGTCCAGGGTATGACTAACTCGTGTTCTTCCAATGGCTGATTAAGATATTGGAAAAGCATTTTGACATTTCCTGTCTTAGGAGTGCAAAACCCATTCTAAAGCACAGACCAATCTCTATCATGTCCAATTTGAGCCCCGAGGTTTATGCAAACCTTGGGGTTTATGCAAACCGTGGGGCTCATTGGACATAATAGAGATTGGTTTCTGATCAAGGCAACTTCTAATTGTGCTGACAAATAAATCACTGACAGTCTTTTAATTTTTTTGGTAGTGGTGGGATGTTGTGGTTTGGACTTTTTAATTCCAAATTAAAATATCGAATGCTTTATAAAGCAGCTGCTATTTAAACTGCCAATAATATTTAACACGAATTTACTCACCATTTCCTATCCGCATACTGTATAATTTATAACACTAAGCCCTTTCAATACTCCAAAATGCCAGATAAACTTTTCTCATTTGCTCTTAATTTGGTCACGCAGGATAATACCAACATCTGAAGGCCCTTTAAACTGCTTTTTAAAATGCATTCCTGTGAGCGCCCCCATGCCCCCTCTGCTCCTCCTCGTCATCATAATTATTTCCAATCCAAAGCGGCCCTTAATGCACTTATTAATCTGGCATTCTCCTCAGTGTGAAGCACATTCAGCTCTATTAATTTTTAAAAAGCCCTCTTTTTTATGGGAGCTGCAGATGCTTGGCTATTACTGAAAAGCTATTAGAAGTTAACACCTTTCTCTCCCCGGAGACTGGCATTGTCCTAGGCCTCCAAATGCCACCCTGTTTTACATTATCAGCTGCTAAGACAAAGTATTAGAGACTTTTCCCCCCCTTTTTTGCTTGAGGATTGGTAATACTGTTATGAGCGAACGGCAGAATACTGCCTGGCCTGCGGCCTGAGAGAGATGGTGCTTGGGCTAAAACACACTGATTTTTAGATTTTTCTGGGCTCCTAAGAGTGTGTACCTCCAGCTCTGCAATGCCTGTGCTTCCAGGTGAGTGACACAGGACTGGCCTGTTGGAGAGAGAGAGAAAGAAGGATTCTTCCCCTCTCTTCTTCAGTGGCCCCCTCCACTGGGGTGACCCCTAAGGGCCATTCCAGGCATCCGGAAAGCATCAGAAAATGGCTGAAGCTGTTGTGTAGCAAAAAAGCAGTTTTCCTGTTTTCTCAGAAACTACAACAGGGACACAAGCAAAGGGACAGCTCTTGGCTTTCTGAGGCCTGCTGATGCGCTGGGGACCTGGGCGGGGACTAGGAGAGAATGCTAATACATGATTTGCCACGGCCCATTTCAGGATGTAGGTTTTACAGCGTGGGGCTAGGCTTCCGGGTCACCTGCTGGGAAGCAGTAGGGACAGGGAAGCTGAGTTCTCAGAGTGGCTGCTTCTGAGGAACTGGTCACACAGCCTGGGAGTCCCAGTGAGGAGAGTGTTGGGGGATGGCAATCCTAGGAATCATATTGTCATGGCAAAAAAACACAAAACAAACCTCTAAAAGTCCATTAAAAGAAGATTGGATGAATAAATGAGAGTGTTGATGTGGAGTAGTCTATGATATATTAAATGTCAAAAGCAAACTCAAGGGTAATATTTACAATATGATCCTATTTTAGCAAAAAAACAAATCAAACCAAACCAAAGGCCGTATGTGTATCTGTGGTCCAACTTGCATTTGTGTGTGCATGGAAGATGCCCTCGAGGCTGTTACTATGGGTTGTCAGTGTGGTTGGAACATTATTAACTTTTCCTTCTACACCTTTGGATGGATTTGCTTGTTGTAGCAAGCATGTATTACTTTGTAAAAAAAAAAAAAAAAATAGAATAAAGAAAATAAAAGGAATAAAGTTACCAGGTAAAGTCCAGGCTGAGGATTTCGGTTCCCACTTTACAGTCAGAGGATTTTAAAAATTATCTGTGTTCCTATTATGGGAAAGGTTATTCCCACGACTACTCGTTTTGAATATGTAATGAGATTTTTCCATTTTGAAATTGCTGGCTCCCGGTGTTGTGTTCTTACACTTGACTTTAGAAAAGAATTTACATGTTAACACAGCGCAGCAATAATATAATCACTGCAATGGTGAATATTCTTCAGTTTTCATAGAGTGCTTGTCTCTCAAATAGCTTAATTTTTTTCTCATGATTTAAACAGCAGATATGGATGGCAGAATAGATAGCAGATAGCGAAGCAGAGGTTTGAATAAGAAAGTTGTGGCTGAACCAGAATGTGCTATCTTTCTAATAAAAAGTAATGCTGATTTAGTGCCCGATAGTGTACTTGATTGAATAATATTTTGAAAAGGCTGCTGAATAGATTGCTTTCTAAAGGACTTTGCTCACACGCACTCATGCCTTCCCTGTCCCTCAGGGAAGGTCCAAGTTTCACATCACTGAATAACTGAAGTGGGTTTCATGCTTAGAGCCTAAAAGTTGTAACAGAACCATCGACCTCTGTTGAGAAGAGTGTGTCTGAGCTCTAGGAGCCCTGGGGTGAGATAAGAACCTTGTGTGAAACCTGTGACAAGGTGCAGACTCATTCTTCCTCTCAACTTTCTAGTGACTTTGATTTGGTGGCTGTCACAAGACCGCTTCCCTTTGGGCTCTCCCTACAGTGATTATCTTAGTAAAATTCTGCAGATGGTGTCGTCAGGAGTCTCATCTACTAATTCTATCGTCGTTACAATTTTTGGGTCTATGTCCATTGGTTGATTTTTCTTCTCATTATAGACTGTGTTTTCCTGCATCTTTGCATGCCTAATAATTTTTTATTGTAAATTTTACCTTGTTGGGTGCTTGACATAATATTTCTGCATTGCTTTAAATATTCTTGAGCTTGTTCTGGGACACAGGTAAATTCTTTAGTAACATTTGATCTTTGGGGGGCTTGTTTTAAGCTCTGTTGGGTGGGAACAGAGCAGTCGTTAGCCCAGGGCTAATTTTGCTCTGGCCCCGAGACGATACCCTTTTCGGACTTCACCTGATGCCCACGTGTGATGAGGTACCGCAGCCCAACTGGTGGGAACACAAACAGCTTCTAGCCAGGTGTGAACTCTGGTAATTGTTCTTCTTAGTCCTTTTCCCTGTTTTCCCCCTCACTTTTCTTGAGTAGTTTTCTCATATGTTCACACTGGTACTCAGTTTAAGACTCAAACGGAGCCATCTGTGGTGCTTTCTCTGTGCCGCGATCTCCTTTCTGCACTGCTCTCCTCACAGGTACTCTACCCTTCAAATTCTAGCCACTGTGGCATCTTCAGTTTCTTAACTTTGTCTCTTCAACTCAGGGAGGCGGTTGGGTTCTGTTTGGGTTTCCCCACCCTGCACCGTGGTCTAGAAATTCCCCCGTGGTAAGCTGGGCCGATCACAGGGCTCACCTCGTCTATTCCCCATCATTCAGGGACTACAGGCTATGCTGCCTGTGGCCCAATGTCTGAAAAACATTTTTTGGCATCTTCTTCATTTTTCAGTTAAGGTGAGACGGGTAACAAGCCCTGTTACTTCATCATGGTTGGAAGTAGAAGTCTTGGAACAGAGTCTTTAGACCTCAAAATGCCCACGGTCTCAGTGGGGTTCCCATCATCCTCTTATGACTCTGCAGTGAAGTAGTGTCCATAAGTTCCTAAAATTAGGAAGTCTGAATCAGGCCTGGAATTTTAAACAGGGTTTTGGTTGTGGGAAGGGACAAGATGTCTCAGGAGGTTTCTCCGAGTGACAAGATGTAAGATCAACCTGCTGTGGGGACAGAGTCCCAGAGAGCAGTTTCCAGGCTCTCGACCTCACGTAGCAAGGTGTTGGCTTGAGTAGTAGATGGCCGTCAGCTGTGGCTAATTGACCATCGGCTGTTACCGGTTAGCCAATTAGCCACTAATATAACTGACGTGGCTTCTCTAGCAGCAAATGGGGGCTAGCAAGAAGACGGTGGCTGAGATAGCAAGCGTGGATTGCAGCTAGCAAGTGAGTTTGGTTGGTTGGCAGAGAAGTAGACGGAAGGTTGCAGATCGTGTGGCTCCTGCTTCCTGTGTCTCCAACCCAGCCGCCAGCGAGAATATAGTGGTGTGACTACCCTATCTATGGCTCCGTGGGTGTTCCTTTTTGGCCTCACTGTATCCTGCATTCTTATTTGGGGAGCAGGACCGGAGACCCTGCTTGACTCCCTGCATGACAGTCCCTGCATGACACCATCCACAAAAACTTCTTTAAATCACACATCTGTCCCATTCCTGCTCTGAACTCGGCTGTGGCTGCTCGTTGCTCATATGATGAAAGCAGCGTCCTGGCCCCTGCCTGTATCTGCAGACTCACCTCCTGTCCCTGTCCCCCCACTTCCTGCCGCCAGCCACACCGGTTTTCTTTCAGTTCCTTGACTGTGCCAGCCTGTCTCTGGACTCACTCCCGGACATGTTCTCACCTCCACTCTCTGTTCATCTCTCAAGTCTTAGCTGCAGTGAGCCTTCCCTAGACTAGCTAAATCCCCATTGGGGTTCTCGTAATATTCTCCTTTAGAGACAGGAGCCCTTGTCCTCCATGGGTAATCTTACCTTCTCAAGTAAGATTGAAATGCTAAGTGAACTTTAGCATAGAAGCCAATATTGGGAAATAGAGGGGATTGGGAAAAAAAATTTTGATTTAGAAAGTTCAGAAAAGCAAAGCTAGAAACTATAAAAATAAATTTAGTTTTATTCTTACCCAATTTTTGATTCTAATTCCAACCACACACTGAAATTTAAGAATGAACAAAGAATGACTCAGGTGTTGCTAATTTTGAGCGATGTAATTTTTATGGCAAAATTGGCTGGTGGCATGATATTCGGTTGGTGCAAAAGTTATTGCGGTTTTGGCAATTATTTTGAACCTTTCAAACTGCAATTACTTTTGCACCAGCCTCATATATTATAGCTTCACTTGTTTCATTTTTTTAATATCTCTGCAACACAAGCGGAAAGAAAGCTGTTTATTGCAGAAAGAGTCCAGGTCTTCGTGGATTTTCCCCTAAGGCTTTCTTTAAACACTTGATGGTCCAATCATTCTGTTTTGACCATCGGTTCAGCACCTCTGCCAACCCCCCCCTTCCTGTTGTTACCTGATCGAACTGTCAGAGCCTCATCTGTCACTGGCTTGGCCTGGGGTTTAAGTGGCTCTCTCGTTGACCTCATAAAATCCTACAACTTTGGTAAAGTCTTCAATTTCTCTTTGCAGTTTGTTTGCATTGCAATTGCATCATGCTGTCAGGCAACCCAAATGAGGAGAAGTAGGTCAAACAGGATGACGGCTCTTTAGGCCGTGATAAATGCTGATGTTACTTGTCGTTTGAGTGGAAACTAATCTTACAAGTGCTTGGTTCGCTAATGAATATTTTTCAAATTATTGTGATAATTTTTGTTTTCCTGTACATACTCAAGAGTATGAGGTCCCTGTAAGTACAAATAGTTTTGTTCTTACATCTGTCACGTTGTGTCCCCACCTGGACATCAGCTTCACCACAGAGGGACCTCTGAATCACGGGTGCCCAGAGCAGAACTGGCCCAGAGATGGGATTTGATCAGATGTTTGCTGAAAAAATAAACTAAAGCAGAACCAGGAGAAGAGGAGACTTGGTAGAGTGGTCTCAGCTCATCAGAATATTCCATCATCAGTGATTTGAGCTCTTTAAGATCAGAAACCTACACATTGGTGGCAACTGTTGTGCTGATCTGCTGAAATTCTTCCCCTGTTCTTTAGTAGTGTTTAGTAGACGCAGGTTACTGCTCTGAAGAGAAAGTCACGTGACAGGTGTTTGTCCCCCTGAGGGTGGGAGTTTTAGAGAGAAGGGTCCTCAACCTGGGTACAGTGTGTGAGGTGAGGAGCTTATCTGTGCTGGGGAACTCAGGAAAACGAGAAGCTGTGGGAGAAGAAAATTCTGGAGACCCTCCTTCTAGAGTTCTGCTCTGCTGCAGCCTGAGAGGGTGGTGGTGGTGGTGGTGGTGGTGGTGGTGTGTGTGTGTGTGTGTGTGTGTGTGTGTGTGTGTGTAACAAGTTCCTTGCATGGTTTTAGGAGGTTCAGGCTTGTCTCTAGGAGACTTACTGCTCAGACCCAGGGAGGGTGTATATAAGCAACCAGCGTTTTAGCCCCAGAACATCTCTCAGAGGAAAGGCAATGCTTTTGATGATTTTCCTTACTCAGGAAATGTCACTTGAAAGTGGCTTGCTTTGGGGATATTTTAGCTCTTGGAGACTGCCTATTGTTGGACTTTCACCCACATAAGAATCCCTAATGGCAGAGGAGGGTAGCCATGTACCCCTGAAGACACATGCTGGAGAAGGGCACTTTTCATGTTTTATTGGAAAAATGAATGTAAATTTTGCATTTGATTTCAAGTTGTGCCCAAGTGTACTTTTATATAAAAATAATAGTCTTCCTCTAACCTCCCACAAACCAACCAACCAACCAACCCCCAAGAAAACAGCCCTTTGAGTAAAAAGTCATGCTCCTGGAAGATGCAGAGAATGGATTCTGTGGGCTTGTGTACATTCTGGCAGTAACCCCAAGGGTTCACAGGGTCCAGTTTGTGAAGCTCATGTTAATGACCCTTTTCTGGAAAAATATCCGTTCCCTGCCATGTCCCTCCTGCAAACTCATTCCCAGATGTAGCAGCAACGTTAGCAGGATCCGGGTCCTCCTGAGCACTGGCTCTGAATTGGAAAAACAAAACCACTCCTGGCTAATCCGTGCTTTTTATCACTTCCAGCCCCAGTTCCAGGAACACAATTTGATGAAATACCAGTTTTCAGAGATCATATATGTATGCGTTCATTATCATCTTGTTCAATCACTTAAGAAAACAAAGAAAACCCATATATGTTGCTTCGGTTTCCATTTTTTCTCTAAGTAGCTTTCAAAAAGAAAATTGTGGAAGCAGTTATCAGATAGGTAAAAATGTGAATTTGGGGGGGTTTGGCAAATTCTGAAGAATCAGTAAGATTTTTCTTCTTGTTACAGTCTGGGGTTTTCATCTCCAGAAAGCCTAGTCCCAGCTCTGCGCTTGCATTTTCTGAAAGTCCCACATCTCAGCAGAAAGCTCTTTCTGGATTTAGATGTTGTTAGTAATTTCCTTTCTTTGTGTGCCAGGATCAGTTATACTTTCTTTCTGGTGAGCTTTTTGCAACTTCATATTTTAGCCTAGAATCCAACAAGATCATAAAATGCTGAAGAAGAATTTTGTGTTTATGCTCACATGTCAGGTAACCGAATCTCAGAATCTCTTGCCTCCAGGCAAGAAAACTCCAAGAGACTCAGCTACGCCTCAGCTTGGTTCTTAGAATTTTATTGCATTCGTGAGTATTTGTTAAGATTTAGCATGACAGAATGAGAGAACTAGAAGGGGCCTTTCATACTCATTTCAATTGGATCATTTGACTTGCCTCATTTTATAGTGCAAGAAACTAGGCACCAGAAAGGTTCAGTGACTTGCCAAAGGTCACACAATGAGTTAGAGGCAGGGTCTTCATCTCCTGACTCATTCTGTGCTATCACAATGTATAGTTAACTTTATCAAACCACCCCAAACTCAGTGGCTCAAAACGACAACCACTTATTTAGGCGATGATTCTGCAAGTCAGCAATTGGGCCTAGGCTCAGCTCAGCGGGGTGGTTCTTGTGGTCTGCTGGGCGTGGCTGGTCTTGGCTGGGCTTGCTCACGTGTCTGCCATCAGCTGGTGTGTTGGCTGGTTTGTGCTGGCTTCATCTGGGATGGCTGGGATGACTGAGGCTCCTCTCCACACGGCAATGGAGCGATCGCTCACTGTACGATCACTTTTAAAGATTGCTTGTGTCATGATTGCTAATGTCCTATTGGTAAAAGTAAGCCACAAGGCCATGCCCAGATGAAAGGGGATGAAAAGAGAGAATAATTTGTGGCCAATTTGCAATTTGGTGCACATAGTGATTTCCATTTTTGAAAGACAGGATACCCTACAGGCCATCTTTTTAAGAGTCTCACTTATAGTTACCTTGTATGACGATACTGACATACAGTTTTTGTAAATTAAGTCATGGGTTAGCCTCTTAAATTGCCTTTATTTCACTCCATCAGGTGCAATTTATTGTATACTACTTTCCTCCTGGAGTATAATCGTATATGGACATGTGTGATAATCCAAAAGCCATTTCTAGTCCCCCAATTTATGATGGAACCCTTCTTCAATCTTCCAAAATGCTGTAAAAAAAACAAAAAACTCCATCAGGATCTGTGGATTCACCCCATTATTTCCCACATAGCTTCAAGGGGCAACAATTGTTTTACCCTTCTGATTTTTGGGGCCGTTATATGGTATGTACATCAGTCCCATCCTGTGGGATTTCATACCCTTTTGACTCTCATAATGTTCCTGACTCTCACAGTCAGGCATGGGTTATGTGCCCCATTTTACAGATTGGGAAACAGGCTCAGATAGATTCTCAGGTCCTGAGCCCTCAAGGGGCTCCGTAACTGTGAATGCTTGTGTCAGTTTCCTGTTCCTCCAAGTCTACTCTTACATCTTTGGGGGCCCACAGAGAACCACGTAGACAGCCCTACATCTGCTCATAACCTCTCCGTTCTCCAGGGCCATCGAGATGTTGCCACTCTGGGGGACAGGATGCCGCCTTTGCTTCACTGAGAGGAGCCAGTAACGCGTTGTATGTAAATCCTGACCTCCTCCCCGTTCTTGGTACTTCTAGGTATGGCCGAGTGTTGCTCCCCATTGTCCTCTGGTGGGAGTTCTTTCCCTCTAGGTTCAGCCCTTGACCTGGGATCCTGATTCCTTCAGGGGGATCAGGGGAAATGCCCTGGAGCAGGTGGCATGTCAGCTGGCCCCTGAGGGATGAGTATGGTCAGCTGAGTGCAAGCCATTGGCAATAGCACGAAGCATTTCCTAGGCAAGAGGAAATGGCAGGACCAACATGAGAACTGTATGTGAGTTCTTATGACTGGAGGGTAGACAGTGTGTGTGTAATGGGGAGCAGGAGGAAGGGAAAAGACTCTGCCCTCAACTGGGCCAACTGCAAACTGACCTACCTCAAGGGAAAACTCTGACCAGTGGGAATCAGTCTTGGAGAAGTGGCCATCTTGCTAGCCAGAGTCCAAAGTTAATGGTCACTTGGTGCTTTCCTCTAGCTGGGCCAATGAGCACATATGTTCTGAGGCTCTGGAGAAGCCTGGAGTGGTATGATAAGGGCCTTGGCTGGGTTACTGACGGCAGGCTGTGAGGATGCCACCTCCACACCAGTCGGCATCTCCTCTGTCAGATCTGAGAGCCTGGGAAAGCTGTGCTTATTCCGAGGGCCTGCTGTATTTTGTTGGGTTGGTTTGTTTTAATATGGTCGGCATTGTACCTGGTTAGAGTGTAACTACTTATAGGTCCCTTTTTCTTTGGCTGCTAGGAAACTCAGGGCTGACTCTTTTCCTAACATATTTTAAACAGCAAAAATCACTTTTTGATTTTTATAAATATGAATATAACAATAATGTTAAAATTTGAATAGCACAGTCATGTATGAAAAAGAAAGTTTAAATATCACTCCAAATGTTACCAAGGTGAAAACTATCCCAAATATCATTGTTTGTGTCTGTATACTTCTCCATATGTATATAATATTCATTAATGGACTTCCATACATCTATTCATTTACTTATCTACTTATCTGTCTATCTAGATGTATGGAAGTCCATTCATGAGGAAAAGATTGTGACAGTTACACGTGTTATTTTTAACGTAAAGTCTTAAAGTTGATTCTACTTGAATTTTAAAAGCGATAAAGAAGCTAAAGAGAGGTGGAAGGAATTGGTAAACTTGAAATAAAATTTTTTTCACCACGAGATACTCTTTTCTAAAAGATCTCTCTAAGGGTAAGAAAAGAGATGTTGAAAAATACATTGAAGTTGGAGTAATTATGCTTTTCTAACTGCATGGTTCAATTTTAGACACTATCAGTTACCTCGCTGCCATGAAGGACAAGAACAGTAGCATGTTCAGATCGCCTCCCTCTCCTCGCCCCCCATTACTTGATTTTTGTTAGTTTTGTCATTATCACGTAGCCTTTGAGGACTTAAAATGTTCACAGTTCACACAATGGTTTAATATTAATCCTGAGTTTAAATAGATTCTACTGTCCCCATTGGCTATTGGACCACACCTTTTCCATCACTCAATTCTGGATTTTGATTTCTCTCTTCATCGGCTGAGTGTACGGTCAGGTAGTTTTGTGAAGAAGATACTGTATTCCCTGAATTTTTAAAACGTCTGTCTTTTAATGTCTGAGAATGTCTGTTTGTTGTCTTTGTCCCGACCAGCGCCTTGGCTGGGTGAGGTACTCTTGGTCTTCCTTTCCCTTTGAACTGTGTCTTTGCTCCATTGTGACCCTGGCTGTTGCCTTGGAAGAGGCCTGGGAGCAGCCTGACCCTCTGCCTCCTTGATGGTTGTTGGCCTTTGATGCCTGGATTCTTGTAGACCTGTTACTTCTTTACTGAAGTTAAATTACTTAATCAGGACACGTCATGGTATTGAACATTCTGAATGAAATAATTTTTTTTTTCTGGATTCAGTTCTTCCTGTATTTCAGACAGCGGTGTATATATTATATTGTTCAATACTTTTCCATTCAGTACTTTTTCCACTTTGGTTTCTCTATATCAGGGATACTAATTTACCCTTGTGTTGGATTCTCTTCACCCTGATTTCTTTGTCATTTTCCTCTATGTGCTTTGTAATTACCCAGGCTTTTCCTCTTTGCCAATAATTTGATTTTCATATCTGTGTTGTTCTTGCTGATTTTAATTGTTATTTATTTTGAAAAAATTTTTTCGGCCCACAGTTTATTTCCTTTGATTTATTTTTAATTTTTTTTTTTGTCCACGGTTTATTTCCTTTGGTTTGTGATCTCCACGTCGCTCTCATTCCGTCATCTTATCATCCCCTTCATCATTTTATTATGAAAGTTTCAAAGAAAAGTTGAAGGAATGTATAGTGGACACTTACATACCCACTATACAGATTCTATAATTAAAATTTGACTTTATTTCATCACATGTATGTTAGTCGGTTTACCCCTCAATCCATCAATCTGTCATATTCTTTCAAAAGCGAGTAGTGACGTCGGTGTAAGTCCCTCTAAATACTTGAGCATGAATATCATTAAATAGAGTTAAATCTTCGTTTACAATTATTTATTTTTCTCCGTGGAGATAAAATTTACACACTGTGAAGTGCACAAATCTTAAGCATAGAATTGTAACATTTGATGAGTTTTTCTCAAACATTTATTGTGAAAAATTTTAAATATACTCTTAAGTTGAAAGAGTTTTACAGCAAACAACCACTTACATACTACCTGCGTTCTTACATTGATATTTAGTTGTACTTCCTTTATCATATATGTAGCATATATTTTCTTTTGAGGTAAAAACATATACAACAAAATGCACAAATCTTAAGTGTACATCTGATGAGTTTTAACAAATACATACACTCCAAACCACTATGAAGATACAGAATATTACCTCAGAAAGTTACTCATGCCCCTTCTCAGCCAACCTCCACCCCCTACCTTGAGGTGATCACTGCTATAAATTTTTTGTATCATGGAGTAATTTTGTCTGCAGTAGAACTTCATATAAATGGGAACATATAGTATGTACTCTTTTGTATAAGGCTTCTTTCACTCAGCATACCGTTTTTGAGATTCATTGTTAGTGTTGTTTGTTCCTTTTTTATTGCTTAGTAGTTTTCCATTGCATGAATGTACTGTACAGTTTATTCATCCATTCTCTTGTTGATGGACACCTCGGATGTTTCCAGGTTTTGACTTTTGATTATGATGAATAAAGCTGATAACTACATTCTTGCGTTGGTCTTTATGGAAACATATGCTTTCATTTCTTTTTGATAAATATTTAGGATTGGAACTGTTGAGTCAGACGATAGGTGTATGTTTAATTTTAAAAGATTACCAGAACCTTCCCGAAATTGTTGTATTATCTTATCCTACCACCAGCAAGGTCTGAAGGCTCCAGTTGCTCCATATCCTTGGCAACATGTGGTGCTGTCAGTCTTTTTAATTTTTGCCTTTCTGGTGGGGTGTCATGGTCATTTTGAGCTCTTTTAAAAAATAGGATTGTGTTCTTACTGTATCTTTCTTCAGCAAATGCACTTGTAAAGAATTTTGTTACTGTTTCCTTCATGGTACATTCATGTCTGACTTTTGTTTGCTGTGTTTCTTTTCCCCTCCAAGAGGAATGCCCATCAACTGGACTTAGTTGCCTAGTTGCCACACCATTTCTTTTCATCTGGCTGATGCTTGAGCAGCTCTCTCCAGACATTTGTTTTGATGTAACAGCGTGTGGTTGGCTTCTTGATGTTGTTTCCATTGTACTTGAGGATGGTTTGGTTTTTTCCCCTAGGCTACATTGTTTTTTTAAAGTCAGGTTCATTGAGGTATAATACAGATAGCAAAATGTTCGTCAACAGAGATGTTCGAAAACCGAGGTACCACTGTACAGTAAAATTCATCCGCTTCCAAGTCTATGAATTTTGGTAAATATATACAGTTGTGAAACTGTGGCCCCAATCAAGGTATATGCTGTTTCCATCACCTCACCAAGTCCCCTGTCAGTCAGTCTTCTCTCTCCAGCCCTACCCCTGGCAACCACCCATCTGTTTTCTGTCCCTATAGTTTTGCCTTTTCTAGAACGTTATCTAAATAGTATCATATAGTATGTAACCTTTGGGTATAGCCTCTTTCACTTAACGTAATGCTTTTGAGGTTCATCTGTACTTCTTGTGTGAATCCATTGTTTTTACTTTTTATTGCTTTATTATTATTTGTTTAGTGCTTGACTTTTTATTGAGCCTTAGTCCATAGTATGGATGTACCACACCTTATTTATCCATTCACCAGTTAATAAACATTTGAGTTATTTCCATTTTGGGGTGATTATAGATAAAGCTTCTATGAATATCTGCATAAAGTTTTTCTGTGGGTGTTCGTGTCCTTTGCTACATTTTGAGGAATACTATTCATGTGATGGTCACATGTTTTTGTTCTGAATGACTCCAATAAGGAGTTGTGTGTGATAGACTCCACTTCTGAAATTTTGCTAACTACCCTCTCTGGGGTTCACCACACCCACCTGGGGAGAGTATGAAGATCTGACATTTAAGTTCACGAACTTGTTGCAACGAGGTTGCTAACCTTTTTTGATATCAAAGGGATTATTCATTATGAATTTGTACCAACTGGACAACATTTAACCAAATTTACTATTTGGAAGTGCTGAAAAGGCTGCGTGAAAACGTCAGACAAAAACGACCTGAATTTTTGCCAACAATTCATGGCTCTTGCATCACGACAATGCACCAGCTCACATGGCACTGTCTGTGAGGGAGATTTTAGCCAGTAAATAAATAACTATTGGAACACCCTACCTACTCACCTGATCTGACCCCCAATGATTTCTTTCTTTACCCGAAGATAAAGGAAATATTGAAAGGAAGACATTTTGATGACATTCAGGACATCAAGGGTAATATGACGACAGCTCTAATGGCCATTCTAAAAAGAGTTCCAAAATTGCTTTTTAAGGGTGGATTAGGCGCTGGTGTCAGTGCATAGCTTCCCAAGGGGAGAACTTCAAAGGTGACCATAGTGATATTCAGCAATGAGGTAGGTAGCACTTTTTCTAGGATGAGTTCGCGGACTTAATTGTCATGCTTTGTATACCATTCCCAGGGGTGTACTCTTGGCTTTGGATTATTTCCCCAAATCACCATGGAGCTCTGGAACCCTCACTTCTGTCAGAGAGAGTCAGGGCCCTGATCGTATCCCCATTTTTCCTGTTTCTTTCCAGTAGCATTTTCTACTCTCCTCTAGTCAATGGAAGGAAAGCTGTGGGTCCCCCTTTGGTTGGCTTCACTCCAGATCTGATGGTATTAGGGAGAACTGCTGGGATTTTGTTGGCCCCCTGTATTCGTCACGGATCTCCAGAGAAACAGGACCAATAGGAGTCATTTCCATGTATATGTATATTTGTTATGAGATATTGGCTCATGTGATCATGGAAGCCCAGAGGTCCCACAATCTGCTGTCTGCAAACTGGAGACCCAGGAAGGTGGTAGGTGTAGTTCAAAGGCCTGAGAGCTGGAGAGCTGAAGGTGCAGAAGCCAGTTTCAGTCTGAAGGCCTGAGAACTGAGTACACTGAGGGCGGGAGAAGCTCTATGTCCTAGCTCAACAGTAAGGCAGAGAGAAAGCAAGTCCTCCTTCCCCCACTTTTTTTCTTCTTCCTGTTTTAGGCCGTCCAAGGAAGGGCTGATGTCTACCCACATTGGGGAGAGCCATCCACTTTACTGAGTCTGTTGATTCAAATGCTTATCCTTTGGAAACACTGTCACAGACACACCCAGACATAACGATGAAGCGTATATCGGGGTATCCCATGATCCAGTCAAATTGACACCTACAATTAACTACCACAATGTCCCAAATGGCTTCTGGGGGTGCTAAGAGTGGGGTCGGACACCTTGCTGCATTGAATTGTTCCGCTTTGCTCCGTAATTTTTTATTTCATTCCTTGGTTGACACTTTTGAAGTTCAAAGCTTTGTACTGAGCCTCTCCTTGATCACTGGTTTTCTTTTTTTTTAATCAATTTCTTCAGGGAATTCAGCTCCTAGTGAGGGCAGTTCCATATGCTTCCCTGGACCCCTAACTCGGGCATCTCTGCTTACTGTTAGAACCATGCAGACATTTTTTGAGTTGCATTTTCATGTCCTAATTTTTCCTCAGGCTTCATCCTACTATTCTAGTCTGGTTTTCCTTCCTTCGGATTGTCTTTTTTTTTTTTTTTATCTATTTTTAAATTTTATTGTGCTCTATGTATATTTACAAGCTGCCTCAAATATTTGTTTGCAGTGTAATTGGATATAAATAAATCCCAAAGATTGAGACAATATCAGGATCAGTTAAGGATTACCTAAGACTTGTAGGATCTGGCAGCTGTGGGTTAGGTAAGCATTTTGCATCTAGTGGTGACTTTACTAAAGGAACCAATGTTGTTCTTCAGGAAGCAGTTTCATGTTATGGCAGCTGAGACAGTAGGAGTCACAAACTCAAAAGCCTCTGGGACCAGGCAGGTCTTATTAACTAGTGAAACAGGGTGATCGATATAAGCAATAGGGAAGGGTGGAGACTGTAGCAAACCAGAGAGCACTTGTCCATCTAATGGTGACTGCTGCTCTAGTCGATAGGCAAGCATGTGGGCTAATCTTGCCAGAACTTTCAGAGGAGCCAGATATGAACACCTACCCACTCCATTTTGCCATGAAATCCTACCTGTAGATGAAATTTTAGATAGAAATTCAGTACCTACGAGAGTAACAGTGAGGCAGCTTAGACGGTTTGAGTGTGGTAGCCTGGAACACTGACCTCCAGAGGCCCCTCCTGAAAGCCCTCATGGCTCTGAGGAACAGTTTAGGAAAAAACCTTCGGACTAGACCACCAGCAAGGTCCTTCCGTCCTGCTCCGAGCTCCTCTCGTGCCTGTCCACTCATGGGAATAGCCCCTAGCTTCCCTGCCCTGCACATGGTGGCTTTGCACATGACCCATTGACCCAGAATTAACTTCAGGGTATGTGTGTGCTTTGCAAATTTGGAAATTATTTTCAAAGAATGTATTTTTGTCTGATGGACAGAACATTGAGACTATGTATGTCCGTGTGTATGAATATGTGTGTGAGTGTGTGTGTGAGTGTGAGGATGGGAGCAGGTCTTCTTCTCAGGTGTTTATCGTCCCACGAAGGCCAAATTTATCTTGTAGTGAATGTCTTGAAGTTAGTAGTATTCTAGAACAGAGGTCGACCAACTACTGCCTATGGGCCAAGGTCAACCTGCAACTAAGAATGGTTTTTACATTTTTAAAAGATTGTAAAAAAATAAAAAAAAATAAAAAATGAGGTCTGACAATTAAGTTCGCGAACTTGTTGCAACGATGTTGCCAATCTTTTTTGATATCAGAGGGATTATTCATTATGAATTTGTACCAATTGGACAAACAGTTAACCAAGTTTACTCTTTGGAAGTGCTGAAAAGGCTGCATGAAAAAGTTAGACGACCTGAACTTCCTGCCAGCAATTCATGGCTCTTCCATCACGACAATGCACCAGCTCACAGGGCACTGTCTGTGAGGGAGTTTTTAGGCAGTAAACAAATAACTGCATTGGAACCCTCCCTACTCACCTGATCTGGCCCCCAATGAGTTCTTTCTGTACCCGAAGATCAAGGAAATATTGAAAGGAAGACATTTTGATGACATTCAGGACATCAAGGGTAATATGACGACAGCTCTGATGGCCATTCCAGAAAACGAGTTCCAAAATTGCTTTGAAGGGTAGACTAGGCACTGGCATCAGTGCATAGCTTCCCAAGGGGAGGACTTTGAAGGTGACTGTAGTGATATTCAGCAATGAGGCATGTAGCACTTTTTCTAGGATGAGTTCGCGACCTTAATTGTCCCACCTTCATACGCAACCGAGACTACAAAGTCTAAAATATTTGTTATCTGACCCATTACTGAAAAAGTTTGCCAAGCCCTGTTTTGGAATATCTCTTATATTCTCATTTCGTCTGAACCAGCCAGTCCCATGCCTGCAAGTATGCTTGCTGGATGGGAGCTATGGAAGCATGGCACTTCTCCTTTTCTGAGAAGGCCGCTGCTGTGGGCGTGCTCACTGCTTCTCTACTGACCAGGGGATCCTCCATCCTCCCAGGGCAGAGAAAGGCAGACCAGGGCTTGCCCAGCTTCGAGAACAGGGGCTCAGCCCTGCAAAGCCTGTGGCCAGGCCGAGCCACTCACATATCTCTCTCCAGGCCCAACCCTCTAAAAGTTGGGTTTTCCTAGTGACTGAACTGCTGCCACAACCATGTTTGGGGGTCTGCTGGCCTCCAGCGGCCCGGGTGGCAGCCATGTGATTCTTTTGCATGAACAGTTTTCCAGGGCAGTGACGACCTGACTTAATTTTTGAGCTCAGGTGGTTCCGTCTTCTGAGTGCAGGTGGGTCCCCCTGACACTTGGGGTTAAGGAAAGGGCCTCTGCTGCTGCAGGGCCCCCGTGGCTGTTGCTCCCACCTCTGATGCTCAGGGAGGAGCCTTTGGAAGCCATTCCAGTCAGCCGTCTGTCCGTGCTGGCTTCAGCTGTCATTCATAGTGTCTGGAGGTCACAGCCCCCTCCCCCACTCCCGAGGACGTCATTCACATCATAGTTGGTGGCTCTGGCTAATGGCCACCCCTCTGGGATCCAGTGGGCAAAATTGGGCTCTGGGCAGCTGTTCTTCTGGGCCCACCCTTGTGCTGGGAAGGAGAGAGCTGCACCAAGAGTCAGCCCATCCCCATCCCAGTCTGACATCAGCCTGAGCTCCCACCGTGATCTTGGCAAGTCATGGTCCTTTTGTGGGACTCAGTTTCCCCATTTGGAAAAGACAAAGGGTGGGCTAGATCTCTGCTTTTCAAACTGGGATCCCCAAACCAGTGGACAAATCCTCTAAGAGATATTGTAAAATATTCTGTTTTTGTTGTATCAATAATTCAAATATTATCAGTAAATAATAATGTGTTTATTATGTAAACAAATATAAATATGTAAATGTTTTATTAAATATGTAAATATTTTCTGGCTCATCTGACTGATTCCCTTATACCTGGGTATGGCCATGAGACTTTAGTGCCTGAATTTTAATTGTGTTGAAGAGGACATTGGGTCAGTCAGAATTATGTACTTTAATTCTCATGGGTTCCTGAGAGAAAGAGCAGATGTAGCTGAGTACTTGTATCCACTGACGGCCCATGATGTCATGGCTTTCTGTGTGAATGAAAGTTTTTGCAATAGTTAGAAGAAAAGAACTCAGTGGGAGAATTGAGTCATCACATAGCACTCTTTTAATATCAGCCTTGCCAAACGCAAACAAATCTGCACCCTTGCAGCCCAGCCATGCTGTGAGCAGCAGTGCCTTTTCAGAAAAAACATCATCAGCTGCATTATTTTAATGCTGCTTATTTTAATTCTAATGTTATTGGCATTTTGTGGGCATTTAATCCAAGAATGTTTTTTGGTTTTCTAGTCATGTAAGAGCTAAAAGCCTACGATGTTTATACCTAAGTGTGTGTGTGTGTGTGTGTGTGTGTAAGCAATACTACAATAAAAATAATTGAAGTCGGGGCTGGGGCCCTGTGAAAATTTTTTTCCCTTTGAAAGTGATATGCACTTCACCCAAGAATCAATGGTCTTTGTCTATAAAGAGAGTCATATTGTTTCTGTTGCAGCTGCTCAGCTCTGAAGTTGTAGTACACCAGTAGCCATAGATACTGTGTAAACAAATGGGCAGGGCTGTGTTCCAATAAAACTTTATTTACAAAAACAGGCAGTGGGCCGGATTTAGCCCTCCAGCTATAGTTTGCCAATCCCTGGCCTACAAGATGGCTGAGGCATCTTCCTTCTCAGATACTTGGCAAAGTGGTCTTACTGACGAAGCAGGTGCGATTTTCTGGTTTCTCAAGAGACCCTCCTGCTTTCTGCTGTATGAACTCCCTGAGGAGTTCAAAGCTGAGTTGCTGGCTGCCAAAGTAAGGAGGTGAGAGTCTCCCTGGATGCTGGAAGGTGCCTTGCTCTGGCTGTTGCTTCCTGTTCCAGCTGCTCAGGACTGCAGTCAGCTGAGATTTCCTTGTCTCTCCTGGTGACCGCTTCTGCACCTTTGTGGGGAATTATCCTCGCTCCCCTGGCGCACACACCTTGCCAACATTTGGAGGCTGTTATCGAAACAATCCTGCAGGCCAGCCTTATGAAGCTGGGCCCTTTTATCTTTCTTTATAAATCACCCTCTCCCTCCACTTAATCCTGCCTGGCCTGCTCCTCTGAACTCCCTCCAATTTGTCTCTGGTGAGTCGGTTCTGAGCTCTGCTGGCTGCAGGCAGCCAGGTGCGGCCTTGCTGAGGCTTCTGGGAAAGGGAGGGGTCCCCTTCCATCTGCCAGGGATGGGGCTTGGGCTGCAAATTCCCACACCTTTTCTCTGTTCATTCTGAATGAAGCCCAAGTAGGTTATCTATTGACATTCACTCAACATTTATTTGTGGAGTTCCCCATTAAATGCCAGGCAGTGTGCCAGGCACAGAGGGTGCAGCAGAGAGGACGATGGTGGTGTCACACCATCTTGGGGCCAACATGGGATGGATGAGCAAGTGCACAAAATCCTTACATATTTTGAACTGCTATAGAAGAAACCAACAAGGGTTGAATTGGAACAATGGGGGAGTAGAGAATATGGGGGCATCTGACCAGACAGAGTGGTTGAGAAGGACCTTAGAGGAGGTGACATCTATGCCTAGGCCTAAAAGATGAGAAGGAGCTGACTAGGAGAACAGTGAAGGGAGGAACCCCCCATACATCGGAATGGCACGTGCAAAGGGACTGTGGTGGGAAAGGGCTTCTGGGCTTGATTGTGTAAGGGGCAGAAAGTGGAGGTCTGTTCAGAGACTCCTCCCTAGGAGATTTCAGGGCTGTTAGGGAAGATGGCTCAGCAGTGCCCTGGCCAGAGCATGGAGGCACGTGCACATGCAGATGTGAATAGCATGTGGATACTATTCACGTAATTGCCTAATAATCATATAATGAGCTTAATCATCATCATCGTAATAGCTTCTACTTAATGGCAAGGGCCATATACTCAGCACTTCGTTATATTTATTGCATTTAATATTCAGGGCAACCCTTTGAAGGAGTTATACCTTCTCCTGCATTTTACAGATGAAGAAACTGAGGCTCAGAGAGGTTAAGTAGTTGGTCCTATGTCACACAGCTAATAAGTGCTGGAGCTGGGATTCTAATCCAGAGCTACTGGATTCAAAGTTTTGTTATCACTTTGATTCAAAATTCTTCCATTACTTTTGCAAACAAAGTCTCATGTACATTCATTCACACTTTATGCAGGCAATACAGAGATAAAAAGACATAATATTTACTCCTGAGAGCTCATACTTTACTGGAGGAGACAGATCGAAGAGGCAACTGCAGTATGACATAGTGGGTGCTATGCTGGGGGTCCGCATAGGAGTCTGTGAGGGAGTAGGGTAGGGAGGTCAGAAAGACTTTGTAGAGTTGAGTCTTGAAGGGTAAAGATGGGAATAGGAAAGGTGTTCAGGGCAGAGGGAATAGTAAGTGCAAAGGCTCAGAGGCATAAAAGCATCTGCTGTATTCATCTGTGGTCCCTATATTGTTGGGCCTGGCTGGATCCCTGGTTGTGGGGAGAGTGATGAGAGCATTTTTGGAGAGGTTGGTTTGGGGTGTAGTAGGTTGTGAGGGACTGTGTTCAGATGCCAGGTTTATTCTGTGGTGATTAGAAAGAAAACCACTGAGGATATTAAGGAGGGAAGGCTGGAATCTGACTGTCTGGGTTCAAACCTCAGCTCTGCTCCTGTGTGGCCTCAGCATGCAGTTAACCACCCATGCCTCAGTTTTCTCATCTGAAAAATGGGGATAGTAATAGAATTTCCTTGACAGAGCTGTTGGGAGCCTTAAGTGATCATTCAGGCAAGGGACTTGGGACAGAGCGGGGCACAAAGTAAGCGCTGAAAAACATTAGCTACTGTTACATCATCATCAACAGCAGCATCATTGTTGGTCGTTATAAATGTGCCCACCGTGTAGCTCTGTGGATGCTGGCCCAGAGGAGGTCTCCCCAGAGGCTGGAAGACCCATTAGGGGCTTTGGCACCAGTCCAGGGCAGCGGTGATAAGAACGTGGACAAAGGTAGGGCCTTGGGCATGGTGAGGAGGGAGCTATTCAGTAGCTGAGCAGGAAGTTGAGGTGGCAAAACCTGAGAATCGGCTGGAAGCTGGGGAAATGTTTGGCAACAGAGACTGGGATTAGGCTCGGGATTTGGAGCTCAGAGATCTGGGGAGAAGGTGCTGCCCATCCCTCCTGGGGGGACAGAGGGGGAGCAGGGGAAGATGGTGAGTTCAGTTCTGAGGACGTAGTTTGTGAAGGGCCTGTGGAACATCCAAGGGGATGTGTTCTGCACCCAAGCAGGTGAAGCAACCAGCACCAGAGCTCATGGCTGCTATGTGGTAGACCAGGAGTCCAGTCCGGTCTTCCCATTGCCCTAGGCTGCCTGCGATGGGCCCACAGACCCACCCCCACCCGTGTTTCCTGGCACCACCTTCCGGTAGCCTGGTGATGTCTGCGAAGAGGCCTGAGCCCAGGCTCTGGGGGGGCCACCCTGGTCCTTCCCCCTATGGACAGGGCCACATAGCTGGGAGAAGGATGAGCATCCTGCTTTGTTCTCCCCGGCTGTGCTCCCGGGGTGGGAAGTCAGACGTCTCAGATGCTCCCATGGTCCTGAGTGTGGCTCCCACCCCTGCTCCCCACCACTGGGGTCCTGACCTCTGAGAAAGGGGGGCCACAGCAGAAAGGAAGGCAGTTCCACAGCCCTCAGAAGGGCCACTCCACAATCACTGATGTGCTGGATAGGCCATTTCACAGGGGGTGGAGAAGTGGGTTTAGAACTGTAGGTAGCTAAAATGGGGACTGGGGTTGGGGGGAAGGAGAAATTGCCCGGGGGACTTGTGAATGTGAGTCTCCTGGTTCCTCGGGCTCTGACGGTTGTTCTTAACAGGTTGGACATTGGAGTCTCAAGGAATCATAGGTGTCCCCAAGTCCCAATCCTCCACCTTTCTCTTGACGGGCTCCAAATGTATCTGGGATAGTCCAAGTTCCCGACTGGTAGTTGAAGGGGGTGGGGTGAGGGCAGCCATTTATTCCTCATACCTTCCATGTGCCAAGCACTGTGCTCAGTGCTGTACATACGCCATCTCATTTGCTGTGAGGTAGCTGCTATCATGGCTGTTTTATAGATGAAGAAACAGAGGCTCAGAGATATTAGGTAACTGGCCTAAGGTCACACAGCTGATCGGCAGTAGAAAGTGGCCTCTCTGACTTGAAAACCTATTCTTTTTCCACTTCACTGTTTCAGTTTTCCCACTTCATCCACTGCTTCCCCCAATGGCTAACTTTCCCCACCAGACCCCTGTGACTTCCGGGGTCTGACTCCTACATAGTAGGTGCTTATTTGCACATCTAACTCTGTACTTCCTGTTTCCTGTACATACTTGTGCTTCTGACAGCAGGTGAAAACGGGTGCGTTTAACGCAGTTTTGCCAGGTACCTGGCTTAGTGGAAGGGACTAAAGTCTGTGGATTATGATTAGTATTATTTTAAATTTGAAATATTTAAATGGATGGGACACTCTCAACATCTCCTCTCCTGGGCTTAAAAGTGGGGAAGAGATGCTATTCTATGGGCAGATTTGAATCCACCAGGAAATGACCTGCCGTGGGGCAGCCCAAAGGCCTGTGTGCGCTGGGGGCCTTAGCTGGGAATCCTCCCTGCCCAGTCTCCCGCTTAGCTGAGGTGCAAGGAAGCTGGAGCCCCAGGAGGGCTGGGAGTGGAGCTGCAAATGTCCGGCCTGGCCTGGCCTCTCTCAGCACGTGTGATGCATTAGGCCCCAAGGGCGCCCCAGGGACTCTGTTCCCATCATCTCCTCTGCAGCAGTTCGGAGGTGGTGGGGAGATCAAAATGAACCCATTTGCAGATCACGTGCTGAAGGCTTGCTGGATTTGGGCCGTCTCAGCTGGGGTGCGGGGAAGGAGGTGACATTTGAGGTCTGAGTGAGGAGAGGGGCAAGCCCAGGCAGAGTGGGGTTTGCAGAGGCTGGGTGAGGGGGCAGCGGCCGAAGGGCAGTCAGTAAGTAGCCTGTCAGCCAAGTGTCCACACTCCCAGGCCAGAGCAAGGCCTGGAGGCGACTGTCCAAGCCGTTCTTCTCTTCTAGAGGCTGGCTCCCTGGGTGCCCGGCTATGGATCTGTTCCTCAGGGGGAGGAGGGAGCCTGGCGGGCTGGGGCAGCAAAAGCATGCACTCGGGACCCAGGAGCAAGCCCTGTGGCATCTGTGGCGTTGGGGGAGGCCTAGGATGCAGCCAGGTCTTCCCTGGGGATGGAGACTACAGGGTTTTGGGAGACATCACAGCCAAGGTCTTTTGCTCCTGCCTGACCTCAAGCTGGATGCTGGGCCAGCTTTCTCTGTGGGTGATTAATTCTTTCATTCATTTACTCATTGATTAAAGAAACTGATTGACCATCCATTCCATGCTAAGTGCTGAGGAAACAGCCAAATAAATTTCAATTCCTGCCTTTGAGAGAAGATAGAAGCATACATAACTACAAAAGAATGAGCTAGTTATAACATACCTTTCTGTTAGGCAATTTTTGGTCATCCCCACATTCAAGAATTCCTCCTCCTCGTAGACAATAACCCTTACAAAATGCAGACAAGTTCACTGGACCCCTTCTGATCCTTAGTGAGTCTGTAAGCATGGCACTGAATGCATTTCGAGTTACGAATCCTTCCAGTTCTCCCTTGCGTTTCCTCTCCGGTGTGACATGGCATCCCCAGAATCTCCAGCTCTGGGACGTGCCAAGGGGGACAGAACACTGGTTGAGCTGAGATGTGGGTGCCAGGTGGTCGGCTAGGTGCACTACTTGCAAAAGCATAAATCTCACACTCCAGCCACGGATCAGGTAGCAAAAAGACAAGACTATATGTGAGGTTCCTGGACCGCTTGCTAACATTTCCAAACAGCTGCTGTAAAAACCCCGATGTTTGGCTGTCTCTGCAAAAGATGGGCTAGTTTTCCACTGTGTCTCTGCCCGCAGGCCCGTGCACATACGCCAGCTCTAGTACACTTCTTTATCTCAAGGACCATGACTTCTGGACCAAGAGGATTGTACATTTGAAGGGAGCTATGGCCAGACAGGTGCCCCTAGGAGAGGCCTGCTCAGTGGGGTCACTTGTGGGCCTTGACCTCTTGGACTTTAGGAGGCTGAGTGCACATCTCATGATGGCCAGGGGCATAGGCTCGCTCCAAGCAGCCCTTCCCCAACACTTGCCCACAGATGGCAGGAGGGTCAGCCTGACCCCTAGAGTCAGGACTTGTCTACTTCCTGTCAGGTCACCAGTTCCTTCCACTGTGATGATGATGGGTGGGGAAGGCCCAGAGGGACACGTGTGCTTGAGAGGGCTGAAGCCATCCCCATGGAGAAGGCAAGCTTCATGAAATGCCCCACATGGGGGCCGCCCTTGGAGGAGAAAGCCAGGACCTCTCTAAGCTAACCAGCCCCCTGCAGACATAGACTCTCCAAATGGCTGCCCTGTCTGTGACCATCTGCTCACACCTTTCGCCCAGAGCAAATGCCAGGCGTGTTAGAACCCTCATTTACATTTCATTAGGAGGTGTCAGGCTGGGTGTTAAAGAGCAGAGCTGTTCTATCCCCAATGCAGAAATTTTCTGCGCAGCACTCAGCAATAATTCCCCAGCAACCAACTCAGTGGACCTACCTCTCCTTCCCAGACCAGAGCCCAGAGCCATCTGAACCAAAATACAGCCTCCATTCCCTGAGCCCCACTGTGTGTCAAATTCAGCACCAGGCCCTTTACCCATGTTTTCAGCCATTGTCAGCACAAACCTGAAAACTGGGTATTGTTATCTCTATTTTGCGTGAGAGGAAACCAAGGCCCAGAGTGGTTGTGATTCATCTAAGGCCACACAGCTAGGTATTGGCAGAGCTGGGTTGCAAACCTAGGTCAGCCTGCCTCCAAGTTCATGTTCTTTTCATTTTTCCAAGCTGACTCCCATCTACCCAGGTGAAGGGAGCTCAGGTGTGATACTTACCTGTATCACGGGACCTTATTGTGGATTCTTTAAAATGAAATGCAAGAGAGAGCAAGAGTGAGAGGGAGTGAGACTGGATGTGTGTGTGTGTGTGTGTTTAGAAGTCGCCACAGCATTCATCAACTCCCAGAAATCAGAGACCAGTGGTGAGATTTCTCTTCCATTATTGAGGTACCATGTAAATTTCTCCAGGTGTTCTCAGCTTGACTAAGCTACTGTGTGAGAACACAGGCAGAGGCCGACATCATTCTGTGGGAACACAGAGACCTCTGGTCCATGCCTTCTAGAAGGGAAGCGTCCCAGTGCTAGTCTTCTAACCTGGCACTTAGGGCATAAACAGTGTGGGATCCTCCCTGTGGCTTTTTCTCAGAGACAGGGAACAGGAGGGCTCCGAGGCGGGTGGACAAGTCCTGTTGGTTTCTCTCTATTCCTGGGCATATGCACAGACCTAGTAGTGAGCTGGCTCCGAAGAACAGTGGCATGCGTCCCCCACCCACCCTTGAAAGCCAGTTCCTCCTCAGGTTCGTAACAATTTGTGTTTTATCACATTTCCACATGCAAAATGTGCTTTGGCATTTTTCATTAGATTTTTAAGGCTCAGATTGATGAGGGCGAGGTGAGAGCCAGACTCCGGGTAGAAGAGACAAAGGTTTAGTAATGAGTTCGAAATTTACAAAACACAGAAGCCAATATGGCTTCAATACACGATGTGACCCTTTATAAGGCTGGAAATTACTCTTCAAAAATCATTCTGGCCTGACTTCAGAGTCGGGTGGATGCTGGGATACCACAGATTGACTTTGAGAAGTGGGTTGGTATTGCAGGAATTTTTTAATTTCCTGTAACTCACAACAATTTTCTCCCAGTGAGACTTTAGAATCACTCCTGCAATGGCGCGCTGACTGCATTTGCTGAACGATCCGCTGTATGAACCAGCTCATGCAGAAAAAGAAAACCCAAGGAAGGAAGGACACAAATGGGATTACCTTCAAAAACCTTCAAAAAAATCATGAAACGTTTAGAAAATATTTCCAGGTACACGAAGGACCTGCTACTTAAGCTTATGTGTTCTAAAAAAGCAAAGGAAAAATGGCGTCACACTTCTGAACTGAAAAGAATTTGGGAAAAGCAGATTATTATTAATTATTTTTAATAGCTTCTTAATTAGCCCTTCAAACAAGTTTTTCAAAGTCCTCAAAGGTGTCTGATTTGCATGACATGTTTTTACTTTTCTATGCATTTCATTAGCAGCACTTCTTTTTCTTTCTTTTTTTTTTAGCCTAACAGCAAGACAGTATTACAACACTCTCAGAAGGTGGATGGAAAAAAAAAGAAGAAAAAAAAAAAAGAAAGAAGGAAAAAAGAAAAAGAACTCAAATTATTCCTCTAGAAAAAGTCTTATGTTTCTTCTCCCACTGTGGTGGTGTCTTGCCTGTATCTCAGGCTACTCATTAGAGCTTATGTGTCTTTCAGAAATCACTAAACAAATCTGCTAGAGTGAAAACCGTGGTGGAGGATGGCCCCGCTGGATGTGAACCGAGGGCCAAAGATTTATTAGGCTGACGACCCCTGCTTCTCCCTAACAGCAAATCCATTACAATAATGGGCTTCGGAGCCATCAGCGGGCAAACAGCGGGTCAGGAGGAGGCCCATGTGTGGACACTGAGCAGTCCGCACATGGCTGCTTTTTACAATGTGTGAAGCCAGGCAGAAAAGCGGCACATTTGAGAACAGAGGAGAGCAGCCGAAAGAAACCAGCCTTCCCTTTGCTCCAGCTTCCGGGAGGATTCAGGGCTGGGGAGCCGGAGATGACACTTGGCAGCCCAGGGCGTCAGGCTAAATAGAGGGCCTGGGACCCGGAAAGAGAGGAAGGGGAACTAATTAATGCTTTGCCCTGCCTGCCCTGCACTCACCCAGCTTTTCCCCATCCCTGTTGCCAACACACAACCACTATAGAAGAAACAGCAACATTCTCTAGTGCTTACCATGAGCTAGGCCTTGTGCTAGCTCCTCTTTATCCTGGCAGCAAAATATGCCCTGTTATTAGTCCCATTTAACAGATAATCATAATTTAAAAGCTGACTTTTATTGAGCATTTACTATATGGCAGGACCTGTACTATACGTGTGTGAAGTCCGTGAATTATCATAATATCCAGTGGGATTGGTGCTATTTTTATGCTCATTTTACAAATAAGGAAAGGGAGGCAGAGAAGTTAAGTAACTAGTCTCGGTTGCACAGCTGGTGAATGGCAGAGGTGGGGTTTGAACCCAGGGACACCATCTATTATCATCCTTTAAGATCCAGCTTCGTAGCCTCTTTCTTCCCAGGAAGCCTTCCCATAGACCTATATTTCTCTTCTTCTTTGGCCAGATTTTATTATATGTGCTGTCTTCTGAGATTAAAAGCCCCAAGAGAGGAGGGGCCGTGTCCTTTCCCCCTGTATTCTCAGTACTACCCAGCCCTATGCCTGGCATGTAGTAGGTACTCAAGAAACATTTGTTGAATGAAGCATGTCATCAAAACGCAGCTTTAGTTTTGAATTTGAGTATTGGGTAGAACTGTAGCACATAGGGCATTGTTGGGAGATAAGGGACTGTAGGGACTGTGATGGCTGATTTTATATGTGGACTTGATTGGGCTAAGGGATGGCCCAGATAGCTGGTAAAACATTGTTCTGCTGTGTCTGTGAGGGTGTTTCCAGGAGAATAGATTTGCATCAGTCAACTGAGCAAAGAAGATCATCTTACCAATGTGGGGTTGGCCTCACCCCTTTCACCGAGGGCCTGAATAGAATGAAAAGACAGAGGAAGGGCAGATTTACTCTCTGCTTGAACCGAGTCATCCAGCTTCTCCTGCTCTTGGATAGCAGCACTCCTTTGGACCCAGATTGGGACTTAGACCATGGGCTCCCCTGGTTCTCAGGCCTTTGGGGTTGTACTGATCTACCCACCCGCTTCTCTGGGTCTCTAGTTTGCAGACCACAGATCCTGGGGCTTCCCAGCATCAGAATCGTGTGAGCCAATTCCTAGAATAAATCTCTTCTTATCTATATCTATAGCTATCCTATTGGTTCTGTTTCTCTAGAGAACCCCGACTAACACAGGGCCCAATATTGCTTATTAGATTTCAAGGTGATTTGTCTTTTTCTTTTTTTTCTTACCTACTAATGGAAAATTCTCTTCCGAAGTCACACTCATTAGCACTCAGAGGCTTTTGTGGCAAGATCTTTCCAAAATAGTCCAAGTATATTTGTGGGAGGGATAGAAGCTAAGCCATGATCAGAAGTATTCAGGCTTGCAGGAAACGTTTGAAATAGAGGGGCTAGCAGCCCCCTTGCTTCTGTCCTGGAGTAAGGATGGGAAATTGCCAGATCCCAGAGAGGTTGGGTAGGTTTTGTGTTTAGTGGGAGAGCAGTAAAGAGAACCAGAAAGGAATGTGTCCAAGCTATGTGAAAATTATGTGGTGTCAGTTTATCTTTTCCACATACCTAGTTTCTAGCAACATGGAACTAATCAGTGGTAATAAAAGTCATGTAATGGGCATCTCTTTTATTATCAGACACATAAATCAAGAGAGAATCTCTCTCCAGTTGGAAGAGGGGCTCGATCAAATTGGTACAAGACTCTGTTAGGACAAGTCTTCTGATTTCCTCTGGGCTCTTTGTTAATTTCATTTCACTACATGTACTTTCTGTTTATTATCCTACTTTAATTCTGCCACCAACCTTCGAGGTAGACTTATTCCCATTTCACAGATGAATAAACTGAGACTTAGAAAGCCTCATTCAAGAGAATTGAAGTCACATGGAAAGCTGGGATTTGAATCTAGGACTTTTTGATGAACCCTTGGACCCAATGTCATTGCTCTTGTCTCAGCCTGCCTGTCCTACCCTTTCTTCAGGAACAGGAAGGGATGCCAGAAGCTTCTGGGTGAATCTGAAAGATGTCACAAGGCTCTCAACTAGCCTGCTCACTTATGCACCTATCATAGATCTGACATTTTATTTACCCAGGGGATGTCTTTGGGTTAAAATATTGTCCACAGAAGTTTCTTGTTAAAAGACCCAACAGAAGTACTCTGGACTCTACTGGAAGATTATAATTAGAAGCTTGAAAAGGGGGATAATAGACTCTACATCATAGGATGAGTGTGACAATTAGATAAAATACTGAATGTAAAACTATGATGGACATAGTACCACCACCACCACCACCACCACCACCACCACCACCACCACCACCGCCATCCTCATCCTCATCCCTCATTCTACAAAGTTGATGTGGAGATTAAACACTCATTTTTTTTTTTTTTCCCATTGCATTTTAGGCAGGTTTATTGAGGGCTCGCTCTGTGTCTGGCAAGAGGTTTTCACAGGCTCCCCTCCATACTTCCCTCCCTGAATCCTCCTAAAAAAGTTGAAATCCAGACACACAGCAGGTGCCCCCTAATTGTTTCCTCCTCCTGAAATCATAGGGGCTGAGTCATATGGACAGAGTCAAGGAAAGGCCTAGGGGCGGGGCTCCCAGAGCCGCTAAGGATGAGGGGTTGGGCTCCACAGTCTAAGGCTCTCTGGGAGAGCAGATGGGCTGTGAGAAGGGCTGGTGGCCTCGGCATTGGCTGATCTAGGAGTGCTCCATACACAGTGAGGTGCTCCTCTGGGACGTGTAAGGGTGGCCCGTGCTGAGGGGAGGGGCTGTAAGCCCTTCTGATTCAGGATGCAGGCAGAGATTTCCAGTGTTCCCCTGTGTCTGGCTCTTCTCTCTTGAGCACATGAGAGGGTTACATTTCCCAGGCCTCTGCTGTTTGGTGGGCTATCTTCAGAGTTGTAGCCAGTGGATAGTGGACAGAAGTCATGCATTTGTGTCTTCCCAGCTGAAACATTTTACCACCGTGAGACACAGCCCTGTTTTGCCCTGTGGCAGCAAACCCCCTGAACCTCGTATGGAGATGGTGGTCTCATGAGATGTAGAGGATGATTACAGAACATTTTGTAATGCAACAGAACTCCCCTCCCTCCCCCTTGACCCACGTAGGGCTTGGAGTGTGAGCAGTAAATAAGCTTTTATTATTTTACACCATTAAGATTCATAGGTTGTTTGTTACAGCACTTTAACTTAGCCAGTCCTGACTGATACATTTACTCATCTGGGAAGTCATCGCATTCCCCCCCTATGTCCCCCAAGAGTTTATGGCTGGCCCTTCCTCTTCCTCATGTCAGCTTAAAATATCACCTTCTACAACCAGATCTCTGACCATTCCATAAACTAAGTCCCTTCCTTTGCTCTATCATGTTACCCTGTTGGTCTCTTCCATTTATGTATGTATGTATGTATGTATGTATGTATGTATGTATTTATTTATTTATTTACCTACCTACCTACCTACTACCTACCTACCATGTGTCTCTGACATCAAACTGTAAATTCCATGAGGGACACCATGCTGTTTTGCTCACTGCCTTGTGCCTAGCGCTTGGCACCATGTCTGAAAAGGTGCTGCAGGTGAGGAAATGAACTCAGAGAGAAGTTATTTGCTTAGGGCCATACAGCAAGCAGGCAAGGTAAGCCTGGTCCCCGGTCTCCACCCTCCCCAGGCTGATGTTCTTCCTTTCACTTTAGTCCTTGTGCCAATGGTCCAGTTAGAAAAGATTTTCAGTGCTGTTCTTGTCCCGAAGGCTTCAGAGAATAAAGGAGCCCCAGGCTTGGGTTGGGAGGTGCCTTGGAAGTGAGAGCAGGTTGGTTGAGAGCTGGGTCTGAATCCAGGCTTGATCATCTGACAACCGTGTGGGCTTGGGCAGGTTATGTCACCTCTCTGAGCCTCAGTGTCCTCATCTGTGAAATGGGCAGTAATTATACCTATTTCAGAGGGTCGCGTGGGTTGTTGTGAAGACTATATGAAATGATGCACGTAAAAAGCTCAGCACAATGCCTCGTTGTCAGGGCTCAGTGACTACTGGTGGTTATTACCGTTAGCATTATTATTACATTACCGATTCCATACTCTCTTCTGAAGGAACACAGAGAAGTAACAATTTCAGCTCACAGATGGGTCCTCTGTGGGGCCAGAGTCTGGGGAGGTGGTGGCTTCATGATCTGGAATCTCCTGTCTCCCTATACCTTCTTCCCATGTCTCCCTCAGCCTGGCAAAATTGCTTCTTGGGAAAGTACTCAGCACCAGGTGAAGAAACGCTACAAGGCAGCTCATCCAGTGTCTCCTTTTCACAAATGAGTTACTGAGGCCCAGAGAGGTTAGGGACTCACACAGTTCATTAGAGGTGGAACCAGCTGGATCTCCGTAAACTGGAATCACTGTGCCCCTTCTCTCCAGGAAACCCATCATGTCTGAGGGAAGAAATACTATGGTGCTACTAAAGCAGTGGTTCTTGACCAGGGATGATTCTCGCCCCTGGGGACATTGGGCAATGTCTGTGACACTTTTGGTTGACACAACTCTGGGTTGGGGGTGCTGCTGGCATCTAGAGGGTAGAGGCAAGGAATGCTGCTAAACACCCCTCCCCCCAATAAGGATTACCCTGCCCTGAATGTCCCCAGTGCTGAAGGTGAGAAATCCTGTACTAACGGAATTTCAGAGATCAGAAGAGGAACTTAGTTTGGGGGCCCAGGAGCAGCCATTCTACTCCTGGATGAGACCATAGAATAATAACAGCAACTCCAGCCAGGACATCTTCTTACAAAGGCAGAGGGCTTTCACACCAGTGTGGTATTTAAGCCTCACGTAACCCCAGAGTAGGTATGACTATCCCACTGTACAGATAAGGAAACAGTATCAGAGAGGAGGTACAACCTGCCCAAGACCACACAGGCAGGACGTGGGCAGTGGCAGGGCTAGAAGCCAGATATTCTGAGGGCGAGGCGCTTTCCTTCCATCAACACTCCAGCTTCTCCCCATCCTAGGGCCAGGTCCTGAATGAGACGGAGCAGCTGGAGTTTGGGGAAGGAGGGTCCCATGACTGTTTAGAAGACACACAACTTCCCAGCTACCTAAAATAAATGATGCAGTAAATTCTTCTTCACTGAGTCTCACTGATCAAAGAAAAGGATCATCAGGAAAAACAAATCCTGGGTCTTGGGAACCACGTCAGGGTGTGTGTGAAATTTTAACCAAAAGTGTTCAGCTGGGGTGATTCGCAGCAGTGAGCCAGGGCCGTTCGCACGCTGTTGCCACTAGCTGATGGGTTTGTGGACCCTGGAGAGACACAGCATCTGCTCAGAGTAGAGACACTATTGAGTTTCTTTTCAAGGAGTAGACAGTCTTCTTGCTTCTCGTTCCCAGTTACCGACAGGGTGGCATGTAGCTGGCTTTCCAGTAGAACTGGTGATTGGACCTTGAGATGCCACCTCTCAGCTCCTGGCATTGGGGTTACCACTGTGAGAAAGGCCAGGGCTAGCCAGAAGGTTTACACCGCCCCCACCTGTCAGGCCTTCTGCAGGAGCCATGGGTCAATCCTATGTTACCCACTCCTCTCTTTATCTTCATATGTGCCAAAATGCTTTCACATGCCTGCATAGTAGCTGTGAATGTAATCATAACTGGTCTCCAGTCTTGAGATGTTACTTGATTCACCATTTATTAAACACCTACTATGTGCCGGAGATTCAGTGGTGAGCAAACCACGCAGGCCTCAGAACTCATGGAACTTACTAGTTGAAATGTGGGGAGGTAGGGGTGGACACATAACCAATACATCAGGTCAAATGTGACAAATGGGACAATGGAATCATAGAAGATCAATCTGGTGGCTATCAGAGTGTCAGGGAAGGCTTCCTGGAGGAAGGGACATTCGAGCTGGCATTTAAAGGATAGTTAGGAGTTTGTCAGTTGGAATAACTTGTCCTCTTAGAATCTCTTCATTCATACCCCTTCATTAAGGTTCTCAGAACATAGAACTAGGAACCACTGGGTGGGTGGGCAGAATGCCCTCCCTGGATGAGCTATAATTTCTCCTGGAGGCCTGGCTGGGAGTGGGGGCAGGTATGCCAGCAAAGGTAAGATTTTGTTCATTTCATCCACCAGACAGTAAAAATAAACTGAGCACCTGTTGTGTTCCAAGCACCATTCCAGGCTCTGCATGTGCAGAATGTGGGGTTTCAGTGCAGCTGGGGAGACAGACCTAAGGATGATTCCAACACACAGACATGTGGAAGGTACTTTTCTTGCTCTTAAATACGTGTGTGTAGTCAAAGCCAGAGCATAGGTCCAGAAATGAAAACATGAGAAGGAAACCAGGCTGCTAACGAGTAAATGCTGTTCCCTGAGCCTGGGTTACAGCTTCCACCACGTGGCCTGCTTACCTGCCCTCCCAGTCAGCTCGAAAGTTCTCTCTTCAGTGCAGCTTTCCAAGTCTCCAGACCTTGCACTGGCCCTCTCCTGGCTTCCGTGGCACATGCCACAGATTGTAATCTCATGCTGTGTGATGACTGATTAATGCCACCGCCCACCCCCAGTATTCTGTGAGGTTGTCAGGGGTGGGGACCATTTCTGTTTTGCATCCCAGGGGTGCTGGTGTGTAGGAGGTGCTCGGTACTGTTTCCAGATGAACGGATAATACGGAGACACTGTTGTGATGCCTGCAGTGAGGCCTGCCCATCCCCGTTCTCCCTAAGAAACCATCCAGTGTACTCGCAGGTTCCTCTTGCTGGGAAGCCCCGTTCCCATTACTACAGGCTGATTTATTGGAATAGCCCCAGTCTTTAGATGAGGAAATCAAGGCTTGACACTCCGGGCTCCAACTCTCAGTGGGTCTCAGCTGGGCTGAAGAAGGGATGTCCCTCTAGTTCATGGGGTCTACATTTGGGCTGCGCATTAGAGCCACCAGAGGACCTTCGAGAAACGCCGATGCCCAAGGAACATCCCGAGATTCTGATTCGCTTGCGGGGGGTGCAGCACGGTGTCAGTATTGTTAAAATGTTCCCAGCTGATTTCAACGTAGAGGACACAACTCTGGCTACCGCTGGAGAAGCAGAGGGCTGGGCCCTGCTTGCCTTCTACCCATGAGGCACCAGAAGCTCAGAGAGAGGTAGGTTTCACTGCAGGTCCCACAGCTAGTGGGAGGCCCAGCCTGGACCAGCACTCTAGAGAGCGCCTCTGAGGCTGTTTCCCTATGCAGAGAGAACCTTCCCTTGAAGCCCTTCCCCACCATTCCGTCCAGGAGCAGGGTGCCTTTCAGCAGAGTGAAGATGGCCACGCAGAATGAGCCTCAGAGCCCCTGTGCCTGGATCTGAGGAAGAAGCAGCCACTGCTTCCCCCGCTTCCAGAGATGCTCTGTCTCCCTTCCGGTCTGCCCTCCCCTTTGCTGAAGCATGGCGGCATCACCTGTGGCCCCGAACGGGGCTGGGACTGCTTGCAGACCAGAGGCGGACCCCGAGTCTGGGGCCTGCTCCAAGGCAGCCTCTTTGGAACCAGAGTTTCTGGAGCTTCGTGGGGAAAAGGCCATGCTCTGCTGTCCATGGAAACCAGGAAAGGTCTCCCACTGTGTGGAGCTCGGCCTCGGTTGTCTGCCTTGCATACCCATTCCTGGCGGAGGACTGGGACACTCCCGCCCAAACGGGCTCCATGATGGATGCAGAGAAGCAACCAAATGTCCCTCATTAATCACCAGCTCCATCTGGCTCCCCGCCTGATGGTTTTCAGCTGACTTGAAAAAGACCTAATTAGATCAAAACATTTTGACAATTTATCTTGTGGCATGAACGGGTCCAGATCGAGGCTATGATTTCATCATCCGGGTGGGAGGAAGGAATCAGGGCGTGGGTCACGCACGGAGCTCGGGGAGACGTGGGGGTCTCCCTCAGGAGCCTTCCGGTGAAACCAGAGTGCAGCCCACCTCCCGTTGGCTGCTGACCCTGTCAATCCCAGGACCGGTGGGAACCACAAGGCGATGAGTGTCCTTTGATTTGGGTGGAAAAGGCCTAGGGTGGAGGAGTATGGGGTGGAACAGAGATGGACAACCACAAAGGACCAGATACTTCAGCCAGCTTGGCGTGTGGGTGCTGGACGTGAACCAGAATTAGAAGTCGAGATGTGATGCAGGCCAGGCCTGTTCTAACTTGTGCACCAGCAAGATGCCTGGGGACCCAGTTCCTCAGCCCGGAAATGAGTGGCTTTGAGTTCCTGGTGGTTCTGGCTCCATTTAGATGGCTCTGCAGACACCAGAACTTCTCACTCTCCTTGCAGAGCTGGCATCATGCCAGGGTCTCCAGTGTGGCCCGTTCTTGGGGGGTAGAGTTGTTTCCATGAGACACAGCTCTTGGTTGTTAAGTACCATGGATTTGGCTGCCTCCTTGAAGGTCCTCGTGGGGAGCTCACCAGGAGGAGCGAGAGCCAGCAGACAGATCCCCACCACCTTAGCTTTGCTCACCCCTCCCTCGCCTGTGCACCCAGAAGGTGCCTCAGGACTGGAGAGCAAATTAGGCGTCTCTCCCAACAAGTTCATTTCCCCAGCCTCTAGGCCAAACATGAGGTGTGTTGGCACACTGGGGTGAGGAACCAGTCTTGCTTCTCTGGGGAGGACTTCTGAGTCCGGCAGCGTGCCAGGCTGGGAGGGCCGTGGCTGCACCAGCTTGCCTCTGCCCTTCTTGGTTATATGGGAGGTTCTAGGAGGAGGGTCCTAATGGGACCCGCTGAGTCCCCTGGAAAGGCTGGCAGGGAAGTCCCCAGGGAGCCACTTAACCCCAGTAGACCCCTCACTTACATCGCCCACCTCATGCACGCCCAGCAGATATGTACCCTACCCATTTCACCTCCACAAGTCAATCAGACTCCTTGTTTTGAGGGCCTGTTTTTTCGTGTGTAGGCATATGCGTACCTGTGCGTGCACATACAGCATTTGCACATCCCCTCACCACCTTTACCCTACTTCCTCATACTCTGTAAGTACTTCTCGCTCACATTCCCTCCTCTACCCTGCTCACAGGCATGCATGCCCCCTAACCCACATGCACTCACCATATTTATAAACATCACACACCCCTCCCACCTTCTACCTCACACAAACACCTGAAGTAGCAGGTCATCAGGAGTCCCCATCTCAGGTGCCCCCCAGTTCTTGTGCATGCATGCCTTCACATTTGCACATACATGTATACACACATGCAAGCTTGCATATGTGTACCCTTTATCCAGACACTTAGGTGGTTGGGGGCCAAGCTTGGCAGGTGACCAGGCACAGTTGCTGTCCTGGAGAGAGCCCACGTGTGTAGAGCAGGGTAGTGAAAATCGGACCTATAGAGATCTGGCTGTCAAATAGCTCTGCCACCAAGTCCCCCTAGACTCCAGGCTTACACTTCTTGGCATTTCTTCTGGAATCCTGAGCCAGTGCCTTCAGGAGCTTGTTTCTTTCCTGGCGAGTCTGTTTCCCTCGCTAGGATTGAGTCCCTCTCTGGCTTTTTATGTACATCCTCAGCCCAGCTCTGAGCTTGAGGGTGTTTCTCTCCAAAGCTCTCCTCTCCAGGAACCCAAGTGTATGCTGAACTTCAGGAAGAATCACGGCTAGCATGCTGGTGGGAGTGCAGGACCATCGTCAAGGACGGATAGGGCTGGTTCTTGCTTTGAGTAGAACAAACCTCCTGTCTTTGAAAAATGATGATGGTTTTTGAGGAACACAGGCTTACGCGATCATTAAGGACTCTTCCGGAACTTCTGGTCCATGAGCCTTAGGTGTCGCTGAGATGTTGTTCACGCCCATTTAAACCATCCCATTTAAACCATACCCAGCTGCAGCACTGCCTTATCAGATTTGGTTGATGTATTACTCAGAACCCTTTTATTTGCAAATGACAGAAGCCCAACTCAAATAGGCTTAAGCAAAAAATAAATCAATTGGCTTAGGGAACTGGGAGGATGAGAAGGAGTGCTTCCGGGGATTTGGAGAGCTGCCAGACTCTCCATCTCTCCACGGATGTTTCTGTGTTGGCCTTGTGCTCTTAGGTGCCTCCATGGCTGCCCGTAAGCTCTAGAGACACATCCACAAGGTTTGCTATCATAGGAAGGAAAGCTATTACCCTTTTCCTCCTAGTTTGGAAAAAATGCAGATCTCTGATTGGCTTTTTTTGAGTCATGTGCCATCCCCAGCACCAATCACTGTTTCTGGGTGAGGTTCTGCTGTGATTGGTCCACCCCGGCTATGATCCCACTTTCATGGCCAGAGTGGTAGGGTCCTTCCAGACCCCTGAAGGAGGAGCAGTGGGAGGGAAACACGGGTGTCCATTACTATTGGCCTCAGCTCCCCCTACTCAAGCCGTCCCATCCACGACGTGGGCAATAACAGTAATAGTACTAGGGAATCTTTTCTTGGCACAGTGGTCTTTGCAAGCTCCTTGGCAAGCCTGTGCTCTAGGACCCCTGCTTCAGACCCCTAAAAGAGGTATCCCTCCATCCCTCCATCCCCAAGGGACCTGGGGGACTCTTCTTGGGGAACACCCAAGGTGGAGCTAAATGGAGCCCTGTTTACAAAATTCAGCCTGAGACCAACCTCAGCCTCTGAGCTGTCTCATTCCTGTAGGTGTTCTCGCTGAAACGCCAGTGTGGGATCCCTGGTTACTGTGGCCCACTGAGTCCTGAGCTGGTCTGTCAAGTATCATGTCCTAATCTAGTTCCGTTCAGGGGTCAGCTGGGCCTGGACCCCCGGTCCTCCTGTTTTTGATTTCTGTGTTCACTCATGGGCTGAGTCTCCCTGTGAGTGCTGGCATTTCTGTGTTGGTTGGGTGGAAGGTGACTCATAGTAAACCCACTTACATCATGAGCCTCTGCAGCCCCCTGGCTCCTGATGGGCGACGTGCAGGTGAGTGAATTAGTGCTGGGAAAGTATTTCCAGTCTTTGGATGTGAGATAATCCATCATTTGACCCACTTTCCCCAGAGAATTTTGATGGCACTTGTAGGTGAATTGGTTTGGGCAGACTACTAATTGGATTAATAACAATAATACAAATACTGTTTCTACTACTACTACTACTATTAATTGCATGTTATAATGATACATAGTAATAATAATAGCAAATTATTTTTAAGCGTTTCCTATGTGCCAGGCACTGCATTCATCCCTTTTCACACAATTTCATTGAAAATTTAAACATTAGTCCTTTGAGATTCCCATTTGACAGATAAAGAATCCAAGGCTCAGAGAGGTCGAGGAACTCCTCTGAAGTCACACAGCTAGTTCAAAATTCTAATCCAGGTTTGTGTGATTCCAAAGCCGCTGCTTTTGACCACTGTACCATATGTTTCAAATAGTCCAAAACTAGAAACAGCCCACATGTCCATTGATAGGGGAGTGTTGATATCCAAACCACGGAATATTAAGCACCTGTTTAAAAACGATGTAGCCTGCATGTCCTGTATGGAATGATTTCAAAGACAATAGGTAAGTGAGAAAAAGCAAATTGCAAAAGTATTCTCCAACCACACAACAGGATGGTGGAGCTCTATGTGTTCATGTATGTGCAGAGAAAAGGGCTGAAGAAATGCACCAACTGGGGAGTGTGCATGCATCGCTCTGGGGAGGGGAGTGAATTTGGGTGCGGGCCAAGGGTTCTTTTTTGGCGTGATCTGTAGTCCTGGGATATTTTAGATGAACTTGGCTTCCTGCATTCCCTGCATAATTAGAGAGGAAACTTGTGTCCTGGCTGGGAGTTTGCCTGTATAGGTTTATATCCGGGCTCAGCCATTACGAGCTGCGTGACCCTCAAATCACATATCTCTGTTTCCATATCTGTAACATAAGAATACCCACATCAGACCAATGACAACTACTACAATGATTAATAATAATAATAGTAATACATACCTCATAGGGTTAATGCAGGGTTTCCCGATCGTAGTGCTGTTGATATTTTATGCTGGGTGATTCTTTGTTGTGGGGTCTGTCCTGTCCATTGTTGGATGTTTAGCTGCATCCTTGGTGTCTACTCACTAGATGCCAGAAGCACCCCTTATCCCCATCGTGACAATAAGAAATGTCCTCTGCGGGGCCAGATCGCCCTGGCTGAGACCCAGCGGGTTACTGTGATGGCCAAATGAGTTAATCCATGTGAAGTGCTTAGGACAGTGCCTGGCACAGAGTGTGCCCTGTTAATGTTCTTTCCAGTTAATTTAAGGGAGGAAGAAGGCGAATGGGATGACCTTCCCTTCCAGCCAAGCATGGGTGTAGAGGTTGGTGTTGGAGGAGAATTCAGGGCAGGAAGTTGGGGTGCCTGGGGTCTGCTTCTGCCCCTGCCCCTCAGTGTTGGGGGACTGTGGGTTCACCTCTCGGGGCCTGAGTTTCCTTATCTGTGATAAATGTGGGGGTCTGAACAGGGCCTGCATACTGGCACTCGGGTCCCTAGGGCGCCCTCCTCCATCTCTTAGAGCCGGAAGGTGGTGGGGGATCAGCCCCTGCCAACTCCCCTTCCTGGCAGCCTAGGCTGCTGGCTCAGCCCCGCTGGGAATCCTCCTCAGACGCAGCCCCCACCTCCCTCCACAACTGGGGAGCAGATGCGGCCCGTGAGGCTGTTGCCCAGACACAGGTGGTACCACCTGCCACAAGTTCCTTGATTCTTGATCATCCTACAATCACTTTTGGCCCCGAAACAATTTGCTGGGTGAAGGGAAAGGAGGGCCTGGAGGGAAAGGAAGAAGAAAGGGAGGGAGGCGGCGGGGGGGAGGGGGGAGTGTTTCGAGGTTAAGAGTAGCCTTTGAAGTTCGCAACCATCTTATATAAAACATCCTCAGTCATTCCGCATTTGGATGATGTCAGGAGAGCACATTACCATCCCGAGATCAAATGCAACAGCAAGAATCACTTGTTGCTCACCAGGCTACAGTCATATATCAAGTATTTCAGGCACATGCAATTCGTAACTTTCCCCGAAACAGATTGATATTTTCCTCTTCCACTTTCTGGGAAGGAGACATCTGACTTTGCTTGGAGTGCAGTTGGGGAGGCTGTGGGGAAATTAAACCAATGTCCATTGTCTTTGCACGATGGAGACCATGCAGCCGGCAGCATGGTTCTATTTCTTCTCTCCTTTGTGTTCACTTTGTGATAGGTGGTTTGCTATCAGAGCCACACAATGAACAAGAAATCCAAATGATTCTCTTAGGCGCTTCAGAATCTGGCCCAAATGATAAATAGAGCAGCAGGGGCTGTCTGTTCTTTTGTGTGTGTGTGTGTGTGTGTGTGTGTGTGTGTGTGTGTGCGTGTTAATTCTTCTTCTCAAGTGTTTTTGTCTTTTTCTTTTACTTTTTGAATATTTTGAACCATGGTGTCTTTCTAGTGCAGAAGTACTGGGGTAATTAACTCCTTCCAGAAGAACCAGCAAAGCTGGGAAACAGAGATTTTCTCCAGGTTTTGCCCTCCTGACAACTGCAGGTTGTCAGAGCTGGAAGGCCCCTTATGGATAACCAGCCTCCACCCTTCTGTTTCACAGAGGAGGAACTTGACGCCCAGAGAGGAGAAGTGATGAGCCAAGGTCACACAGCCTTGACTTTGGGTGATTTGTTAACCCTCTCTGGGCGCCGCTTTCCTTACCTGTAAACACTCACCAAATTGAGTGTTAGGAAACCATGAGAGGGTAGAAGCCCTTTCCACAATTGTGATGTGTTATCCAAAAGAAAGATCCTCTTAAACGCTCTGTTGGTAATGTTGGGAGCTGGAATGATGAACTGAAATCTGACTAGACTGACCTACTTTTCTGCTTTCTGGTTCTCGTCGTTATTTTGCACATCTGTGATAACTGCACAGTTTTGCTCCTGAGCTTGGAGCAAATGCAGGCAGATTTCTGAGAGCCCTTTGTAAGCTGGGGTCACCCTGTGCCTAGTGGAGGGAGGCAGGCGGGAGATTCAGAGGCAGGATGTGGTCCCCTGGAATCAGCTGGGAGAAGAGAACAGGCCCACGCTGCCTTCACCCTGATGGCTTCTGGCAGGGGGTGTCTGCCTCCAGCCCCCCCACCCCCACGAAGAGAATGGGTCATTTAATGTCAGTCCACCCCATCGTCTCACTTGCAGATAATATTTGTACCTGCTCGAGGCCACCCTACCTCACAAAAGGCAGCACGGCTCAGTGGTTTACTTGGGCTGTGTAGCCATTGCCTGGGTTCAAACCCAGCACTGCCAATTACTAGCTGTGTCAACCTGGCCAAGCTATTTAGTCTCTCTGAGACTTGGTTTTCAACATTTTCATTAGTTTTTTAAAAACTATAACTTATTGCACGTATGAAAGAAGACAAGCAGCATGCAAGTGAATGATGAATCCCCGAGAACTCAGTTCCCAACCTAAGACCTTTCCCAATGTCTTTTCATCATCAACAGGCCTTTTCCTTCAATCTCATGCTCCACTGCAGAAGTAACTGATCTGGACTGTGTCTATGGTTCCCTCCCCAACACCAAACAAAACAAAACAAAACATGTGTATTATTTACATAAGCATCCCTAAATAATATGCTGCTTATTTTTCCTTGTTTTTTTGAGCTTTATAAAACTTGTATTGTACTCTAGAAGGTCTTCTGTGACTTCCTTTTTTCCCCAACTTAAATACCAGGGATGCCAAAAAAATGTATACACATGACTTGTATTCATCTATTGTTATTGGTATATATTATTACAATTTTAATACAGTTTTTTTTTCCTTTCTTAAAATATGTATACATTTTTTTGGCGCCCTCTGTGTATTTCTAAGATTCACCCTTGTTACTGTGCGAGGCTGTGTTTCAGCCATTTTATTTTTTTCCCCTGCTGGAGAATGTCTTATTGTATGAAGATGCCACAATTTATTTATCTAGTCGTTTTTCGATGGGCGTTTGGATTGTACCCAGTTGTTTCACAATTGTGAGCAGCACGTCTATGCACATTTTTGTATGTGCCTCTTACTGCAGGTGTGTGTTTCTATAGGACATGCATATGGAAGGGAGATTGCTGGATCTTAGGGAAGAGGGATATTCAAGTTTGTGGAAGAGTGTCAGGTTATCTCTCGGAGTGCTTGTACCAGAAGCCTCCATCGTTTCATTTGTGACATGCGTGCCAACCGCACAGCACTGATGCAGGAATTACATGCATGCAAAGCACACAAAACAGTGCCTGCACATAGCGATGTGTGGACAGTTTCATGCCGAGCTGGCTCCGTTCTCCGGCAGAGCTGGGGGAGTCCTCATCCATCTTCAGTAAATCATCCTGCTATTATTCACCATGACACTTTACTGGAGTCCGCCTGGTGACTCACGCTGTACGGCTTACAACCGCTGTTCGTTTTTCTCTCCACATAGCTTCTTGGTGGCGTGGCCTGCCACGGCTCAGGGTTTGTCACACGGGCTCGCTCTCACTATGCTTCCGCCAGAACAAGCCCCTGAAGATCACTTCCGGTAGACCAGTGCTTCGCAGCCTTTAGTGGGGATCTTGTAAATGTGTCGATCGTGATTCAGTCCGTCTGGGGCAGCTCGGAGACTGCATTTCTAACCACCTCCTGGGAAGGCCAAAGCTGTTGTTCGTGGGCCGTGGACAGGAAATGCTTTTGGAAAGGTGAGGTTAAGCCGAGTGCTAGCGGAAGCCCCAGGTGAGCCAGGCTCTGTCAGGGAGAGTCAGGCCCAGACCAAGGGGCAGGGCTTGCAAAGAGCAGCCTGTGAGTTGCCAGTGCTCTTTCCATCTTGCAGGGCCAACTGTTCCTCCAAGAATTCTTTCATTGACTTTATAAAGAGTTGCTCCCGGCATTATTAGGGAGCAGAATTGGCTGACCCCAACTGCCTGGTGTGGTCCCTATCAGAACATTTCAAAGAAAAACCTAGGGAAGTGGCTGCCCACTGTTGATCAGACTGGTTTTGGGTGTGACTCCCCAGTTTACCCTGGAGCCCAGGAAGGCACTGGTCTGATTCCGTTCTCCCGGTGCTGGCTCCAACTCCCATCTCTGCCAGGGATTCCGGAGCTGACCCGTGGGGAGAGAGTGCAGGGACAGCTCAAATGTATGGCCTGGGATCATACCTTTTTCTCTCACCCAAAAGCTGCCCCCTACCGTAACTATCTCTAGGTAAAAGAATCACTTTGCTTTTGAAAGCCGAGAACTTAGGCTATTCTAAGCACAGGGTATTTCTTCAGAACGTACATGCAACAAAACTTTTCTTCTACTGTGAGCTCAGTGTGTTGGGCTTTAGGAGATTTGTTTGCTTTGTCTTAAGTGGGGGGGCTGATGCTTTTCCCTCATCTCCATCTTTGCTGTTGACAGCCAGACACCCAGGAAAGCGTGTAAACACACCCACGGCTTGTCGCCAAAGATATTTATCACTTCTCAGCCTGTGCGTGGCTCCTAAATGAGACACCCAAATGGACCTAAATGGGACACTTTTTTCTTCTTGTTTGAAGTGGAAATTTCTGACCAACACTGTGACTTTGATTTTGTGACATTAAAGGCCAGGTCCACATGTCCAAACCTCTAAGAGGATGCTGTGTGACACGTAAGGTCAATTCTGACTCCAATAGGATGCTTACCTCCCGGCACCCAAATCCGTACGGTGCAGTGTTTCCTAGCGCTCATTTAAGAGCCACCCCGGGAAGGAGAAATGGAAGGATCTCACTGCTGGAATGGGAGAGCTCAGCACTGCCCCACATACACAGATGAGTAGCTGTACAATCCCAGGCACATCTCCTCCCCTCTCTGCACTGTGGTCTGGTCATCTGAAAAATAATCAGAAGTGTTCCAACATTTTGTAAAACAAAAACATCCATTGGTCAAACAAAATCTTAAATGGAGCTTCCATATAGGATGGATAAAAGCCAAGTGGGTTTGGTTGAGACAGAGTTGGAGTCATGGATTTCTACCTGCTTTCTCCCTCCCAACCATGGAAGCACCTAAGGTCGCTTAAGGAACCACAGTGCTCCACCGAACACAATTTGGAAACCACTAAACTAGATAAACCACAAAGTCCTGTGTTTGGAGATAGGGTCTTAAAGAGATCCTGAAGTTAAAATAAGGTCACTAGGGTGGACCCTAATCCAATATGACTGATGTCCTTATGAGAAGAGGAGAGTCGGACATGGGTACACACAAAGGGAAGACCATGTGAAGACACTAGAAGGAGACGGTCATCTATAAGCCAAGGAGAGAGGCCTCAGAAGAACCAACCCTGCTGACACCTTGGTCTTGGACTTCTAGCCGTCTTGACTTTGAGAAAATAAATGTCTGTTGTTTAAGCCATCCAATCTGGGGGACTTTGTCATGGCAGCCCTGTGAACTATAATATACGGGGGTAAAGAGGGGAATAGCTTCCCATACAGGTCACCATGTTAAGGAATTCTATTTATCTAAAATGACTAGGAAACATTGTGTGTCTTTTCTCAGAGGGTCTGAGCCCATGTTCTTTACAGGAGGTGCCCCTGGTCTCCCAGGGAGTACAGCCCTTTCTTTGGGAGGCTAAGAGGCATGTTGTGGAGTTTGGCCGTGATCAGGAGGGGGTGAGGGTCCAGGGGGTCTCCCTGGGGATGGTGATGGCGAGTGTGGTGGCCAGAGCCTTGGGAAGGCCCTGCACTGGCTCTTGGTCTATGAAAGTCTGGTCACTGGAACAGTTAAGGCCTGCTGGAAATATAACCCAAGTTTTATTTTTTCCTGATCAAATTGTGCTAACCTAACGCTCACAGTAATAATAGTCATCGGTGGTAGAGCTGTGTGAAACTAGCAATTTTCACTTCACAGGAATTTGTCTGGGAAAATAACAGTTTTTCACCTTTGGAAACTGCCATTTGGTTTCACGAAAAATTCAAGGTGAAAAGAAATGTAGGAGAACATTTTCCATTTTTTATGAACTTGATTTTGGCAGACGTGGCAGCTCTCTTCAGTCTCAGTGGTGAGAGGGTCCACCATGGTGTGGGACTGCGAAAGCAGCGGAGGTTTGTGGAAGATGAAAGAGGGTGTGGAGAGTCCAGATGGTGCCACCAATGTCCTTCAAGGGCCTCTCTGGGGAAGGGGTGGGGCTGGGGTGGCACCACGCTCTGGGCAAGCAAAGAGGGTCACAGGACTTTGGGACCAATCATTGTCTTCTTTGACATCTTACCCTGGGTTAACTGGGAAAGGGTTAAGTTTATTTATCACCTAGTTTATGAAGGTCCCTTTCATTCAGATCTCACGGATTGGCCATATGTAACTGGCTCAGGCCTTCCTGGGGTTTTAAATATGCAGGTTTATTCACTCAGCCACTTACTTTCCTTTGTACATTGCATGTAAGCAGTCACAACAGATACTGCACAGATGTGTGTGTGTGTGTGTGTGTGTGTTGGGGGGAGGGAGATGGCAAAACTGAGGGCAAGGCATATAAATAGTAGAATAAGATGTCACATCTTTACACTTGAGAAATTGAAACTCATAGAAGAGACAGAATTCCTGCTCAGGAAACATCTGGAAAACAGCGGCGGGGCAAGCAAAAGTAGGTCAAAGTGTAAGGCCTGGCTCAAAAAAAAAAAAAAAAAAAAGAAATTGATGCCTGCAGAATTTGTCAATGACTCAAGAGCCTTAAAATTATAATTCTTCTTCTGAGAAACTATCCTAAGAAAATAATCAGAAATGTAGTCAAGGACATCAGCATCAAAATCGTCTCTGTAGACTTACAGTGGCTCCAAATGGGGTGCCAGCCTAAAATCTAACAATAAGAGGGATTGGTTCAGTCAGTGACGATCGAGGCCTATGGTCAGCAAACTATGGCTCTTGGGCCAATCCATCTCTCCATCAGTTTTTATAAATAAAGTTTTATTGGCACACAGCCATGGCCATTTTTTAATATATTGTCTGGGGCTGCTTTGGGACTATAATGACAGAGTTGAGTAGTTGTTAAAGGGACCATATGGCCTGCAAAGCCTAAAATATTACTATCTGGCCCTTTCATAAAAAGTTTTCTGATCCCTCGTTGAGCCATATGAAAAAATGCCAGGCAAGCATTAAAAATGATATTGATAAAGATTTTTTATTGTCATGGAAGAATGCATATGGCATAATTTTAAGTAAAAAAAGTAGGATGTAAAATTTTGATATAAATAATAATAACTAACATTTGTTAAGTGCCCATAAATTTCTAGGCATTGTTAAAATGGTGTTTACAAGGATTTCTTAATAGCAAGGGAAAATCACATGGTATATGATTCCATGCAAAAAAAAAGCAGGATATAAAACGTTGATATTAGCAACAATTACATTAAGCTCTAAGCACAGTGCTCGTCACTTTATGTATTATTCCATTAAGACTTGAAAAACCTCCACGCAGAGGTTACTGTTATTATTTTATATTTACAGGTCAAGAACAGAGACACAAAGAGGTGAAATGATTTTTAAGGAACTGCCTGGTCAGTGAAGGAGCCAGACTTCAAACACAGGGCTCTGCCTCCACACAGAGAAAGGCCTAGAAGAAAACGGGGCAAAATATGAGTAGTGGTTATATGTAGGTGGTAGGAGGAGAGCTGTATCAGTCAGGATTGTCTTCTGTGAGTAACTGAGAACGTGGAAAATATCTGCTTAAGCACATGAGGTGTTGGTTTCCTCATATATCAAGAAGTCTGGGGGAGGCAGCCAAGGCTCTCTGACCTCCACTGGGACCTGGGCTCAACCATCCTGAAAGTTTTGTCCTCAGGCTTCTGCTTGTGTCCCAAGGTGGCTGTCCTGCTTCTTGGGTCATTTCCTGCATTCAAGGCAGGAAGAAAGGAAAGAGCAAAGTGCTAAAGGTGTCAGTTGGCTGAGTAGTCTCTTTATCAAAGAACTGTCCTCTGTGTTTTAACTAGCAACTATTGCTTATGTCTCATTGGCCGAAACGGGGTCACAGGATCATCTATAGTAGCAAGGGAGGCTGGGAAGTGAAGTTTTCTAGCCAGGTACATTGCAACCCTGAACAAAACTGGGATTTTGTTAGTAAGGAAGAAGGGGAGAATCTATAATTGGCAGTCAATTTATAGTGTCTGTCACATGGATGCTTTCTCACTTGTACTTTATCTTTCCTGAAGTTTTGAAAATCAACTAAAGCTAGCGGAATCTGAAGGCACAGGGACTAAGGAGAGGTGGTAAAAAGGAGTGATGGAGAGGGGTGGCGTCTTAGTCCCTTTGGGCTGCTGCAGCAGAACACCATAGACTGGGTAGGTTTTAAGCAACAGAAATTTATTTCCCAGAGCTGGGAAGTGCGAGATGGCGGTGTTGGCAGATTCAGTGTCTGGTGAGAGCCCACTTCCTGGGTCGTAGATGGCTGTCTTCTCCCTGTGTCCTCACATGGTGGAAGGATCAACACAGCTCTTGGCAGGCTCTTATCAGGGCACTAATCCCATTCACAAGGGCCCCAGCCTCATGACCTAGTCACCTCCCGAAAGTCCCATCTCCTAATGCCATCACATTAGGGATGAGATTTCACAATATGGATTTGGGGAAGGGGTGCATTCAGTCCAATGGCAAGTGAGTAAATCAAGGGAGGCCTCCAGATATGATACTTTGATTTTTGGGTAACTGGTGAAAGGGCAAGCCTTCATCTTTCATTGTTAACCGGGGGGACCTTAAGCTTTCTGGGGGTGTGGAATGTGTAAGAGAAGCCCTGACGTCGCCCGACTGGCTTCTCCCCTCCTGTAGGAATATGAACCACTGGGATCCGCCCTGCCCCATGCACAGGCCCATAGGCAGGGCTGTAGCGTGTGGATTCAGTGCCATTGAGGCCCCACTGATTGGGCCAGAAGCCCCGGAGGCCACTCTGGCAGGGTGACCTTGACACCTTTAGAATTGTGTCCCTGCCCAAAATATGTTCAAGTCTACCCCCCTTCCCAGCACGTATTTGGAGACAGAGTCTTTGCAGATGTGATCAAGTTAAGATGAGGTCATACTGGAGTAGGGTGGCCCTAGTCCAGTCACTGGTGTCCTTATAAGGAGAGAGAAATTTGGACACAGACACAAAAGACACAGGGAAAAATGGGAATGGAGTCGGAGATTGTAATGATTCATCTGCAAGTCAAGGGACACCAAAGATTGCCGGCAACTACCAGCGATAGGAGAGAGGCACGGAACAGGCTCCCTCAGCGCCTCCAGAAGGAACCAACCATAAGACACCTTGATATCGAATTTCTGGCCTCCAGAACTGAGAGAGAATAAACTCCTGTTGTTCTCAGCCACCTAAGGGGTGGTAATTTGCCATGGCAGCCCTGGGACAGATATACAGCTCTCTCCTGGGAGGATGGGCAAGGTCTGGTCCTCTTGTGTCCCGACACAGCAGGTCACCTGCAACCTTTGTGCTCTACACCATGGGCCATGTCCCTCCCCACTAGGCCAAAAAGGACAAGGAGGCAACTTGGCTGGCCTTTCAGCCTTCACAAAGGCCGGCACCCAGGCCTGAAGCACACCCAGTTCTTTACTCATGGCTAGAGCACCTCCATGACCCCTCTTCCTTCAAGCATTCTTTAACTCCTCCATCATCTCCATCAACAACACCTTCAAAACTCTATCCCAAATCAAATGCCATCTGCATCCATGCAGCAAGGGAGATTCCAGGCTTAAAGCTGAGACAATTGTGTAAAAATACAGAATTACAAATGCAAAACCATGTACAGGGCCTTGGAATGAATGAGTTCAGTAAGGGGTCCTCCAGTGGAAGGTTCTGGACGTGAGTCAACGCAACATGCAACTTTTGCACATGCACCTTCAAGGCAGCGAGCATCTCAGCCCTCTTCCTACTAGATTTCAGCCACCTCTGTCCTATGGATGCATCTGCCCTGGTGGGTAAATGGCTGCTATCAGACCCTTTCTTGGCAGCAGGTGCTGTGACTGGGGAGGGAGAGCCCAGAGGTCAGTGGCTGGCTGAGGGGTTGAGAAGCCTGGCTCTGACACTTGCCAGCTGTGTGACTTAGTATTCTCATCTGTTAAGTGGGAATATAGTTCAAGAAGACCAGAGGTGAAGACATAGCCTGACAACTGTAGGTGTTGGGTAAGCATCCATTCCCTTTCACTTCCCTTCCCTGGATGGAGCAAGAGAGGGCCTGAAGGTTGAGATCAGGGTCACCAATCATAAACTTCACTGAGGTCCTAAGAGTTGACTTCACCTATGGGACCCTGAGTTTCTTTTCTCCCCCAAACATCAGGGCTCTCCCCTCGCTTCGACTCAGCCCTGAAACCTTGTTTGTCAGGACCCACCCTCCGGAAAGTGATGGAGTTTCTTTCACATTTTCTGTTAAATTGCTGAGTAACCCTTTGGAAAACCCTGCTCTTCTTGTGTGTGACAGGTGAGGCTGCCATCAGCCCTGTGGCCTCAAGGCTGCTGATAGTAGGTGAGCGAGGCTTCGAGTGCTGCTAATGAGAACTTAAGATTTCTTCACGTTGGCTGAGTCTCTTATTCATGCAGAAAATGAGACATGATATCAAAACCACATGGGCTCAGCAGTATTAGGCGGCCTTTCTGGGCCTGTCAAGCCGTCTCCAAAGGGCGGAACCTCCTTTATCTGATAATCTGCGGTATCTTTTAGATGATTTTGGTTCCTGGTGCCTGGCCTGGGCCCTGACAGCTTTTCCTGGACGCAGTACCAATCCCCAGGAAGCCTGTCTCTTCTCTGGGGCTGCTGGCTCTGGAGGCGTCTCACCCCCTTCTAGGTCACCATCCAAGTGTATAAAAGCACCCCAGAGCTTGGATACGCACAGAGCGTGTGCACGCTGATACTGAGTGGGGTTATCCCCTCCAAACCTGCTCCTGGGCGCAAACTTCAACCACGTCTGCTAGAGACAAACGTTTGTTGAGGACAGGTTTTGGGCTATATACTTCATGCTGCTTATCCAGGTAGAACACGGAGGTCCTGATGCTCCCCTCCCCCAGAATCTTGGATTGAGGAAGAACAGCCATTAGTAACAGTTTCCCTTAGAGCCCCACTAACCTTATCAACACAGAGGCCGAATTTGGCAATCTGACTCAGTGAATGGCCGTGTTCCTTTTACAGGATGTGCCTGCATGCTTCCCTGGGGTGGGATCTGACTTGCTTTGTCATCTTAATCAATTTTGGCTCAAAAGTGACAGACCCTTAAATGCCTAAGAAGGAGGAGACAGCTGTGCCAGGGACACCAGGGCTGCTGTGCAGGGTGGTGTGTTGTGTTCACCCACAGAGGAGGTGCGTTTTTCTAATTCACACAAAGGTGGTCTAAAGGCTGGCTGTGGTCCTGGGCACCCTGACATGGTGGCATGAAGGATGTTCACAGGGGTAAACCCCGGTAAATAAACCAGTGGGCGCTGCTCATTATAAAGTGTTTTCTGTCAGTGGCAAGCAGAACTACAAGTCACCATTACCTTTGCTTTCACCTCCAACTCAGCTGCTATCTGCTGAGCTCCTACCAATGTGCCAGGAATATATGTGTTTTGTATAAGTGACTTTTCAGTTCACATACAGGATTTTCATCCCCATTTTACAGGTAAAGAAACTGAGGCTCAGAGAAGCTGTGTAACTTGCTTAAGCACATGGCTTGCCATTGGTGGAATCAGGATTTGAATCCATGACTGCCTGGCTTCAAGGCCAACTCATTGGAGGCCTTGGGCTGGCAGCTATCCAGGGTCCCTTGAACACGAATGGCTCACAGATGATGGGTCCACATTAAAAAAAAACAACAAAAAACGAAGTATACATATTTTAAAATCGTGAAACATAACTCACAGGTAGGAAAGTACGTAAAACATCAGTTCACATATTAATGAATTCTTGTAAGGAAACAGTGATGTAACTTCCACTTAAGGTCCCATTATCAGTACCCCAGAAGCCCTCCCAGTCACCCCTGTCGCCCTCAGGTGCAGAGGTGAACCCTATTCTGAACTCTTACAGAATCACTTCCCTGCTTTTCTTTTTTGTTTTATTACTTACGCAGATGTACCTAATCAGCATAGTTTCATTTTGCCTGTTTTTTGAACTTTACGTAGCTGGGATCATACAGTATAGATTCAGTTGTGTCTGGTTTCTTTCATTCAACAATGCATTTTTGAGATTCATCCCAATTATCAGTAGTTTATTTTCGTTGCTGTGCAGTATTTTATCGTATGACTCTTCCACCATTTATTTAGCCATTCTTCTATTGATGGACTTTTGGGCTGTTTCCAGTTTCGGGCGCTTATGAATATTGCTCTTATGAATGTTCTTATATGTGTTCGTGCGTCTCCGATAAGTATATACCTAGAAGAGAAACCTCAGCTTCAGAGGACCTGCATATCTTTAGTAGATACTGACAAAATGTTTACTAAAGTTGTACCAATTCACACACTCACCAGCAGTGTGTGAGTTTCAGTGGCTCCGTCCCCCTTCACCAATGCTTTGTGTTGTCAGTCCTTTTAACTTCAGCCATTTTGGTGAGTGTGTGATTTTTCAGATGTTATGACTGTATTTGTTCTGGTGAAGCACACATTAGTTTTCTCCAAGTAGACAGGACCTCACCATAGTGAGTTAGGCTTATAGCGACACTTATCGCTGGCCAGCATCTGGGCTCTTTGTGCCACTCTTGCTTAAACGCAGAAGTTGAAAACTGTTGAGGATTTCCAGGCTGAGCTCTTCGCAACTTGCCAAAAAAATGGTCTTGAGAAGTTGTCTTCTGGGAAATCCAGGGGCTGTTTGTGCTCCAAGGTCAAGAGGCACGTGTGAACCTGAGCATAGATGATAGCCCTGCGTGTTGGTGGCCCTCTGCTGGCTCTCCACCCCCTTCCCGGCCCTTCCTGTGTCCTGGTGCTGTCCATCAGCCAGCCAAGACTTCTGGCGGCTGCTCACAGTCATAGCTGACACTTCCTGGGCATCTGTGTCAGCTTTAGTTTCCCCAGTGGACAGCAGACTGTTGGGAAGATTGGATGTGATGGTGCCTGAAACCCGGGCACAACGCCTGGCCCAGAATGGATATTCTGTCCTAGGCCTGAGACTAGGGAGGGGCAAGTGCGGTGCTCAGGGTGCAGAGCTGAAGGGGGCAGTCACTCTCAGGTGTTGGTCACACCCTTGCTGAGCCCCGAGAGTGAGTGCCTTTTTAAATGTCCCACTGGAGGTGTCTCACGGGCCTCATCCACGTCCCGCCCTGCTCAGCTGTGCTGCCCTTGTTGCTGATTCTCTGTCCTCCGTCTGGCTCCTGCGGAACTTCCTCTGGAGAGGGCTTTTCTCACGGCTCGTTACAAAACCTCAGGGCATCCCAAAACCAATCTGCTAGATGTGTTACACACACAGTACTTCTGAAACACGGACTAGAGTAGAATAGAAAATATTAGTGTCCGTCCTGCGTCCTGGGGTAAGCATTGCTCCAGGAAACTAGACCATTAATCACACACGCATACACTCGCATAGGTCACAGTGTGAAGTGCATTGCTCGTCTTGGCTCGCAGTGAAAAGCTCTGAAAACTGCTGCTCTGTCAGCTCTGTGCCACTGACCGGGCCCAGAACTTTCCCCTCTGCCCCTTCTCCTGCCAAGTTACTCCTGCCCCTCAGGTCAGCCCTCCTGAGCACCCGCGCCCCTCTGAAGCCTGCCCTGACCTCCCCAGGCAGAGGCCATTTCCTGCTGCCTCGTGTCCCTGTCATGCCTCACCCACGGCAAGGCAGGGCAGTATCGGCGGTGGGAACGGACTGCCTGGGTCCAAATCCCAGCCTGCCTCTTACTAGGTGTGTGACTGGGGCCAAGCCACTTGTGCGCGCCATGCCTCAGTTTCCCCACTTGTAAACTGGAGATGATGATGATCATACCTACCTCACAAGACTGACATAAGGGCCAAATGAGCTCATACATGAGGAGTGCCTAGACCACCCCAAGTGAGCCCTCAGTGAGTGCGAGCAGTTACTGTATTTATGGCTCAGGCCCTGGTAGAGTGCTCATTTCTTTGCCTGTTGATCATTTGCTTCCCTGTCTGCCTGCCCTCCCCGGCTGCGGCGCATTGCGGGGAGGGTCTGTGGCTGGCTAGCATTCATAGCTCTGGCTCCAAGCCCTGGACCTGGCACACAGTAGGTATAACCTAAGCCTCAGCCATCCCCAGCTTGAGTTACCTCCATCCAGGACACGTTGGGCGGCTCCAGGTTGGTCTCCTGTCTGCCTTTCCAGGGGGGTCTCCTGGCCCTTGCTCCTCACCCCTGGGACCCCTCTGCACCTTAGTGATGGTCACTGCCTGGTACCCTTGGGCTATGAACCTCGGCAGGCTGAGGGGGCCAGGGCACCTCTGGGGGTGACAGGGAAGCAAAGGAAACACAGGCTTGTCTGGTTGTTTCTCTGTCCCTGCACCTTTGTCACTTATTGCTGCATAGCCGGGCCAGACTTTACTGGAGAGATGGGAGTAACGAACAGGAATTATGATGCTAGAAGGGGAAGATGCAGAACTACCCAATTCATGGGATTCCCATAGACGCCAAAAGCAAAGCACAAACGTCATCTATCCACAGAGGGTATGAGCACCTCACTGGGTGGCCTTTTCTCAGGCCCTCCCTTCCCCAAGAGCCTGCCTCCTCCTTTAAACCTTCTAGATGAGTCTCCACCCCATGTAGGAAAGCTCCACACTCTGCTCAGAGGATTGGCCTGGCCCTGTAATTCATCTCCCTCCTTTCAGTGGCTGGTCTGTGAGCTTCAGTATCTCTGCAGTTCATTTCCAGGAGCTGGTTGATTTGGTCAAGACCGGAAAAGAAGCGAGTGTTCATGTATCGTGTGTGTGTGTGTGTGTGTGTGTGTGTGTGTGTGTGTGTTTGGGAGAAGACCGGAGGGACGTGAGCAGGACAGTTTGGGTGGGGTTGGCCACGTTAGGTCTTATTCCAGATTTCCCACCAGGGGGAGGTGTGAAGGGATGATTCATCTAGCTATCCAGTGGACAACTGGTGGGTCACACCCTCCCTCACAAAAGCCATAAACACAAGTGCAGTGAACTCACATGTGCAAGTGTGCGCACGCACACACACACACACACAAACACACACAAACACATAGCCACAGTGACGCATGTATAACAGACACACATCACACATACATCCATACATACACAACACCATACACGTAAACCCACACACACACAACCACACATGCACACAAATATGTGAACATATGCAAAACACACACACACTTACCTATGAGATGTAACAATTAAGTTTGCGAACTTGTTGCAACGAAATGATGTTGCTAACCTTTTTCATATCAGAGGGATTATTCATTATGAATTTGCACCAACTGGACAAACAGTTAACCAGTTTTACTATTTGGAAGTGCTGAAAAGGCTGCGTGAAAAAGTTAGACGACCTGAACTTGTTGCCAACGATTCGTGGCTCTTGCATCACGACAATGCTCCAGCTTACACGGCACTGTCTGTGAGGGAATTTTTAGCCAGTAAACAAATAAGTATTGGAACACCCTCCCTACTCACCTGATCTGGCCCCCAGTGACTTCTTTCTTTACCCAAAGATAAAGGAAATATTGAAAGGAGGACATTTTGATGACATTCAGGACATCAAGTGTAATATGATGACAGCTCTGACGGCCATTCCAGAAAAAGAGTTCCAAAATTGCTTTGAAGGGTGGACTAGGTGCTAGCATCAGTGCATAGCTTCCCAAGGGGAGTACTTTGAAGGTGACTGGAGTGATATTCAGCAATGAGGTATGTAGCACTTTTTCTAGGATGTGTTCGTGAACTTAATTGTCAGATCTCGTATATCTCTTTTAATGACAAATATTAATTTTCAGAGATCAAACAGTTTAGAAAATACTAAGGAATAAAGACATTTTCTCAAATGCAACCTCATCTTCACAGATTTCTGCTCTCCAAGGGAAAAGCCTTTAGTATATTAATCAAGGTGGTCTCTGTTCCTTTGAATCCTTTGACCAGCCCCAGGTTGCCCACAGAACTGGCACCCATTTCAGAGCCATCTACCCACTTATGGCTTCACAAAGACCAGGCAGACATTTTGAAATCAGCACTCATCTGCATCTCAGGGCAACTCACTTCCTAAGCAGGGCATTCTCTTGAGGGTGGCAGGGAGGAAGACAGCACATGGATTTATGATCGTCCTGTACAGGCAAAACCCTGGGATTCTTGCATCTATTACATAGTCGTTAAAGCTTAGATGGATAAATGAGTGACTGAATTATATTGCAGAGGTTTGGGAATCCAACAGACATGGGCTTGAATCCTTGCTCTGTATTTGTGTGAACTTGGGAAAGGCACTTAATCTTTAGGAGGCTTAGGTGTCCTGTTTGTAAAATGGACGTAATAATACCGCATTAGTTAAAGTTGAAGCTGTAGTAGTAAAACAAAGAGATGCCAAAATACAGTGGTTCAAAAAAGGTATGTCTCTTTCCCTCTCATATATCAACAGCTGAGATGAACAGTTGACATTGATGGGCAATTCTGTTCATGAGGCTGTTCTAGGACCATACCCCTTCCATCTTGTTGCTCAGCCTCCTCTGGGCCATTGTTCTCATCCACATGGTCAAAACCAATATGCAGGAATAGGAAAGAGAGAGAGTGATCACAGTAAGGGGCTTGCCTTTGGGATTAAATAAATGACCCAAAAGTTGCATACATCCTAATGATCTAAATATAGTCCCATGGCCCTAGCTACAAAGGAGCCTGGGAAATGAAGTCTTTAGCTGGGCAACCATGCTTTCAGCTGCAATTCTCTTTCTAAGGAAGGAGGGGAGATCGCTCTTTGGTGGATGACTAGTTGTCTTACCACAAATAGCTGTGTCAGACGGCTGTGGTGAGGAGTGTTAGGTAATGTGCATAGCCTGCAAAGCACAGGGCCTGACATACAGTGTGCACTTGAGAAATGGGAGCTATTATTTAATAATTTCAAAGGAATTCTTTTAAGATGAACGTGATAATAATATAATCGGGGTGCCCATTTTCGTGGTCCTTTGGTGGGGCAGGGTGGTATGGGAAAAAAAAAAGAGCCCTGCCACAAATGTGTGGACAAGACGCAGGGAGGGTATAGCCTAGAAGGCAAAAGGCCCTTGTAGTGTGACACCTGCTGCAGGTATGTCTCAATGTGGTGCTGGAGGAAGCGTAGACACCTTAGAGGTATCTCTCAGGTATAGAATATAAGGATTTGGCAATGGCAGGAAGCTGTTGTAATGAGCATAAGGCAACCTGCGATTTTGTTCCAGGCCCCTGGTGAGTTTGCTTGTCACAGTAAGGAAGTTTTCAGGAGGGTGAGGGAAAACATGGGGAAGACTGCATGATACAGTGGGATATACCTGTGTTCTCATCGTCTCATCACTGGACACATCACCTCACCTTGCTGGGTTTTGTTTTTGCCCATGCACAAAATGGGGACCCAAACAATTCGTACGCTAAGGGGTGGTTATGAGACTAAAGCAAGACAATGGGTGTGCTGCAAACTCTGAAAGGCTCTACAGATGTGAGGAATTAGGGTAATTAAATACAAGTGGGGGAAATCCATCACCAGCAGTCAGGTGTGTCCCCAGGACCCGCATGGGCTCATGTGGGTGGGTGGATCCCGCTTACCTGTCCAAGAGAAATGCCTTCCCGTCCCCCCGGGAGTGGCAGCAGTGCTGTCAGTCTTAATTAGAACTTCCTTTCTGGGAGCGGTTTCCTTGTGTCACAAACTTGGCACAGTTCAACCCTCTGCTTCAAGAGTTATTTTCTTTGGGTTTCGCAAATCCTCTTTTACCCGGAGGAGACAGGAAGCTCCACATTTCTTTCCACCTGGAAATTGCCTCGGTTCTGAGCCTGTCCTTGTTTCCCAACGAAAGACATATTTGTGTGTCTACACCCCGCAATTTTCCTATGTAACTTTCATTAAAGTTAATTGGCATCATAAGATTAAGGCAGGCAGCAAGAGACAAAGAAGTCAGTGCCAAATTGGGCCTGGCTGGGGTGCTGGGAGAGTGACAGGCTCCTGTGGGGGCAGCACCAAGTAGATTCCCAGGCTTGGCTTCAGGGTCTTCTGCAGAAGGGGCTGCAGAGGTGCATTGTGGGTAGAGCCACAGCCCAGGGTTCTTGTGTGAGGTTAGGACTGGAGGCGCCTTCTCTCTAACATAAACTGGCCAGGAACGGACTTTTACCCCTTTCTCTCCCCTTTGTTTTAATGATAATTAGCAATAGTAACACATAGTGCAGTCATGACAGCAACCATTCATTGGGTGTCTAATGTGCTCATCTCTGGGTTGGGGGCTGCCCTTTGATTCTCACAGCAGCTCTAGGAAGGGTAAGGTCATCTGCATTTTATAGATGAGACCACTGAGACTCAGAGATTTGAGCTTGCACAAAGAGTAAAGAGCAGGGCTAGTGTTCAAGCCAATGTCATCTGACTGCCTAGCAGGACACGGGGCTGAAAGGGAGGCAGAGAGGAAAGCCTTTCTGCTTTAGATCACTCTGCTGATGCCACATCACTTGGAGAGACCCTCCCAGGCAACTTGTGTTTGGGTTGCCTTGGAATCTGGGACCATCCTGTGCAGGGCTGAGGTTTGGAGGATCTGAGAAAGCCTGGCATGGGCAGGCCTGGCGTTCCCAGGGAACAGGGTTCGCCCCCCTCTGTTTTCTGCAGCAGGCAGGTGGTGGGCTCTCTGGAGTGTACAGTCTGCAGAATCCACTGGTTCTGAAATTAACCCTTTTGTGTATAAGGAGCCATTCAACATTAAAACATTCAAAATATTTTCATTGTTTGTTAGTTGAAAAAACAAAATGATAAAAAAGATACTCTTAGTTTAATAATACTTGGAAATAAACTCTGTATTTTATGCATTACGGCATCTGTGTAAATTAATAATAATGATATAGATATAAATAGGCAATTCACAGGGGAAATACCAATGGCCAATAAAAATATGAAAAGGTGATCAATCTCACTAGTAATCAGGGAAATGCAAATTTAAACAACAATGAGACACCATTTCATTCATCAGATAGGCAAAAATTAAAAGTTTGATGTTATCTAGTGTTCGCTGGGGTGTAGGGAAATGGTTACTTTTACCTATTTTCTGTTCATGTGAGTATAAATTGATGCAGCCAGTTTGGAGGGGAATGTGGAAGTGATTATTAAAATGAAACACACACACACACACATTGGAATTTAGCAACTTCTTGGTGACTCCTCTAGTGTATATGATGCATGAACATTGAAGCACTGTATGAAACAGCAAAAACACTGAAATGAGTAAAATGTCTGTGAATGGAGGGATGATTGCACATAGAACAGAATATGATGCAGCCGTTAACATGAGTGAGCAGATCAGTACGTACTGAAGAGGCAAGATTTCTAAGACATGTAGTTAAGAGTATGCTTCATTGATGTCCAGGAGCCTAATTGTTGCATTTTGAAGTCTGTCGCTGTGTTTGCGTCAATGCCACGCTTCCATAGGCTGCTCCCACTCAGTGACTGGGTGTGGGAAGAATCCTAAAGCAAACCTGTTCCTGGGAGACGTGGGACTTCTTTACTGGCCTACTTTGAGCTCACGGCCTCCCCAGTGGCAGTCTAAGCTGCTTCTGATAACCCTCTCTCCCTTCCCCTTTCTCTGGATCAGATTTGCATGGTAGACTAATGATTTTCCCAGAATTCCTCCTACTTCCTCTCTGTTCCTTCCTGCATAGCTCCTGCCCTATATCCTCTCATCCAGGAATTTCCCTTAATGAGATTCTTACACGCTTAATCCTATGTTGGTGTCTACTTCTTGGAATACTCATTGCATACCTTCAGTGCAGTGGTTCTCAAACTTCAGCATCCGTTAGAATCATCTGGAAGACTTGTTAAAACACAGATTGCTGGGCCCTAGCCCTAGAGTTTCTGATTCAGTCCGTCTAAGGAAGGGTCTGGAAAGGTAGGGACTTTGCATTTTAACAAGTTTTCAGGTAATTTGACTGAAAAGGACCACACTTTGAGAACCACTCTGTTAATGTATAATAAACTCAATTAAATATTTTTATAGGTTTGCCTGATTATGTAAACAGGAAGAAAAATATCTGGGGTGAGGGGCATCACAGAAAAGTGACAACAGTATTTTCCTCTGGGGAGGTCAGTGGGAGTGTAGTCAGCATATTGTGGTGGGTAAGAGAGCATGGACTCGGAAACCAGACAGCCTGGGTTCAAATCCCAGTTTTACGACATGCTCGCTGTGTAATCTCAGGCAAGTTCTTAACTTCCCTGTGCGTCAGGTTTCTCGTGGGTCAAATGATAATAATAGTAGAAATCTCTAGTGCTGTCTGGAGGAGAATATAAATTAATACATGCAAAGTACTTAGAACAGTGTCTGGGACATAGTAAGTACATAAAAAGTGTTATTTTATTCTTTCTGAATGAAATGAATGGTGAAGTGGTCTTTAACTCTGAACTCTGCATCAAGAATTAGGTGTGTTACTTGTATAATTACATTTTTAAATACAAAGGAGAAAAATAGTTGTGCACATATGTATGTTTGACACATGTTCTGCATTCAATCTGCATGCAACAAATGAAGGCAGAGATTTCTTGCAAGATTTTTGCCTACTAACCCCACCCTCTGAGAGTCCAAACCCCTAAGCTATGAACCTTTAAATAAGGCAGCTACCACTGCCTCATTGGCCAAGGTTTTAAAAATTGTTGCAACCCAAATATAAGTCAGTCCCTATGTGACCTAGTCTATGCAAGGTCATATTCAAAGAAGCACAACCCATCAGCCAACACTAATTGAAAAGGAATTCTAAATTTGACTTACATCACCACAGAAACATTAAGGGAGAGCCACTGAATAACCTCAACAACAGCTCTTAAAATGCCCTTTTCTCTTTCTCCCCAGGGAAAGCCTGGGAGCACTTGCGTGTTAACAGTTAACAGTTTTGGTCCCTGTCACACTAGATTCATCAAGAAATCAGTTTAATTAAGCCTGAGTGTTAACAGGCCTCCTGTTTTTAAAGTGAGCCACTGCTACTCTAAAAGGTTCCCTTTCCCTGGACACATAATCCTATTTGAACATTGAGCTATTGGCCATGAAACCTTCCTGCATCAGGCCGATTATCAAGTAAAGCATGTCCCACTCAGCAAAAGAAGGTGGTTGTCAGGGAATGAAAAGTTAGAACAATCTTCCCTGTTGTTTGTGTGTTTTTCTAAATTTCTTCATACATTTATTTAACATTTATTTTAGTCATATTCTGAATCCGAATCTAGAGGATATGTTACCTTATTCAATCCTCCCTGCTCCACCCAGGAAGTGGCAATTATTTTCATTTTTTCAGATGAGTGAACTGAGGCTTAGGGAAGTCAAATAAAAACTCATTCACGTCACTCAGCTCATCAATGGCTGAGCTTCTGTGATCTTTTTACTGTGATAGCTCTTTTGCTGAACTAGGACACAGCAAGCAAAGCTCAGCAACGATACTGAGAAAGTTTCTTAATGTCTCTAAGACTCAGTTTTTCTCATCTGCAGATAAAATTGTAAATACCCAGCTAAGGGGATTTTTCTGGAAATTAAATTAAATTAGAGATGTGAAAGTGCTGTGTCAGCACGTACACACTGTAGGTTTGGGTTTGTTTTAATAAAAGGAAAGCCGTGACCACCATGACTATGGCTAATTTTGCAGATTAGCTCACTTATGACTCATCAGAACTCCCTTCTAGACCAATTTATTGGTCACTTGATCAGAGGATATATATCTTTTTGTATTGTCAATGTTATAGAGCTAAAAACAAAACAAAACTACATTTCCCAGATTCCCTTGCAGCTGGGAATCAGTATAGAATGTGAATTCTGCCAAGCAGATGTGCCACACAAACCTTGGAAGTGAAGTGATCAGTAGAAGTTGGTAGCTATCTATGCACAGGAAAATCAGATGTGCTGGTGGGGTGCAGGCATCTGTGTTTGGAGCTTGCTATGGTGGAGTTTCTGGAATCCGTTGTTCAGTATCATAGACTCTGCTCAGTGAGTTTTATAGTCAAGCAGTTGCATGGTGTGGGCTGGTTATTTCTCCTAGCACAGTGGCCCCTTGGCTGCAGGATTTCTTGTAGCATCCAGATCTGGTTCTCGAGCCCTCCTGACGGTTCTATGAGCTAGTTAATCCTCTTTAATAAATCCCTTTCTGCTTACACTGACTAGAGTAGATTCTGTTGTTTAGAAATAATATTCAAAGACTGACATAGTATCAACCAAGAATAGGGAATTGGAAATGTCAACCTTGAGTGTTCAAGTTGTCTATTGGCATATGGCCAGTGCTCTGAACTGATATGTGTTTAAATACACACATAATGTGTTTCCAGGTTGCCCTACCAAAACAAAGAATATAAGATTGATAAGGGACAGAGATAGTTTCTGAATTTTCTCTTTAATTATTTTAACAATCTGTAGTAATTTCAAACTAATAGTACTAAGGAGGTGTTGACTGCAAAGGTAATGTGAATATTTTGAAATCTGAAAGCCAAGTTATAATTCTACAAAACAGTGAAGGAAATGTCCGTGTCCTCAATCAGCAAACCACATGTATGGTTAACCATTTCGTATTGTTCTAATTGCTGGCTTTAAATGGAAAACCAAAATAAGATATTTGAACAAGATTAGCAGGGATTCTGCATGACTAAGGGTGGTGTACAGCGACATCTCATAGCAAGCTAGAGCGGAGAGAGAATCGGTTATGCAGTCAAGTAGCACCAGATCAACTGCCACATCCCGGGTGACCCTGGACAGGTTAAGGACAGACTATCCACAGGGCGTGCTTTACGGTGTGGTGAGAATGAAACGAGGCAACGTGTGGGAATGGGCCGAACACATAGTGGACACCCCACTTGTGATGGGTCCCTCTTCTTGTCTTCCCCTTACCCATTTCAGTGAGTAGAGAGGTATAACACAACCAGTTGCTATACTTCTGAAATATTGTCTATGAATTGAATTTTGGAATATGAACTCATCTTGCTATATGTCAGGGAGGCTGTGTAAGGACCCGTTGTAAATCTAATATGTGTGTGTATCTGTAGACACACACACACACACACACACACACACACACACTCAGTTGTGGGTTTTTTTTTTTTTTTTGGCTTCAAGGTGTTTAGATAAGTACAGTATATGATAAGCAAGGGACCTTCTGCCTCTTAATTACCTGGAAAGGGTCCTTATCACTGTGTTAGTCCCAATCGGGTTGACTCCTAATTGGCACCTTTTAGGCCGACTAAGTCAGGAGGCCAGAGAGTGAATGGATTACACATACCGAGTGACCCCTTGAACAAATTCCCCACTTTGGGCCTGGGGTTCATGGAGGAAGGAGTGAGAGATCCTTAAACTGCTACTGCCTGCACTATATTTCTTCCTTAGATAAACAGAGTTAAATCTCTGTCATTATCCCTACAAGTTATCTTTTTTAACAACACTGCTATTGAGTTAAGTGAACACTGAAGGGAAATTAATAAAGAGAAGAGAGAGAAAGTCAAGGGTAAATGACATAGAGGATCACATCTTGCCACTTAGAGGTTGTCCAGGGTTTGCAAAACTCTTCCTTGTTTAGTTAGCTGTTTCTACACTGGAACAAACAGACCTTTTTTTAAAAAAAATAAAAGCTGAGTAAGAAGCTTGGCTGAATTCTTCGACCCGAGTTTTCCATGGGTTAGGTTAGCTATAAATTAACCAGTCTGCAAAATATATAAATAAATGAATTGCTTTGTTCCGAACTCTCTCCAGTAGGCTCTGACCGCTTGCTATGATGCTGGGAGGACGTTCCACTGCCCAGTGCTTTTATAAATACTAATGAGTGACATATTGAGAAAAAATTGTACCTACAAAAGCAAAGACTTCTTCCATGCAAATCAGGCCCCAATTCCCCACAGATAAGGATCTTTTTGATGGAACACATGCAAAATCTCCAGCTCTTAATTCTTTCATTAGTATTCCAGGCAGATGGCTGCCAAATAACAGAGAAAACTGTCTGAATTGCTGTGTCTGAAACCTAATATTGATTTGTTTAATAGTGTCAGGAAGTCAAAATTCACAAATCTCCTGTCGATTGTTTATGAGGCAGTTAGCAGAGAATTGGTTGCCCCTGCTTAATTAATAACTCATTACTGAAATTTGATTATATGCTTGAATGCTTTAAATGGGTTCTAACTCAGCGTCTGCAAAGTGGTATAGCGACAAGGTAAGGCGGCTCTGAAAAGCTTCCCTTTTTGGGCTTCGGCCATTAGAATTCTCCAACAGTCACACGCCGCAGGTCTCTGACTTTGCTTCCAGGGTCAATCTGCCTGGTGTTAATATATTAGTTTAAAAGGTGTTCTGGGGTCACATGAACTGCATAAAGGGTGGGTCTGAAATTTGGGGTGGAGTCATTTCTTAAAAAAAACCCCACTAACTTGGACATAATTTATTGGTCACTAGATCAGAGGGTATATATATATATATATATATATATATATATATATATATATTATTGTTTGTGTACTACAGACACAGTAATATGTATATTATTGTGTCTGTAGTACACAAACAATAATAACAAATATATATATTGTTGTCTGTAGTACACAAAATCTGAAGGTAGGAGCTCATAAGAGGCGGCTTAACTGGTGGGAAGATAGAAAACACGCTATCCCTGAAGTGTTGTTTCAAAAACTAGAAATTCAGCGGGCTTAAGTTGCTGAACATGTGGACAGACTGGCAGTATTGGAGCCCAGGAGGTCCTGGCATTATCTGACCTTGTGCTCTCAGGCTGGGGGTGTGGAGGGAGGCACCACTCCACGTGGCCCTGTGCCAGGGACAGAAGGGGAAAGATTAGAGTCCAAGTTAAGGTAAGATCAGAGAACACGAGTGTCTCTGCTGTATCTCCTGATTAGAATAATGCCTTGGGAGAAAACACATCTGCGGACTGGGCTTGGGCATGCTTGGAAGGGCAGCTCTTCACAGACCTGTGACATAGGAGCTGCCCCTCAATCCCTAACCTTATAGTCCTGCCGCCACCCCTGCTGCCCCCATCCATCAGACAATTGGCTTTGCCAGGGGTAGGCTCTGGTCAGCAAGGGTTCCCTGGGCCCCCCACCCCTTTCTTTGTTTTACGTGCAACCAGGCTGACCGGATTGGAGGGAAGAAAGCAGAAGGATAGGGGACTCACAGCTTTGTCCCTTTCTGTACTCTACCAGCTGCCATGGCAGGGGGATGGATGGGAGTGTGGGAACATGAGTGTGCCTCTCACCAGAGCATTTCCCTTTAGTGGAAAATGGGGTCAGGTTCCTAGGCTAGCCCATAAAAAATTACTTAGCTGACAGTGGGTTGACATTGTTAATTGGAGCGTGTCTGTTGACTAGTATTGCAGTTATGTTATAGGCAAAATAGGACTTTGTGGGCTAGCCTGCGACCTGGCCACCACCGGAGCATTAGTGCATCATTTTAGAACATTGTTACTGGAGCAAATGAAAAAGTACATTCTAAATTCCTATCAGCTGACTCACAAATGGACTTTTGGAAGCCGACCCTTTGTCACCAAGGGCTGCCTGTTTGCAGTAGGCCCACGCAGGGGTTACAAAGGCCCCTCTTTAGTCAGGGATCAGGGTGTATGTGTGGAGGCCCTGTCCTGTGGCAAGGCTCAAGGAACTTGCAGTCTGATTGCTTGTAAAGCAAAGAGCAGCTTAGGGCAGACCACAGTGAAGCCCCCAGAGAAGGGACACACAATATGGCTGCAAGGTTTCGGAGGGAGGAAAGCACTGCCAGCTGGTAGGGGCGGGGAAGGCTTCTGGGAGGAGGTGGGAGAAGAATGGAGCCTTGAAGGGTGGTCAGATTTCACCGGGGGGTGGTGGAGCATTTGGGCAAGCACTGGAGTGGGCTGGTCAAAGGTAGGTTTTGGGGACAGCAACTGGCCCGGCCGGCTGGAAAGGAGGGTAATATGACCAGCCTGTCTCCTCCTGTGATCTTAATTGAACCAGTCAAGCTTTCAAAATGAATAGTTGATCATTTGATTAAGAAGGGCCTTTGACTCTTTCAAGACCCACAGAGACTGATTTTTATCAAAGTGGATCAGAACGGTTTGCATGGAAGAATGCTGGCCAGATTTGGGAGGGAGGGTCTTTGCCATCCCTTGGGGCCAGCCCGAACTGCCCCTTCTCAATGCACTGTCCCCTCTGTGGGGTGGGCTTCAGGGTGGAGGTTGGAAATTGCCACCGCAAGCAGGGTGGCTGGGTCTCACAGCAAAGCTCACTCACTCCTGCCAGCAGCAGAAACTTTATCAAGCCTGATTCTAAGGTAAAACCTGGGTTTCTCCCAATGGCCGCCAATCAGGAATGTCTCCCAATGGCTTCAGCTTGACTTAACCAGCTCCATCCAGTGCAAGGAAAGTTCGCTGGTGTCTGCCGTGAAGCCGATTTGTCAAAGTGCTATTAAGGATTTTCGGTTATACAAAAAAAAAAAATGGAGTCAACTTTTTTTTTTAAACTCTAATTTATTATGCTTGATTACGCAGCTGGAATGGGAAGGTAGCTGCTGTTTGTAGTTAAATAACTCCTCACAATTTCTTAAAGAAATGATCTTCAAAGCTTTAACGGGTCAGTGGCTCAAGTACAAAGGAAAGATTGATTTTCATCCTCCCACCCTTTGTTCCCAGAGTTTAAAACAGACACGTTTGGGTAAATTAGTTTGTCTGTGTTATTAATGGAAGATGTTATTAAACTCCCATAAATATACGGGGGTATCTCACTTAAGATGCCAAGTTCGCTTTAAGGAAAAAATGCGCAAAAAGAAAATCTGGAAAAGCCTAGAAGATCTCTTGGTTTTTAACAATATCATTTCTAGATATGAATTTGGATCAGGGAGCTGGAGAAGGGGGTTGGCTCCAGATATCCCCCAAGTGGAGAGATAAATGCTCAAGGAAGGAGACCACTGCACATTTTTTTAAAAAATCACTGAATTTAATGGAAAACATTCAGAGGCCAGATTGTTGTAGGGGTGGGGGGGTGCATGTGGGTGGGAGGGTGTAGGAAAGATATTCTTTCCTCTACGAAGGGATGATGAAGGACCCTCCGGCTTTTAGACCTGAGGGGCTGGTGAACATTTGATGGCTGAGGAGAGCAATGGTTTTCCTGTTCAAGAGGCCTTTTGGGGATGTGGCTCAGGGAGGACTTACCTGAGTGAGGGAGGCAGTCCCCAACCCAGATCCTGCGTCGGAGTGTGAGAGAGACAAAGCCACACGACCTACCCGTGGGGGACTGTCCCCAAAGAGGCTCCATTATGGTTACACAGGCAATTCTCCAACTGTGTGTGTACAGCACTTCACAGTTTGTAAACCCCTGAGTTCAATGGCTCCTTTGAACCTCACAGTGACCCTGGGAGATATGTTGAACAAAGCTCATGATCCTGATATTGCAGATAATGAAAGTCAAACGCAAAGCATTTCCCGCCCCCCCCCCCCGCCCCCGAGTAGAAGAGTAAAATGAAGAAAATCATTTGAAAAGTAAAGAAAATCATAAGGAAGAAAATGAAAATCATCACCAGATGACATTTAGCGTTTTGGATTTTTTCCTTTAGGACTTTTCTTAGTGGCCGCACACACGCCCACACTCACATGCACACACACACACACACACACACAAACTGAAAGCTCAGTGTGCCGAGCACATTATAAGTGCTTTTTACATATGAATTTACTTCTCAAAACAGCTGTATCAAGTAGGAACTATTATTACCTGCATTTTACAGGTGAGAAAACAAAGGCACAGAGAGAGGTTTTGACTTGCCTGAGGCCACACAGATAAGTGGCTGTGGGAGGCAAGATTTGAACCCAGACAGACGACTGGCTCCAGCAATGTTCTATGTTCCCAACCACCCCGTGTTTGGCCTTTTTGTTCACCTCTAGACTTATTTAATATACGTAGGTGAAATCAGGCCATACCTGTAATATTGCATCCTGCCTTTTTTCCATTCAGTATTGCCTTGTGAGCATTTCTGATATGACTGCAATCCTAGAATGATTTTGCGTGGCTGCACCACCAGATGGAGAAGTTTTGGCAAGAGTCAGTTGTCTTGCGTGGGGGGTCCCACAACCCAGACTTGGAACTGTTCATCCCTCTTCCCACTGTGCACTGTAGAAATAGTTGCAAAGTAAGACAGAGAGGAAGCGTGAATCCAAAAGAAGCCAGGTAGCAATGTCAGATTCAGAAGTGGCCCTGGGACCTGCAGGGGCTGCTGAGTCAGGATAGAGACTACTTTTCCTGTCACCTAGTGTCCCTACCTTAAACCCTGTGTGAGAAATAAATTATTTAATTCAAGGCTAAGAGGAGCTCTGTGTCCCCTGAGAAGATGAAATGCGTCTGTATTCTCCTCCTTCATAACTGACTTTTTTCCCTTTTGCCACCAGGAAGCTCAGTGTTAAATCTGAAGCCAGTTTAGGGCAATTGTGTGATCCCTTTATGACCTGCGTACTGTGCTTTTGCTCTCCCTCGTCCTGATGGTCTACCTTGTTTGCATTTTTCTCAGTGTCTGTTTTATGTTTACATGTTGCCATGACACTTGTTACAAGGTTTCCTCAGACATCAGCCTCCCCTGTGCAACCACCATCCGCTTAGGATGGGCTGTCTCACACTGTGGGGAGAAGTAACTAAGAAAAGTAATCTTGAGCATTCAGTGTTGGGCCGCGGGTTGCTGTTTGTAAAGCTTAAGAACAGCCACAATCCCAATTAATCGACCTCCCAGGCATCCTGGGAAGGAAAAAGGATCCCACTCAGCTTCATGTTAGAGCTGAAGAAACTGAGGTTTGGCCTAGCAGTGGCTTTACCGAGGCCACGTCCAGGCCTCTCTCCACTCCCTGGGCGTTCTCCGAAAGGCACGGGGCAGCCTCAGTGCAGAAATGGGAATTCCTTTCCCTTCCCCTCTCCCAGCCTCACGCCGCCCTTGTGTGTTGGCGTCTCCCACGTGCACTGTGTATTGCGCTGGTGTCATGCAAGCTGATTGGAGTTACTTCACTGAGGACCATTTTTGTAATTTGAAAGTTATATACAGGTTTTAATGAATTATGGTAAATGAAACTGGTTTTCCATTTCCAATAGTAATGTGATGTGTTCTTTTACCGTAAATGCATTAACCTTATTAAAAAAAAAAAAAAGCAAATCAACGAAAAGTATAATTTTGAGTAAACAATAAAAGGACAGGTGTAGCTATGACCAAACCGGTGAGACGGCCTCATTCATGGCTCACTGCCAACTTATGACCGCATTTGCAGAGAAGGGCACTAGTTGCACAGATAAGACTCTAGAAGACCAAACTGTTCACGGATCCAAAGGAATGAAATCCCAGTATTAGAAATTCAGGCCAGTAGGAAGTGAAATTCCTTAAGTCTGAAAGGCAACCCCTGCTTCAATTGAAATATCCAAGGACCAAGTGGTGTCACGAAGTTCAGCTTAGGTTCCCCTCAGCCACGGTGGCATTCTCTCGGCACCTCTGTTTGTTCATCTGCAAAATGGGTGATCTCTACCTGGTTAGGTTAAAGCTGAAGTTACTTCCCCCAAGACAACTCAGGCTTGCTTCACCAAATCTGCGGTGTTCCTCTCCTTTCTTCTCAGCAGACCCAGCCATACGAGGTAATTCACTCTCAGGTAACTTGTAGTTGCAGAGGATCAGGAAGAATTAGCTCTGTGAGGCCCTCCACACTCTGCAAACACTCTGTATGCCATGGGGGAGTTATTGTCTGGGCCCCAGTTTGCTCATCTCTAGGATGAAGGGAGCGGATTGAGTCAGGTCTGCAGGTAACCAGTAGCTGCCTGGAGTGCTATGTATGGAATTCTGAGAGCACACCAGGCTCTGTGAAAGCGAGGGGACCCTAGCATTTACGTAATGGCATGGTTGCTGACACAGAAATGGCCCCAACAGCCAGGATCATTTAGGCCACTGAGGGGTTGGAGTCTGTGCTCATGACCTCTAATTCTAGTTGTTTCTAGTTGCCCAAAAGGCAGCTCCTAGAGAAAGCCTGCCCGCCTGTCTTCATTCCTGCCTCCTTTCCCTTTTCGTAGTCTGGTCTCCATGGTGATACGCCATCCTCATCTCTTAGGAAGGCTGCTAGGCTCATGTGAGCTTCGTGTAGGGACCATACGATTTATCATCCATCCTGAGACACTTCTGAGAACGAAAGGGGCACTCTTGTTAACTCTCTCGGGACCACTGGGACTCTCCTGGGAACTGGCATCACTTAAGGTGGTAGTTCTCAAACTTTTCCATGCTAAGGCTTGCTGGAGGAGACTTCTGGGCCCTGCCTTCAGACGTTCCGATCCTTTAGGGTTAGGGCCTGAGAATTTGCATCCAAATGAGTTCCCAGGGGACACTGATGCTGCAGGTCGCTGGACCATGCACTTCGAGAAGCCTGACGCGGAGCATAAGGGCTGAACAGTTCACAGGACTCACTCACCCCATGTTCTGACTGATCCTCACAAAAAGCCCAAGAGGCCTAGAAAGTTGTTATCAATGGTTCCATGCTATCGTGAGGAACTGAGCGATCCAGAGAGGTTAAGTGCTTAGCCCAAGGACACCCAGCTATATAAGGGGAGAAGCCCTTGCTCAAATGCAGGTTCGCCAGCTCCCAGCCTCTGCTCCACTCACCAGGCGCAGAGCCTCTCAGCTCAGGAGCACGTTCGGAGCTGAGCTGGTCTCCGGCGCTGCAGCATGGCCTCCTTCTCAGCAAATGCTCTGACCCAGGTTAAAACTGACTCTCTTTGCTTTACAAACCCCAGGTCAGGTCAGCCAAGAGCTCAGGGATTTGGTGTAAGAAAGTACGTTAGTAATGCTTTTGTCTATATTTATATTTAATATTTTAGGGCTTTAGTCCTTTTGATACATGAATAATTTTTAATGTTTAAACAATCGGGTACATTCTAAAACATTCAGGCTGGATAGTTTCTGTTTCACATTCTTGAAATGGAGCTTTATTTGTAACGTGTCAGTCTATGACTCAACTAACATACATTTTATTTATTTATTATTTATTTATTTATTTATTTTGACATTCAATATTATTTTCAACTTCCATACATTTAATCCTCACGTATATTTTCAGGAACACTGGCAGACTGCCTGTATTACTTAACCTTGCTATGCCTCAGTTTTCTCATCTATAAAACGGGACAGGTAACAGTGCCTTCGTCATAGGATAGAGGTGAGGAGTAAATGAATTTATGCATGTCAGAGTAATTGGAGGCGTCCTTAGGAAATACTGAGTGTCCATAAACACCAGCTATCTGTTTTTATTCTCTGCCAGATCCCCGTTTTATTCTGCCCTTCAGGTCTGTCGTCATTTTGCTTCCTGTGCATCAGTGAGCTCTTTCCAAACAGAGGCCTCTTTCCTTCTTCACTATACCCCTCCAAGTCTTGCCTGCACACAGTAGGTGACCAAGACGTACTTACTGAGTAAGCACAGCATGGAAAATGCTTAGGAATGCTCATCGCCATAGAGGAAAACCATGAAGCCCAGAGCATGAGTGATGGGACATTTCACTGAGGCTCTGTGGAGGTTTCTGGAACAGCCCAGCTTGGCCACCACCCAGCGTCCAGCATCTCACTTCCAGCTGCGTGAAATGTGTCATGGACTCTACAGCACTGTTCCAGACACGAGGCCTTACGAGATTTCCAATGTGAGCTCCACTCCAGGCTTGGGAAGGCCTGGGATCAATGGATCCAAAGGGAAAACTGAACATGCGTCGGGTGAGGCTCATTCAGCCCTGCTGGCTGCTGCTGGATTTCGGAGGGATACACATTTTCCTCTGGATGCCTGGCTCTGAAAGGAAAGAAAAGCAAGAATCTCAGTAGATGTGGGAAGTTTTGTGGTTTGGTTCAAAATCAAAAGTGGGAATGAATCTCATGTCCAATGGCCAAAAACTTAGACTTTGTAAATGAAAACTCTCATTTGTCAGTTGCTTAGTGAGCAATGTGGATTCATGGTGCTCAGGGACTGTGACAGGAGGAACACTATGGAATCTTGCCAGGTTGATGTGTTTCAGGGTCTCTGGCAGAAGCACTTGTGCCCTAAAGATAACCAGTCAATTGAGGAGGGAAAGGTGCAACATGAGGACATCTTAGATCCTAAGAAAAGCCATCTGGCTTCGAGAGAGTATCGTAGTTAGTGCCTGCTGTGAAACAAACCACTGCAAATACAGTGACGTCAACGACCACCGTTTATTTATGATTCTATGGGTTAGCAAGTTGGGCTGGGCTCAGCTGGGCAGTTCTTCTTTCCTGAGTGTGCTCCCCCATGCATCTGTGGTCAGCTGCAGGTCAGTGAGGTGGCTTCGCTTCCAGAGCTTGGCTGGCTCTTAGCTGGGCAGTGGAGACAACTGGGCATTGATTTCTCCTTATCCAGCAGGCTGGCCTGAGCTCATTTAGGTGGTGGCAGCAGGCGGTGGGGGTGGGGGGTTGGGGAGAGAGAGAGAGAAAGAGAAGGGATCCACTGCCTCTTAAGACCTATTCTTAGAACTGGAACAATGTTGCTTCTGCCATGTTTTGTTGGCTAAAGCAAGTCACAAGGTCAACTTAGATCCAGAAACGCAAATATATGGTGATGGAAGGAGAACTGACTCTGGGTGGTGAAAGCACAATGCAATATATAGATGATGTATTATAGAACTGTACACTTGAAACCTATATAATTTTACTAACCAATGTCACCCCAATAAATTTAATAATAAAATAAAGAAACACCATCTGTGAAATACATTGTGCTCTTCAGGAAAGGAACCGCCAAGGCCCATTGCCAGAAGGCATGGCTATGGGGAATGGTAGAAAATTGGGGCCATTTTACAAACCACCACAGATCGGGAGGGTTGGTCAATGGACAGTGGTTGTGAAGTGAAGCAGATAAGGAAATTGCACGCTGAGAATGAGCATCGCTGAGGATTTGGGAAACTAGGCACTTAATTTCCTGACTACCTGTTGGAAGCCCTGGGTAATAAGCTTGTGTGCATGGAATGGAGAATGGGGTGAGGTTTGGATCCTGATCCACTGCTGACTAGCCATGTGGCTTTGGGGGAGCCAGTGAATCCACCTTAGCCCCGGTTTCCCCATCTGTAAAATGGGATCACAGTTTCGCCCTCGTAGGTTTGTTGTGCGGATCAAAGAGGCAATTGGTCTGGCATTTGGTGGGCATTGGAAAAATAGCTGCAATAATGAGTAATGGATAATATCAACCAAGTAGCCAATCCCAGCATACGTGATGAAAGATAATGAGTAGTAATGAGTAATGAGAGTCTCTCCGTAGCAAATGAGCCTGGAATTTCTTACCCTGGAAGGCAGAGTGCCGTCCTAGGATTATACTGGCAAAGGCTGGCATCTGCATGATGCAAAGGCCAATATGGCCAAGCAGAACTGGCCACAAGCCACTTAAGGCCTCGATGGCCTCAGTCTCCCAGGGCTCTGTGCGGTGTGGGGCTTTGGTTCCCCAACAGGAATCCCAGCGAGTGTTCACTGAGTTCTAGGTAACACACTCAGACGGAGTCCTGACCTTGGCCCTGCACAGAAGGCCAGAGGCAACAAGGAGAAGTCTTACTGAGGAGCAGGGCAGCCTCTGAATGGGCTCAGGAAAACCTCTCTGACTTTGTCCTTTGCCTCCCCCCACCCTGCACTCCCCCATCCCAATATGCCAGTGTCTCTGGGCAAGGAAAGATCAGGAGAGTTATGTAGAGTTCTAGACCAATGATTTTGCACATATTCTATATCTGCATGGTCCAATATGGTAGTCATTAGCCCTATGTGGCTATTGAGTGCTTAAAATGTGGCTAGTGCAACCAAGAAATGGAATCTTTAATTCCAGTTAATTATTTGTAGAGCCACTTGGGGCTAGAGATTACCATATTTGACAGTTCCATTCTAGATGGGTGAGCCTCTGAAGACACCCAGAGTTTTGAGGATGGTGAGCTGCATCGCATCAGGCCTGAGTGGGCTGGGGTGTTGTCTCAGGGCTTTGTGGGAGCCAAGTGAGGGTCTGGGGGTGGGTCACTTGAGCAGCTGGGCCCTGGTAAAGCCTCCAAGGTTTTAGAAAACCAATAGGTTTAGAAACCAATAGGTTTCTTCCTATTTCTAAATAGGACTGAGAAAAGCAGAAAGCTTGTGGTCCAGCTGAAATCCAGAATCCAGTATAGATTTAGCCTCTGTCCCCCTTGCTCTGTTCTGAGTGGCCACTTATAGCACCCAGTAAAGCTGTATACTCCCTCATCCTTTCTCGTGCCAATGAAAATCAGAGCTCAGCTGTCCAGTCAGGGAGAAAGCAGGGGATCTCACAAGGAGGAGAGAAGTGTCCTCCCCAGAACAAAAGGGACCACATGGTCCAATGTAGCTTTTGAGGACATTAAACAAACAAACAAACACACACACACACACACACACACACACACACACAAATACACATGTACACACACAGTTTGCTTGGGAAGGAGGTTACTTGTGGAGACTTGGGACAACATGCCCTGGTCTGGAAAAACGAGGTTTTGCTTCTGTTTTAATTGGCTTCAGAAAGATGACAAACCAAATCCATCTCAGGGTTTGCTCTTGAAACTCACACTGGAATTTATTTCGGGACCCTCCCCAAGTCACAGCAGAATGCTGCTTGCAAAACTGGTGGTGGATTTTGCCTAGACATTTTTTTTTCCCCCAATTGCCTTTCAACTGCAGCAGTAATAAAGGGCCCAAACTAATCAGTCTTTGTATGAAAGCAGGATGAGAAAGGCTGCTCTCTGCCAACTCACCAGTCTTTCAATCCCCTGATAGATCTTAAAAGTTGGGACTCCCTTGCCGGCAAATGTTCTAGTGTCTTTTAAAAGACAGACTCTTTTAAAAGACAGACTCCTTCGATTAATTGTGGTGGAAACCAGCGGCACCTACATGGGCTTTTTGCAGTGGCCTGGGCAAGATTACTTTTCTGCGATTGCCATAATTTACAAGGCTCACATAACCATGTAACGACTTGGTGATTACATGGCAAATATCGTATAAATACATAGTAATTACAAGTTCATGCAGATTACTTGGTATATACATTTGAAGTTACCGAGTAGTTCAAAGATTAATTATCCTGTAACTGGCAGTATTTAAATCATTTTTTCTCGTATACGAATACATTGAGGCCAACTTCAAGGCTGGAGACGATGGGGATGTGATGAGTATGATCTGAAAAGAAAAAATGAAATTTGACAGGCATGGATTATTTAAAGCATGCATATGTGAGCTGAGCAGCCACTACACTTTGATGCAAATCGTGGGGGAAAGAGCAGGGGATGGTGTGTAGAGAAAGGTACTGAACAAAGTAAGGATTTCCTGCTGGCGACTTGAAATTTAAACAAATAATCATTTAAATGGCGGCCCGGCATTACGTTCCGAGTTGTGTGCATTAATGTCAACATCTGGTACCAACATTTTGACAATTCTATTAAAATGCCCCAGCATTCCCTATCTAACACCTGTTAGCTCTAATTTTCTTTCCTGAGAAGCACACCAGTAGACAGGGTAGATTCCAAATCATTTATCACTTTTAAAGTGCTTCCATATGCGTGTTGGGCCCAGCCTGGCCCTAGGCAAACGTTTTCTGAATGCATTAAAATTCAGGACTATTTTTTTAAAAGTGTAGACACCAATGTTTCATTGAATTCATGTCTGGTAATTATTAGCTTAAATTATGGCTCACACATGACTTGACAAAGTGGACCATGAATTAAAACACACACACACACACACACACACACACACACACACACACACCCAGAACTCTTCAATAGATGCACCCAACTCGTCCGTTGCTCGTTATTGAGATGTCAGTCAGTAATCATTAGGCAAACACTCTTCATGGAGGGAACTACTAAGAGGCCCAGGAGTCCCAAGAGATGATCTAGAAATGTCGAAAATGTTACAGTATAAATGAATGACACCAACAAGAGAACATGTGTTAGAGATGTAAGCAATTAGTTAATATATTACAACTTTCAACCTCTGAGCAAAACAGGCAACCAAGATTTCCCCTTGACAAAAAGCTACAGATAAGATCAGGTTGATTTCCACACAATACAATCGCCCTGAATTGGAGCAACCCTCCAGCAGCCTGGGATCAGGGAGGATCCCTGGATTCTCAGGGATCGGCAGGGTGTGTGCCGCAAGGGTAGGTCCTGCCATGCCTGGAAATGACTGGCTTGTCTGTTGGGTTCTCTAAGTAGAGAAGTGGAATCTGAAATGAAAGAAGATGTCCTGTGCCCCAAGGATGAGGCCCACGGAAGCTAGCCGCCTGCTCCTTGCTGGAGCATTCGAATGAACTTTAGAAGGTAGAAATCTCACTGATGTTTTCAAAGGAAAGAAGGTGCCTGCAAAAGGTGAGGGGCATGGGGCTATTACATGGACTAATGCTTGTTCATTGCTTTTCAGAGAAGATTTTAAAAACTAGATAATATATATTGTATAGTTCTCTCTCTCTCTCTGTCTCTCTCTCTCTCTCTCCACATACACAAACACACAAGATTTTTAAGCAAAAAATCCTCCCACATATATACATATACAGAAAATATGTTTTAAGCAAAAATATACATGAAGTGCACTTGCGGTAAGGATTTGAATAGGTCCCTTAGAAGTAGCAAGGAAACACCAAGAATGCAAGAAAGAAGGGAGGAAAACCTGTGTTCACCAACTCTAAATGTAAAAAAATTTATATAGACAGTTAAAAATGTCCACCCCTGTACACACGCACACCTACACTTTCACACTTCCTCTGTTTACTAAATAACATTTCAGCACAGTTTTCATCTTATAAGGAAAGTGTTTGAAACTTGGAATAAGTGCACTTAATTAACGGAAGGCTGTGAAAATGTGCACTAATCTGATATGACTAATAGCAAAGTGCATGAAATTGCTAATTAGAATTTCATTAAAGGTGCTGCTTTATCAGACTGTGAATATCACAACCTTTAAAATTCTTTCAGGAGAGCTTAATTCCTTTTCAAACAGAAATATTCTTTAAAGACATTTGATTTGTTCTGAAGGAATTCATGGCTGAGGCTGGAACTTAAAATGTTGCCGATATTCCAGGAGGTGGTATCAGAATATGACTATAGATCAGGGACATTGTTTCATTTGCTGATGAATTCTTTCTCTGCGGATGATTGTTCAGAAAAACCGGCCATGGAAATAAAGTTGAGTCGAGTCCTTGGTTTGTTCTACATGTAATTTGTTTTCTGTTGAAGCCAAACGTTATTCTCTCCTAAAAGAAGAAAGGAAAATTTATTTTTTAAAAATTGTAAAGTCACTAACAATAAAATTAAATATTTTAATTTTCACATGCATTACAAACACTAAAAGGGAGCAGACAATACAATATTTTTTCTTTAAAGGAAAAGGCCATTCATTAAAAAAAGAAAATCAGCTGGCAGCCTTCTCTCTGTCTTCTAAAAATAAAGCTCTTAAAATACTAATAACATTTCAGTCATAAAATTGCACTTTTTAACATGAAGAAAGGCCACTTAACAATAGCAAATGTGTTTTTACTTCTCTGATTTGCTTTCATAGGTTACAGGGTTTTCTTATTCCACATTTTAATTCTTTCCTGTACTAAATCTGCATTTAATCTTGCTTGTTATCACTCAGATTTTAAAAATTCTACCTTTCTATTCCTTTATCTTTTCTAGTTTCAGCCTTATTTTTGGTTACTTCTCTTTATTTTCACAGGCATAACATAGGTTTCTCTCCCTGCACACAGCTCCCAGTGTTACCAATTGTATATTTTAATTTGTTTTTCCTGATTGTTCAAGGGTTCTTACAATTAGTAACTTTTTTTTTTAAATTCAAGCTTGATTGAACAGTTACATTTTGTTACTGAAAAACCATTAATGTTAATGGAAACTACAGCTCACTCAAAGCAGCAGTTTACTTTTACAGAAGTTGTTAAAAAACCAGCCTGGCTTTAAATTTGCCGAACACACTGGTTAACAGTGATGTAATTTTGCAGAATTGAATATTTTAAATACACTTTTAAAAACCTTGGTTTAAAAGCTAATCAGTCACATTTACCTGACGACCGTATCTAAAAGGGGAGAAAATGAGAACAGAAGTAACTTTATTTGAGAAACAGTGTGATTTCTTTGGTCATTTAAACAAATCTCAAGTGTATTAATTACAGTTTGCTCTGATTTTAGCTCTAGCAAGAGGAATTTTCATGGCATTTAGATAATTTATCAACCGGGCTAGGTAACAGATAAAGATTATGTTTTCCTTTCCAACATTTGGGAGGTACATTTCTACAATAAATGCAACGATTTTAAAAGATCAGTCTAGACTTAAATGAATGAAAATTATGCTCGTTAACTGTAATGTCTGGAGTCCGAGGTGGGGTGTCAGTCTTGCCTATCTGTGGGCCACCACAGTCAAACAAAGCTGCTAATTCGAATGTTTTAAGTTTCAAATTGAGAAATATTGTTCTAATATGGCAACAATGGGGCTGTTGTCCTTTCAAGCACTCTGCGATTGCAGACTCCTTACCGATCGTTTTATGCAAAACGAATGGCAGGTAATTGTAATTTAATTCTTTTCAAGTAAATTACAGTGAGTGCGTGACACAAAGCCGCCGCGGACCCTCCTTTCTCTGTCAATAGTTGAATTAATGGTGGCAGGAGTAAAAACAGCAATTGTGCACAACAGCCCTCCCTCGGGCCCCCTCCCCTGCCCTGCTAAGGGGGTACCTGCCAATCAGGCCGCGCCACCAGGAGGCCGGGATCCGCCGGTCGTCGCCGAAGTTTGGGGATGGAACGTGGGGGAATCAAGGCGCGCGGGTCCCCGGGCCCGAGGCCGGCCGGGGCCGAAGTGCCCGCAGGGGTCAGAGTCTGCGCGCTACGGGCCGGGTGGCCACCGCGTGGTCACCGTGGGCAGGGTGGACATTAGGGACTTACGGTGCTGGACAAGCGCGGCCGAGTTGACTGCAGAAAGGGGTCCCGGGACAGGCTGATGGTCCAGGGCATTCAGATAATAGGTCAGTCTGGCCACGCTCTCTCCTCTCCAAGAGACACCCGAGGGCTACCAGAGGAGGTGGCATGGCCCATCGGGGAGTGGTGAGGGGCGGGTTGAGGGTTGGGGGTTGTCTCTGCGAGCCCCGTCTGGGTGCGGGATTGCCTGGGGTCCGAGGGACCTCGAGACAAGAGCCGCTTCCTGCCAGGAGCGCCAGTTCTCGCCCCTAAACCCGCGAAGCCTGGGTCGGAAGGGAGATGGCTCCTCGTTGGGGTTGGCGCGAAGCAGGAGTCGGAAGGCGGGGGTCGCCATAAACCGCAGCATGCCTAGTGTCTGGACCCCAGACTCACTGCAGACACCTGGCATACAGTAAATGCCCCATACTCATTGAACTGACCACTAACATACTGTGTGACCCGAACACTTACCATTGTACCTCAACAAAATCCAAACTCCTTCCTGAGGCCCCCAGAGGCTGTGTCCTCCAGCGCTTGTCTGGAATCCGCCAGGGTGGGAGGTGGGAGGTTCTAGGTTCTGGATTTGGAATGTCAGGGCTGGAACCTGCCTGCCCTGTCCTTACTGGGTAACTTGGGGCAGGTTGCTTAACCTGTCTGACCTTAGTGTCCACAATTGTAAATAGAGTTAATGGAACCCTACTTTCAAGGGTCCTTATGGCTATTTAATAAGCTACCAGTAAAGTGCTTAGAATGGTGCCCGGCACAAAGTGAAGTGCCCAATAAATGTTAGCAAGGCTCACTCACTCCGCCTCAGCCATATCTCCCTTTTCCCTTTTCCTTAACGTGTCCTGGCCTCAGGGCCTTTGCACATGCAGTCAGAACTCTCTGTGCCTCTCACGGCTTCTGTGTCAGGCCACAGCCAAGCTATAACCTCTGAGAGATCTTCATGACCACCTGGCAATTCCACCCATCACTATCACAAAGCTCGTTGTTTACTTCCTGATATTTATCCTGATCTGAAGGCTTTTCTTCATTCTCTGAGCATTTATTGTTTGTCACCTCCCCAAAATGTAAATTCCATGGGAATGGGGACCTCATTTGTCTTGTTCTCTGCAGGTCCCCAGCACTTTGATCAGTGCCTGGTATGTGGTAGACACTCAGTAAATATTGTAGAATGGACAAACAGAGTCACATCCTCTGACCTGTACATCAAAGTAGCATCTCTAAGTGCCTGGTTTCTGTCATTCAAAATTAGAAGTGAAATCGTTAACATGGAAATTATATTTTCAAAATATAATTATTAAAAAAAAAAAAGCCAACAATTTTCTAAAGAGATCAAGGTGCTCAAGAAGGGTGCCAGACGATCAGAGACTGTTGTCAAAGTCACCATCTTTTGACCCTGACCAGTTTCGACCATGAGGCTGGAGCCAATCTCTCTGAGCTCTCCCCATGGCTCCCTGATCCTGGGAGCTGATGGAGGCCCTTCTGCGTTTCCTCCCTAGTCTTGGTTTCTTCCCTAATTGAGGGCTTTGCTGGCTTTGGACCAGCTTGGGCCCAGGAACCCTGTAGATATTCACCCCACAGCACAGCAATCAATGCCCACCTTCATGCTACCTGCCCTTCAATGTCCCCCACCCTCCCTAGTGACTACTATGACAGTGGCCTTTTGTCCTCAACCTCCCCAGCCAGAGCTTTTCTGCTCCTTTGATTTCCCCTCTTTGGCATTAATCGCAGGTTCACACCTGCTTTTCTCCTCCCCAAAGCCAGCTGCTTTAGACTGGCTCCTGCTGGGCTGGCCAGACCATCTGAAGGAGCCAGAGAGGCTGGGTGGGGCTGCCTCCGCAGCTCAGCTCATGTTGGGGAGATGAGTCAACTGGCTAGGGTCACTGTGTCTCCTTGGCGCCAGGGCTGGAGCCAGGGACAGTATTTTTGGAAGGCCTGGCCTCGCTCCCCATCTCACACTATTTATTTACTCAGTGAGATCATTATAAACAGTGAGTATCTCGGACATGGTGACCATCCTTGGTGACCAACTCCCGTCCTGAGGTCCTATCTTTGGGAGAGAATTTGGAGAAGACCTCCAGCTATCCAGAGAACCAGAAGTATAAATACCCAACTCATTCATGTATCCCAAACCAGTTGCTTAGCACCACTGGAGTGGGCACGGTGGTGGGTGCTGGGACGTAGATACAATAATAGCTAACACTTGTTCAGCACTACCCATGTGCCAGGAACTGTTCTCGGTGCTTCGTGTGTGTTACATCACTTAAGGAAAGACTCATATCTCCTTGAAATAGGTTCGATTCTTATCTCGTTTTATGCAGGAGGGAAAAGGCTCAGAGCAGACACAGAGCCTGCTGAGGTTGCACAGCCAGGAAGTGACAAGGTCTGGAACCGCAGCCTGCACTCCTAACAGCCACACTGTATGTCCCTCTGTCTTAGTCTCCAGGATGGTAAGATGCAGCCTCGGACATCCAGGGGCACAGAGCAGCAGAAGCAAACAGAGGAAACAGGTTGGTGGGTGTGGTTCCCTGCACAGCGTATCAGTCGGGACATATGATGGTTCTTGCTATACATCAGGCCCTGTTCTAATTGCTTTATACATATTATTAGCTCTTTAAATCCTCACAGCACCCTCAGAGGTAACATCACTGCCATTTTACAAAGAAGACAGAGAGGCCCAGCAATGTGCCCAAGGCCTCAGGGCTAGTAAGTGGCAGAGCTGGGATTGGAACCCACAGAGCAGAGCCTCACTCCAGGGTCCGTGCTGTCACCCCTGCCCCGCGGCCGGCCTCTGCCTGGTGCTCTTGTGCCAGTCCTCAGGCAGCCAAGCGTGCTGAGCCCCTTCACTGTCATCCCACACACCCTGTGCTTGGAGCCAGGGCTGCTGCTTACTAACTGAAACCCTTGGGGAGCCTCCATATCCTTGTCTGTAAAATGGGTGTAACGAGGTCAGCTCCAGTGGCTTCCCAGCGCCACTGCCAGGATTAAGAAAGATCATGTACAGCGGAGGGCACTGTCCAGTGTGAGCCGCTGACCTCAGAAACACTCAGTTCTGTGGGGCGGGGGACAGGTGACTGACCTACTTTAAAGGTCAGGATGCACAGCCTGTGAGAAATGAAGAGGTGATTATTTTAATTGCAAAACAAACAGCTGTAGTTGAGGTGTCCCGTTTGATGATGCAGTTGATGAGAGAATTCAGTCTGCTACTTTTTGTTTTGTCTTTTTCTAAGAAGATTGTATTAGCCCCTGGGCCAACACTCAGATGGCTTCATGCCAGGCCTAGTACTTGATGCTTTGTGTGCTCAACCCCAGTGGGCCTTCCTGCAGCTCTGTGAGGTGAGACTGACATTATACCCATTTTATAGGTGGAGAAACTGAGAGACTAATGAACGAAGGAGCTGGGCTCTGACTCCAGTCCAGCTGACTCCAGGCTCGGCATCTTTGCCGCAGCTCCATAGGGTCTTGGCACAGACCTGGCGCGTGGGGCTGCCCCTGTTTTCTTCTGGTTCTGAACTTTTGGCTTTAACTGTACCTTTGTCTGAGTGTCCCTCTCCCTCAAGCTTAGTACTTTTACATCCTTCACCCCTCCTCAGTCTTGGGGCACCACCAGCCAGAATACCTCTTGTTGAGTGCCCGAGGGCAGTTCTGCACTCGCCCACCCACTAGCTTGCTGCTTTTGTGTAAGAGCTTGAGGTCCACACCTTGGCCTTGTGCCAGGCCAGGCGACATGCTCCCCTGTCCCCAGGCTGTCACCGTGTGAAGCAATACCTTCAGGTGTTAGCGTGAGTACAGGCGATGTGGCCTTGGTTCCCCTTCCCGTTCACCTCAGATTTGCTTCTGGCCCCAGTAGCTGAGTTTTATTTTGTCTTGAATGACAGTGGTCAGAGATAGCAAACCTCTCCTTTCAGGAAGCCATCAGGTGGATCGAATGGGGTTGTGGAGGAATGTCAGCTGCCCGTGGGCTCGTAGCGCCCATCCGACATGGGCTAGTGGGCTCTGCCACGGTGCTCCCAGGTTACAAGTGCCTGCTGACTCCAGTCATGTGTCAACATGCTGGAGGGGGGATTCCCACCCTCTGACCATGACTTCGGGGGGAGGGGCACCCTACGCTGCATGGTGGGGGCATGAGTCTAAGGGAGACACATTCCCTCTTTGCCTTGAACTCATGGCGTGGCTAAGAGCAACTGTGTGCTGAATCGGTGCAAACGAGGGAGGAAGTGTGCATCGTCAGAACTGGCGGAGCCACCGGGGATGAAGTCCCCATGCCCCCACTTACTAGCTGTGGGGCCTTGGGCAAATTACATAACTTCTCTGGGCTTCCATTTCTTCGTCTCTAAAGCTGAGATAATAGCTGGATGTAGCTTGCTGGCTTATTTATTCAATACATGGAAAAACGTTTTGAATGGTGTCTGGCACAGAGTAAGCAGTCAATAAATGTTAGCTGACCCTAAAAATACCAGCTCAAAACTGTCTTCTCCATTCACGTTTGCCTTCCCACTCAAAATACGTAATACACGAAAGTTGCACAGTGGAGCACCTTTCAAGCTGTATGTTGACAAGAGACGATCCTGACCTATATTCTGGCTCTGCCACCCACTATTGTATAAGTGACTTTGTCTTCTGAGCGTCAGTTTCCTTCTCTATAAAATGGATGTAAAATAAAAAATCTCTTACTAATAGTGAGGAATAAGTGAATGATATACATAAAGCAAATGATACCTACCATTCTTCTTCATCCTCTGCCCCCTTTTTCCTTTCATTCCTTCTGAAAGGTTACAAAATGTGTTCTCCAATTCAGTTTTCTTTCCCTCCGGGGTATACATGAAGACTACATTTCCCAACCTCCTTGTGGTCAGGGGCCCTATGTGACTGAGTTCCGGCCAGTGGAATGTGGGGAGGGATAATATGTGCTCCCTCCAGGGCTGGCCCCTGAAATTTCTTATATTTCATGCACCACCTTTTCTTCTCCACCTGCTAGTTGAATGTCAATGCTCAGGGTTACCTGGGAAGCCATATGTTGAAGATGGTGGAGCCCCTGCCTCCAGAACCCTGCTCTTCACTGCCGACACCTGTCAGCCTTTTTGGACTGGGACACATACGCGTATTAAGCCATTGCAGTTTAGGGCTTGCTGGTTACTGCAGCCAGCAGTTAGCCTATCCTGACGTACACAGAATTTTACAGAACCTCTATCCAGTGTATACACCTGCATACATTCATATAAGATTTGGAACGTAGTACTTCAGAGTCTTCCTGGCCCCCAGCCCCCTTAAGCTCATCTGTGTGACTCAAGGTTAGGATCTTACTGCCTTAAAGAACCAGACCCGGCAGATGTTATTGGTGGTGGTGAGGTAATTCCTGAGAGCAACTTCCTGGCCTCCCACGGCAGGGAGGTTCTGAAGACAACTCCTTACCTAAGGGATTTTACTGACAGCCTCGCCTCTCAGGGCTGAGGTCTCCTAAGAAGGCATCACGAATCATACAGATACTCTCCTCCATGCTGCAGTTGCCCAAGGGCTTGCTCTCATCCTCATGGCATGTCCAAGAGATCTGACGGGTCACAGGTCATGAGATCAGGCAGCAGTTCCTCCCAGCTGAGCCTGGAGACTTGGCCCAGGCCCCGGATGCAGCCCAGCCCTCCTTCTGCCTTGGGGGAGATGGGCTCTTTCTGGGCTGCCTGCCCTCATTAAATTTAGTGCCCCCTGGAGGCTGGGGCTGTGCTGCATCCACCCCCTTTCTCCTCAGAGCCTCGTGCAAGGTTGGGGTGCAACAGACACTGTTTTTTGCACAGGGTTGCTTATTTCAGGGGTCAAAGACCATCTTTATGGTATTTTGAGAAAAAAAATCATCAGCTAGGGTGAAGTTTATATTAATTAAACATAGAAATGACCTTACTACTTCGATTGTCTACTCTGTTCTAGGCCTTTCTGTTGTTTCATTAAATCCTTCTCCATAATCCTCTGAGATGAGTTTTAAGGAGCCCAGGTTTCAGGTGAGGAAGTGGAGGTGTACAGGTGTCCGGCCCAGGGTCCCAGAGCTGCATGGGCGGGATTGGAGATGCCGCTCCAAAGGTAACAGCTGGCTTTTCCTGAGACCTTACTGTGTGCCAGGGACCGTCTGTCCTAAGTGCTTTTCACAAATCATTTCTTTTAATTTTGAAAATTTCCTTATGGAGTGGGGGTTACTACTATTTCCATTTTACAGGTGAGAAAACCAAGGGTTGGTGAGGTGAATTAACTATCCCCAAAGTTTCATGGTTGAAAGAGGTGGTGCCTGGATTCATACTGAGGTCTCTGTGCTTTTACAGCTTGTACTGCCACTCACTCAGCACTTTTCAGTGCCTTCCTCTGCCACTCGGAAAGTGCGATAGGCACCAGCTAAATCCTCTTCTAAGGGGCAGTGACTTTTGGCTGGGGTCCACCGTGAAGTCAGGTTGACAGCCTGCCTGAGTCAACACCTACTGTGTGCAACGTGTGGCCCCAAGCCCTGCTACGATACAAGGGAGGCCCAGACAGTCCCCAGGCATTGGTGTCCTGGTAGAGAAGGGAGCTGTTTACCTGCAACAGTGCCGTGGAATGGGCGGATGGTGCACACCTCAGGGGAGAAAGAAGGCACCCAGGTAGGGGCAGGGCTAGCTTTACCAAGGACGTGGAATTGAGATGAGCCTTGTCTTCCTGGATTTGAATCCCAGCTGGCTGAGTGATGTTGGGGAAGCTACCTAACTTCTCTGAACCTCACTTCTGCCATGTATAAAATGGAGCTAATAAAGGTACCTACCTTACAGGATTATTATGAGGATTAAATAGTGATATGTAAAGTGCTTGGAACATCGGGAGCTCTATTTTACATACTTATTTACTCTCTTCATTGTCAAGGACTAGTGACTTTCAGGAGGTGAAGAAGGGAGGCGTCATGCACCAAGTGAATGCCATAAGCAAAGCTTGAGAGTTGAGAAAGCAGGGGTGTTTACTTGAGAATTCTAAGTAGCTCAGTTTGGCTGGTTCATATGGGAGCAATAGGAGATGAAGGTAGAAAGAAAGGCTGGGGCCAGGTTGATGAGTATCTATGTAAGTCAACAGACAATGGGGAACCAGGGAAGGTTTTTGAGCAGGGGAGTGTCATACCCAGAGCTGGGTTTTAGAAAGACCCCTTTGGCCACAGTATAGAGTGGACCAGAATTTTTGGAGTGATGTGAAATGCCCGGTAGAAAGCTGTTGTCATCAGCCAGGGGAGAGGGTAGTGGCACTCATGGCAGAGGAGGTCGTGTGGAGCTTGGCGGTCTGTAAACTTCTTGCTGCATGGGGCGTGTGGTACACACACCCTTGGCTGAGGCCAGACAAGGCAGTGGTGCCCATCCAGGTCCAAGTGAGAGGCTGGGAACCCAGAGCAGGGCCTCCCCTTTGCAGGCCCAGGCTTGGGATGTGGTCCCTCTGGGCATCGTGTCATCAGTGGTAGCTTTGTGCCAAGAAAGAGACAAGAGAAAGGTAGAGAAATGGGGGACCAGCCTCCTTTTAGTCCTGAGAGCTCAGGGCACCTGGTGTCCTCAAGGTGGAAAAGTGCTTTGATGGTCTGAAAACGGGTTCCAGAAGGCTTACTTGGAAGGGAAAACAGAGACTGGTTCTTTCTGGGTTTTCATCTAGGTTTTTGAAAAGCAAAGCAGACTGGTGAGAGCCGCCTGTCTGAGGCGTGTTTTATCTTAACCTTTCCATGTAATCCTGAAAGCCCACCTAATCAATTGAAGATCATAAAATATTAGACTTAATGCTGCAAAGTGCTGCTTTTTAATTCACATAACAAGCTCCTAAATAATTCAAATAGCAAACAGACCCTGCAAGTCAATGGTGGGAGGCTGCTTGGATCAGCAGGAGAGTGTCAACACATGACACATTTCCCGGATCGACTCCATTTCAAGAACCCTATTAAGTTAATTGCAGGTTTCTGACAGCAGAGAGCATGCTGGGAGCACAGCAAGCTTTATTAGCCTCCATGGCATTTGGAGACATCAGCCATTTTGCCCCCTACTTGCAGGCACTGAGGGCAGCATGGAAAAAAAGTAAATCAAATTATGAGACAATAAATGCTTTTGGCAACACGTGGGCATAAGATTCATTGGTGAATCCAAAAGGGTTTGAGTGTCAATTGTCGGCCCGTTAATTTTTTTTATAGCAACAGCGTCTATATGTTGCAAAAGTCTCATAGGATGCCGCAGAGCGGTTACACCATTTGGCACTGCATGGCTGATGAAGGTAAACGTTAGTACAAATGAGGGGACCCCATCTCCTAAAGAAACTACTGGGTGGAGAGTCTCTAAATGGATCGGGAATTGGGACATTTAGAGAGTCCCTAAATAGCCCAGGTAGCCCAAATAGCCCAAATGTTACACATTCAGGTTTTTAAGTGATCCTGTCTGGATTTGGAAACCCAGTGGAGACACCCACGGGGTTCTAGAGATGGTTCAAGATGGGCAGGGAAGGGAAGACGTGTGAAGTCAAAGTCCTCAGCTTTCTGTCTGTCGGAGGTTCCCAAGCAGGGCATTGCCACCATGACTACCTGCTCTCCCCTCGGCAGCCCTGGTAGTTACTGAATACAGAGCGGGGTGGGGCATCTGGCAGTCGGGAGATCTACCAACAGGTACCTCTCTGCAGAGTGGGGCTTCAATCTATCCAGCGCTCACCCTCGACACATGAAACACAAGCAGAGAGAGATTCCACGACCGGCCCACGTTCACACAGCCAGCCAGCGGCGCTTAGTTCTAGGACAAAACTCTGTTGTGTCGCCTGTCATCATTCCATCCTGTGTCATTTCTTTTTCAGGACTCAAGATTATGGTGCGGTGGTGACAGCCTAGATTAGATCTAGATGATAATCCTGGCTTACCATTCATCGTCTGTATGACCTTAATTGAAACAAAAGATATAACTTGAGTGTCCCTTTACCCTGCTGGCAAAATGAGGATGGCCGTGTTTACCTGACATAACTCCCCCAGAGAGGACTGAATACTGACGGTTGTGAAATGTGTGGTTAGGGCCTCAAGCTTGGTAGCTGAGCACTCAGCACCATCACTTCTCCATCATCTGTGTGGGTCACTCATAGGAGCAAGGTTCCGATGAGCAAGATTGTGTTCCTTGGTGATTCTTTTACACACCAATAATTTGGATGTGCACTTCTGAATTTTTACAGAAGTGAGGCAAGCTAGTCTCTCAAGTGTCTCCTGAGCCCAGTTCTGAGAGCTAGCCTCACTGTCTGCAGAAATGACACTTCTTCCTGCAGCAGACCCTTGAGATGATAGGAATACACTAGGAAAGACCACTGGGTACTGACTGGGGGCGGGTGAGGAGGCTGGGGCAAAGTCGGCAGCAGGTACGAGCAGAGCAGGTGAATCGACCGTTTGCATCCTGGTTCTCCAAGCTCCCCGTGTCCATGGTGGCTGCACTTCAATGCTGGAAGGGTCTCAGAGATGGAGTCTGGCAGCCTCATTTCCCAGGTGGGGAAACCGAGGCTCAGAAAGAGATGATGACTTGCCTAAGGTCACACAGCTAGGTATTGGTGAAGCCAGTGACAGGTGCTCGGTCTCTTTCCTCCCAGTCCTCTTCCTCCTTCTCACATAGTTGGGAGTGACCTTCATGGCACCAGAGCTGCGTTCACGTCACCTGGGAAGAAACATCAGCCAAGCCTGGCTACCTCCTGCATTTATGGAGAGAGAATGCACATTGTCCAAAACCTCTCTCTGAAAATAACAATATCCATTCATGCTAATCTGTCATACGTGATAACAGCTAGCATTTCTGCGGACTGAATTCCAGGCACTTTATTTACGTTATCCATGTAGCCCTTTGAGGTAGGTGTTACTGTAACTCGCCCGTTTCAGAGGAGGAAACTGAAACTCAGGGGTTAAGTGGCTTGCCTGAACTCACAGGCCTGGTTGGAGTCAGAGGGAGCTCTTGAACCAGGGTTCATTTTGACGTCTGCCCTTTTCCTGTGGCAGCACCTTCCCCCAACACCATTAGGTTGTGCTTAGGCTGGCGGTCTCCAGAGATGAAACAGGATCAGTGTCTCAGGTAGAAGGAGAAATGGGTCACCTCTCAGGGTCTAGCACTAGCCAAGGTTGATGGGCACTAGTGAGCGGGTGCAGTTGGACCCTCGTTCTGCCTCAGTGTTCCCACCTCCCACTTGTGTCTGCAGCCAAGAATGGGTTGGTAGCCAGGGACCCAGAGTTCCTCTTTCACGCAATCACTGGCCTCTACTAACATATGTATATATATTAGGAGTAGGGTCAGCTGCACCTAATGGAAAACCCAAATAACAGTGGCTTAAATGCACAAAGGTTTCCCCTCTGATGTACAAGAAGTCCTTGGTGGGCTGGTGTGCTGGCTTCATGATCACCTGGGGCCCAGGCGGTGTCTTCCCTCCTGCTCCACCATTCCCAACAGTTGGCTTTCATCCTCAGTGTTTCAGGATGCCTGCTGCAGCGCCAGCCATCGTGTCCACATTCAGGAAGCAGGAAGGAGGAACAGGGTAAAGCAATAGGGTCTTTCTCTCGTCTTTGGAATCTTTTCTCCATTCCAAAGAACCTTTTCAGATGTCTTTCCCTATGAGTTTCTCTTGTTCCAGTGGCCAGAACTTAGTCATGTGGCCACACCTCGCTGTAAGAGAGGCTGGAAGCAGAGTCTTTAACTTGGCGCATCGCTACTTCAAGAATATATAGGCTCATGAGCGAGGAAAAATGGGAGAAGGGGTCCTGGGGGAGCAGCAGGTAGACTCTGTTACGGAAGCGATTCTGTGGCACCTTTTCCACTTTGAATTAGGGAAAACGCGGTAGCTTTGTAGCACACTTTGAGGTGATTGGAAACACTCTAGGATGCCACCGGCCTAGTGTTGGAACCACTGTGCTTTCTGGGGCTGTTTGCTCTGAGGCTCATGACGATAATAAAATCAACAGTAATTCACACTGTCAGCAACTTTCATCCCACATTATCCCCTTTCAAAATATGAATAAGTTTTATTTATCTGGATTTTTTTCTGTTCATGACAAATTTTCCTGTGGGTCTTCTGAGGTTGTTTGGAGGATGGGTTTCCTGTTCTGGAGGGTTCTGATGATTATTGGGCTGTAGAAACAAACACGGATACCACTGAACCAGCACCACCCATGTACCAGGCATTGTACTTGTGGCAGGTTAGAGCCTCCTCATAACAGACCTGCAGGCAGAAGGATTGTGATGCCGTTTTATAGATGAAAAGTAGAGGCTCAGAGAGGCAACTTGCCCAAGATCACACAGCCAATGTTATAGACTAAATGTTTGCGTCCCTTCCAAATCCAGATGACATAGCCCTAACCCACCAGTGAGATGGTATTTGGCGGTGGGGCCTTTGGAAGGTAATTATATTTAGAGGAGGTCATGAGGGTGGTGCCCCTGTGATGTGATTGGTGCCCTTCTAAGCAGATGCAAATCATAGAGCTTTCTCTCTGCCATGTGAGGGCACAGTGAGAAGGCGGCCATCTGCAAGCCAGGAAGACAGTTCTCACTCGAAACTGACCACGCCAGCACCTTGATCCTGGACCACCAGCCCCCAGGACTGTGAGAAATAGATGTCTGTTGTTTAAGCCCCCAGTCTGCAGTATTTTTGTTATAGCAGCCTGAGCTGACCAGGACAGCTGGTAACTGCAAAAGCTGGATGGAGGTTGTGCTTTCCAGCACCCCACGAGACCACCAGGCACGTTCCCGGTCTTCAGAGGATGGCTCCCTGTGACAACAGGGCACCACTGAAACCTCCAAGCACATGCTGTCTTCTAGAATCCTTTCTTATCTCCACCTCCTCCTTCTTTCTCCTCCACCTAAGACCTTCTTTTCTTCTTGGAAAGACCCCTGCAAAGTTGCTGTCAGAATCGAACCCCTGTCACCTGTCCTCCATGTGGGCTCCGGCCAGCCACATCTCCTTTCTGGGCCCCACCTGGCTTAGGCTCTGGGTCCAGCCCCACTTCCTGCATCTCAGCTCGCATGCTGTATGCGGAGTCTCTGTGGCAATGCATTCCTCATCGAGTGACGCCCCACGTGATCTGCTGGCTGAGTCCAAGGTCTATAAATAGGACCAGAACACAGGCTATCCACGTGCCCTGCACCATCCCCATCTCAGTGAGCAAAGCCACTGAATCTGAGGACGAACCCAGAAGCCCTCTTCTGGCAGCCCCAAGAGGCAGGAAGAACTGTTTGTGCAGCCGAGGCCCTGCTCCCTACCAGTGTCTCTCAGGGTTTCATATACATAATCTAAATATATACTTTGAAAATTGAAAAGTGCTCACATATAGAATGTAACTGTGGGGAGGGAGCGCTCTCTTTGATCATGTCTCTTTAAAGACAAAATTTGCCAAGTGTTTTCCTGCCCTTAAGGAGACACTTGAACATGGCAGCAGATATAAAATGGAAATTGAAGTGTCTCTCCCAGGCCGCCGTACATGTATAAAACAGGCACAATCTATTCTAAGCGCTCATTAATAGCTGGTCTCTGAGGGCCCCGGCAGCAGCCAGAGGATTTTACTCATTAAAAAGGTGGCGAGGTAGAGTTTTGTGCCTTCCCCGCTTGTCACGGCGTGATCCTGGCGTTCACATGTCGCCAGCAGGCCCCAAATGAGCGCCCCTAGATTGCTGGCGTGGATGACTATTTTCTGAAGGGTTTGAAAGCGTCGCCTACTCATTGATGGGGCGAGAAGCCCTTGCTGTTTATCAAGTGGATTCGTCTCTCTTCCGAGGTGCCCCAAATGGCATTGTCTGAGGCTAGATGCAGGGAGGAAAGAAGTTTCGCTTGTCAGCTGATAAAAGATCAACAGCTGTGGCCCTCTAGATGGCACTGTAAATGCCACAGAACCACCAGGCTTGGTCTCTGAGGGGAGGGCTGGAAGGGACCTGACCCTTGGAATTAAAGGTGCTGTGGACGGCCCCCTTGGATTCACATCTCAGCACAACCCATTTGCACAAAGGCCACTGGTTTATTTTAGGAAAAAAGAGGGTTGCAGGCCTCACTTTTTACCGCTGCTTTCTGTTGGTTCTTTGTTTTGGCTCTCCCACTGAATTAGTGTTCTGTCCTCTTGTCCCACTCTCGAGTGAGGGGACTGACATTGTCTTGTCCTGGTGTGTGGGACTCTGAACATTTCGCAGGTATCCCGAGGGCTGTCTCTGTACCCTAAAACCAAGTGAAAGTGGGAAGGGAGGCCTCACTGGCCTCTACAAGTCTCTATCTTCCACGTCCATGCTCTTTCCTGCTCTGCACCTTGGCTGTTGTTTCTCTTGTCTTTTGCTTCCCCTGCCCATCCCCTGGCCGGCTCCGATGTCACCTCCTCTGAGAGATCTTTCTCGATGTGTCTGCCTCCCCTCCCCCTCTGCTCACTGTTACATTAGCACAGTTTGGCATGACCTCGTTGACTTGGTAGCTCCCTTGTTTATTATGGTCTCCCCACACTACGATTTTAGGTCCAGGAGGGCTTTCTTTGTCTCTTCACCTATTGCCCCAGTGCTCAGCACAGGCTTGACCCTGAAAGGTATTGGATTGATAGAATAGGCCAAGAAACAAAGGAATGAATGAGGGGGTTCCTGATTCCAAAACTTGGCTCTGAGTCACTCCTCTGAAAGCAGCCCTTCGAGGTTTTTTTTTTTCATTTATGACCTTTAGTAGCTTCTGGGCTTTGGGCCTGGCTCTCACTGTGTGCCCTGCAGAAGAGCTGCAAGGCTGCCCTACATGGCACCCCAGATCAAGGTCACCATAAGGTCACAGAGCTGCCATTCTGACAAGAAGAAGGTCATGGGCTGGAGGTCCTGTATGGAGTGTTTTCTTGTTTGTTGTTATGACACAATGTGAACAGGGTGTTGAGAAATTAGTTTGTCTATTTTTACCCCTCATTAGCAGATAGAAAATGTATTATTTATGAAATGCTAATAATAAATTAGGTTGTTTAAACGTCAAAATAATTAAGCTCAATATTAATAAAATGGGTTCCGAGTTGGAGGCGATGGGGAGATACGTGTCTGAGGACACCTGGCTCATCTCTGGAAGGACTTGAGTTGGCCTATGGAGATGCATCCATTAGGACTTCAAAATTAGACAAGAAATCCAAGGGAAAGGGAAATAAGTCAGGAAAATCCATTCAAGTGAGGTTTGCTATACAGCGTGTCTACCCTTTGGGGTCTGGAAGGTTGTAGACTATGTGTTTGGCTCGAGTTTCACAGAAGCCAAAGTGAAGAGAAAGGAGGTTTGCAGGAGGTGCAAGGGGAGCTTTAGAGGAAAGAAAACCAAAGAGGGAAGAGTGGAGATAACCTTGACTTCTTTTTAAAAACAATTTCAAATAATTCTTCAAAAGATCAAAGAATTGTCACTCACGAGCTCAACATACCCGTCATGCTCCTGAAATGTCCCTTACTTAAAAACGCCTGGCATTGCGTCCTGGTGCTCAATGGCTCAGGGACACCACTGCCCCCGCCCCCCCCCCCCCCCGCCCCCTGTGCTCTGTCTGAAGACCCACCGTTGTGGTACCCCTTCCAGGGAAGAGCCTGTGATGTGGGTGGGTGACAGGGACCAGGAGCAGACTGTGACCATGAGGGCGGGCAGAGGGCTGGGGCCCTGTGTCTGGGTGGCCTGGGGGCTGAGGGTTAGGGGGCGATGCAGACACGTGCACATTGATTTCACAAGCATGGCACAGCGGGGTTGGATGCTGTGCATGGTGGGTGGGCTGAAGGTCCAATTGTGGCACTACCGAGCCATGCTCAGATGGGACAATGGTCTCTCCTGGGCATCAGACACCCAGGAGTGTGACTGGGCCACACGGTCCCCAGACTGGCTGACAACGGGAACAAAGGCTCCTCCTCCCCTGGGAGCACTGCTTGTTCATCTTTGTGTGGTCAGCACCTGATTTGACACTCAGAAAAAGTCCCCTGAATGAGTGAGTGAGTTAATGATTGACTAAGTGAGTGCCGTGGTTACCATGTCCCCAATTCCATTCTTCCTTAAGTGGCTATTCAGGGCCACTTTCTCCAAGAAGCCCTCCCTGAATTCTTCTTCCCTCCCCTCTCTGTGCAGGTTGTGCAACATGTAAATGCTTCTGTAGGTGCTAAAAGTAGGTAGGTGTTTCTCGTGCTTTCTGTTGTTCCTCATTCAAGTTGGACAACAAACTCATATCTTCAATATACATTTGTTCAGTTTTTACCATATGCTTTGCACTGTGCTAGACTGAGGAATTCAAGAGCAATGAGACAGACATGGAGTTTATAACTAGTAGCGATTGGCAAAGGGCTGCTCGTGGGCCGGACCCAGCCCTCGTCTGTTTTTGTAAATAAAGTTTTATTGGTGCACAGCCACGCGCATTTCTTTACATATTATTTATGGCTGCTTTTGGGCTGTAACATCAGAGTTGAGTTGTGACAGAGCCCATGTGGCCTGCAGAACCTCAAATATTTGCTCTCTGGCCCTTTCTGGAGAAGTTTGCCGTTCCTAGTCTGGTGGGGAAGACAACCGAGAAAAGGATCATTACAGTGTGCTGTGTGCCCCAAGGGACAAGAACAGGGTGACATGACACACCAGCAGGGCAGAGGAAGTGTGTGTTACTGTATTTAGGGTGGCCAGGAAAAGTGGCTCTCATGGAAATGTTATGTGAGCTGAGACACAAGAAGGCTGCCTTGTGAACAGCTGGGGAAGAGCAGTCCTGCTGGAAGGAACAGCACGTGCGAAGGCCCCTTGAGGCGCCGGAAGGATGGAGAAAAACTGTGTAGGCAGGAAGGCAGTGAACAAGGGGAAAGTAGGACAAGATCCATGTTGGAGACTAAGCAGGGGCTAGATCAGTGATCACCAAGGTGGCGGCATTGCCCCTAGAGTTCCTTTGGGGCTGTGTGTGTGTGTGTGTGTGTGTGTGTGTGTGTGTGTGTGTGTGTTGGGGAGCAGGGGCTGTGCCATAAATTCAGTGAACAGGCACCAAGCACGCCAGACTTCAAGCAGTGCCTGGACCAGTGAAAGGCCAATTTCTCATGATGAGCCTGGACCTAACTTTCTTATTCCTATAAACGGAAGGTAATTTTAGCAGGGTGTCAATTACACACCGAATTGTCTAGAAATGGAACTACTGTGTAGGTTAAGGGAAGATTGCACAATGTTGTGTTTGGAACATTACCAGACAGTGTTCACCATGTTGGGAAAATCACGTCACCCATGGCAACCTCATTCTTGGTATTTGAGTCCCCAAAACAACATGTCTGTTGTCGGTCTGTGTTAGTAGCTGGGGCGTTCGCTATGATTTTATACATAAACACAAGTCCTTATTTGATTAGTGAAGCCATGTCAGAGAATTTATTGATACACATATGGTTTATTATAAATTACTTCTTCTCTTCCCCCTTTCTGTTAAAGGTAGGGCATTCCATTGATTAAGACATCTTTTATGTAGATAAATTATATTACTTCTGAATTTTGTTTCAGGATAGCAAAGCAGCATCACAAAATACTGTCTGATAGAAACACCAAGGCTGGATCCCAAAGTTTGTGTGGCTCTCGATACGGAGTTTGGATTTTATGCAAAGAAAAATGAGGAGCCATGGCAAGATTTTAAGAAGAGTGATGGGTTCTTTTAGGCAAGTGTGGTGGTTACACCTCCTCTTTTTCTCTTTGATTCTCCATCCTTCTCCCTCCAGCGCCTGGCACGATGCTGGGTGCCCAGCAGGCACTCTGTAAATTTGAGTGCTACCAGCCAGAACAACCTCAGCCCATGAGCTAAGCAGGTCTGTACTCTTCCCTCACAAATGAGACTGCTGAGGCCCGGAGGGGTTAACTCTCCTCGTGGGCCGGGTAATAATCAGCTAAATGATACCTGATAAATCAGGGTGTAGGTGTGTGTTTGGGTTGGGGGTCTCTGCCTCCTTTTCCTGCCCCTGACATCAGTCCTAGTTCTTTATGGTTTCTCTGTCTGCCGGTCTGCCCACTGACCTTGGCCATCTTCCCAGGCCCAGCCCTGCTCACAGGCCTGCCCACCTCTCCCCTGTCACCTGAGTGTTGCTGCAGGCATCTCTGTGTCTCAGGGGCCAGCTTCCTAACCTTTACACCCCAGGCCAGGATCTAAGAATATCTCTGAGAGTATTTCCCAACACCTGCAACAGATGTGCCTGCACATTACCTCGTCTCAGGGGAAGGGGGGCAGGGAAGGAAAGGTCATCATTTTTCTAAAAGCATTACACACTTAATTTGCAAAGTTACATCACACGTTTGTGCACAGGTTAGCTTTCGGGGAGCTTATTTCAAAACCAGAGGCAGGTCAGGGATCCCACATATGTTCTTCACAGAGCCAGCAGAGGGGAGGAGGTAGAGGACCAAGGGTGTCAGGTGCTTTCACACGTGCAAGGTCAGATGGGGAGAGATGGATATTTAAGGGGCCCCTTTTCTGCATGAGCCTGGTGCCTCCACAGACGTCATCTCATGTCTGTCCAAGACCCACCCTGTGAAGTGTGCTGTAGCAGCAGTTTCATCTCACAGGTGCGGACACTGACGCCTAATAAGGTGATGTGTCTTCCTACCCTTGACATGCCGTGTGACGTGGGCACAGCCTGAACTTGGGCCCAGGTTCGCAGGCTCCTAAGGCCACATTTCCCCCACCATCCAGGGCAGTGAGAGATGTGGATGGGCTGGTGTGTAGAGCACATCACGTGTTTAAGTGTCGATGCACATACACGTTGAGCTGTAGCTTTTTTATTAGTAGATGGTTCTGGGCTCTTTGTTTTATGGTTCACAGAAGAAGCCATAGACCTGTGTGAAATTGCAGTCAGGAGAGAATAAATTTAGTAAGAAGTGGTAAAAATAAATAAGGTTGAGTTCATTCTACAGTCTCATTCAACTGACAAAATAATTGTTTGGAATTATAGCTGGTAATTTAAGGTTTTTAAAAATTAACTTGAGGGTAGTTTTATGTGCAGAAGAGGCCATTTAGAAGTTTTCTTGGTGCCTAAAGTTAATATTAGATACATTACAGTTACAAACTAAAACCTTAGTCCTTCTTTGTGCTTTATGTTCTGCTTATATATTGTATTATTCTATTTATTCTCCTAGCAATTTTTCATCATGATAAAAATATATGTAACGTAAAATTTACCGTTTTCATAATTTTCAACTGTACCATCCTGTGGCATTAAGTGCACTCACATTGTTGTGCATAGCCATACCTTTTTAAAAACCTGAAGAAATCTCTTCTGAAAATTCTAGCAAAGGACAAATGGATCAAAGGCTCCTGGGAGAAGGAGCAGCCCCTCATGTCCCATGTCCACTTCCCAGGGCCCAGCGAGTGCTTGTAAGCACAGCTGCTTGTCCAGGGAGACGTGTGTTTCTGCCAGGGTTTATCAGTTGCCAAGACTTCAGTGCTTGCTACCCCTGCGAGAACGTCTCAAACCCAAGCTGCCTCGTCCTCCCTCTATTTTTCAAAGCAATATTTCTCCAACCAGATTTACATTTTCAAAAACCCTTCAGATAATCACAAACCCAAGAAACTTCCACTCCTCTGAGGTTTAATTAGGGGAAACTGTCTTTCTGGTTATTTCCGAGAGCCTTGTTCTAAATTTCTCATGGTGGATGAGTGGGAGCAAGCGGAACCTGTAAACGGCCCCCCTCCGTCCCCCTCTCTCCCCTGCAATGAAGAGAAAGCAGGATTGCAGGTCACTGAAATCACATTGTGACTGTGCCCTGTATCATTAGGACCCAGAGAAGAGGGACGATCAGAATGCAGGATAACACATTAGCGATAGATAATAGAGTCTAAATAAACATAATCAGCTTTCCTCTATGTCTCCAGACCACAGCTTATCTATAAATACCCTAATGTCGCCCAACCAGCCAATTACTCACTTCTTGGAAGAGCCCCTTATTAATGGCGTTGCAGTGAGGGAAAAACATTAATTATTGGACACAGTGGGATCTTTTACGTTCTGTCTGGTCCGGACAGCACCAATTAATGCAACAATTATTATCAACGACGGTGGCAGCATACCGAGTGCAGCCACCTCAGGCTGGCTCGATGGGGTGGGAAGAATGTGCATGTTAGGGGAAGAGCAGCACGCTCTTTTTAATGGAGCCTGCTTCTTCATCAGTGCAGAAACTGCTGGGACAGAGCAGAGACTGGCCAGAGTGTGTGAGCTTTTCTTTGTAAGCCTCAGAGTAGTGCTCCTGGGATGTTGAGTGCGGGTGAGGGGCATGCGTCAGGCACTGGTCTGTTGCAGTGAATCGCTAAGTGAAGCCAGGAAAAGATTGGAGAAGACAGGCCATCTTCAGAGCATGGAGCACTGGCTTGGCCTCTGCCCGCTCCTCCCGTCCCTTCTCTCTCACTTACCAAACTTCAGCCCCACGGCTTCTCTCTCGGCTCTGCCAATTCAGTTGTGCTCCATCCTGCCCCAGGACATTTGCACAAGCTATTCCTGATGTCTGACATATAAAGGGCGGCTCCTTTCTGAATGTAGTATAAAGGTTCCTTTTTTAGGGAGGTCCTTCTTGAGCCTGAACCCCAAATGTGCCTTTTCCTAACACGAGTCACTTCTTGTTTCTACTTTTTTGCACAGCATCTATCACAAATTATAATATATTTAACAGATGTATCTTATCATTTTATATGTGTCTGTCTTCGCCACAAGAACGGAAGCTCCATGAGGGCGGGGACTTTTGTCAGTTTTCTCTAGCATGTATCTGAGTGTCTTGTATTTAGTAGGTCTCCTATAAGCATTTCGGGAGTGAATGAATAAACCCATGCATTGTATAGAAACAGATTATAATTAAGAGGTTCCATGTCTGGTGCCACAAAGACTAAACCAGCTATCCACTTGCAGAAATGGCATAGAAAGAACCCAAAGTGTTCTATTAATAACAATAAGGTCTCCTGCAAATTCTGTGTCAACTCTACTTCTGCACTTTGGAAGTGATGAATGCATTCGAATGGCCTTTGACAGGCTGTCCTGTAAAATATTGGTTTCTATTCTATTATTACACATATCATGGTACTTTATTTGAGCTGGCTAACAACAAATCTGCTCTACCCAAGGTATAAACCAGTCGCAGGAATGCTTTTATTTTTCTCTTCTCAGTGACAAGGAGAGGATCTCTTTGGGGAGGCATTAATTACAGAGCACTTTGGAAAATTGGTTCAGTGGAGGCTAGGAGAACTCTCCAGAGCCCTGGTCAGGGCTCTGAGAAGTGGGTGCCCTTGTGGCCCTCTGGAGAAAGATCTCCAGACTATTTCCACTAGAAGTTACCTTTCAGAGTGTTAAAGCAGCTCATATGTGTATTTCAAGTCAGAGCCAAATTCAAGAAGCTTATTCGACCTCCCTGACCCTCAGCTGTCCCCAGCCACTAACCGGGGTCCAGCCTTGTGCACCCTTGACCGAGATGATATTCTCCCGAGGTTTTCTACCCAAAGTGGAACTGTGGAAACCTAAAGGCAGCCATGGGGAGCCTTCCGCGAGGACTGCTGTGCAGATGTGGCCACGGCAAGCATTACCATCCCAGTTCTCCTAACTTAACTGTCTCCAGGGAAATACTCAGAAATGACAAGGACACTCGGGGCATCTGTCAAGGCTGTTTTTGCTTTCATCTCCTGGAGAGTGGCAATGACCTCAACTCACAATGATCTCACCCCCTCCACACGCCTCTGACACATTTGGTTTCGACCCTGCATTTGGGCTCAAATGTGGACGGCTCAGCTTTTAGGCTGTTTGGGGGCAGACAGGTTGTAAGCTTCTGGAGGGCAGGGTCTGCTATGTCCCCATGCCTTGTTCAAGGCCTTGCTTGGTGGTGTTTGGTAGAAGTCTGTTTCAATGCCACGTTGTATTGACATTGTAAGTTTCGTCATCTGCCCCCCAGACCAGCCTGTGACTCCTGGAGAGTGGGAACCACAAACTATTCATCCTTCTGTCTGCAGTGCCTGGCACGGCTCCCAAGCCCCCAAATGACTTCCAAAGTGCAGAATGAGTGGATCCAATGAAACTGCTGCAAGGACGTTCTAAAGCTGGTAGTTCCTGCTCCAGAATGACCTTCCTTGCCCTTCCTTTCGAGGAGGAGCATTTTGGGGTTACTCTGAATTTCTGGATGCCCAGAATGAATGTAAGAATGAAATTTTCTCATGAGGTGGTTCTAAACAAGGAGGCCGGATGTGGGGTGGAATCCTGGTCCTACCACCTACTGGCAGGGGTCCTTGGACGTGTTACTGAATCTTCTGGAATCTTAGTTTCCTTATGTGGAAGATAGAAATAATGGTCACAATCTCATCAGGCTGGGTGGTGTTCGTTGGGTTGATATTAGTAAAGCGTTGAGCATAGTCTTTGAGTCAAAATAGACCTCCAGTAAGGGTTAGCTGCTGTGATTCCTATGCTACAAATGAAGAGCTTTAGAACACGGGAGTGAGGTCTCCAAGGACAGTCAGTTGAAAAATTTATACTGAATCTCTCTGTGAGCTTAGCATTGTCCTGGGTCCTGAGGATGCAATGGTGACAAAGGCTGGTTCTGTCCCAAATGATCTGTTGCACACTAGCCAAATATGGTTTCCTGCCTGTTGGAATCTCATGTTCTGGAGACCCTGGCCCATGTCCTGCAGGAGGATGCCTGACGTGGATGTAGTGTTTGATCACTGAAAGGAGCGGTAGTGGCTCTGCAGTGCGGGCTGCTTCTGAAGGCGCCCGTGGTAATGCTGCTTGGGGCATATTTCACAATCTGCTGCCGTCTCCAGGATGGCACTGGACAGACATTAACCATCTTTCACTCAACCAGTGCCTGCAGCCACGTAGAAATGCCCATGTCAGAAGGATCTAGGTTGTAAATCATGGGCAACAATTCAGATTGTCTGCTGATAGGACTTTAAATCATGACTCATATTTGAAACTACCGTTTGTGGCATCTTGTTATGGCAGACATTTCTTTATCCACTGATATGAAAAAGGTCGCTGGTTACTATCAGCTACTCAGGAGGATGGCTGTGTATTTCTCTGGGATCCCTCGTAACCCCCCACGTGAATGTTGTGTGTTCCACAGAGTCATTATCTAAAGTTTGGCCACTGCAAGTGTAGTTTTTAATTTTGGAGAAAATCAATACAGGCATTTCATGTGATGTGGAAACACATGGGCACAAAGGTATTTCATTTACGTAGATTGGGTGTGTAGGGTCTCGGGTTGGTGCCGCTTGATTTTCTCTGATTCTCATCAGGGAGGATGCCCTTTCATCCCCCCTCCCCTGTCTCCGACTTCCATGCCCCACTCGCCTTCAAACACACAGTGATTCTTGATTTCCTGGAAAGTTGAAGAATATGGTAGTCATTTACAAAGCGTCAAATTCTTTACCAAAAAATACAGTGTCTCTTCCAACATTTCCATTATTATTCAAGACAAATGACTTTTCTTTCGAATTGAGAATATAGTTCATTTCCGAAACAACAGCATAAGCTCCGTATTGACTCTCAACCCTCTACTGTGCAGTCGGCAATTCCAGGCCATTAGTGAAGACAGATGGAAAGCAACGTTCTCCTGGTTTTCCGGGGCTTTTCCTGACACAGAAGAATTAAGGAGTGAAACGCCTTCACGGCTCACTTACTGTCTTACTTTTGTCCCCATCTGATCATACCCCTATCATCCCTGCTATCTCATGACATTCTGTGGCAACTTCAGTGCCCTCCTCAATGCAGTAGCTCTGCGTGACCTTGTGTAATTGGGGTCCCTCACGTAATATGTGTACACTGCATAATTGCACTAGCCATGTACCTTATTTAATTGGAAACCAGGAACCTTTGATCTATCTAAGGACATCATATGACTTTTATTAATTTCTGCCTATTTGCTTAGTTGCCAGTTTCTAAACTTGTCCTAAACCTTGATGAGGAAAGGAAATGCTGAGCAGGCAGGTACCACCAGAGCTTATTCAAGCAAGAAATGAAATATTGAATGAAAAGAGGTGAAACTGAATAATAATTATAAAAACAACAACCCAGTAATGAATGAAATCCACACAAATAGAAGCCATGGTTCTGAAGACGGTCTTTACTGAGTACCAACAACAACGTTCTTTGCTATTGAAGATGGGACGTGGGGCTCCAGATGGCCTCAGGGTAGGGTGCAGATAGGGCCAGCAGGCAGAAGCTACTGGAGGTCCTAGGGTAGTGAGTGGCTAAGAAAACTGGTGCTGGGACAGACTGCTGGCTAGTCATGTGATCTGGAGCAGGTATCTGGTATTGGTATTGTGGTGCCTGCATTTTGTCATCTGTAAAAAAGGAGCCCAGATTCGCCCCCATCCCACAGGGCGGTTCTGGGCTTGAGTGAGATCATTTATGTGCTGCACTTAGCACAGTGCCCGGCTCCTATAGCGTACTCAGTAAAGGAAGGAAAAATGCTTGTCTAATAATTAGAATTGGTTAAGGTGACATGGGCTTCCTTGGAGATGGGGCAGTGAGTGTCCTGCCACTGGAACTATTTAAGAGGAGGCAATAGGCTTCTCCGAGTTTCTTGTTCAAAAGAATCGCCTGGGTATAATGACAGTTTTACTTCCTCCTTACCAATTTGGATGCCTTTTATTTCTTTTTCTTGTCTGATTGCTCTGGCTAGAACTTCCAGAACTATGTTGAATAAAAGTGGAGAAAGTGGGCAACCTTGTCAATAAACAAACAAATAAACAAAATATATATATATATGTCACCTGGGGAGAGTGTAAAGATTCACATTCTGATTTGCATAGGCCCTGGGTGGGGCCTGAGGTTTTGCATTTCCAAGGAGCCACAGATGATGCTGATACTGCCATTGACCTCACTGGAGGTCAGCAGGGAGCTGGCTCATTCCTCAGGGGACTCTGGAGAAGGTATGTGAGAGTCCCCATGGAGCAACGAGCTCGACCTCTGTTGTCCGATGTGGTGGCCACTGGCCACGTGTGGCTATTGAGCATTTGAGATGTGGCTGAGTCCAAATTTAGGTGTACTATGAGTGTAAAATACACAGAAACCTTAGTATATAAAAAAGAATGTAAATATCTCAATAATTTTTATATTGACTCCATGCTGAGGTGATACTATTTTGGATATATTAGGTTAAATCATATATTAAAATCAATCTCACCTGTTCCTTTTTGCTTACTATTGCTACTGTTTTTTACTATGGTTATTAGAAAATTTTAAATGCCCTCTGTAGCTCACGTACCATTTCTATTGGTCGGTGCTGAGCAGATCATCTCTTAAGTTCCCTCTGGGACATGGGCACCCAGGAGTCAATGGTTTTTCACGAGGACTCTAAGCTGATGTCCACCCGTGTCCACGTGTGTGTCCCCAGGGCAGTGTGTGGCCTGTTTCCTCCCACTGCTGAAAGTAGTGGGCCTGTGGGACCTCTAGTCTTCTGTATGCCTGGGGCAGGGGTGGAAGAGGGTGATGAGGGAGCCTGGGTGTAATCTCCAGTTCTATCTCTCGTTCTCTGTCAGAACTAAGTGGAGACAAAATGCTGTGTCACTACAGGGATAATTAATTCCTATCCTGAAAATGGGATTTCGTGAAACTGCCACTCTGGTGGAAAGCAAACTTTGTCTTCAGCCCAGAGCTCGTCACTGAATTTACACATCACCACCGAGAATAAAAATGGTTGCCTGGGGGAAGCGTTTCCTTTGGGAGCTGGGGGTTTAGGAACCCAGGGGGCACAGGCCCTGGCAATGCCCATGGATGCAGTGCCGTCTCTTGGAAGGCCGCCTGGTGGATCTGGGCAGAATTCCTCCGAGGGTCTGGGAAACTGAGGCCTGTCACCTTGCAAATGACGGGCAGTCAGAGCTGGGGGATTGACATGTCACAGGCAGGAGCTAATTCAGGCCCCATAATTGAAGATTTTTAACATCATGACTAATCACTGCTACCCATGTCCAGCACCCCCCCCCCCTTATTTTTTATTCTTTGTAGTGCGTGGTTTTTGCAGCATCAGAGTGAAAGTAGAATGTGAAAACAACCTGCTAGTGTCAGCTCTGCCATTTCCATCTTTCCTTGCTCGTCCATAATGACAGCTGGATAGGAGGTTCTGAGTTTTGCATGAGTAACATGCTGAAAACCTCCTCAGATGACTTTGAAAGGCCGTTTCATTGCATGAGACCCAGCAGAGTGAGTGAGCAGATAGGGTCTTGAATCCAGTCCCTACTGTCTGGCTGGGGACCTCAGACAAGTGATGCAAGCTCTCTGTGCCTTGGTGTTCTTCCCCATAAACTAGGGATGATGATAATATCCACCTCCCACCTCAGTGGAGCTGTTGGGAGAATGACTGAGTTAATATGGGGAAAGGGCTGAGTTAATATGGGTAAACACATGCTGGCTGTTATTCTGGGCTAACAAGGGCTCCCTAAATAGCAGCCTCTTTTTTTCAGCTGGCAAGTTACTTAGAAAAACCCCCAAATTGCACACCTGGTTGAGTAAGAGTCAGGTCCTGTGTGGCAATGATGTAACGTACCTATTTTTGGCAGACTTGGCAGTTCAGGGGTGACCCACTTCATGGAGGTCATTGCAATGGGTTTCATCAACCAGCAGGCTTGGAAGTGAGCCACAGGTTTAGAAAGAGCCTCCTTGGCCACTCTGGACTGCTTTCACCCCTGCGCAGCTCAGGTCGGGACTGGAAGAGGGTGGAGGGACGCTTCCACGACGCCATCAATGATGGCAGTTTAGATGGGCAGAGGAGCAGCGCACACATTCCCCCCCCCACCCCCACTCTCCAGGGCCCATTCTCTCCTCACCAGAGGAGGGAGGTGGGAGGAGTTTGGTTTGTTTGCTCTGTGTTTGGCCTGGTAAAGGGAGGCTTGACTTTCCAGGTACATGTAGAATCTTTATAGATTGAATGACAGGATCCTGGGGGAACGCCCAGCAGAGGGTGAGAAGGTTCCTAAGCATCTCATTGGACATCTTGTCTGCGACAATTTCTTTTCTTTTCTGTCTTTTTTTCCCTTTTGTGTGTGTGTGTGTGTGTGTGTGTGTGTGTGTGTGTGTGTGTGTGTCAACATGAATGTAAATTTTTCTTTTTTTTTAATTGAAATTTATTGGGGTGACAATTGTTAGCAAAGTTAGATAGATTTCAGGTGTACAATTCTGTACTATATCATCTATATCTCACTTTGTGTTTTCACCACCCAGAGTCAGTTCTCTTTCCATCACCGTATATTGGATCCCTTTTACCCTCATCTACCACCCCTCCCCCCTTACCCTCTGGTAACCACTAAACTATTGTCTGTGTCTATGAGTTTTGTTTCTTCATTTATTTTTCTTGTTCCTTTGTTGTTTTCAGTTTTATATACCACGTATCAGTGAAATCACACGGTTCTTTACTTACTTTTTCTATCTGACTTATCTTGCTTAGTATTATAATCTCAAGATCCATCCATGATGTTGCAAATGGCACTTAAAAGTCTGAACCTGCCCCGGGAGAAGACATCCTTATTGGATTTCTGTATCACCAGTCCAGTTGGCGTGGTGGCTCCATTGAAGGAGACTCCAGCAAATACAGAGAAGCTGGGGCTTCAGACCCTTTTCGGAATGAGGCTGAGTATGAATAAAAATGTATAAATAGACAACTAACTAGTTAACTGACCTAGTGTAAATTGAGTTGCCAGTGGTGGTAGTTGATAAATCAATGAGTCAAATCAAATGAGGTCAATGCTAAGAGCAGAGGTTTGGGCCAGATGTTCTTGGATGAAAATTTTGCTGCACTGCTATTGGCTGTGGTGTCGATCAAATCACTTAATCTTTCTGAGCCCCAGTGTGCGTGCGCTTGTGCAATGGAAGAGAACGCCAACCTTGTAGGGCTGTTGGAGCTGCTAGGCAGGAGGTGGCCCAAGGCCTCCTGAACTGCCTGGTGCAAATCTAGTTCCTGCTGGTTCCACCTGGCCTTTGGCTCACTGGCAGCTTCACATTTTCCAGTTCAGCTTAATTGTCACCTCCTCAGAGAAGCCCTCCCGATTACCCATGGAAAGTACCATACTTGCTCCCCATGCCCCTAATTACCTTCCATCTCTTCTCCTGGTTTGTCTCCTTCCTAGATTTTGACACAGTCTGTGATTTTCTTGTTTGTTTGTTGTTCTTTTTTGTTTGTTGAATGCTGATTGTTTCTCTCTACCAGACTGAGGTCACGGAGGCCAGGGGCCTGATCTGTACTGTTTTGGGATTGTGCGTGCCTTGATCAGCAGGTGTAACCAGGGCAAGCTTCTGAGCTTCGTTAGTTCTCGGCTGTTCATGTCTGTGAGAGCAGGAGCCACTTTAAAGGGTAAAGGATGTGCTAAGAATAATCTGAGATATAGTGTGGATTTGACCGAGTACAGGAGGTGAGTGACTGACACAGAGTGGGAATCCAGACTGTTAGGTAATATCACGCGATGGCATGTGGAATACTCAGTGCTCCCAAATCACAAATAGTTTTATTCTCTTTCCCTCTGCTCTTCACTCTATGGAGTTTGTACTTTTTACTTGCAGATACAAGTTACATAGAGCGCACAGTTTGGGAGAATGGATGTAAATAACCCTGAATAATGAGAAAGGGAAACACAAGAATTTCAGTTTCTCAATTTATAAAGTGAATGATTTCATTTATAATGTCAGGGGAAGGGGCCAGTGGGTGAGCTCACACATTAACATGTAAACTGATTGAATGAATCAGTATAGATGGGAAAGGTTGTCTCTTTGGACTTTTTTGGGTATATTCCGTCAACAAAAGAGCACAAGTCTTGTCCTCTCTTCTTCACGAACTAATCTCCCTTAAAAAGAACTGGTGTTTCCTCATCAGTAAGAACTATGGTTTATTCATCAATAAGAAACAGTAGGTTTCTCTTTTTACCTCAAGTGGCAGGAAGCTCAAAGTTAATTTCGACATCCAATGCTAATATTAGCTCTCAGGGTGCCACCCCTACTTATTTCTGTGTTTTGAACAGAAGCAGGACTTCAGTAAATTAATGCATTTTGGAAATGTGATTTGCTTAAAATTCTGTGGCTGAGTTTTCTGGGAGGGGACAAGCTACATTGACACTTTCTAATTTCTTGCTGTGGCACTTGCTGAGACATCACTGTGACCCTGAGCTTGTCTCTTTGCCTCAGCAATTTCCTCAGCTATTAAAACAGGAGTGTAGACTGAGGAGGGTGGTTCTGAGCACTTGTGAGCACTTGTAGATCAAAAACGCTTTCACTTTTCCAGTGTTCTGATGAGCCGTGCAGCCCTCTCTTCTCACACTGCTGTCTTCAATGCATGAAAACAGGGATCCTTTCCACACTTTTTAAAAAGCCACTTTGTCTTTCTTCCAAAATAAAACTGATGGGGAATCCAAGTAAAGGCAATGGATCCCAGCAGTGCTATTGCCCTGGAAGTGGGGGTGGGAGGTGAAGGGCCCTGCCTCTCCCTCCCCTGCCTTTCACAGCCCCAGGGCACCTCTGAGGCAACCCTAGAGTTCCAGGGAGCACCCTTTGAAACTACAGTATTTCAGGATTGCTGGACCTAAGCAGAACGAAACTCAGTTTCTGAACCTTACCTGTCTGCCCTAAGCAAACCTGGATTGTAAGCTTCTCCAGGGCCAGGAGTATCTGGCCCCCACTGAAACTGCAGGTGTCTATTGAATGAATGGATGGATGAGTTAAGCAGTTTGTTTTCATCTCCGCCCTGGCTTGGCTTCTGCAGTCTGGGAACACCCCTCTCTGCAACCCTCTTCATCTTGTAAGGCTGCAGTCCCCGGCTTGCTCTGGGACCACAGAGCCTGTGCTTTACTTGCCTTTGTACTGGAATGATTTGTGACATCTCAGGTGGAACTGCTGGCGATATAATCAACACTTCAAAACTTTGTAACCGCAAATTTAATTTCTTTTGAACATTTGGGGATGTTTAAACGGTAGCTTGAGTATTAAATCTGCACTTATGGGAGTTAGGGAGAGGGGACAGGGGGAGTGAGAGGGGAGAATTTCCCAAAACTGTATGAAAGAAGGATGGAAAATATTGTTGAGCTTTTTTCTAGGAAAACAGTTTTTCCCCCCCTTCAATTGAAATATTGCTTTATAGCATTGGCCGGCTTACAGAAATGAAATGAAAAACAAACCCCACAAAAATCCCAAGTACCCTAACAATAATGAATAAAGTAGGGCAAAATACTTTGATTTCAGTAATATTTTCACTAAAGCTGGTGCATTCCGAAGAGATGGTGTTTATCCTGAAGGAGGCCCCTCTGCACCGTGGCTTAAGAGTTTATAACTTTTTGGTGGTCTTGGTTGTGAATGATAATAAAAAGTATTCATAGAGTGGAAAGGGCATGTCTGTTTTTTTGTTTTCTAAATAAGGACACACAGATAGGCTATGCCATGTTAGAAGGTGGTAACTTCTTACCAGAAGTTATTTTATTTTATTTATTTATTTATTTTAAGGAGGGTGCAGCCCACCGTGGCCCATGCAGGGATCGAACTGGCAACCTTGGTGTTATTAGTACCAGGCTCTAGCCAACTGAGTTAACTGGCCATCCCCAGGGCATGGGTTTTGAAAGTGGGTGGACCTGGGTTCAAATCCCTCCTCCCCTTTATATGATCTGGGTTTCTTTTAGTAAGTGACTGTTCTGTCTGGGCTGAGTGTTGTCACATGTAAAAATCTGAAGAGCAATGCGTCCCTCAGTAGGCTGCTGTGAAGTTTATGTGACAGAATGTAAAGTGAGAGCTGCTGGTATGGAGCGTAGGCACTGGAACTGAGCTTGTTTGGGGAGATGGTGATTCTATATCTGTGTCCAGAGCTTATTTCTATACAAAGCTCAGTGTTCCAACAGCACAGGAAGCTATGGCTGTTCCCTCGTTTTCCTGGCTTTTTTTCTGATTATAAAATTCATATGTATTTACAGGAGAAAGCTTGACAACTAAAGATGGATATTTAGGAAAAGAAGTCACCCATAATTCCAATAAAAGATTGGTGTGTTTTTTCGTGTGTGTGTGTGTGTGTGTGTGTGTGTGTGTGTATGTGTATAAATGTATAATTTTTCTTTGGTCAATTTCCTTTTTGCCAAGAAAGTATTTTTATTTACTGAGATTTTCAAATCTGAAATTCCAATTTTGTATTCATTACAATATGGTTGTCTAATTATTCTCCTTTTATAATTTCTTAAAATACTGTTTTATCAGTACAAGAGTAATACGTGTACATTGTTAAGCATTTGGAAAAAGTGAAGGCACAAGAAGAAGAAATGAAAGTATCTTCCGTGATCTCAATACACAGAGGTGGTCACTGCTGACATTTAGTTGTATATCCTTCTAGTCTTTTTTCTTAAGGTGTATTTAAATTTATAAATTTTAAGTTAGATTAGTTTTGACAATTTTACACATCTCTGTAAACACCCGTATTAAGACACAAAACATTTCTAACACTCCAGAATAAAACCTCTACTGATCTATTTGTGTATCTTTGTGGTAATAGCACATTCAAAAAACATCATACACCTAGGAATGAATCTAACAAAAGGAGCGCAAGACCTCTAGTCTGAAAACTACAATACTCCATTGAAGTATGAAAGAAGACCTAAGTAAATAGAACGATACACTATATTCATGGATAGGAAGATGCTATATTGTAAAGATGTCGGTTATCCCAAGATTCATCTATTGATTAAATGTCATCCCAAACAAATTCGAGCAAGCTTTTTTTTAATTCCTGCAGAGCCAACAAACGGATTCTGAAATCTATATGGAAATTCAAGGGCCAAGAAAAGCTGAGGAAATCTTGAAGAAATACATATATTACCGAATATGAAGATATTATAAAATACTAATAATTGAGATGAAAGAGTATTATGGGTAAAATATTTGAACAGACACTTCAAAATGAGGATATTCAAATGGCTGATAAGCACATAAAAATGTTCTAAACTTCATTAATCATCAGAGGAATACAAATGAAAATCTCAATGTGGTACCACTACATACTTGCCAGAATGACTAAAATTAAAGACAGACATATCAAGTGTTGGAAGGAAGTGGGGCAGCTGGAGCCCTCACATACTGCTGATAGGAATGTAAATTGATATAATCATTTCAGAAAATGATTTGGCAGTATCCATTACATGTAAACATACTAGTATGCCTACCTGTGATGCAGCAATTCCACTTGTAGGCATACACCCAGCAGAAATGCATACATATGTTCATCAGAAGACAATTAATGTTCGTTAATGAAATGTGCACCAGCAGTAGAATGGCAAAAGTGCAGTATATTCATACAATGGAATACTATTACGTTGGTACAAAAGTAATTGTGGTTTTTGCAATTATTTTTAACCTTTTAAACTGCAATTACTTTTGTACCAACTTAATAGATGGTAATGAGAATGAACAAACCACAGCTACATGCAAACACATAATATTTAACAAAAGAAGCCACACAGAAAAGATGACACACTGTATGATTCCATCTATATAAAGTTCTAAAATAGGCTAAACTAACCTATGGTGTTAGAAGTCAGGGTAGCAGTTACCCTTTGGGGTATGGAGTGGTTGTCCAGGCATGTTGTGGGTTCTGGGCTGGTCATTTCTGGTTCTTAACGAGGTACTGATTATATGGGTGTTTTCTTCTTGAAAATTCATTTGGCTGTATGCTTATGATGTGTATACTTTAAATTTTATATATTATTTCTTACATTGTTTCCATGGGGGTGGAGGGGGAACCTCAGTGGCCAGTGCTATAATAATGTTGCTTTGTGAGAAGGATTCTCAGACAGACAAGTTTTCTTGGGTAGGAGTGTAGAATTTTCCCTTACCTAAAACATAATTACCAAATTATTTCTCTATATTGGCAATTTTAATTAATATTGCCTGATCTTCAGGGAGCCTTTTGGCTCTAAAGACATCTCTTTCTTTATTATTTATTTTTGATTTTACAAAGTTTTTATACAGTTGTTAGGTAATTGTATTTTCCATCTTTTTTGCTATCTACATTGACATTTCTGATAAGTGATAATTGAATCTATTGAATCTTTTTCTTTTTTAAAAAATTATTTCCTTTCAAAATGTTCATCTCTCTATTCTGGGACAATTTCTTGACCTTATTTTGTGTTTCATTGATTTATAATTTTAAAAGTACTCAATTGTTGCTTTCAATTCATCAATTGTGCTTCTCATCATTTTATAGAATTTCCTGATCTCAGATGTTCTTTTTAAGATTTCACTTGCTCTTGATATGGTGTTGAGAATACAAATTAGACAATTCCTAAAATATTTCCTGCTTCCTGAAGTACCAGTTTTTCAGAAAGGGTTTTCTCTGATTCCACAGAGTGGTCGTCTCTTTTTCTGCATCAGGACCTTTCCTCTTCTAGTTTCTTTTCTCCAGTTGTACCTCCTTATCAAGATGCTCGGAGATGGGAGCTGAGTTCTGTTATTCCACACATTTTTGCTGAGTACATACCAGCCACTATTCCTTTAGGTCCTAAAGATAGCACCTGTAGTGAACTCTCTAGAAACCATCCCTGTTCCCATGGTTCTTATACCCTAACAGGGAAGGCTGACATTGAACGAGTGATTCCAGGTGTGGGGAATGTTGTGCAGGTGAAGAGCAGCATCTTATAAGAGAGGAATTCAACCTGAACTTGGTGGGTGGTACATAGAGCACACTGGAAAGACTCCCTAAAGAAGTGATGTTTTAGACTGAAATCCAAAAATAAATGGCAGTTAAAGAAAGGGTGAAGTAAAGGGACTCCTGTGTACTCTGCTTAAATTCTATAAGGTTCATTTTGCAACTGGTTTGTCTTGGAGAGCTTTCCCGGAAGTTCCATTGCCCAAATGTAGATGGGAGCTGGGGGCATTACTGAGATATAATTATGACCGAGGTGGGACGCAGTTCCATGCGCTTTAGGAGACTTCTCAGCCAAAATTAGTAGTCATGGAAGACGGTGGGTTTGTGAGAACTTCCATTGCCTATCGTTCTGGGTGTCAGCCCAGAACCAAAGTCACATTCTAAGGAGAATCTGGCCCTGCTAATGGCTCTGCCTGGCTCACCTCTAAACAGAAGTGGGATGACCCTTGTTTCAGTCATGTGCTATAGTCAGGCCCCCCAGTTTTCACTGGAGGACATTAGTGGGTCTTCTGTTCATCAGATGGTTAAAGCATATACCTGTGGACCCACCTGGCAACTTGGAATAGCAGGTACTTGACAGGAGAGAAAAGCTCAAACTCATTGCCATTCCTCGTCAAAAGTTATGGTAAGGGACATGATACTTAGAGCAAACTGTCCCGTGGGTGTGATTCATCCTCAAGACCCTAACACACTGTAAACAATGCTATCAGTGGAACATTCTGATGAGGGTTTTCTACATCTGTGCTGTCCACTACAGTCACGTGTGGCTGTTGAACTTGAAACGTGACTAATACCACAGTGTGACTGAGAACCGTGTTTTAAATTTAATTTAAATTAAGTAGCTACAGTAGCTAGTGGCTACTTATTGGAGGGTACAGCTCTCAGATCTCCGCCTAGATTAAGGCAGATCCACACATACCCTTGAATAGTAGCATTAAAAAAACCACATGAAGTTAATTACTGGAGTTGATTGAGGATGGTGTTCATTATTATATCACACCTAGAACTTTCTATGAGGATTCATGTTTTTTTTTTTTTTTTTTTTTTTCCCAGTTTTAAGATAAAGAATAACTGAACTTAGGCTTATTTTTATTTTGTGAATGTTGTGATTCATGTATCATCATATTTCTCTGCATTCATTGCTGGAAAATTCAGATCCAAATCTGAGACCAACTTTTACAAATATGTTGGCTCCACAGTATCCATTTTAGGTTTTAGCTTCTTTTTTGGCTTGGTCTTATTTTCTCTTGAAGTGGATGGATAAGCAGAGTTGGCCAAAAATCACGCCAGATGCTCATCTCAGCTTGTCTGGACTGAGCTGGCTGAGACTGGGTACCCCTCAAGTTCCCCATCTCCAGTAGGATGGGTTTTATCAAGTTAGCTGGCCACAGCCACCATTCTGGGAGAAGGAGCTGCCATTTCCCGCAGGCCCCCAAGGTCTGGAAGGGCTAGGTAATGGCATTTCCCAGCAACTGCTGTAAATAGTTGATGTCTGAGCTCAGACATCTAAGTAGCCTGTTCTCAAGTTCTATAGGACCATTCCCGTGCTTACATGGTAAGGAGGCGGAGCAGCAAAATCCCTCCCTCCACTGAAATGAAGAGCGCTGTATGCCGGGCAGCCTTGCCCAGGCCCTGGCTCTCTTCTAGATGGAGTGAAGAGAGGAGACTGATCCTCTTCTTGCTGATCCTTGGGGTCTTGTTAACCCCCCACCCCAAAAAATCCCTTTCATGATCTCATATGGCATGATATCGTACTATTTGCCTTTATGATTGCACTATATCCCACCTCATTTTCTTTCTTAATCAAATTATCTTGTTATGGTGTATCCAGTTTTACAAGCTGCATTGAACTCTTCAGGAAACAAGGCAACAAGGCATCATTTTAATTAATCAAAATAAATAACACATGGCAGGAGGGGTTCCCCCCTCCTGCCTACCAACCTCGCACTTCCGGGAGGTTGGCTGTCTTAGTGTAAATAATAGGAAGGGCTGCTACACTGCATAGTTTAGAACTCAAAGCTGAGAAGGAGTCATAAGCTCTTCTTGCACAAAAAGGCACAAAAACTATTCTTTCCAGGTCAGACCTCCCAGCAAACGCAAAAGCAGAGCATCTCAGACTTCCTCCTTGTTCCCTCTTCCTTTTGCAGGATTTTGAGGCATGAGGAGTGGGAGTGGGAAGGCAAGAGCTTAACAGAACCAAAGAGGATGGTCAGCAAGGAGAGAGAGGGCATGAGAGAGGAACATGGGGGATTCTCTCTGTTCATTGAGGAACAAGGGACATCTTTATTGTCTCGGAGTCAGGCTCAAATCCCCACCAACCCACAGACTCTCTGGGTTGGATTTATTGCTTGAATCAGAAGTAAAGAACTAACAGAAAGTTCTTTGGGATTCTAAGTTAGTGCTGACCTGGCCAAAGGAGGTCTTCCACCTCTTTTCTGCTCATCCATCTTTCCAACCACCTCCAACCATTATTTCCGTCAGAAGCCTGGCATTTAGGGAAGATTCAATAAATATTGGTTGCTGCTTGGTACGCTTTGTCCATTTTGGTGACTGTCATAGGAGAGACCATTCTAGGGCTTGCAGACTTTTACTTCTAAGAGGCCAGTATGTGGGTGCCCCCGCCAACATGTGAGACCATGCGACCTCTCTACCCTCAAATGAAAAATGGAGGACTTTTCCATTTCTTTCCATCTTCTCTACTAGTTCCTGCCTTCCAGTCAAAGGAGAAACTGTTTAGAAAAATCAGCCCACAATTACCCCAGAGAGAAAATATATTTTGAGTCTAGTGAAGGCCTTTGCTAAGTGACATTAATTATCCCTGTTTAGGTTTGACATTATTAATCTTCTCAGCTGTTTATATTGTAGCCTCATTAAAACAATATGGTTAAAACAAATAGTTAAAGAATATTACTACCACCTTAAATGTGTACATCATTTTAAGCTTACAAAAGGCTTCTATCCACAATCTCATTTGAAAACTCACATTGATTCCATTTTTTATTATGGTAAAATATACACAGGATAAAATTTACAATTTTTACAATTTTTAAGTATACAATTCAGTGGCATTAAGTGCATTTACAACATTGTGCACCCATCACCACTATCCATCTCCAGAACCTTTTCATCATCCTAAACAAAACTCTGTACCCCTTAAACAATAACTCCCCATTCTTCTCCTTTCCCTTCCCCCAACCCTAGTAACCTCTAATCAATTTTCCATCCCTATAAATTTGACTATTCTAGGTACCCTATGTAAGTGGAACAATATTTGTCCTTTTGTGTCTGGCTTCTTTCACTTAGTGTAATGTCTTCAGGGTTCATCTGCCGTGTTTCCCCAAAAATAAGATCTAGCCAGACAATCAGCTCTAATGCATCTTTTTGGAGCAAAAATTAATATAAGACCCAGTCTTATATTATATTATATTATATAAGACCCAGTCTTATTTTACTTATTTTACTTATAGTAAAATAAGACCGGGTCTTGTATTAATTTTTGCTCCAAAAGACTCATTAGAGCTGATTGGCTAGGTCTTATTTTCGGGGAAACACGGTATGTTGTAGCATGTGTCTGAATTTCATTCCTTTTTAAGACTGAATAATAATATTCCACTTATATATGCACTACATTTAGTTTATTCATTCCTTTGATGGACATTCGGATTCTACTTTTTGGCTGTTATGACTAGAGCTGCTGTCCACACTGGCCAGCCTTATTCTTTTTTAAAAATTAAATTTATTTGGGTGACAATGGTTAGTAAAATTACATAGGTTCAAGTGTACATTTCTATAATCCATCATCTGAATATCACATTGTGTGCTCACCATTCTTATTCTTATTTGATAAATGTGGTTAAGTGATCCACGTTGTCTCATGGGGGTACAGGCCAGTCTCCAGCCCTGACTGCATATCAGAATGGCCTAGGGAGTTAAAACAAAACAAGACAAAACAAAACAAAACAAAACAAAACAAAACAAAACAAAACAAAACAAAACAAAACAAAACACTCTGGCCCATCAGAATGTCAGCTTCTCTGGAGTTGCAGCCTGGATGGAGTAGTTGACTGCAGTCTCCAGGCGACTCTTCTGTGCAGCCGGAATCCAGGGCCACGGAGCCCAAAACAATGGGCCTCCCAGGCTGGTCCCCTCTCAACTCTTTCGGGTCTCCCCTTCTTTATTAAAGCCTCCCTTCACAGTCAGTGAATCAAAGTGGGTCCTCTCTGTATCATTTTAGCCCGTAATTCAGAGCAGGAAATAGAATAGGAAGACTTCAAAATTCACAATTCAGGCTTAAAATCAAAGCCTGCTGTCAATACCAAGAAGCCAAATGCTGGTGTGTTGGCTAAATATATGGATCCATTTGTCTCTTGGATTTTAATCGTCTCGTTTTAATAACACACCACAATACAAACAATGGTGTGGCTTAATTCAGCTCCATTTAAGAAGTCTTGTTCTGCACGCCAAAGCTTGTTGTTCTGTCTAGTTAAATGCTCATGCATTAAAATGCTAATAATTAAACTGTTACGATTGACTAATGAACTCTGCCAGCGATAAATGATGGTCTTGTTAGATTCACCGCACAGCAAGCCTCCTTTTGTACTGAGAAAGTTAAAGGTTAAAGCGCTCTTGAAACCAGTGAGTGGATCGAGAAGCAATTACAATTTTTCCTTGAAACTAATAGTTACTACAATAATGTTTCAATTCCAACCCAGTAAGAGTAAAAAGAAAAAAAGGGGGCGGGGGTGGAGAGAGGATGACGCTGCGCTCTATTCAGGGAGCAGGATGTGGAGCTTTCTTTAGCCCACAAGGCAGATGGTGTGGTTATTCAGACTAAAGCCTACTGAGCTATAAACACTCTTCTTAGAACCTCTCTCCCAAGAATTCAGACAGGGTGATTTTTTAGGACATAGCAGCAGGTGACCCAGCATTGTAAGTACTATTTAGAAGGTGATGGTTAAACAAAATGGGAAATTTGCCCCAAATCTCTGTGTGATTTGGGGGAAGTTGCTTAATCTCTCTGGACCTCAATTTTCTCATTTTTAAGAGCAGGATAATAATAACAGCTCTCTATGGCCAACATTTGCTTTGTCCTGCTGAGCAGCCAGTTCCCAGTGTTCCAGGCAGAAAGAAGCCTTGCTCCTTGGTTCTCAGTTCCAGTAGTTGGTGGGAGTTGACGCCAACCCTCAAGCGCCAGGGGTGAGCATGTGACCAGGCCTAGCCAATCAGAGCATCACACCCCTCAGCCTCAGTGGGGGCCAATCAGAACCAGTCAGAGCACATCTGGGCACTCTGAAAAAAAGCACTCCCTCCACAGTGGACTTGAACTCAGAAGGATGTAAGCCTGGAGTGGCCAGGCCACTCTGCAGACAGACAGAGCTGAGGAGAGGCAGACTCTTGAGGAGTTGGGTCCAGCTTTACTCCAGGAATTATCGGTGACATGAGCCACAATTTCCCTTGTATTCCCCCCATAGGCCACTTTGGGTTGAGTTTCTGTTGCCAGCCAGGAATTTTTTGCTTGTAGCAAGGTGTGCTTGACTTGGTCAGGTGTGGGGCACAGAGGCAAACTGATTAAATTCAGCAGTGATGATAAAACCATAAGGCAGAACAAACTGTAAAGGAACTCAGGGCCTTCCTTCCAGAGACCCCGTGCCCTTTTCCGTGTGTGTGTGTGTGTGTGTGTGTGTGTGTGTGTGTGTGTGTGTTTCTAGAGTAAGCAAGGGAAAAGTGCTGAGAACATCAACCAAGACCATGAACTCAATTCATGGCACCATTCCTTAGCCATTCTGGTTAAAACATAACACTGGACACATTTACTCAACCAGCCAGGTTCCAAGCATTTGGGGAGAGCCTGGCTTTGGAAGGGTTACGTAGAGGGAAAAGCTTAGGATCTCAAATCGGAATAGTAGCCCGGTGACCTAGACGGCCCTTTCTGAAACTCCTCATCAGTAAGATGAGGATGAAAACCCTTGTCCTGTGGTTGGGATGTTGGGGTAGTGAGCAGAACTATGGGAAAGAATTACACTTAACCACGTGTATGGAGAGGCTTTAGCTTTCATAGGGTTTTCACACCTACCTGTGTGTTTGGCAAAAGGCAGGGTAAATGAAAAGCATGATACCAATGTAAGGGGATTCATACTTTCCCTGAAATTCTTTTCTGGTCATTTCATGTATTTTGTGTTTTCCTAAAAATGTTAATTCTTTTGATAAATACTTCCTGATCATCTGCTTTGTGTGTGACTCTGAGTTAGGGGCTGGGAATACAGCCGTGAAAACACAGATGTGGTCTCAGCCTTCATGGAGCTTAGAGTCTAGTGGGGACCCAGCAAAAAAATCCTTCAGAAAACTAAATGTATCATTACAAATGCGACAAGTCCTATGATGGAAAAGAATGGAGAATGTTGAGGGATCAAAGGGAATCTCTGGCTAGCTGTGGAGGGAGGGCAGCTGAGGGATCTCTGAAATGTCTGATTTGGCCTGAGATCTGCAGAATGCATTAGAGTCGGAGCCACCAGTGGCCGTGAAGAGTGGTCCAGGCATGTGGCGTAGGAGCATGAGGGCCTGGAGGCAAGAAAGAAGAGGCCCTGGGAGCCCCGAGGACAGAGCCTGGGTCTTCTTCTTCATACACTGTATCCTGTTCCACTATTCTCCCTGCCATCCCCGTACTCCCACACCACACACATATCCAGTGCTCCTAGCCCAGCACTAGGCACAAATCTGGATTTTTTTCAGGGGGGAATAACATGGTGTTTGTGAGGGCTGTTCTTTTGCATCCCATTTTCCTCCTTCCAAGTACAAGGTTGGGCTGTCTTTCCGTCTCCATCAAAGTTAGGCATGAACAAGTTACTTGCTTTGGCTGTGAAACTCCCCCTGCTGAAGTATTCTTGCCCTCTTCTGATCTCCCCTCTGGACTCTCTTTCTGCCCCCAAGTAGAACTCTCTGCCCTGCCCAGGGCTGCCCATGAATCTCTTACTGTATTTTCGTACTTCTGGAGGCAGGACTCATACCAGACTCACTGTTGTGCCCAGAACAGTGTGGGAACATAGAGGACATCCAATAGTTGTATTTTAGGTGTGAATGGAAAAATGCATCTCAATTGACACCAGTGGAACTGTGCATTCCTCTCTCTTTTTGTGGGGATCACTGACCACTAATCCTAAAACAATAAATATGTTTCAAGTTTTTACTGGCTTATGTTAGGAAACACTTTTGCAACCATCCTTTCCGTTCACTGATGACAAAACTGAGGCTGAGGTCATGAAGAAACTTCCCCAAGGTCACATAGCTGGGAAGTAGCAGAGCAAGGCTTTGAACCCAGGGAGTTGACACCACTTTGAGCGCTCCACCCTTTCTACCAGGCTACACTGAAAGGACACCAACAGAAGATGAAACACTCAGTTGATTTCTGAGTCGCCAAAAGTTCTGTTTAAGTATTGAAAGAATCCCTTCCCCATCTGGCACCATTTGGCTAGTTGTATTTTCAATCTCGTTTTGTGACCCCACCGTGGCTCATCATATCTGGGAAATTATTGGGGGAAGGGGAAGCATGAGTCCTGTCTCTCTTCTCTGGGAGTCGTGGCCACAACCTGGCAGCCCACTTCTCTCCGAGAAACCCGAATTCCTGCTCATCATTTCTCCCTGGGGGTGAAACAGGCAGAAAAGGAAAAATGGGGAGCAAGGTTTACACAACTCAAAACCATATAGAGAAGAACAATTGTATCTTGTAGTGGTTTTGTTCTCACTACCCAGTCGTAGCTCACTCCACTTCCTTGAAGTAAGGCCCTATCGCCTCAGATCAGGCCAAAGCCTCTTGTTAAATTCTTCAGTGGTGCTGGGTAATCTTCTTTGTGGCATTTGACACAATTGCAGCTTTACACGATTCTTTAATTCATAGTCTCCTTCACAAAACTAAAAACTCTGCAAGGGCAGTAACGATGTCTGTCATCCATCCATCCAGCCATCATCCATCCATCCAGCCATCATCCATCCATCCATCCATCCATCCATCCATCCATCCATCCATCCTCCCATCACCAAATATTTTTGATTGCCAGCCACGTACCAGGCACCGATCTGGCCACTAGGGAAATCACAGTGAACAAAATAAAATCTCTACAGGTGTGGAGCTTACATTTTGGTAGGAGAAGAGAGATGATAAGTGAGAAATCAAATAAATGTAGAACATGTCAAGGATAGTAAGTGCTATGAAGAAAAATAAAACAACGTGGTCATGGCGAGTGATGTTCAGTGAGGGCTTTACCACCAGAACCTCACAGAAAACGACAGACCTGCCTCCCAGAATACCCTTCCAAAGAACGGCAAGTCTTGGCAGTCACTGGTTACCAGCTGGCAGCCACTTTACACTGTGACCCCTGGGATCCTGCTTGTGTCCCCCTCTTGGGAAAGAAACAAGTGAAAAGAGAGAAATAGGGAGTGAAATTTCCAGTGTCCAACAAAGCGCCTGACATTTGGTGGGCGCTCAATGAATATGAGGTGAATGAATGAATGCAATTGGATGGATGGATGGATGGATGGATGGATGGATGGATGGATGGATGAAGGGTGTTGTCATGGGGATAATTAGGGTGGGCTGGAGGCTGAGGACAGCCCTGCAACCATCTGGAAGAGGGTTGGGTCTGGGGAGTGTGGGAGCCTCACCTTGACATTTGCCCGCTGCTCATGAGGAATACTCTGGGGAAGACAAGGTGGGCTCACGTGGTATCTAGAGATCCCAGAGTTTCCTGAAATCTCCTCTCCATCCCCCCCACCACCTCTTCACTGGCATGAAAGGAAACTAAACCTGATCCCAGGCTCAGTGGGTCAATCAAAGCCTTGAAGCAAAAGGGTAGGGTCCCAGGGTGAGTCTCAAACCCAGGTAACCACAGGAATTCCTCTTCCTGGATCCAGTCAAGTGCAACAAAGGCTCAACTGGAAGCTAAAGTGAAAGTTAATAAGAAAGCCACACTGGGTACCTAATGAATTTTTTAAATCAATTACGAAACAGTCTCATTGATCATTTGTTAACATCTTGAAACCTTTACAAATTAATTTTATTAAAAAAAAAAACCTCTCACAGTCTGTTAGCTCCATAAATGTGTTTTAAATTTGTTTTTGAAGGCAGCAATAGGCTGCGTGTGTGTGGTTCAGCCTGACTGTTCTGAAGTACTCTGCTCTGTGTTTGAATGGCGTCCACCTGCCCACTCCCAGAGAAGCTGTTTCCAATGGCAATGTCGCTGGCAGTCCTCCCGTCCAGGTGAGTGGCAGCCCTGAAGGAGTTGCCCCATGTGTCTGACTGTCATGGGCCAACAGGGTGGCTGGCACCTGAGACACTGCTTAAAACTGCCACCCGGCTCAGTGGGGCTGAGTTAGTGGCTGATGACTTCGGCACACGGCCCAAAGAGAAAGGGACAGTGTGGATGCAGCCCGCCTGAACCCCAGGAGGTACAGAGAGCCAGGAATCAGAGCTGTGAGGCCTAGCTAATGAGGGACACCAAGTCAGTCCCCAAATTCCAGGCTCCCGGAAGAAGCTGGCAGTGGTCCTCCTGACAGTGAAGTGCTGTTGTCTTTTAAGCCAGTGACATGGGAACAAATCAATAAGAGGGGGCTTGGCACAGCCCATGCAGTAAACTGCTCAGCCATTTTAACTTCGGCCAAGTCCATCACTGAATTCTGTTTTGGGCACTGACCACGCTATCACAATATTGCTGACTGCTGTGCGTTACATCCCCGTGACTTATTTGTTTTATGCCTGGAAATTTGGACCACTTATTGCCCTTCACCATCCCCCACTTTTAAATTTTTCAGTTACAACTGACATTCAATATTATTTTATATTAATTTCAGGTGTACAGCATATGGTTAGACATTTATGTAATTTAAGAAGTGATCCCCCTGACTGGTACCCACCTGGCACTATACATAGTTATTACCGTATTATTGACTATATTCCCTGTGCTTTACTTTACATCCCCATGAATATTTTGTAACTACCAATTTGTACTTCTTAACCCATTCACCTTTTTCACCCAGTCCCCGAACCCCCTCCCATCTATCACCCTGATAAATCTAGTACCCACCTAACACCATACATAGTTATTACACTATTGGCTATATTCCTTATGCTGTACCCTACATCCCCATAACTACTGTGTAACAACCAATTTGTACTTCTTAATCCCTTCCCCTTTTTCACCCAACACCCCGATCCCCCTCCCATTTGGCAACCATCAAAATGTTTTCTGTATCTATGAGTCTGTTTCTGTTTTATTTATTTATTTGTTTGTTTGTTTATTATTGGGTAATATTGGGGAACAGTGTGTTTTTCCAGGACCCATCAGTTCCATGTCAAGTCATTGTTTTTCGATCCAGTTTTGGGGGGCGCAGCTCAGCTCCAAGTCAAGTCGTTGTTTTTTCAATCTAGTGGAGGGTGCAGCTCACTGGCCCATGTGGGACTTGAACTGGCGACCTTGGTGTTATGAGCACTGTGCTCTAACCACTGAGCGAACCGGCCGCCCTATTTGTTTATTTTGTTCTTTATAGATTCCACATGTAAGTGAAATCACATTGCATCCACCTTTCTCTGTCTGACATACACCACTCGGCGTCAGGTTCATCTATTCCTCTGCAGCTGACAAGCACATATTCCCTTCCCTGGCTGAGCAATATTCCCTTGTATATGTCTCACCGGCCGGGACTACCTGGTAGGAGCTGCCAGGTGATCCACGTTTGGTTGCTGCATGTGCTGTACCTGGAGGTGCTACCCCAGCTTTTATTGTTTTTTTGTTTGTTTGTTTCCATTTTCATGAAATAACTTTTTCCATCCCTTTACTTTTTGTGTGTCTTTCAATCTGAAGTGAGTCTCTTGTAGGCAGCGTATGTAAAAGTTTTGTTTTTTATCCATTCAGCCACCCTCTGTTTTTGATTGGAGCATTTAATCCACTTACATTGAAAGCAATTGTTGATAGATAGGTTGTTATTGCCATTTTATTATTCATATTTTTTATCTTTTTTTTTTCCATCTTAAAGCAGTGCCTCTAAGGTTCTTTGTAATACTGGTTTGGTCGTGATGAACTCCTTTAGCTTTTTCTTGTCTGGGAAGCTCTTTATCTGTCCTTCAATTTTAAATGATAGCCTTGCTGGGTACAGTAACTTTAGTTGTAGGTCCTTGCTTTTCATCACCTTGAATATTTTGTGTCAATCCCTTCTGGCCTGCAAAGTTTCTGTTGATAAATCAGCTGACAGTCTTATAGGAGCTCCCTTGTAGGTAACAAACTGCTTTTCTCTTGCTGTTTTTAGGATTCTCTCTTTGTCTTTAACCTTTGCCAATTTGATTATGATATGTCTTGCTATGGGCCTGTTGGGTTCATCTTGTTTGGAGCTCTCTGAGCTTCCTGGGCTTGTATATCTATTTCGTTTGCCAGGTTAGGAAAGTTTGCAGTGATTATTTCTTCAAATAGGTTCTCAACCCCTTGCTTTCTAGTCTCCTTCAGGTACGAGTGTGATGTGAATGTTGTGATGCTTGATGTTGTCCCAGAGGTATCTTAAACTCTTTATTTTTCTTGGATTTTTTTTCTTTTTGCTGTTCCAGTTGCGTGTTTTCTATTACCTTGTCTTCTAAATCGCTGACTCGATCCTCTGCTTCATCTGGTCTGCTGATGATTCCTTCTAGTGCATTCTTCATTTCAGTTATTGTATTCTTCACTTCTGAGTGGATCTTTAAAAAAATTATTATTATTTCTGTGTCCTTTTTTATGCTTGCAATCTCTTTGTTGAAGTTCTCACTAAGTCCTTGAGCATTGTTTTGAACTCTGTATCTGGTAGGCTGCTTGCTGCCATTTTGTTTAGTTCTTTTTCTGGAGTTTTCTCCTGTTCTTTTATTTGGGATGCATTTCTTTGTTTCCCCATTTTGGCTGCCTCTCTGTGTTTGTTTCTATGTATTAAGCTGGGCTGCTCTGTCTCCCAGTCTTGCCAGGTGGCCTTATGTAGTAGGCGCCCTGTGGGGCCCTGGCACAGCCTCCCTGATCACCTGAGCTGGGTGCTCCAGGTGTGTCCCTTGTGTGGCTTGTTTGTGCCCTCCTGTTACAGTTGAGCCTTGATTGCTGTTGGCATGTTAGTGGGTGGAATTGACCCTCAGGCTGACTGGCTGTGGGGTATGGCCATGTCCACAGCTTATGGGCTGCTATGCGGGGGGGCTTATCCCAGAGTAGGATTCACCCCAGCGGGCTCTGGTGCCTGTTGAAACTGTCCTTTGTATGTGCCACTTGTGGGGCTAATTGGGCAATGCTCTGCTGTGGTCTGAAGCCAACCTCCAAGTATGTTGGTTTTGGGGCCTCTTGGGAGGCACTCCGGGGCAGGCCCAGGTGAGTTCACTACGTGTGACCAGCCAGCGAGTACCTGGTAGGCGCTACCAAGTGATCCACAGTTGGTTGCTGCATGTGCTGTACCTGAGGATGCGTGGGAGAGGCTCAGCAGCGATCTGAGGATGGCTGCAACCAGTACCGGCCTGGGGTAGCTCCAAAAAAAGCCAGGACACTCCGAGGCCTGCTGCCATCTGCCTGCTCCCATAAGGTTCACCTGCTGATAAAACCTCCAGCAGTAAGCAAATTGGGTGAGGCAGGATCTCAGTGAATCACCAGCGTGGAGCAGCAGAGCTCACCAGACCAATCAGGTTCAGATTTGGCCCGTGGGGGCGGGCTCAACACAGGAAAGATGGGATCCGCCTGCTGGCTGGATGGAAGAAGGGCCCCACACAGGGAAAATGGGGACCTTCCATTCAATCCTGGCCCTGAAGTTACACAGCTCAGTCTCTCCCCATATGTCTCTGATGCTCCCAGAATCACCATCCCTCCACTGGAGCCCAAGGTGAGTACCTGCGAGCGAGTGAGTCTGTGTGCAGGCCGTTTAAGAGGACGTCTGGGTTTCTCGCAGCCTTTGGTCCCACCTGGATGGTCGGAATCCCCACTGTTTTTCACAGTCAGAAGTTGTGGGGGCTCCTCTTTGCATCACTGGTACTCTGGGCTGGGGAGCCTGGTGTGGGGGGGCTGGGATTTCTTGCTCCTTCATGGGGAACCTCTGTGGCTGAGTTTCAACTGCCACTTGGAAGTTTGGGGCCATTCCTTTTCGCGTCTCCGTCCCTCCTACCAGTCTCGATGTGGCTTCTTCTTTATATCTTTAGTTATAAAACTTCTGTTCAGCTAGACTTCTGATGGTTCTCCAGGTTGACTGTTCTATAATTTAGTTGCAATTTTAATGTGTTCCTGGGATGAGGCAAGCATTGCGTGTATCTATTCTGCCATTTTGGGTCTTGTCAAACATTTATATTACCCGTTTTCACTGAATTTCTGGTCTTCATTTATTCACTGTCTATTCATTCATGTATTAAGTAACTGTCGGGCAGCTCCATGTGCACTGTTCAAAGTCATGAGAATGTAGCAGGGAACAAAACACATGACAACTGGTGACTACAGAAAGCTTACAATTTAGTAAAGGAAATTTGACCATAAGTAGGTGAAACAGAGCGTGTCAGACCGTGGTATGTGTCAAGGAGACAAGTTCACAGGGAAGAGGACAGAGTGCCCAGTGGGGCTGAGGGAGTTTGGACCACGAGCTTATGCCCCTGGCTGATGTCCACAACCGTCCTGTGAAGGCCTTACTCCTTCTTCCTGGGGACGACGTTCATGGACATCTGATGCCCAGCCTCAGCCTTCCTCCTTTCCCATCTCTGTTAGAACTGAGTCTGGGAAATTCTGCTTCATGCTTTTTCCTCCACATGAAAACTCCCCAGGAACCAAAAATTAACATCAGCCCTTTACTTTGCCTGTTTTCTCACCTGCACAGTATGTATCACAATTATAATTACTTAATGTTTCACTTAAAATCACCAGAGAAAAGGCACACTGAAGCATTTAAAACATTGTCAACTTGATACTTTTCAGAATATAAAAAAATTTTTTTAAAGCATTAAGTGAGGCAAGACAAAGCTGCATAAAGAAAAGCTGTCTCCATCACCTGCCCCCCCAACCCTCTCCTGAGTCTCCAATTTTGTGGGCCTGAGGCTTCCCACACCATTTTCCTCCTCATACAACCATCTCCTAACACATACTCATATGCACATTCCTAGGAGTTACTTTTATTCGTTGTTTTCTTGGAAATGGAACTCTATAAATTTTCTCTACCTATTTTGCTTTGAATTCTTGATGACTCTACAAGTCAGTGACTGAATCCACCTTAAAGTTTTTGAAGTCTATATGCACCCCACTGATAGAACTTACATCTTTAAGATCTTATTACATATGCTGATTTTTAGTCCAGTCCCTTTAAAAAAAAAAACACAACAACTTGCTTCTCCCCACTATTCCCCTAGCCCCCACCTCCAACTCATGCTCACAACCTGTTTTGTGATCTATACCTTTCTCTATGTTCATGGAATCCTACACCGACATACAAATACAAACATATACAAGATACACACATAGAGTATGTGCACCGTGGCGTCTTGCTTTTCTCTCTCACCACATGTCATGGAAATTGACACCCTCCAAATCTCATAATGACGCTCTCATTCACTCATACTGGACACGAACCCTAATTCATTTGGCCATTCTTCTATTGATGGAAATTTATTTAATTTTTATTTTTGGCTACTATGCGCATCCTTATGTGTTTACATGTAGATCCATATCTTTAGGTCATTGTGCTTTTATTTCTATGGAATAGAATCCCAGAAGTGGGAATTCCGAGACTTTGGGATAATAAGGCTTAAAAGGAAAAATAGCAGGGAAGGAAAAATAAAAAAAATGTTGCATGTGATGTAATCCCCAAGCTTGGAGCATCTGTGGTGGGACATTTCCCATGATTTAACTTTTCTACCCTCATTCCTAAATGGTTCAAAGTGTTCCTTCTGCCTCCTATAAATAGTCAGAGCAATGGGGCCCCACAACTGTGCAAATTCTCCCTGATACATTTTTTTTCAGTAGGGGTCAGGGGTCTCTTGCTAGCTTTGTGACCTTGGAAATTCACCCAACTTCTCTGCACCTTTCTTAGTCTCCCCATCTACAGAGGAACCCAGCAGGTGTGGTGCAGAAGGCTGGTGGGGAGCCCCACAATGAGGCAAAGGTTTGGGAAGGCGTAAGCACTATGACCTAGTCAGGGGTGGACGCTGTCAGCACCAGCTTGCACTTGCTCTTGGAACCCTTGGCAGGAGCTCAGCTACAACCGGCCTACCTCTCCTTTCCATACCTACTGCTGTGACCTCACAGGTGATTCAGCTTCACTCAAGTTACTGCTTCGAACATCGGTTCTTTCCTTTCCTTGGTGGAAAAATTGCTGCAGTTGAGCAGAACAAACCACCTTCCATTTTAGCCTCAACAAATGAATGAGTCATGATGAATGAGAAGGAAAAACCACAAATGCTTAGGGTGGTTTAGAAAAACAACAACTTGGAAACAGGCTGATACAATCTCTACCCATTCATTTGGCCATGTTGTTCATTAACCATGTAGCTGGAGCAGGATGGAGGGTGTGTGTGGGGTAACAGGCTGAGGGCAGGGCAGTGTCCCTTACCTGCTCCACATACTCAGTGGAAGCTTGGACAAGAACAATGTGCTGAAATCTGCTGTGACACTTCACCCTGTGCTCTGGCAGAGCTTTGATGGGTACCATTGTTTTTTCGCCCTGTCATTGGTTTTCTAACCTGGGGGAAGGGGTAGAGACGGCTATCGTATGAGGCACATTTGCTTTTGAGCCAATTGAGGAATGCTTCATTTCACTGAGAGTAAAGGTGGTTCCATGCAGTCGACTTTATAGAAACTGTCCCTCCATATTTATAAAAATCGTAGCGGCATCACAAGACTTCATGGGAAGAATGGGATAGGTTAGGGAACTTGGTCTCTGGTCATGGCTTTGCCACCAAATAGCTTGAGGACCTTCATGGAGACACCTCACTTCTCTGGGCCTCAGTTAACCCAACTGGAAACTAAGGCCATTCACTAGACTAGATGAATTCCAAAGCCATTCTCAGCTATGAAACTCTAAGTTTTTTTTTTAAACTAAAAAGAATATTTAAAAAATTTAACAAAAGAAATCATGTTTTGGGCCAGCCCGGTGGCTCAGGCAGTTGGAGCTCTGTGCTCCTAGCTCCGAAGGCTGCCAGTTTGATTCCCACATGGGCCAGTGGGCTCTCAGCCACAAGGTTGCCAGTTCCATTCCACAAGGGATGGTGGGCTGCGTCCCCTGCAACTAGCAACAGCAACTGGACCTGGAGCTGAGCTGCGCCCTCCACAACTAAGACTGAAAGGACAACAACTTGAAGCTGAACGGCACCCTCCACAACTAAGATTGAAAGGACAACTTGGAAAAAAGTCCTGGAAGTACACACTGTTCCCCAATAAAGTCCTGTTCCCCTTCCCCAATAAAATCCTAAAAAAAAAAAGAGAAATCACGTTTCTTATAGAGAAATCAGAAAATATGGATGGAGCAAAGAAAGAAAACTGGACAAAATATTAAATCTAAAACCACAGTACTGAGAGTAGGAACTGAAAAACAAATGTGAAATCATATTAATGAACAGTAAACATTAACCAACTCATATATATCCTCATAGGTTTTTTAAAATAGGCATATATATATTTTAATATTTATATATAAAAGTCATACTTCTAGCAAACAAGAGATCATTCTAGACATATAGCATTGATACAGGTTAGCTGGCATGTCCCTAGGTAGACAGGGAGGTCCCTGGTGGAATAAATAAAGAGAGCCATATCCTAAAACTTCAGGTTTTGAAATCACTCCTTCATTCCAGGACATAATGTAACAAGGCCTTGAGGTTAATCATAAAATTCATTTTGGCTTGACAAACGGAGCTGATCTGATAGACAAAAAGTGGGTTACTTTGCTAATTCCTTTAGGATGGGCAAGCAGAACAAACCTGGTAGACGAATTTCATTAAAAGGCGCCAATTCCCTTCTTCAAACAGTCCCTTCTCCAAACAGCAACCCTTCCCCAAACAGACAAAGGGAAGGTATAAAAGTAAGTGTTTCTGCCTCAGTCATGGGGCACCCCCTGTTTGGGACCCCGTCCCGCTCGGGAGCTGCAACCTCTTCTCCTGCCTCTAATAAACTATCCTCTTTTTAAAACTTTTTGCCTCTCCCTGGTCCGTGTTTCCATTCTTTGGCTTCACAAGACAAGATCCCGGCCCACGCTCAGAAACTGCCGGCAGATCCGACGTCACCTACATCAGCATTACAATCTGCTTATTTGTAACTTAGCGTGACACATGAATGTCTTTTCACGTACAGAATGAACGTCATGTCACTGTCAACCTCCTTTAAAATGCAGTCTAATATCTCAGCATGTGGTCGTTCCAAATTTTATTAATGTTGGACACTTAAAATATGTTGCACCTTTCATTATTGTAAATAATGCTGTACAGGACATCCTGGTAATTACCTGTTCACATACAAAATGATCTCCTTAAATAGGATGCTGAGAAAGGTACGAATGGATAGTTCATGGGTGGTGTCTGCTGAGAGCAGAGAGTAGAGGCCACACTGGGTCCAACATGGTTTTGTTTTTTTGGTGGGGGGAGGGCAGGAGAGGAGGGACGTCTGAGACAAAGCACTAACCATGATTCTGTTGAAGGGAATCTATCGTGTGCCGACTGACCATAGGGCAGAAGGGCCGGGTGGCCGGGTAGAGAGATGTGCGTCCACCTGCCGTGTCTGCCGTGTAGTGAAGGGGCTGTGTGATGTGTCCCAGTTCCAAATCCCCTGATCCTGCCGAGGCTTTCAGGGGTGTGCACTGAGTGGCTGGCATTGTTGAGGGGGAGGTGAATAATCCCGTGTTGCCAGGCAATCAGGAGAATGTTCTGTGATAACGATCACTGCTCAGCTATTCCCTGAGGACAGAACGAGGGGGTTCTCCTTCATTGACTCTTGGAATGCCGTTTCATTGCCTTGCTCATTATGAAAGGGGAAGAATAAAAGTTGAGGTCTCGTAAACAAGTGTTTGCAAGATTGCTGAGATAATATGTAAAGTGCATTTGAGTTCCCTCATGAATAAAAAAAGAAAATGTAGGCTGAGAATGGGGCCAGTAGCTCTGATAACGCAGTAGATGGTGGTAGTGCCAGCTCTTGTGTGTGGCCTGTGTTGTGGTTCAGAGGGAGACTAGGGACCCATTTCACAGATGGGTGCCCTCAGGATACAGAGGGTCTAAATAATGGGTCCAACTCTATGCAGGAGAGCCCCAGTGGGACTGAAAACCCATCCTTGGTCCATGGATGACCATCCCTGCCTCACCAGCTTTGCTGTTGAAAGGTTGGAATGAGGTAACGTCTCAGAACGTCCTTTGTAAACTATAAAATATTATATGTCTATGTGAGAGATTACTATGACTTATAAATCTAAGTTATAGCAAATTTTAAATGAAAAGCTCAAATAAGCCAAGCCGTAGAATGCTAGCTTTTCATATGAGTATTCATTTTTCCTAACGGGACAATAAGAATCAAGAACGTGTATTGAATTCTGCTGTGATCTAAGTGCCTCTATGATATTAACCCATTTAAACCTCACAAAACCCCTGTGAGGTAGGTGCTACGAATGTCCCCATCTTACAGATGAGGAAATTGTGGTACAATTAAAAAATTGGCACAAAATCCCACTGTCTATACGAGTAGATTCTAAGTCTGCAGGCTGTCATAGTCTGTGATGCATTCCTAGATCCATAAAAAGGTACTCATGCCCAGAAAAGGGGGACTCGAGTTTGACGTGACCACTAACGTGCTTTTGGAAAGTTGGGGCCAACCCAGAGATTTGCACCCCTGCTTTGCCAGCACAAGGCTGACCATCCCAGCTGGGGATCCTCTAGTGCTCCAGGCAGGGGTCTCTCCTGGAACAGAAAGGGTTAAGCTGACCCATGACCCAGAGGACCCTGAGAAACTTTCCTTCTGTGCCACATATGTAGATGGGCTCTGAAGACGACCATCTCTCCTCATTGGCAATCATGAATTTTTATGAAGCCAGTCCAGAATTCCCAGAATTCAGTGGGGTGCACTTTGCAGACCCTAAAATGCTGTCACCATGGAAGGTTTCATTGCTTGCACCTGCTAAAACATTTGAGGCATTTGAGAGGCAGTGAAACACATTTGCTTTTCATTTTATCTGCCTTTGGAAACCTTTGAAGTGTTTAATAGTAGAGCCCAGGAAAGATCCCCGCCTCTTAATCATTTACTCAGTAAGGCACATTCTCGGCTGGTAGCCTGTCAAGCAGAAACTGACCTGAGCCCAGTTTTATTAAGTGTCACATGCCCAGTCACTGTTCATTAAAGGTGTTTTAAGGTTTGAATTATGTAATTTATGAGAAAAAGAAATAAAAATTCCATTGTTTTATTAATATGCAGGCTAGGATCTCTCACTCATAACAAACTTGAAGGAAAGTTGGGCAGAAGGACGCCGGGGCAGGGGAAGGTGGAGGTGGCCTTCCGTTCCTTGGCCTTCTTCAAGCACCGGCTGTCCCCGCCCACTCCAGTCCACCCCAGGCAGGAGCCAGGCGTGTGGGCAGAGCTCTGGGAGGGGAGCTATCCCCACCTGTCTTCTCACCTCCCCTTACCTGAGACCCAGTGTAACTAAGAGGCCACCTTCCTCCTCTTCCCAGCTCTCCTGTCTCTTTTCCAGAAAGGCCCAAGACAAACAAACAGCATAGAAAAAGCATTTCTAGAATGATCCCTGGTGACCACATGAGTCACAATTATTGAGAACTAATGCTCCTGCCTCTCAGGAGAGCTGGGAGAGGGTAGAGTGCCAGTCACTCAGCCATCTGCTCTAGGTAAGTGATCTCATTGGATCCTCACCTTACCTGGAGGAAAGTAGTGACCACCCTCATTTTCCAGAAGAAAGTAGCACCCAGGTCGGACGCCAGGGCTGTCCTGGTCCTTTCCTCCTGGGAACATCCTGAGCCCAGGTCAGCCTTCTTAGAATCATGCTGTGGAGCATGCCAGGAGGTGTGGTTGGACCAGACTGGGCAACTTGTACCTTATCTGGACGTGAACTCCTCGCAGAGGCCCAGCAAGCCCCCAGCAGGGTGAGCAGCCCTCACAAAGGACATTTTCCTCCCACGTAGTCTCGTTGTGTTCTCAGAGCATTTACAAATTCAAGTCTACCAGAGGCTTTGCATGAGGGTTGCTCCAGGCTGGGTGGCCCTCATCTGACACAGTGGGACCCCCACCCTCCTCCTAAGGCCCCCATTCTCCTCCCTAGCTTCTGAACAAAGGTGGGGAAGCCAGCCGTGCCTGTTCCGTGGTGAGGTGGCTTTAAAATCCTCCAGGTGTTGCTGGCTTAGATGGGTCTCCCTCTGACAAGCATAGTAAAGCACCAACAGGGGAACAGTCACTTTCTGAAATGTGGATGGCCCAGCATATTTAGATCGTGGTAGGATTTGAAAGCTGGTGCAGCTGAAGGTATTTCTCACTCTCCACGTGCCCCCCCCCCACTTTCCTGTACCCCACACAGAGAGAATCACGAACTTGATTTTGAGCATTTTCTTAATCAAATGACTCATATGTTACAGGTGCAAAGTCACACCAGGCTTTTTTCCTTTGGCTCAAATTTGTGAGTTTTTATTTCTGAAAGGGGATCTCAGATGCTTAGCTTTTTCTAAGACATGGGGTTGAGTTATGAGAACAGGGACCCTTTAAAGCTTGGATGGGGCGGGGCATGGCCAGAGCTAAATAACTGTTTGGTAACCTCCATGCTCCCAGCCAACCCTGTTTGTAAGAGGCGAAGTGGTCGGCCAGGTTTTACAAATCGATGTCAATCATTAACCCACTTAATTTTGAATTACCAATTCAAGTGATATTTCAATAGTGCTGGCTGCTGGCAATCTGGACTGGAAGAGCGATGCCTTTGATCTGCCAGCCCAATTTTCCCAGCAGTAAAAGCACAGACGTCTGCAGGGCCACAGGCGGGAGGGTTCCGATGTCTTCCGGTGCCTTAGGGGAGCTCTGAGCTGCTTGTCCCAATGCTGAGAAAGCTTTGGATAGAGTCTCCAGAAGGACTCATCACAAATCTGTGAACTCATTAACTCTGCATGATTTTCAGCATTGTGTGAGACAGTGGGAAACAGAGGTGCAAGTGACTTTGGCCAGTCAGAGAGGCAGGTGAACAGGCGATTTCAGCACAGAGTTTGGTACATGCATGAGTGGAGAAGAACAAGCAGCTGTGGGAGCTTTAAGGCGGTGCATCAGGGAAGACTTCCCAGAGGAGGTGACACCTAAGCTGAGACCTAAAGCTGGAATAGGAGTTACCTGTCAGTGGACAGAAAAGCAAAGGCAAGCACAGAAGAAACTTTTAAACCTGGGAATGAATTTGGAATTTGATCCAAGGGTAATGGAAGCCATGGATGGGTTTGAAAGCGTGGATACCATGAGTAGATTCATATTCTAGAGGACCACATGTGGAGAGAGAAGTGGAAAGTGGCAGGAATGGAAGCATGGAGACCATTTTGCTTATCATTCCCTGGCATTCCTTTAGAGCATGCATTATCCAAACAGACTGCTTTGCTCTGGGGTGCAGGGGGTCAGAAAGAGAGAGGATCCCCTTCTGATTTCACAGTGAGTTTTAGGAGTAAAGCGGGAGCACTTAGTGTATTCTGCGCTGGGCCCTTTGGTGGGCACCTTGTTTGTTTCACTCACCCGTCCTGATCACCCTCTGAGAAGGCTAATATCCACATTTTACTAAGCAGGACGCTGAGACTCACTGGCCATGAAGACCAAAATCTCAGCAGCAGAATTAGGCACTCACTTATTTCTGACTCTTTTCAAGAGGTGTCCTTTCTATGTGGCTGTGGGGACCTCACACAAAAGAAAGGGTCTGGGCAGGTGGAGGACATTTTAGAAGGTGTGTAAACATGGGTTGGTTAGCAAATCGTCATTATTTTAGATGGATTCTGTTATTCATAAAAGTAGTACCCTACTTTCTAACTCTAGTACATGGGGTGTTTCCAAAATATCCCAGTTTGAAGTTTAACCTACCACCACTGAGATTTTTATCCAAAGGTGGAACTTATTCTGGGGGGAAAAGGAAACAAACATGAAAACTTGACCTGCTCCTCATTGAGAAGAGGACAGGTGCTGGCTCACCAGGCAAGGGAGGCAGATTCAGTGCTCTGGGAATTAGCTCCAGGATGCCACCCAGATGTTGGAGGTGAGCACGGGGCCCAAGCCAGGTGTCCGTTCCCTAAGGCTGAGAGGTGACATGATGGATGAGACAGGGTGGCATGGGCCATCCTTTCAGCCTATCCCGGTGACCCCCACAGTGCAATGCTCTCTAATTCAGTGACTCAAATTCAGTCCGTAGACATAGCCTTGGGAGCCGCAAGTCCCACACAAATTTAAAAAATTCACGTCTTACTTCAATAACATAAACATAATTCTTTAACCAGACATCTAAACACATCTTCTCTGATGCAATGGTAATTTGCTTTGTTGTAGAACAAGCCTTTAATTGTGCTATGTCTCAAATTGGGGTCCACGATGAATTCTCCAGAATCTGTGAATTCCCGTTTTCCTGTAAATGGGGTCCCATGCACAGATGGAGTTTGAGAAACCCAGCCCTCATGGAAAGTTAGGCTCTCAAGCCCCAGATCAGAAACGGTGAGCACCCAACAGTCCTGTTCCATCTCCTTAGGCTGTGGGACGAAGGGAATGGAAGAAAATCTGTTTGCCCGCTTAGTTCATCTTCCCAACTCGGAGCGAAGCCTGGCTTTAGAAAATATAAAACCCAGCCAGGGTGGCATGGCTGCCAAGCAGGGGGATGCAGCAGGGTCCTTGGAGACTCAGCCCCCCTCCCACGTTCAACAGGAGTAATTTCCTGACTAACCCGATTGTCCCTGGGGTGGCTTCTGGAATATTAACTGAGTTTTTGGTTTGATTGCTTCAGTCTGGAACCTCAGACATGTGATTACACTTTCACGTACACTGTTAAATATGTAGGACTGGGGGCGGGGTGCCCAGGGCACCGGGATCTGCAGCCTTCTCGGCCTCTGTGGGACTCTGGTTGGAACTGGACGCTGGGTTCACCATCAACAGTAAGAGAAATAGAGTAACTGCCGCTGCCAGTGTTTACCAGTGTTGCTCTACAAAGCTATCACATTTTATCCTCCCCCAGGGATAATGGTGTTATCATCACCCCCTTTTATAGATGCCCAAGGCTTGAACAGGTCAAATGACCCGCCCAAGATGCCCTATGCAAGTGCTGTGTCCACAACCTCTTCTCCTGACTTCAAACTATCACAGAAAGGGTTTGCTGAATACCTACTGTGTGCAGACCCTTTTTCTGGATGCATTTGGGGATAACATGTGCTGACCTTTAGGATCATATGCCGAGCAGCAGCCACTAGTCCTATGTGGCCACTGAGCACTTGCCATGCGGCTTGTACTAACCGAGATGGGCTGTGAGTGTCAGACGCACTCATGTCCGAGACTTACTGCAAAACACAGAATGTAAAACGTTTCATTACTATGTTTTAGGTCATGTTGGAATGATACTATTTTACATATTTTGGGTTAAATAAAACACATTATTAAAATGAAGCTCATCTATTTCTTTTTACTTTCTGTAAATGTGGGACTAGAAAATTCCAAATGGCATCCGTGGCTCTTGTTCTGTTTCTGCGGACGGCGCTGTCCTGGGCTTTGCTGCGCTTACATACACCAGTTTGGTCCTTGACCGACCTTGTGCTGGCTCAGTCCCAATCTCCAGGCTTCTCTCCTTGTGGTGTGATGCATCCTGGGGGAAAGGACTGGGTGTGTCCTTCTGCCCCAACAGCAGCAGGCAGAGGGCTGTGCACACAGAAGAAACACTGGGAGCCCAGTCGATTCTAGTTATTGGTGGAGGTTATGGTTTGTAAAGTGGCCTCAGACAATGCGTTAGCAACATGAACCATTGCTCCCAGGGGAAATGCAGGGTTAGGTTCCTGCAGGCCACTTCTTAGAACATTTTGCCAGGTCAATACATACTGTTGTTTAATATGTGTTTCTGTTTAAAGACACCTTATTTAATATGAAGTTTGACAATTAAGTTTGTGAACTTGTTTCAACGATGTTGTTAACCTTTTTTGATATCAGAGGGATTATTCGTTATGAATTTGTACCAACTAGACAAACAGTTAACCAAGTTTACTCTTTGGAAGTGCTGAAAAGGCTACGTAAAAAGTTAGACGACCTGAACTTTTTGCCAACAATTCATGGCTCTTCTTGCATCACGACAATGTACCAGCTCAGACGACACTGTCTGTGAGGGAGTTTTTAGCCAGTAAACAAATAACTGCATTGGAACCCTTCCTGCTCACCTGCTCTGGCCCCCAGTGACTTCTTTCTTTACCTGAAGATAAAGGAAATACTAAAAGGAAGACATTTTGATGACATTCAGGACATCAAGGGTAATACTACAACAGCTATGATGGCCATTCCGGAAAAAGAGTTCCAAAATGGCTTTGAAGGGTGGACTAGGTGCTGGCATTGATGCATAGCTTCCCAAGGGGAGTACTTTGAAGGTGACCGTAGTGATAGTCAGCCATGAGGTCTGTAGCACTTTTTCTAGGGTGAGTTCGCGAACTTAACTGTCTGACCTCATATACATATTGTTGCTTCATTGACGTTGCACTTCCATCCTACAGCACTGTAACTCATGCCCGAATGAAGCTTAACTAACATTCAAGGCACATCACAACCTTGAGTGCTGGGATATTTTAAACAGTGAAATCACCAACAGACAGCACAGAAATGTGAAAAATATGGCACTAAATATACTGCAGAAAAGGACACGTAGGAACGTGTGTGTTGAGTGATTCAAGTTATTTGCTGCTTGACACGTCTGCAAATGACCACAAATGCACTGCACACGCTAATTTGGGGGTTTTGAATAAATTTTAATGAGTAGGTGAGTTGGTAAATACAGAATCCACAAATAAGGAGAATCAACTGTACTTGCTAACTGAAGTCAGTCCTACTTCCCATTTCCCACTGGCCACTGGTCCTTTACTCTGAAAACTTGTCCCCTAAGTCCTGGTGTGTCCGTTTGCCATCCCCACCCTCCCCACGCTGGAGCAGCAGACCACAGGCAGATGAAGCCCTGTCCTGGGAGGAGAGGATGGACAACTGGGGGCAGCCCTGAACTCACAGTTTGTAACTCATCGGACCTGGGCAAGATGTGTCACCTCTTCAAGCCTCAGCTATCCAATCTGTAAAATGGGAGTCATGACTCCTCGTCTCCCTGCCTCGTGAATGCTGCGGTGAAGATCTCACTAGAGGACGTATGCAGAAGTGCTCTGGAAGCAAGAAATAACACACAGACGTTCAGGATTCACATGCTTCCTGGATACACTGGGAGCTGGGGAAGGCACGCCTTGTCAGTGCTCAGGTGTTCAGAACACAAGCTCTGGACCCAGCCTCCCTGGGTTTGAATCCTGGCTCTGGCACCGACTGTCTACATGAGCTTCGGCATCATATCCTCCCTGTGAGATGGGGATAATACTCACAGTTTTCAACCGTCAGGATTGCTGTCAGTGAGTCAACTCAGATAAAACGATTGGCACAGGACCCAGACCAGAGAACACCCACGGAGTGGTACCTGTTCTTACTGTAATGAGTGGCTGAGGGGTTGGGGAAGTCAGTGAGCTTCACCTTCTTTATCTGTAAAGGTGGGTAATAGCACGTCCTTCAGATAGTGGGGTGAGAAGTAAATAACCCGACGTATCAAACCTGGGCATGTAGGAAATACTTTAGTGTGCCTTTCTCTCCTCCCCTCTTTAGTTGAATCCTTTTGGACCTGTATTTCCTCACTTGTTAAAGGGGAGTAGGAGCACCTGCTCAGCTAGGTGGTTGTGTGATGGGACCTGGGGATGGCAGTCGGGGACCCGTAACTCCATCTGTCCTTCCTCCTGTCTCCCTCCAAGTGGCTCCAACAAACTGCTGGGCAGAAACAAACAAGATTTCGCTAATCGACCCATGGAGAACACGAATTTGAGGAAGGCCAACCTCATTGATTCCTAGGAGGAAACCTGGCTTAGGGGAGGGGTGGGGGTGGGGGTGGCTAGAGTGGGTCACCCTCTGGACTGAGGAATTTGATTCTCTGGAGAGCATCAGATGAAAACATCTGAGCTGACCTGGGGCAGACCTGCTGGGTTTGGAGGGCTGGTGGGGGTGGCGTAAGAGGGTCATTTGTCTTTAGTCTCAGGAGATGATGAACTCGGGGCCTCCTGAGCAGTGGGACTGGGGACAGGGAGGGATGTCCCATGCTCCTTCTGCTTTCTCTCACACAGCTTCTAAGGAAATTCCACTGCATTGTATTTACAAGGCATCCCCAACTGTCAGCTTCCTTGAACACAATGTATTTAATAAAAAGCCATTAAGCCTTGTAAAGCTGTCAGAAATCTAAATGACACTTGTAATAAAATCTTGTCGGTGACCTGTTCCGGTTAATCAGGTCCAGTGACATCATCACCCTCGGATCTGTCTGATACCCAGGGCGCTAGGTCTATTTAGACAGCTTTATGACCCACATGGATTTGAGTTATTAAAATTGTACAGTTTTGCAAGGAATTTGGGATTTAATAAAGGAGTAGAGAAACTACAAAAGGAGCAGTAACCTTTCAAAAGCCAATCTTCCTGCGTGCTGCGGGCGTGGGCTCTGGCCAGCCGTGGGCAGCTGATGCCAGCACTCACACGGGTGGTTTTATGTATCTATATATAATGTGTGTATCTGGCATTGGCAAGGCCAGCAAATATAGTACATTGTACCCAATGACTACAAGGTGGTGACTTGTGCTTAAATGTAAAGATTTATGGATTTATTCAGATTACAAGAAGGTATTACCACCACTTACAGATTGGCTCTAACAAGCCTCTTTTGAGCAAATACAACCACTAGATTGTAAGTAGCGTAGGCCCCGCTTACCACCTGGGTAGTTTCCGGGGCTCTATCCACATAAGGCATAACTTTACTTATCTTGAACTACAAAAGCCAGGCTTCATGTAACAATCAGGATGACACAGACGGACAGACGTGGACAAGGCATATCCATGTGCTCAATAATCTATAAATTTAGACTAATGGGGCAGATATCAAAAAAATGTGTTGGTCGCAGGTAAATAAATCACACCCGGTCTCCTGGCATAAACTGGCACAGCGTTCCTGATATTTCAGTCAAATTATTCCATTTGTTCTGAAGATATTTTAATCCCACATGACCTCAAACTTCCCGTGAACCAGGGCCTGGACCCAAGGCCGCCCACGGCCTTTGCAATAAATCCGTTGTCTCCCTTCTCGGCCCTCAACCCAGGCCCATAGATCACCTCTCCCTGCATCTTGCTTCAATTACTCAATTAACTGCAGTAAAGTTCTTGTAGTTTTTGCAGATGTTGCTTTATTATCAAGGCCTCAGACAAACAGGAGAGTTCAGGAGCCGAGGTTATAGGAAGGTTGATGGGGGAAGGGCCGGGATGGGGCATAGAGGATATTCCCAGCAGCCGTTGGGGCCGAAGCCCCGGAGAGGGGCATTGATCCCCCCACGCTCCCCTGTGCTGTTAAATGCCCTTCACTGCTTGGGGAATTTGTGATGTTATCTCACTGAGAAACTGCTTGAGAGAAGTAGGTATTCCACCTTCCGATGAGATAATGCTGTGATTAACAGATGCTTAATTGGGCCATTTATCAAGGACAGGACCTGCCTCCAAGTCAGTGGGCTAAGTAAATTATTGCCCACCCTGCAGGTGTTGGACTGGCAGATCTATTACTCTTCTCGAAAAGGTCTTCAGAAGATTTTATATGGAAAGATGATTTATTTCCAAAAGGAATTCTATTGTGCTCTTATTTATCCAGAATGGAACAGGGATCTGTCCACCCTCTCTTCCTTTGTGCACAAAAGAATATTGTTAAAAATTAGAATCACAGAAAGGGTCAGAACAGGAAGGACCCTAAGAAATTCATGAGGACAGCCTGGCCATTTTACAGAGGACAGCACTGAGGCTTTGGCAAACTGAGTCACATTAGACAGCCAGTTGGCAAATTGGCTAAGGTATTTCCCTCCTTTTTTTTTTTTAAGTGTGGTTTCTCTAGCTGATGTAATAGGACTCCTAAAAAGCAAGAATTTAATTCTGAACAAGGCATTTTTATACTTTAAAAGTGGGGTTTCTCAACCTTGGCATTCCTGCTACGTGGGACCAGACCGTTTTGTGTGGGGTCTGTCCCGTGCACTGTAGGATGGTTAGCAGCGTCCTGGCCTCTACCCACTAGATGCCAGTATCACACTCCCACCCAGTTAAGACAACCAAAAATGTCTCCAGACATTGCAGATATCCCCTGGGAGTCAAAATTGTCCCTCATCATCATCATGATGAGATTAATAATCTGAATAAGAGCAGCTAACATTTATTGAGTGCTAGAAATGCTAGAAATGGCTAAATACCTTATATGCGTTCTCTCATTTAATCCTCAGAATAACTTGGTTATGTAGGTGGATATTGTTATTATTTCATTTTACAGGTGAGAAAGTCTAGGCTCAGGGAGGTTAAGGTTGCCCCAGTTCATGCAGCTAATAAGTGCCAGATGTGGGGAGCAATCCCTAGGGCTGCTATCCACACCACTAAATAAAGGATGAGACTTCTGAATCTGGATTTGGTATGAAGTGATAAAACTGTACAATTTTGTGTCCTGTTGTACCTAGTAATGAGCTTGTTTTTAATAATCTGTTGGGACAGTGTCTTCTTGTTCCTACATTAAAAGGGAAAACAAAAGCACCATGTGGCTTGTCAGTGGGACGTGCTAGTTTCCCCGGTAGATTATGGAGGAGTGTCTTTCCTGGCATCCAGAGGAAGCACAAGACTTGTCCACATCATGGATGAAAGCACTCAGGACAGTAAGCACGCAATAGAAGTAGGAACAGTTCAGCATCTATGTTTCACTGAGCAAATCTCTCTCCCAAAGATGCTTAGCCGGGGAGGCAGATGGCTTCCCCAGACCTGGGAGCTGTCGGGAACCAGGGCTAGAAATTCCCAGGTGAAAAATGACAGAGGCTGTGGCTCTGAAGGTAGAGTGGGTTTCATGCCAGGAAATAAATTCAGTATAAAACAGTGATGCGAGGCAAGACACCACCCCATGGGGGATGAGTGATATTGGTGTCGGCAAGTGTGTCCAGGCAGCTCCAGGCATGGGGTTGGGGATGAAACACAAGAATGTCTTTGCATGAGTGTAAATAACGCCCCCTTTCTCATCCCTGGGTAGTTTAATATCAGAATTGCCCCACCTGTAGCAACTGCTCCAGACTTTATGGCCTAATCCTTGGGTTAACTTGGTCTTACCACTTCTATTTCCCCTTCACCCTGATTTCTTCATCTACTTATTCTGTTGTGAACTGCCTACGTGTGAGGTCAGACAATTTAGTTTGCGAACTCATCCTAGAAAAAGTGCTACATCCCTCATTGCTGAATATCACTACAGCCACCTTTGAAGTACTCCCCTTGGGAAGCTATGTGCCGACGCCAGCGCCTAGTCCACCCTTCAAAGCCATTTTGGGACTCTTTTTCTGGAATGGCCATCAGAGCTGTCGTCATATTACCCTTGATGTCCTGAATGTCATAAAAATGTCTTCCTTTCATTATTTCCTTTACCTTTGGGTAAAGAAAGAAGTTTGGGAGGGGTGGTCAGATCAGGTGAGTAGGGAGAGTATGACAATACAATTATTTGTTTACTGACTAAAAATTCCCTCATGGACGGTGCCCTGTGAGCTGGTGCATTGTCGTGATGCAAGAGCCATGAATTGCTGGCAGGAAGTTCAGGTCGTCTAACTTTTTCACGCAGCCTTTTCAGCACTTCCAAAGAGTAAACTTGGTTAACTGTTTGTCCAATTGGTACAAATTCATAATGAATAATCCCTCTGATATCAAAAAAGGTTAACAACATCATTGCAACAAGTTCACGAAGTTAATTGTCAGACCTCGTATTTTATGTATGTGTTCATATACCATATGTACGTATATATGATATATATGTACATATGATATATGTATGTATACATATGATATATGTATATATGTGTATTATGATATATGTATGTGTATATATGATATCTATACCCCCCTAAACATTCTCTATATAAGAGTAAGTCATGCCAAATCCTTCTTAAAGAGGCAGCTTTAAATAAGAAAACTGTGACAATACAATGTAACAGCTTGCGTAGCTAGGTTTCACTATGGAGTTTTAAAGGATTTGTAATCACTGTGGAATTCCCTCCTTTTAAAACAATTTTGAACACTTTACTAGCCTTCACACCAGCACTTCCAAAGGCCCCAGTTTGCACACGGCTGTCAGAGCGACCACAAGCCACACGGGTGACGCCAGATGTGCACACCTGGATGGGCAGGGTTGCTAAACCATGTATTTACTTACCTCCGCCTGTTTTATGTTTCTCCTTCCAACAAGACTCCTTGTTTCTTAGGCGAGGCTGTACATAAAAATGCTGCCAAATCTGAAGCACTTTTTAAAACTCAGGCTCTGTTGTCTGTTCTCATCTAATCATTTACTGTAATTTTTCGATCCAAGCTAATAAGCTAAGAAGATGTGCGGGGAACATGAATTCTCAGATGAATTATAGTGGGCTCCACACTCAGAGAAAGCAATGGGAAGCTGTGGGCATGAATCCTAGCTTCAGACAGAGAGAGAGAGAGAGAGGGAGAGAGGAGACATTTTATTGAAGACCATGCTTTCTGCCCAGAGTATACGTTTTCTTTATTACGTGGAGAAGGATGCTGGTCCGTGTGCTGTGGTAATATGTGGAGAGAACCCCTAACTTCCCACATAACTATCCTGAGAACGTCATAAGGTATTTAGCCCACAAGGAAGATGAAGGACGATGAAACTAAGAGAGATTCAGGGCTTGTTCAAAGTCATTTGGTCAGCAAGTGATCGAGTTGGGATTTGAACCTTGAGCTGTCCGACCTCACACTTAGCAATCCTGCATATGTTTCGCCACTAAGATGAAGCCATTCCAGAACCTTCTGTGTGCCAGGCCCTGTCTCTGGTGTCATGGATGTGGAGAAAAAGGGCATCCTGAGGAGATTGTATGGGAGACCCGTGACTTCTTCCCCTGCATCTGGGGGCTCCATCTGGCGGTCAGGGGTTTGCTCTGCCCTTTTCTTTCATTGGTTCTATTACACCCATTTCTCTCTGCTCCCCAGGCCTCTCCCTGGTCACTGCCCCTTGCAGCCCCTGGTCCAGGCTGGTGTCATGGAGCAGCCTTCATAAACGCCCGTTGATGGGCTGTGGATTGATCCAGGCCTCAGCTGTGATGGGTATAGAGGGACCTGCTAAGTTGGTCCTGACAGCTGTGTGTCTCTTTTATCTCCAGGCCCAGCCTGAAGTCACTAGCTCATAACACACCTTCCCACCCACCGGGAGAGGAGAGAAAGGCAATCATTTCAGATCCTGAGATGTGAAAACTGCCTGTTTGCTGGCCCACCCCCCCTGTATTCCCCCCTGCCGCTGCCCTTTTCTCTGGCCTCCCCTGAAGTGACAGCAGCTTTAGCTTGAGGGAGGGCCACTCCGGTGGCTCAGCTACCTGGGAGTGGAGGTGTCGGTGATGGTGACTCTTCCCAAAGGAAGTGAATGTTAAAAACGGTCCACTTTGGAAAGATGGAGGGCATTTTATTTTAAGAGAACATTTGCTGGCTTGGGCTATTGTTAAAATCCCACTTAAACACAAGCCTGAGTTTACTGTGAGTAAAAGGTATGGTGGGAGCCGAGGCTCATGTAATTTGGTGGACTCTCATCTGACCAGACAGCAAGCAGCCCCATTCCTTCCTTGCAGTTTATATGTCACACAGCCTGGGCTTCAGGGTAGGATTGATAATTGGATCCCAAACAACGTTGGGTAATTGCACTCAGTCTCTCATTTACCAGATGTTTATTGAGCACCTACTGTGTCCCAAGCACTAGGAGAACTGTGGCAGTGCAGCGTGAGTCTCTGCCATTGTTAAATGTACATTAGTGGGCATCAGAAATGAGTATTAATCAAATATTCTCACAAATAAGTGTTTGAGGAAAAATTGGGATAAGGGCCATGAAGGAAGAGTAGAGGCCACAGTGAGAGCTAAAGAGGGTGCCCGGTTTGCATTGGGCGGTCAGGTGGCTTCTCTGGGGAAGGGAGATGAGATCGGAAGGACTCGAGTTGGGAACAAGTGGAAGAAAGAAAGAGAGAGAGAGAGAGAGAGAGAGAGAGAGAGAGAGAGAGAGAGAGAGAACAGCATGTGTGAAGGAACAAGAACAAAAGAGAGTTTGCTTCATTTGAGGGTCTGAAGGAGGGCTGATGTGAGGGCAGGGCTCCCCGGGGTGAAGCAGACAGAACATTCCAGAACTTGCCAAAATGGCAAAGGCTGGCTTTACATAGAACTGTGACATGGCCTCTCTTCTGTGCTCCCTCTATGGCAATCCCTCCACCCTAGATGCCTGTACTCACTCTACCCCCTTTCCACCAATCCTGCTCTTAAGAAATAATCTCAGGTTATTGTGTTAAATTGGAAAAAAAAAAAAAAAAAAAAAGAAGGAAAGAAAAGAAAAAGAAAAAAGAAAAGGCCCCTACTGCATACCTGAGAGATGAGCAGGATGTGGCCTCTGCCCCAAGATGCTCACAGCCTCCTTAAACTGTCCCCACAGAACCGTCTGCATGACCCAAGAGGTAAGGGCCTGAGAGGAGATGATGGGAATTCACAGAAGACCACATGGCCACCAGGGGAGGTAGATGGGAGCTTCCTGTAGGAGGCGGATTTCTGCAGATTAACCTGGCAGTAGGTTAAGGGGAGCACCTGAAAGAGGAGCCCTGTGTCCCCTCTCCAAAGAGCTCTGTCTTTCAAGCCTGATGGCTGAGGGACAAAAGGAGTTTTAGGAGCAGGGAGGAGACTCTTGGAAGGACAGGGCCTCCTTATGCAGAAGAGCCCATACTCCTCGTGAAAAGAGAAGGCTCTTCCTCTGGTTCGATATTTTCCTCCTGGCTGGGAGACCTGCCGTGTACTTTGAGGAACGCTGTCATGGTGCACAAAACACCCGTAAAGACCTGAAGGAGGGTGGGACTCAGATCCCACCAAACTGCCCATTGCTTGGCTTGAGTCGCCTTCCTTGGTCTTTAGGGCAGACGGATATGCAGACAACTCTGTCTGTGCCTCAGTTATCTTATTGCGCGCCCATCACTCCCCTCCTCCTCCTGTGGGACCAAATATGTGACCATTCTTGTGACACCACCAGCCAGCGTGCACTGAGAAGTAGCTGGGTACAGGCACAGAGCTCCATTTATTGCTGACAGTCCTACACATGGCTTGGAGTCCTGCCTTTCCAGATGAGGGCAGTGATGCTAGAAGGTCAGTCCCTTGCCCAAGGTCATGCAGCTCATAAGATAACTTTGACCACAGAGCCGGCCCTCTTAGGCTCTGTGCTGTGGGAGGTTGTACCTCCCAGTATTTTCCTAGTGTCGTCAACACTTGCTAAGGCACCGTGTGTCCAGCCAGCTGGAGTGTTCTGAGCAGGGTTCCTTGAGGTCCCTGAGCCCCATTTTACAGATGGGAAAGATGTCCCTCAAAGGCAGGGGTGCAGAGTGGGTAAGTGAATTAGTTCAGCCCCAGAGGGAGTCAGTGGCAGCCGGAATAGTTGGTCGGTGGCAGGCACAGGCCACGTTTCCACTTGGGCTGCCTCAGCCACACTCCTAGAGCCCAGCTGATAATTGCTCATTATGTGCTTAATCTGGGCACAGCCGGCCTGGCAGCGGAATTACATCACATCAAAGTGAGCTCTTCAAAGGAGCAGAAAGCTGGCCTCAGGGGTAATTAGCAGAGGCCCTATTTTCTCCTGACTGGGACAGTTGGAGGGGTTTCAGGCAAGGTCCAAACAGCACCAAGCGAAGCTCAGCGTCGTCAACTGTGCTGAATTTGGGCAGGCAAGGGATGCCTCACATCATCGTGTGTGTGTGTGTGTGTGTGTGTGTGTGTGTGTGTGTGTGTGTTTTATAAATTGCTAAGACATTTTTCTGCCTCTGTCTTTCAAGCATGATGGCTGAGGGACCAAAGGAATTTTAGGAGCAGGAAGGAGGTTCTTGAAAGGACAGGGCCTCCTTATGGTCCAGACGCTCTGATCAACTGATTGTCCTTTGCTTCCCTGGTCCCCCGTGGACCCTCTTTCTAGAGTGTCATGTTCTTCTTCTGGCAGAAGCTGGAAGAAAGCGCACGCACACACACACACACACACACACACACACACACACACACTTATGCACACACACACACACTCGTCAGCACCATGACCCAAAAATAAAAGCTGAAAGAAGGTGATACAGTCTTGCTTGTGCATAGAGGTGCTCAGAACTGCAGCACCATGACTCAGTTTCCCCAGTTGCCCATACAGAGTGGCCCCAGGTGGCAGCCCTGGCTTGGGAAGTGTCGGTTCACCGATCAAAGTGGAACTTGGTCAGGGGGCAACAGGCCTGGCACGAAGCCTCTGAGAAAAATCAAAGGCCGAGCCCGGTTGCTTAGTGAGACCCGCCGCCTCCCTCGCCTGGCTGGAGGGGCAAGCAAGGTGATGTTATGTCTCTAATCCCATTTGCAGTCGCCTTTCACACAGCCAGGTGTCCCACCAGCATGGCGCGGACGTGCAGGAAGTGCTAAGAGACGTTATAATGCAGTCTGGTACCTCTTCCTGATGGCCTGTGGGCACTCAGGCTAACAGACCTGGGTGAGGTTGATATATGAGGAAGAAATGGTGCTGAACTGACCAGCGGGGGACAGGAAACCCTTTGTGCGCCTGGCAGGGTGAGTGCTGATTCAAGGGCTGGTTGGCAGAGGTGAAAGCAGACGGTTTTTCATTCCCACTGTAATAAATGACAAAGTTTCACTTAGCTGGAGAGTTTGGAAAAGAATTAAATTTACCCATCTCTTCATCATATTTAAATAATGGGTATCTTAAGTAATGAGGTTATTAAAGTAGCAGAACTTCTCTGGGCCAAATGAAGAACGTGTGCTCAGAGGTTGAACAGAATCCATCAGACAGGAGTGGAGGGCCATCACAGTAAACAGGGCATTATTTTTAATAGGCATAAACCAGCTAGAGTTGACTCTTGAACAACGTGTATTTGAACTGGGTTTGAACTGTGTAGGTCCATTATATGCAGTTTTGTTTAGTTGACCTGTACCGTGCAAATCCACGTTGTTTAAGGGTTAACTTGTGGCTGGGAAGCCCTGTATGTGGAGGGCCGACTTAAGTTATATGCGAATTTTTGGCTACGTGGGCAGTTGGCCCCACTAACCCCCACATTGTTCAAGGGTCAGCTGTATTTTATATTTTCTGATAATATAGAGTTTGGCCTAACATTGCCTTCATTTATAATTTCTGAGCATGGAAATTCCTTGTATGAGTTATTTTGCCAAAAGTGGGAAATAAATGATTTAGTAGACATTTCAATTGTTGGCAGAGAGTGGGCATTACTACTCCCCCAAAAGGGCCCCTATGGGCCCAGGAAGAGACCCAGAGACTATGGCTTCTAACGTGATTTAATCCAAGGCCAACTCTAATTCCCCTTTAGGGATCTCGGCCCCTGGTTTCAGGGTGTCTGTCCTCCTTACATAGTTCACGAGCCCCGTGCCGAAAACATGAGCCTTTAAAACGACTTCACAGAGTGCCCACAGCCTGCTTTTCCTCGGCTGTGAATGTGTCGCCCACCTGCTCAGTGTCCCCTCCGTCAGTGAGTCATCTCTGTTGGAAATCTCATATGGCACTTCTGGGCGCACAGCCTCGTGGAAAGAGGACTTGTGAGACCAGGCCTTGTGCCTGTCCCTGACCAGCTGGCTGAACTCGGGCAGGTCAGCCTCAATTTCCTTTTCTCTAGAATAGGTGTGGGCTGGAATATGTGACTGAGTCTGGTGTGAAGCCATCTGGATGGAGGATGTGCCTTCCTTGGTGCTCCCATGACCCTTTGCCTCCTCCACTTACGGGCAATGGGCTATTTGTCTACAAGCCATCCCCCCTCTGAAGCTCATCTTCCCAGAGGACCAGAGCTGAACTTCATTCTTCTCCGTGTCTAGGTACAAAGGGTCTGGCACACAGCAGGTGCTCAATAAATGCTTAGAAAATAAGCGAGCACCTATTCGACCTACCTTGAAGGGTGGAGACATTCACAGATTGATGGGTACAGCCAGGGCTGACTAAAAAATGAATGGGCCCTTGCAAAATAGACATGTGGGGCTGCTTGTTCCAAAATTATTAAGAGTTTTAAGACAGAAATGGCAGTGCCCTGTGACAAGTCAGGGCTCTTCTGTGCTGGGCCTGTGCACCCACATGGCTCACAGCTTCAGAAAGCCGCCCTGGGCACAGTGAGCTTGGTCGTTATGGTGCTGTATCCGTCTGCTCGGGCCATCGTAGCAAAGTTCTACTCCTGGGCACCTTAAACAACAAAACCGTATTTTCTCATGGTTCTGGAGGCTGGAAGCCCAAGATCAAGGTGTAGGCAGGGTTGGGTTCTTCTGAGGCCTCTCTCCTTGGCTTGCAGACAGCTGTCTTTTCCCTGTGTCTTCATATCCTCGTCCCTCTATGTCTCTGTGTCCTAATCTCCTTACGAGGGCTCCAGCCATAGTGGTTAAGGCCCATCTAACGATGGCATTTTAACTTGATTACCTCTTTAAAGACCCTCTCTGCAAGGAGAGCCATTTTCCGAGGTACTGGGCGTTAGAGCTTCAATATGTGGATTTTAGGGGAGACACCATTGAGCACATACAGGTGCTATCAAATACAGATCCTGTTATGGTCATCATTCTGAATTTGGTTTCAACCACATGACATTGCAACCCTACCCTATAGAGATTTGTGTACCACGTATCTTTTGCTGATGATAGAAGGGGAAGGAAGTAGAGCTCACCATGCATCCTGCCATCCCAGGGTTAACATTTTGATGTCCATCCTTCCCATCCTTTTTCAATGTGTGCGCATCTTGACGGTACCAAGTGAGATTGTACCATTTGGTATTTTACTTTTTTTTTTAGTTAATCACATATCCCTCTCCTGCCCCACTGAATATTTTGAATCCGTGTTTGGAATATCATTTTCCAAATGCATTCACAGTTCTCAGATGCTGAAGTCACTTTGCAGGACAGACCGGTAACTCTTCAGTCTGGGTGGGCGCACAGCTGAGGCCACCTCTGAAGCCACCTTGGGGTCCTCAGACCACAGGGCAATGACCCCGCCCAGTCCTTGCCAGCCAAAGCATTTCTTGACTCTCGACTGGGTCTGCAACGCGAAGCAGAAGGGAGAATGTGAAGAATAGGACCGTGGCTTCAAGCAGGAGTCTCCATCTGTCCTCCGTGGTTTCAAAGCTAATTACTGCGGATGCGATGGCTCAGCATTCATTCCTTAATATAGTTCCCTCAAGAAATAGCCATTTAGTTCACCAATTATTTTATCTCTTTTAGGGATACTTTCTTAATTGCAGAAGAAGCTAAAAATACAATTGGCGTCCTTGTTTAGAAAGTTAGGTTGGGAGAAAAAATGCAATTAAACTGTCAAAAATGTAATTGTTTCTCATATTTAATTTAAAGTGGCTCATTCTCATTTACTTTTCATGGTTTTGGTGTTAAAAGCAAAGAAAGTTACCAGGACAACTGGTAGTTACGGCATGAAGACGTGAGGCTCTGAGCGTGGGTGGCAGCTTAGGAGCTGCTACTCTCAGATTCCTTTGTTTTAGTAACACAATATGATGCTCAATTTCTGAGATACCTGAAGCACAGAATTAGCCAGGTTAGGGCACAATGGGCCATTTTAGTTAAAGAAATGCACTCCGAACTGATAGTAACCCCCAACCCCCCCCCCAAAAAAAAAAAAAGATCAAGTATGTTGTGTTTGGATGTGTGTGTACAGCCTCCATGGTTTTCTGCTGTGCTTGGGTGGTTCCTGGCTTCTTTATAAGTATAATTTAAGGGTCGTTAAGCAGAATGAGCACTCTTAGTCAATTTTCTCAAAGCGAAAAGTGACCTATCCGTAGTGGGTGGTTATGTAAATACTATTTATTCTGGAAATGTGTCTGAAGCACTGATTTGGAGCATTGGGCCAGGCTCCTGGGAGTTGGAGATGGACGTCACTTGGTTTCTTTCCTCGAGCAGCTCAGGGCCAAGTCAGATGGATCATTTGGGTTGAATGTCATCAGCCCCGAGAGAGAGGTAGAAAAGAATAGCTGTGAAGTCACTAAAGAGGGACAAACACCCAGGCTGGCTGCACACATCTGCTGCGATGCGGTGGGGAAGCATAATTCAATTCAGCAAGTATTGAGCTGCCTACTGTGCGTGGGGCACGGTCCAGGTCGAGGCCCGGCCCAGAGCTGGTGCCCTAGAAAGGTTTGGCCAGTGAAGGAGATGAAATGAAAATATGAAAAGTGAGTACAGAGTTAGTTATAGCGTGCCAGCAATGTTTGGCAAATGAATGAAGTGAAATGTAAACGAGGTGAATACTAAACACTGCAAGGAGCATCAAGATGATTAAGACATGGTCACGGTTCCCGTCCTGGAGGGGGTAGGGGGTGAGGAACGGTGCGGGGAGAGGCTATCGTCATTTATCAAGCCGTTTCTTTTTCATAGCATGTTCCTTTTTATTTACAAAAAAAAGAATGAATGCTTAGAAGGACACAATATCACCTATGTTGTATTCCTGCCCAAAATGTATAACCTGAATCTAATCACAAAGAAACACCAGACAAACCCAATTGAGGGACATCCTGCAAAAAAGAGCTGGCATATAAGCTTCAAAAATGTCAAGGTCAAGAAAAAGACTAAGGGACTCTTCCAGATTAGAGGGAGCTACTGCTGAATTTCCTGATTTTGATAAGTATTCAGTCACATACTTAGGGGTAAAGAGGTGCAATGGCTGAGGGAGAGAGAGGGGGGAAGGGAGGGAATGACAAGCAAATGGGGTTAAATGTAATTATTTGGTGAATCTGTGTACAGGCTTTCTGGAAGTTTCCTGTACTGTTCTTGTAACTTTTCTGTACGTTTGAAATGACATCAAATAAAAAGTTAAAAAAAAAAAAAAAAAAAAGAAGCTAATTTTAGAAATTTGGGAAAATTCAGAAAGCACGTAGCAGCCAAAATAAACTAACTGAGTCTTATCCTTTAGAAACAATCATGCTTAACAATTTGTCATTTCTTTTGTGCATTTTTGCAGTAGTTAGAATATACCGGAAAACCTTTTATCTGTTCCCTGCATGACATATTTTGAGCACTTCTTGTGGTTACGGAAACACATCGTCCAGGTCTGACTGGCTTACTGACATGTTTGGCTTGGCAGTTGGGGTTATAATCCTGATACGTGGGCATTTGGCAAGGGCTTTGGTGGCTGCTGACTGCTTTCGCCGTAACAGCCAGGCGCCGCTCGCGTCCTGACAGTCACAAGATCCTGATGCGGCTCCCACAGCATCCCTTGGCTGTACTTCAGCCACTGGTCTTCTTTGGTCTCTGCTCTTCTTTGAAAATCAGTTTGAATGGGAAATGTTTCTAAGTCCCTGGTACTTCCACTTTGTCTCTCTCAGAGCCATCGTTAAAAGCCGGTTTCTCAACAGTAGCAGCACTACTGACATTTTGAGCCAGACCATCCTTTGTGGGGGTGGGGGCTGTCCTGTGCCTCGCAGGAGGCCTAGCAGCAACCCTGATACCTCACTTATTCCGATTTTGCAGTTTGCCCCAGACCACCTTGTCAGGCCCAGGCTCAATGCACCACAGCAGCTCTGTCCCCAAACCTGCCAAATTATCCCCTCTGCTCCATCACCTCCAAAAATGATTGTCAGGCCAGAGGAGAAGGTGACATGATGAAGAGGATGGAAGGAGATAATCCATGTGGCATGCCCAGCACAGCTGACTGGCTGTGCCAGACAAACATTCTCGATGTGAGCATTATGGTTTTGGGATATGACCCACCCATGCCTCATCTCCACCAAGAGAAACAAGTGCGGACGTGGCCACTGGCCAAAATCGGACTGTGATGGAAACAGAAAGTGGAGATAGTGGGAGAACGAACCACCCTCAGCAGGTGCAATCAGAATTTGATTCAGGACGGAAAAGCTGTGATTTTCCAAGGTTGTTTCTGAAAATTTCCTGCTATGGAACTCTGGGCTTAGCATAGGTCTTCATACAGCCCTCAGAATAAAATAAATCCATCAGGGGTCTTCTTTGATGCCCATTCGAAAAAGGCAGCATTGCATCATTAAACTGTTTTGTTTTTTCTTGTCCTTAACAGGTGTAACTACATTTACGTTAAAATACACATTGACAGTCATCACCAAGGCAGGTAGATGGCAGCCAGCAAGCTGGCTGTGGCTTCCTTCTTTAATGACAGAAAAGCAGCCTTGTACAGGATGGCTGCCCTTGTCCATTGAATGGTCAAGTGTGAAACGTGAACCTGATTCACTTTCAGACCTTGGGACTCTTTGAAGATGCTCAGAACATTGCTCCTAACTCACAGATCCTGGCCAGCCTGGTGGCCGCTTGTGTTCCACCAGCCCTGTTTACTTTTCAACTGAGAAATTATTTTGAGGTCATATCAACTCAAGAGATTGGGACTCTTGGCTAAATGCTTGTAACTGGGGATGCTTTTAACAATGGCACCATTTAGTCAGTCAGATGTAGTATTAAATCCTGGCATTGCCTCTTACAGCTGTGTGACCTTGAGCAAGTAACTTACCCTCTCTGGGCCTCGATTCCGCTCTTTGAAATTGGGAAAGTACAAGTGCCAACTCCACCCGATTGTTGTGAAGACTTGAGGTCATCAAAGTGCGTTTAAGCCTTCTAACAGGGTGGCTAGCACATGATAAGTGGGTAATAATGATGTTGTTGTTCCTGACATTATTATTATCGCTGATACTTGTTTTGTGCAACTGCACACGTGGCTCTCGTACGCCTGAGCTATGCGCACTGGGTCCTTTAGGTGAGTAGAACTGCGTGGATGTCTGTACACTAACCTGTGTGCACGTGCATGCATTCATGTGCATACAGCTCTACAGGACAGCTCATCCCGGTTCTCCCGTCTCTTGGTTGGGCCATCCTGTCCAGCACAGCTCAGGTTTCTCTCTCTTGCTCCCCACACATCCGCTCTCCCCTTTACACTTCATTACCTTTGATCCATCTGGTTAGCGCAGCAAAGTTCTTGCCTCCCCTTCAGCACCCTCTCCTTCCTCACTGCCCATCCAGCTCTCAGCAGCCCATAATCTTCTTATCACACTTCATCCGTCCACTTCTGTCTCCGAACACTGTGCTTTCCCCCAGTTCACTCCGATTTTCTTTTTGAAGCTCCCTCTTTTCCCCCCTTATTGTCTTTTCACTCACTTCATCATTTTAAATCTGGCTTCCATAAGCCCTTCTCTTCCACACCCCTGGAAGGTGCAAGAATCTTCCTTCCAGCTCTTTCCGCTAAGCGCCCCCTCCCAGGGCTCAGCTGGCCCGATGGATCACACAGCGTTTGCTGGCTGAAGTCCACTGTTTGGATCCCACTTGATCTGTTTAGATTGTTAAAGGGCAAGGTTGCTACTCCTAAGCAAAACAGCAAGATGGCCACCTGCACGCTGGCTGTGGCTTCCCTCGTTCATGGCGGAAAAGCAGCCTTGTGCAGGCGGCTGCCCGTAGCCATGGGGAGCGTTTATTTGTGCCGGCTCTCTCCCTGTATTGTCTCGTATAGTGGTATGGTAGGCACTGCCGTGGTCCTAATTGTGTGAGTGGCAGCACTGAGGGTCAGAGGCCAAGGTTCCAGAACAAGTGAGTGGGGAGCCGGGGTTTCATCCTGGGTGTGCCTGACCCTGACTCATGGTCAGGATGTTGGAACGGTCAAGGGTTGGTCCTCCTTGTTTCTTGTGCATGAGTTAGCTGTTCATTGAAGTTGGCAAGAAAGGAACTGATGCCACCTCAGCGGCACTGTCCTCCTGAAGCCACCTCGGACATCTTGCGTCCTCCCCACCCTGTTAGATCATTCCCACCTGTTTACATGATTGTCATTGTTTATTTAACTGTCTCTTTCCGCCCTTTTCCTGGGGGTTCCTTGACACGTGGCATGTAGTAGCAGCGTGATAGACATTTGGGACACGAATGATCTACCGTAGATAGTGTCAGAAGTAACCCAGGAACAAAGTCCTGGCTTCTCCTCCCACTTAGTCCGGTTTGCTTGGCCATTTAGCCCCACTTCCCAACCCCTCATCACAAAACGGGTGAGCCAAGAGTCACTATGGGGAATTCCCCAGGGCAGGCCCCACAGGTGTGTCATCCAGTGGCCACGCCTTCACCCAACTCATGTAGCCCAGAGCTGGCAGCAGGCTGCGCACTGGGCAGGACGGCTGCTAAAAGGGCAGGCAGCCCTCATTCCTCTGGGGGCATCAAAATGTCAACGATACGGGGCTTGTGAGTGGGCGAGGCAGGTGAGCGCCATTGCTGTGGGCCATGGGGTCTGTGTGTGTTGGGTCAAGTTTCCTGATGGGGATGGCCACCAGCCCAGTGGGTTTTCCCGGGGACAGGGTAGTTGGTGTGACTACATATGCAAACAATGTCAACAGCTAGACCTGTGAGGCAGGAACTACTCCTGCTCATACACCCCTTTACTTCGTCTTTATCACACCAATAAGCATCATTGTGCCTATTATTGCAGACCAGGAAACTGAGAAGCAGCGATCAAATGACCTGTCCAAGGTCAATTAGTCAAGAAGGGGCAGAGTGGAACCCAAGTCTAGCTTGGACCAATGCAAACTCTACGCCACATGGCCCCAAGGCAGAAACAAACAGCCTGGACTTCCGGGGTCGGATGGCGTCAGCCAGCCCCTGGTGCTCAGACTCCATCATCCTTAGAGAGAAACAACTTTGCAGTGCTGGGCAGCAAAATGGTGACCACCCTCTGGGATGGGGTCTGAGTCTAAATCCCCTCCTTGGCACAGTCTGCCCAGAGGTTATTCTCTGTGCACCCGCTGTGTGTCACAGAGTGAGCAGGGCATACCAAAGTGAAACAACGTGGTCTCTGCCGTCAATCAAATTGTGGGCTGGAGTAGAGGGTGACAGAGAAGCATGAGTAGAAAGCAGCACGTCACCACCAGCTGTGAGCCCAAAGGAGAGAGGAGTCCATTCCAAAGGGGAGGGACCTCTGGGAAAGCTGCTAGGAACAGGAGGCAGTTGAGTTGGACCCTAAAGGACAGCAGGTTTGCAGTAGCTTGTTCCAGGGGTTGCACGTGGCCGGGCACCATTGGCTCCTGGACACCACAACTTGGAGGCTTTATGTCCAGAGAAAGCTGACATTTGGGTGATGACCAACAACTTCAAGTATCGTAGGTCTTTCTTTGGACAACTTCCCCCACCCCCAAAGTACTGTCGGTGGGGTTGTGATTATGGGCTCTTACTAGGGTAGACAGACCAGCTTCTAAGCCTTCCTAGCTGTGAGGCTCTTTGTGCCTCGGTTTCTGCATCTATGAAATGGGGCCAATACTAGCAGTCCTCACTTTTAGGGCTTGGCACACAGTGAACAGTCATTAAATCAAAGTGTTATCATCATCCTCATTCACCATTATCATTTCTGTAGCCAACATCCTGGCAGGAGGAGGGAGGCTAAGTTGCTACAGGAAGAACCGCAGCCTCCATTTCCTCCACCGAGCCTCTTTAACCCCCACGGCACCTTCTTGCCAGAGTCTTCTCTTTAGCTACTTTCTGGAATTGGAGGGTGGGTTGTGTGTAAGAACAGAGTGAAGAGGAATGGGGCACAGTATGCAAACGACTGCCAGCTTCTCTGCTAACAGGGATCTGGCTTAACAAAATCACATTATCTTAAATAAATCTGCTCTCAGCTCTGCCACTTAGTAACTGGGTGACTTCAGGTACCTTATAACATTTCCTTCAGCCTCAGTGCCCTCTTAACTCACAGGGGATTGAGGAGCATAAGTGAGCTACGCGTGTCCATTTCAGGCCCGGTACACTGCACATAGGATGCACTGCGTGTGGTGGCTGCTGCCGTCTTCCTCCTCCTCTTCTCCCTCCTCCCTCCTCTTCTTCCTGGAGCCTCCCTTCCCATTGTTTGCCTGGATTGGCTCAGAGCCTCTTGCAGCGTCTCGCCTCGAGCACTCTTGCTATTACACCGCACAGCAAGCGTGCTTCAGGCTGTACAGCTAAACCCAAGGCTGACCTTCTTGTAGGAAGAGGATGACAAAAGGCCCGGGGGCCTGTGGCTGAGCACAGAGCTCCTCGGATCTGAAAGCAGGACACAGGTGTCAGCAGGGGCTCCATCTGGGTGCTGGGACTCTCTCATCCCATCAGGGAGCAGCTCCTGGCTGCCATGGGTGCCGGGCGCCTGTTCCAGGGAGGGCTGCCGTGTGGCTTGAGCCTGCAGTGAGGCAAGGAGATGACCTAAGTCACTTTGGAATGACCTGTGATTACATCCACGAATAGCAGTGCAGTAGCTCCCAGGGACAGCTGAGATGTTCTCTGGTGCCACGTGTTCTCTCTGTCTTTCAGTGACGTCAGCATGTTGGTTCTCTTTTTTACCCATTCAGCAGATGTTTATTGGGTGTCCACTATGTGCCAGGTGCCCGAGGTAATGAAAATACCCTGGGAACTAAAATGGACCAAGGTACTGCCCCCAGGGAGGTTTCTGTCTAGTGGGGACACAGACAACAAACAAAACCAAGTATGCAAACATATAATGACAAATAGTAATAAATGCTGCAGGGCAAACAGGAGGGGCACCTACTTGAAATAGTCAAGGAAGGACTCTTGGGCTAGGTGACAGTTAAGCCTAGAGCTAGAGGATGAGAAGGACCATCGCACAGGAAGTGTGCTGGGAAGAAAGGGCTGTACCAAGGGAAGAGCAGCGGGGAAGGGGTCTGCATGCTGGGGACACTCAGGGCACGGGGTGGGGTGCCAGGTGTGTGCAGGGTAGGGGCAGAGGCAGGAAGAGACGAAGTGAGGAAGGGCCTTGGTGGCCATGACCAAGGGGCTATATTTCATCCTGAGTTGGGTCATGGGGGCCACCCTGGCAGGATTTTAAGTAGGAAGGTGACCTGGAAGTCAAGAAGCAGGTACAGCTGCTCTGTGGGGACAGAGCCAGGAGTGCAGTTTCCGGGCTCTTGGCCTCACGTGGAAAGTGCTGGCTTAGGTAGTAGATGGCCATCAGCTGGGATTGGATGGCCATCAGCTGTAACCAGTGAACCATTGGCCACAAATATAACTGCTGTGGCTACACTAGCAGCAAATGGGGGCTAGCAAGAAGATGGGGGCTGAGCTAGCAAGCGCGGAGTGTGGATTGCGGATTGCAGAGAGGCGGATTGCAGCTAGCAAATGAGGTTGGTTGGCAGAAAGAAGTGGACAGCAGGCTGTGGATTGTGTGGCTTCTGCTTTCTGTGTCTCCAACCCAGCCGCCAGTGAGAATATGGTAGTATGACTCCCTTATCTATGGCTCCGTGGGTGTTCCTTTTTGGCCTCACCATATCCTGTGTTCTTATGTGGGGAACGGGACCAGAGACCCTGCATGACTCCCTGCATGACATGCTCTCTGCCTCTCTCTGGCTTTTCAGCACCTACTTGATAAATTTGAAGGATATTAAGGGCATCGGTCCAGATCTTGGTAGAAATAAAAAAATACCTGATCTCATCCATCAGCGGGCTAGGGGCTGGGGGTGGGGGATCAACTGGGCCACCTAACTTGGATGAAGTCTTACAATGCTGACATTCCAGGGTGTGTCTGCTAATTAAACACTTACATAGCACTTGCTATGGCCTATAGTGACCCTATGAGGTCAAGTTTCTAGGGAATGCTGTCCTTTTTCTGGGAGAAATAAAAATCTTCAAACCTCATTTTTGAGGCCCAACCATTTGGAATTTTCTGTGAGGCTAAGATGAGGTCATGAGTGCAACATGCTGAACACATAGTAGGTTCTTAAAGAGCCGTTTCCCATCCCTTTCCCTTTTGTCTATAGAAAGTAGGTTATCCAAGAAGAAAAACAAAACAAAACAAAACAAAAAACATATCATTAGACCGATAGGTACTTTTCAATTTGGTGTAAGGCATACATTTCAATCTCTTTGGAAACCCCCATTCAGGCCCAATTGCTGGGCTAATTATAAATCACTCCTTTTTATTCATTAAGCCAGAGTCCCGGAGGGCCCCCACAAAGGTGTGTTCTGTTGGACTCATTCAAGGCCCTCTGTGTTTGGCAGGCCTCCTTTGTCATTCTGGTGTTGGGGGACAGGCCTAACAGGTGTCTTACAGCTCAGCCAGGTCATATCAGGTTCTTGCTGAAAATGCTTAAATTTCAAAAAACACGCTTGGCCTCACACGATAGCCCAATTCATATGCGGCAAAGAGACATAGTAACGGGCTCCTCTAAACATCAAGAGGCCCATAACGTCTTTCTTGAACGTCAGTCCAAAGCGGAGAGGTTTGTATGTTTAGCGATGTTTAAAATGTTATTTCTGTAGACTAGGTGGGGTTTCCCCTTTAGAATGGGACCATGTGGATGAAAGCTCTCACCACAGACTGGATTTTGTGGTCTGAGATTACATTCTAAATTACCTGCTTGAAGTTATCTGGTGCAGGTGCCTTGCATGAAAAAAAAATACAAATACGGCATTTTTGTTAAATTATAGAACAGCACCTTTGTGGTAGAAAAAAATAACGATACCCATAAATATTATCTTAAAAATGTATACACATAATGAACTCGAATGCTGCTGTACTTAGTTCAGCCAGATCAATTCAAAAGAATTTACATGGGTTACAATGTCTAAATTTAAAGGGTACGTTTTTCTGAATTCAATAATGAGTCAAAAAAGAGAGTTTTGAGGTCCTTGGGGGTATTTTTTCCAACACTCATATTTGCAAAGCTCTGCTCAAGGCTGTTTCTTGTTGCTTATAAAAGGAATGGTATGGCTATCGCTATTAATCCTTGCAGGGTCACAGTCCTTACAGGTCTGTTTCATTGGAGAGAGCATGTGGCCTCTCCTTTTAGGGCATTCAAGGGGCCAGAGAAGGCAGGTTGGGCCGCGTGGACACTCCAGACTCCACTCTCTGGCTCCATCTGCTTCCCAACCTTTTCTGCTATCGGACTGTATTATCAAAAGCATTATGTTCTATTTATTTGTTTTTTTTTTTAATCAATGTCTTTTTGGAACTTCTGTGATGCGATTACTTAATTTCACTCAACCTTAGTCTAATTTCTTTGGCCAAGAGTGACAGAAGGGAGGTTCACTTGTGGCTGCTGGTTTATGAGTGGAAACTGTCTTGTTTAGAGAAAGGTTTGTATATCTGCAAAGACTGGCCCAAATGCAAGCAAAGCAAAGCAAAACAAAACACAAACAATAAGAGGGAAAAGAGAGCAATACAGATCAAAGGAACAGAATAGAGAATGCAGGGATGGACTCACACATACATTGTCAATGGATATTTGACAAAGGTGCAAAAGCAATGCCATGGAGAGAGCTTGTCTTCCATGAATGGTGCTGGGACAATGCAATCACCATATACTAAGAATCAACCTCAATCTATACCGGCCACTATACAAAAATTGACTCAAAATGAATCATCGATCTACATACAAACTGAAAAGCTATCAGAATTTTAGAAGAAATAATAACATCGTTATGACATTGGGTAGCAAATATTTCAAATATTTCGACACCAAAAGGCATGATCCATGAAAGAAAACAATTGATAAATTTAACCTCAGCCAAATTAAGAACTTCTGTTCTTTATGACAGTTAAGAAAATGAACAAAACAAGAAACAAAAAAACATGAACAAACAACTTCACCACATGTTATGAAAAAATATTTGCAAATCCCACATCTAATAAAGGACTTGACTCCAGAATTCATACAAGGAACTCTCAAACCTCAATAATGAGAAACAAAAAACCCATTTTTTTAAAAATGGGCAAAATATTTGAATAAAAGCTTCACTAAAGAAGACATACAGTGCAAATAAGCTTATGAAAGATGTTCAAATTCATTTGTCATCATGGAAATGCAAATTAGAACTACAATTCAGAAACTACAACACACTTATTAGAAAGGCTAAAATTAAAAACAAAAAACAAACAAACAAAAAAACCCAAACCTGAAAATGCCAAGTGTTGGCAGAGATACAGAGAATTAGATCTCATACATTGCTAGTAGAATACAAAACCAAACAGCTGCTTAGGAAAACAGTTTAGCAGTTTTTTATTCAATTAAACATATGCTTGTCATATGACTGAACAATGGCACTCCTAGGTATTTACCCAAGTGAAACAAAAACCTATATTCACACACAAGTCTGTATGTGAATGTTTACAGAGGCTTTATTCATAATCACCAAAGATGAAAGCCACTCAAAGATCCCTCCACTGTGGAATAGATAACCTGTGAAAGATCCATACAATGGGCTATGCATTACGGGTATGCTGGTACCATCACTCATGAGGCCACAGGAATATCATGATGTCCCAATGATATGATGTGATGAGCGGGGCATTCATCTCTGTGGTAGTCTTCCCTCCAAACCCATAGTCTCATTATGGTAAAAATACCAGACAAACCCATTCTCCTAAACATCTTACCACTACTTCTCAAAACTGTCAAAGTTACGAAGAGCAACAGAAGACTGAGAACTGGTCACCATTCTTCTGGAACAGAAAAAAGGACATTAATGGGGAAAATGGCAGAGTCCAAATAAAGCCTAGAGTTTAGTTCAGAGTAATCTATGAATGCTGGTCGCTTCGTTTAGACAGCTGTGTCGTGGTAATGTAAGATGGAAACACCAGTGGAGATTGACACCTAGAGAAAGGTACATAGGAACTCTGTACGCTTTACAAGTTTCCTGTAAATCTGTGATTATTACAAACTCAAAAGATTATTAAAAAATATAAGTATACCAGGTACATAGCAAACACTCAATAAATGATGACTATTGCTGTTCTTTTGAGGAGAAAGCATTGGTAGAAGATGCAAATTACAAAACTTTCATCTTATGTTGCATAACAATTCGTATGGTAGATGGCTCTTACAAAGGTTATTTTCACATATCCAGTCATAATAGTTGAGAGCTAGAAGGGATGGAATTATTATCTAGTCCAGCCCCCTGGTTTTCCAGATAAACAAACAGAAGTCCAAGAAAAAGAAACAAGAGGAAAAACATGGCGATTTAAATAACAGAAATAACAGTGAAAGTTTTTAAAAAAGAAATAATAATAAATAGCAGTAATAACACTTACTGTAACTCAGGCACTGCCCTAGGTGTTTATGCCATTATCTCTTTCATAACAACCCTGCAAGACATATTTTATAATAGTCTCTGTTTTACAGAGGAGGAAGCTGAGGGTCAGAGAGGTTAAGTAACTTGCTCAGGATCACACAGCGTGCAATGCTGGGCCTTGATCTCAGAAAAAGAAAGGGAACTTAGATTCACTGAGCATCTAGCATGAAGCAGGCAAGATACCAAATGTCTTCTATACTTTAAGTCATTTAATTCCTCACAGAATCCATGAGATCAGTGCCTTTATCCCAAATTCACCAACGGGGAACTCAAGGTTAACATAAGTGTCCTGCCACACGACTGAGAGGTGGCAGAGCTGGGATTTGAACTTGCCTCCATTGGACCCCAGCACTGTGTCCTCTCTACCACAATTAGACTCTTCTCATTACTAAGAGAACAGGCCAACAAGAAGAAACTGGAGGCTCTGCCTTTTCATTCACGTTTTATTCTACATCCAGGAAAGCTTAGCTTCCCTAGCTGTACAGCTTCTGCTATTTTCTATTTTACAAGCAGGAAAGACATCTTCTATTCATAATTCCATCAGACTCGGGAAGCTGACCTAGGGCTTTTCAGATCCCCAGGACACAGGATGACAACCATGTCCATTTCACAAATTTCAAAATTCATCCAAGACCTAGAAAGTATTAACAGAGTCAGTAAGATATTAACATATGACAATATTAGCTGAGGCTGATGTCTGGTGCTCCGGCCGAGCTCTTACTGTCCGCGGCCGAGAGGGTATGAAAAGTGTTACATGTATTTAGACATATTGGGGGGAAAAGTACAAAGCGATCATCTGTTTGTAACCCCCTCCCATATGTGGCCACAAATGGAACACATTGGAAAGGTCATGTGGGATCAGGAGATTTAGTGAACTGGGCGCAATACGGCTTTGTGGTCCGGTTTATTTTCTCATGTAAAATATAGGTTGAGATAAACTGAAATCCCTCATATTTGGTTTTATAGCTTAAATTCATAAATTCTCTACAGTCATTAGAAAGCGATGTACTATCTGCACCCACTTGAAAAGATAGCGTCCCCAGGGATAGATACAGAATATTAAAAAAAAAAATCCTGATCAAAGAAATATTGCTTCTTTCCTCCTTTCGTTGAGCAGATGTGCAATGTGTCCGGAGAAAGAAATAGAAAAATTCCTGAGTGATTTATTTGATGAACCTAGTTTTAACCGAGGTTATTGCATGCCTGATATCCTGACGGGGATTATTAGTTTCTAGTTGAAAATGACCAGAGAGAGTCCCGTTCACTTCATCAATATGGTCCATTTATAGGTTGTCAGGGAGGCGACATCGTGCAGCCACAGCGCTTTGTCTTGGAGTTATTTCTCTATTAGATGGTTGCTGTCTTGATCATGAAGACTTCGAGCGATGTAAGAAAACCCAGACCAGAAAGACATGTCGGCTCCCTCCCAGCATTAAGACATTAAAAGCAGATGCATCACTTAGAAAAATGAGCCTTTTATTCAAAAGCCCCTTGGCCACACACAAAAAGGCATCACAAAAGCCCCATTTGCCACAGAAAAATTAGAACAAATAGTCAAAAAAACAAAAACAGAAAAATGACAACCAAAAGCCCTCACTTTTTCTAGGAAGAAAGTTGACTTGTTCTTTTGCTCAATTAAACACTTCGTGTAACCCAGGGGTCCCCAGACTTTGGGAAGCAACAAAATCGTTTTAAAAATGGGAGGATGAGCTTGACATAGGATCCCCAAGTTTTAATTTTGCCCAATAAACTCATTAATATCCCTTCACAAATGTTATATATTGTCTCCATAATTCTATAAGGAAAGGACATTTTAACACAGAGAGAAAATTTTAAAATAACAAACATTTAAAAAGGACACAATCTCAGGAAGAAAGTCTCCCTAGGAAGAGAGCCCTAGGCTGCTCTCTCCACAGGCTGAAAAAACTGGAGCACTTATCAGCACCGGTCTGCATACTATCCTTGGAGAACCCTGGAAGATACAGTAAAATCTATGAGGAGCGATATTGATGTTAGAGGTGGAAACTTCTTGTCCTGAATTTTTTTGTAATTCTATAATATTTTTCTAAATTGTTACAGCCCTGGCAGTAGTAGTAATAATACTAAAAAAAAAAAATAATAATAATGATAATAAATAGGTAGTACCTACATTTACTAAGTACATATTAGAGATCAACTCTTTCCTGTCTGCTTGACATGGTGGTATCTTTTAATCCTTGCAACAACCTATGGAATCAGTATTATTATTATTGTCAACTAGTGGATAGGCAAGCATGGCCTCGCGAAGTCATACAGCTTGTCCCAGGGCACTGGATAGTAAGGAATGGGGCTGAGAGTCCACTTCAAGTCCCCTGGAATCAGAAGCCAGTGCACTAACCACCCTGCCTCCTGTTCCTGCCGATTACACGCTACTGTACTTATTGGCCTACGGGTCTGTATTTCCCACATGTGCTCAGTGTTGTTTCTCATCTTCAGGTCCTCAACACTCAGAGCAGTGCCTGACAAATAGTAGACACTTAGTGCCTATTTCTAAACGAAAAAATAAATGAAGACTTCCAGTCTGGGAAATTTATTTTCAAACCTAGGGTGATGTGAGGATTAAATGCGATTATATATGTGAAATGCTTAAAACTGCTCCTGACATAACACAGGAAGCCCTTGGTATCGTGAATGACTTTCATTACTGGTGTTAAGAAATCAGCTCCCCTTTGAGAAAGCTGTCCTGATTCGATCTGCTGCAGAAGTACTCGCAGCCTTACAGGGGACTCTTCACACAGGCTATCTTCTACAGAAGGCTTAAAAAAACCAGAAGTGATCGTTTATAACAGGGGTGTCCGAACTTTTTTTAATGTTTTTCACCAAGGGCCATATGCGGTAAAATACATAAACAGCCGGGCCACTCACTCGAGGTGAAGTACGTATTGCCTCACCTGGTTTATTTAAGTAAACGAAATATATTTTTGGAATTTGCTGCGGGCCAATTAACAATGGATTGCGGGCCGCAGTTTGGACACCCCTGGTTTATAAGGTGGGTGAAATGGGTGGAGGGAATAAAAGGTGCAAACTTCCAGTTATAAAATAAATAAGTCCTGGGGATGTAACATACAGCATGGTGACTATAGTTAATAATACTGTATTGCATATTTGAAAGTGGCTAAGAGAATAGATCTTAAAAGGTCTCATCACAAGAAAAAGTTCTGTAACTATGTATGGTGACAGATGTTAACTAGACTTATTGTGATTGTCTTCCAATACACACAAACACTGAATATTATGTTGTACATCTGAAATTAATATACATTAATTATACCTCAATTAAAAAAAATGCCCCCCTCAAAAGAAACGACAATTTATAAAATGCCCAAACACATTATTTTTTTGCTCTTCTTTGGCTATATATCGTCATTATAACTTATCATTATATTATATATCATATATGTCATGATATATATGGATCATAATGCCCCTTATCTCATGGACAAAAGATGTGCAACTTAATAAAATAAGTGCAATCCTTAGGCCCTCCTTTATGAAAGGATTTTTAAAACAAAACTTGCTTTGTTGGGTCCCCAAGGAAAATTATAAGGGGTGGAAATTTGGGATTCTCCTGTGTATAAGAAATACAAACTTCCTCATTTGGAAAGTAGAATTGACCATTGCTATTTAGAAGGAACTTCCTGACCTTTTCTGTGGCTCTCCTCTATAGATAGTCTTAAGCTCGAGCATAGAAATTTGTTTTTTATTCACCTGTGCTGTGGAATTGCAAATCAGACTGTAATTCTAGCATCAGGGCCATTGTGTTTTTCTCCCAGACCTTTGCTGGAAATTTCCTAAGGTGGTAATGAGAAGACAATTACAACAAGATCCATTTGTCTCTGCTCTCTGCACCCTAATTTACAAAGGGTTCCAGGGACAGTCCTTCCCAAGGCACTCTCTGGACCCCATGAGAAAGTGATGTTCTTGCCCCTTCTTGTTTCAGTTAGTGACACTCCCTGCCTCCCCTGGACAGCTGTTTCTCTGAGCAAAGCAGCCCCGGCTGCGGAAATGACTTCTAAGTCTCTTCCATCAGCAGGGTTTGGAGACAAGGAAGCTGGTTACTCTTCAGCCCTTCAGATGAGTAAAAGTGTTGAACGTTGGGGTTACACTTATAGCAGCAGAATTTATAAATATCTGGTCCCACAGGTTGTACTGTAGATAACAACTTCACTGTAACATACAACAATTAGAGATTACCCAAAATAAAAAGGGCAAGACAAGAAAATTTGGGATGAATAGATTTATGCTAGCTTTTTCCCCTCAGGCAGGAACAGGCTAATTTCTGGCACATGGTACCATATGTCTGGGCTCAATGTGATTTCAATACAGTGGACTTCAGTCTCTGGTTCCGAGAGGTGAGCAGTCATTTTCCATCTTCGCTCACAGAGGGAGAAATGAAAGTGGCTTCAAAATAATGAACAGTTAAATATTGCTTATAATATGTTCTCAGATTGAAAATGTCTGCATTGAGTTTTATAAAAATAATTTCATAGATAAGTATTTTAAGAACTATAAGTCAATTAAGAGTATCTTTTTGATAGGTAATATATAGGAAAGATTACCTTTTATAGATGGATATATAGAGCAGCGTGTCTTTTTTTCACAGGTGCTTCTATTTTCCAAAGCTATAGATCAACTAAGGGCATCTTTTTTGCATCTTCTTCATGAACAAATTATGCAGAAAAATCCTGCAGTGGCATAAACCTTTGCCTCTGCAGATCACTTTCTTTCGTTCAAGAATAATATCATGCCCAGATCATCTCAGACTTAACGCAAACAGCCCTCAGATGAGAAACAACTGGACTTTTACACCCGAAACCCCACTGGAAGGAGAGATTGAATTAAGGACACAGAAAGCAGAGATATTGTTTGTTTTGTTGTTTTCAAGATAGTCTGGAAGACTTGATGGCTGACCAGCCCCAGCCTTTTCGCAGGAAAAAAGCTACAAAGAGAGAGAGAGAGAGAGAGAGAGAGAGAGAGAGAGAGAGAGAGAGAGAGAGAGAAATGAATAGAAAAAAATAAAGAAAGCTTCTTCTCTACACTAGACCAGGCCTTGAGGATTATTTTGTTAAAAGCTTAGTCCAGAATCAGCTTCTGCTTTCTCCTGCTGCCTCCCTTTCAGTTTGCATTAAAGGTTTTTGTTTTTATTGTTTTTTTCAGCCAACTTTGCACTTGTGAATGATAACGAATTGATGCTGTTGGAGGAACTTGAACTTCTTAGATGAAAGATGTGTTCAATGTTTAAGTCGTTACCATTGACATGATTATCTTCAGAGTTTGGCCTTATTAACTTGGTTATTGAGTCACTGTTTATTGTCAATCTGTCACAGAGCTCTGTCGCGGCAAAAGGTCAGATCAGAATGAAAACCCAAGTGATGCAGACAAACAAATCTTCTTTCGATGAAATAGCTGCTGTCATTTGCTCTTATTTTGTAGGGGGGAATGACACAAAATGCTTCTGCCTTCCACATCAGGAAAATAATTTTCAAGCTATGTTGACAATAGTTTAGGGGTTACCAGAGGGTAAAGGGGGAGGAGGGGGCTCTAGAAGAGGGTAAACGGGGTCTAATATATGATGATGGAAAGAGAACTGACTCTGGGTGGTGAACACACAATGTGAGATATAGATAAGGTATTACAGAATTGTACACCTGAAATCTATATAACTTTACTAACAATTGTCACCCCAATAGATTAATTTAAAAAAAAAAAGGAAGAAAAAAAAGAAAATCTGCAAATAGGAGTGGGTATTGGTGACTAAGATGTCCATGCCCTGTGAGCCAGAGTTCTACTTCTAATACTGCCAAGAAAGCAATAAAACATACAAAGATTTATGTTCAAGGCTGGTCATTTCAATTTTGTTTATAAGAGCAAAAAATTGATGACAACTAAATGTCCAACTATTGGGGATTATCTAAATAAATGATATACACAATGCCATGATTCAAAACCACACCTTCAAATAAGATTTACTAAATATGGGGAAAATTCATGGTTTATTATTAAGTAAACTATGCATTTTTAAAAAAAAATACAAGGAGTGAGCCTGATTTTATGAAACATTATATATCTGTGTATATGTAACAGCAAAACCTGCAGGGATTCACCAGTGCTTTATCACTGGGTGGTGGTGAGGGGATTATTTTGATTCATTCTTAATAGTTTGTTATATTTTCTAAATTTGCTGCCACATATATTTTGCTTTGATAACTAAAAACGAAAATCAACCAGTAAATGCTGGTTTATTAAAATAGCAAGGAGGCAAGTCTTGTAATTACGTATTTATCTAGAGCCTGAATCCCTGGTCAAGTACAGAGAGGCGAGCAGACTTGCAAACCTGTCTCACAGACCTGCTATTCCAGGACCTGTATATAGTTGTCAAAAGGGAGTCCCATAACATGCCTTTGCAGCTCCCAGTCCTTTATTAATGCCACATGTGCTCTTGTAAGGTTAAGTTATTAAGTGATATACAATAATTGTCTCTACTCCAAAGTAGACATTTCGTTTCACTCGGCTCATGTGGATCTATTTCGGTTTCATTTATCACAACCGCTTTTTGAGAGCCATCGCAGTGGGCTGTTTGTCTCGTCCCTCTTTTAGTACAAGCCGACCTAAACAGCTCCGGCAAGAAATTAAATATAATTATCTATGGAATCGTACAAGGCAAAATGAGATCACACCAGCTTTCGAAGTGGAACAAGGCTTTTGGAGGCCCCTTATCCTCATTCCTCCCCAGAGTTAATTTGCCTGCATTTACCCCCACCTCGAGAACGCTTACACGCCGCCTCACAATGACCTGTTTAGTTGGCAGTGGAAAATTATGTCATTTGCAAGCAAGCTTTCAGCTGTGATATTTTATAATTGTGAAGATGAAAACCCGATAATCCTCTCCCCCTTCACATAAACTGCAATCCATCTTTAAACCTGTGATAATTTCCCCAAACCTGCCGCTTAATAAACTAACAAACCCCAGGCCTATGTGATTTTACGGGGAGTCAATCTTTGATCAGCCAAGCTGAAATGGGTCTGATAAGGGGACGGCCCTTCCACTCTGGGAGTCGCCACTCGAGTGGGTTATTGCTGTTTCCTCCCCATCCTCAAGTGCCAAATAAGCAGAAGTCTTTCCGAGCTTCTTATCTCTTTCACTTTCTTCTCGAGATCTCTGTCACTTTAATCCGGCATGTCTGCTGCTGGTTAACAAGGAAATCCTATGTCAATTATCGCCAACAACTTCCTGCTGGGAAGCAGTGGGGAATCAAAGTGTTTGAGAGCCTTTTCACACCAGAGAGTGGTGCAGGGCCTAATTAAATGGCCCTCAGATCCTGCAGCCCACTGATGGCCCCATGTTAGATAGCTAATGAAAGATAGCCTAATTTTTCGAAGAACTGTTTGGAGGCTGGTGGGCTGTCCGGTGGTTGCAGGTGCATCCCGTAGTGGGACCGCGTGGGTTTTTTTCCACTTCTGCTCAATTTCGTGGGCCTGTTGTCAGCACTGGACAGCGGGATTGGAAAGGAGCCGACCTTTGGGAAGATTGCATCTTGTTAGAGTTACTCTATAAATCAGAGGTCCGAATGGTGTGGGAGACGGACATGCAGGAAGATACTGACAGATGTGACGTTCAGGCCAGAAAGGAGACCACTGCTTATGGAATTATTCACCCAGCTCCAACAGAAGAGATTCCCCTTCTACTGAGGAACTCTCGGCTAATATGATGCTGTTTTTAACAAATCATTTTAGAAGATCACTGCAAATCATTTCCTTCGAATGGCATACGCCTGCTGGAGGCACACATACTCTCTAGACAAACTAAACTAAAAATACACTTTTTTTTTGGTGAGAACTATCTTTGTGACTCACATTTTCTCTAGCAATTTTTCTTCATCTAGAGCAGTGGTTCTCAAAGTGTGGTCCCCGGGTAAGACCCTTTACCTGAGAGCTTGTTAGAAATACATATTTCTCAGGCCCCACTCAGGAGCCTTGAATCGAATACTCAAGGGGGGAGACCTGTACCCTAGATTTTAACGAGCCCTCAGGGTGATTCTGAAGCACGCTAAAATTTGAGAGCCACTGATCTAGCACGAGGCCAAGAAACTCCTCTGTTGATGGCCAATTTGGGTGGTTACTCATAAATATCACCATTTGTTTGAAAAAAATATCCAGCACATTACAGAAAGGCTACCCTGTGTTATTTAACCTGACTTCATGTCTGTCTGTCTTTTATCAAACTGCTCTGTACGCAAGGCTGGTATCCTTTCCTGACTTTTGATAAGTGATGGAGGACCTTACTGAGTTAGGCGACTTTTGTGTTAATTTGAGGAAGTAAGGGGTGGATGTGGGGAGTGTATCCACTGAAATACTTAAGTCTGTTTTCTAGAGTTGTGATTCTTAGGCTTGTGGATTAAAAAAAAAAAAAAAAAAAGTGAAAGTACCAAATGGGGTTTGCTGTTTTTTATTTTGTAATGAACAGTTACCCCCCTGCTATGTTTCATAAAAGAGAGGACATTTTTAAAAAATGACAAAAAGGAAATAGTAAGAACATAATTTTAGAATAAAAGCCAATCCTTCAAATAGAATGAGTTTTTGCTTATGAAGAAGAGTTCGTGCTATTGTCTTTCTTTTCCTCTTTTAATTAGAGATTTGTGAGTTCTTCGCCATGAAGTAGCATTCACTTGCCAGCTGATGTTTAGAAAAGGCTGGTGTAGGTTTTGATTTCAGAGGCGGCGGGTGAGGGGTGGGGCGGCGGCAGATAACACGAAATAAGTGGTTTTGACCTTGGCTGCACATTCAAATCATCCAGGGGAGCTTTCAAACTCCCCATGCCTGGGCACCCCCTCCCCCCCAGGGTTTCTGACATAATAATTGATCTAGTTTGGGACGCAGACCTCAGAAGTTTTTAAAAAGTGAGAGCCACTGCCCTAATGCTTGTCAATTGTCTTGTGTTCCAGAGCTTCTCATGCTTTCGTGTGTGCACGTTTCCCGCGGGGGATCTTGCAAAAATGCAATCTGATCAGTAGGTCTGGGGCGGGGCACACGATTCTTCATGTCTAACCACCTCCGTACTTGGCGGTGCTGCGGCTGCTGGTCCATAGGCCACACTTGGAGTAGAGAGGCCCCAAAGCTCTTACCTCTCAGGATTTCCAAGCACTTAGCTGAAAGCCTAGTGCTGCTCCCTGCACCAGCTCAGGCTCACCAGCCATGATTTCCTGCAGGGGAGACACCATTCTCTCAAGGTCAAGCTGGGAACTCCAGGGCTGTCTAGATCTCAACCCAGGAGCAGCCACTGGCCCCCTTGGTGTAACCTCAGTCCCTCTCATGGCTTCCATTTGTGGTTACCTTGGACATTCTGTGGTAAACCGGGAGGCCTGAATTTGGCAACCAGACTCCTGCTGTGTTGGAAAGTAGAGTGAGGAGGAAAGTCAAAGTATGAGGCCAAAGCCTGATGCCTACATGATCACTACAAAATTTCTTCACTCTGCTGTGAAGGCCAGGCCAGAGGTACCAACCCTGTCGGAGGCCCATAACGTAGAACTGAGGTAACACCACAGCCAGTCTCAGGGGCGTGGACTCAAGTTCCACTTCTTCCACTCAAGTTCATTTCCTTCATGGCATCTGTTTACTTAGGAGAGGGTTTTCGCTCAGCCTTTTCATTTGATCTTAAGCTTCAAAATATACTTATCTTTTCTTTGCCTTTATTGTATCTGTGATTTGGAGCAATTTTCTTACCTTTCTGGGTGCCTCAGTGTCCTCATCTGTATAATGGACTAATACTAGCCACCTATTTCAGAGGGCTGTTATAAGGATTAGATGAGGTAATGTTTAGCAGGGAGCCTAGCACATTACAAACACTCTGGAAGTTAATTTGTCATACTGATGTTCATCTGCCTGGTTTGGGGACATTTTGAAAAGCATCTGGATTAGGGCTGGAAGAGACCTCAGAGGTGGTCTGCTCCATTCCACCCGATTTTACAGACAAGGAAACTGAGGCCAGTAGAGGTCACCTGACTGCCCCAAGGACACTCTTGGAGAGTAAAAACCTGAGTGTGGGTTGCACCCAGATCTAACAGTCCTGGATTCCCACACTTAGTTTCCCTTTATCCCAATATTCTTCCTCATTTTTTATGATATCCATGTACTGGATAGATTTGTAAATTACCTTAAATCTTCTTTGGAGCAAGGTAGGTTACAAATAAATAGAAAGCTGATTTGATAGACTTCCACCTCCTGCTGCCTTTCCCTGAGGTACAGGATACTTGGGACTGGTGAATCCTGGATTCACAGGGTTATTTCCGACTCCTGGGCCCATGGCTAACTCTACTGACCAGTCGGGTCCGCTAGCCCTCAAATTCCTCACACAGTCTCAGAATTCTCAGCATGGAGTTCCAGAAAGCCAATACCAGTTGGCCATTGTTAGTTCATGTATGAGCCCTTTGCTGACCATTTCTGTTTTCTACAATCACAGGCATTGGGAATGAACGTCAGGAGGGCACCTCATTGGTTCATCCTGCCATCAGACAGGACAGTGCTGAAACCAACCCCCAAAAATCAGAAGAGAGAATTGAACATATGGTACCCCAATGACTCTATGTGGTCCAAGCATGGACGTCTGCAAACACACAAATGTGAAACAGCCATGGTGTAGTTAATGATCTGCTCAAATACTTCATTGAGCTTTTTATCAGCTGGGGAAATTTTTAATTAATGATAGTAATTTTAGATTTCTGATTACATCGAAATAAGTAAGAAAAAAGACTCCTACAAAAGAACAATCTGTATGTAGTTTAACTGAGGTTTTTATGTTGTTTAATTCAGTTTAACTATTAATGTCTTGCTGTCTTTATATAGAATTTTTCTGTAGCAACTCACACACACACCGTTTCTTTGAAGGTGGAATACAGCGCAGTTTCAAAATTGGGAGAAAATTATTGTCCCCTGTTTTGAAGCCAAAGATGTCTTTAAAATACTGTTTTCTTCCACTAATGCAAATAACTCAGGTAGTTTGATGTCTAAGTCAGTTGCAGTGGCTACCTTGGAATTTGAAAATGTTTTAGAATCTTGAGGTAAATTAGTGTCCATCTGCCGAGTTCAAGAAACTTACGGTGCCTGAGCTTGCACCGAAGGTGCAGGAAAATCCCGCTTTAAAGAATTGCTAAAACAGTGACGTCCAGAGCACCCTTCAAAGGAATATCAAAGACAAGTGTGACAGAACCCCCTACTCAAGGCTTAATCAACCCCCACAGGGCAGACATCTTTGTGAAAAAACTCCCACCCCGTTTAATCCTTTCTTCAGGGTTACTGAACATCAAGTTAATTTCTGAGCAAATAGTCGTCTTTCTTCCCATTTAACACTCTTGACTCCTAAATGTAACAGTTGGTATCAAATGAAGTTAATTCCATCTCTAACGTAGTTCTGGAATCCATACAGAGTTTTCTTATAACTTGAATACAGTCATGTCACTCTCCTGTTTAAGATTAGTCACTACGTCCTTTTCATGGACTAAAGACCCAAATCCTCATAATAGCACAAGTGCTTCCTGGTTTGGCCCTCAGCCCATTTGATCATTATAATTGTTACTATTAATAATATTGTCCCTACTAGTATCACTACCTTGGCTCCTACTACTTCTACAAAATGCACCTTATCTTTGATATACCCAGTCATTCTGCAAGGTCTTATTCCGCAAGGTCTTTTACCGTGTTTCCCCGAAAATAAGACCTAGCTGGACAATCAGCTCTAATGTGTCTTTTGGAGCAAAAATTAATATAAGACTCGGTATTATATTATATTATATTATATTATATTATATTATATTATATTATATTATATTACACCCAGTCTTATAGTAAAATAAGACCAGGTCTTATATGAATTTTTGCTCCAAAAGACGCATTAGAGCTGATTCTCCAGCCAGGTCTTATTTTCAAGGAAACGCGTTATGTAGGTAATCTCATCTATTGCTAGATAATATTGTTATCTTGATTTTACAGGTGCAAAATTGAAGCACAGGAAAGTTAGATTAATTGCTCAGTTGCTAAGTAGGGGATTTGGGCCCAGATTGAAGAGATTCAAATAGTGAATACTTGCAAACTGGCGGCTATAGCTCCAGCCATCAGCTTCCAGGAAGGTAGAGGAGGAAGGAAAAGGACAAAAGCCTAATAACTTCAGCCTCCATGTCACTCTCAAGAACTTAGCCACGTGGCCACTCCTGGCTGCAGGGGAGGTTGGGAAATAACAGTTTTTTCATCTTGGTACATGGCTGCCCTCAACAAAATCAGGATTGTATTAGGATGAAAAGGGAAGGTGAACACTGGGTGAACTGCCAACAGCCTCTGCCCTGAGGCGTGACATTCTCATTCATTCTGGGGAAGAATTCCATGAATTCCCACTGTGGCCGCCGGACCCCCTATATATCAGACTGGCTTTTGCCTTCCAGTTCCTTCTCTGGGACACATGCTTATGCGGCATACTGAGGGGGGATATTTATCATGCTTCTGGGAGTGGCGTTGGTAAGGTATAAAGTAGCCATAAACATGGTTACATGAGTGAATTACCACAATGTAGTTGTGATTCCACTTGATCTGTGATAGTATAAAAATCATTGACTATTCCTCAAAATGGAAAATGAAAACTTACCCCATTGAAGTCATCTTTGTCCTTTTCCCAAACGTTTCCCTCACGCTAAGTCCACCTTCTTGGAAAAGGACACACCATGCCGTGTGTTCACATCTTTTCTCTCCCACAGTCTTTGATGGGTTCCAGCTACTCATTTACATTAATATGTTGTTCTGAACATGTTCACACACATGGGCTCACCCATGGCCCTCCCCCCACCCAAAAAAGTGCTGTGGTGTCATCGGACTAACAATTATTGAGAAACTTGAAGATGTTTATCTCCTCTTATTTTTTACTCAGCAACATTCAGTTGACTTCTGCCCAGCATTCCAGAATATTTGAAAAATAGTAGTAGTGGAGAGCTCCTGTGACACTTGTTCCTACATCGAAATTCGAATTGCTATTCGAATATTTTAAGAGACGAAAATTTGAAGGAAACTTGGACTTTCCTTCAAAACTTGAATGTGAGTTTTTCATTTTAAATGAATAATTAAAAATGTCAAACATTTTTCTTTGAGTGCATATATATGCCTATACATAAATATTCATAGTATCAACTTTCAATTTAAAAGTTTGTTACAGATCCACAGAGAAGAGTGAGAACCATTTTACACTGTACCACTGTTTGGATTCTGGTGAATTATTTTAGCATGAGATGTACCGATGATGTGAGGCCAGTGGAAACAGAAAGAGACATTTTTCTACAGGGAAAAGTACACAGCTTTGGAGTCAGACCGATGTTTGAAACCAGGCTCAGATGCCTACTGGCAAGCTTCCTAAGCTTTTCTAAACATCGGTTCTCTCATTGGTAGGATGGAAAGATGAGGCTGATGTGACAATAACAGCTAACATTTCTGGAAGGTTTCTCCTGTGCTGGATGTTAAATGTATTATATATATAATCTCATCAATTCTCATCCTAATCCAATAATGTAATTACCATTCACATTTTCATAATACCGTCTGTATCAGTTATTTATAGCTGCATAACAACCCCTGAAAATGTAGTGGTAAGCACCAAGCACTTATTTAGCTCACTGGGAGTTGGAAACTGAGGCTGGGCCCAGTTATCCTTCTGGTCTCCACGGGTCTCCCTCTGCCTCTGGGGTTTGCAGGTCAGCTCTGCTTCTGGGGTCTGGCTGCTGGGGTGATGGAGGTGATGTGGATCATGCATCTCCTCATGAGGCAAGCTAGCCTGGGCTTGTGCATGTGAAAGAGGCAGTATTTTGAGAAAAAGAGAGAATACAAGGCCCTTGGAGACAGGCTCAAAACCGGCACATCATCACTTCTGCTATGTTCAATTGGCCAAAGCAAGTCTCACATAGCCAAACCCAGGCTCAAAGGGTGGGGAAAGGACTCCACCTCTTACTGGGAAGAAACCAGGTCTCAAAGGAACAGGGTAAAGGCAGCCAGTTTGGCAAACAGTCTCCCACACTGTCTGCTTCATAGGGTTGTTGGAAGGATTCACAAATTATAGTAGCCAATCTCATTTAATTCTCACAATAATCTGCTGCTGTAGGTATGATTACTGTCTCCATTTACAGATGAGTGAGCTGAAGCACAGATATTGTGTTTCTTCCCAAAGTTGCACATAGCTAATGAGTCAGACTCAAATGCACGCAGTTCAGGTAAAATCTGACAACGGTGGTGACTGGGTTAATAATACATTACACCAGTGTCATTTTCCTGGTTTTCACACCATGCTATAGTTATGTAAGATTTTATCATTGGGGGAAGCTAGGTGAAAGGCGTATGGGAACTCTCTGTACTATTCTTTGCAACTTCTTGGTTAATCTTAAACTATTTCAAAATAAAAAAATATGTATTTAAAAAATAATCAAGGCAGTTCCAATACTTACTAATGATCTATACATATATAAAGAATTGAGCATGGTACCTGGTCACACAGTAGACGTTTAATAAATGTTAGCTTCCTGTGTGAAAGCCTGTTGTCATCCATTTAGAGGCATGAAGAGATAATATCTCAAATTCCTAATTCAGTGAAAGAATGGACAGCACCTCAAACAGCCTTGGAAATGACCACTCCGATCTGGCCAGAAGGAAGTTTGGGGTACAGAAAGGACCACAGTTGGTCGCCCACTAGGGCAAGCTCTGCAGTGACAAGGCACAAGTGATGTGTTGCAGGATTTCTGCTTTTCTAAGATTCCTTTATGGAAAATCGTGTTTTAGATCACACAGATCCCTGAGGAGTCTCAGCCTGGAACTGGGAGAACTGTTGGGAAATCTAATTAAAAAAGAACAATAAGATATGGGGATTAGTCTGGTTGGATAGGGCCAAGCCAAGCACGTATCTTACCTCTCTAAGTTAGTGGAGAAAAATTCTTCAACAGAAAAAAAAAATACATTAGCCAATGATAGGCTATAAGAAGACCCAGTTAGGTGGGATTTTCACAAAGAGTGAGATAACAGCCTTTGAAAAAAATTATAAAGGAAAATCAATAGCCCTGTGTAAAGTCATGGAGCTGGCAGGACAATAATAATAGCTGTAGTAAGCACTAGAAAGCCGGAGCGCCTGGGAGAATGCGTGTAGTCAGGACCCACCGTGAGAGCTGTGTCTGTCGACAGCGCCTGTGAGTTAATGATTAGATGAGAGGCAGCTGATGTCCAGAATGTTGCGAGAGGATGTTTGGTGGTAATGACCTTTTGTTTTTACTTCATACTGTCACACAGGAAAACAAGGACTATAGTAGTGATAATAGTAATAAAAATAATAATAGCTAACATTTATCAGGTGCTTACTATGTGCCAGGCATATGAAGCCTTAGCTTGGGGAAGCTGGGGTGAATGATGCATTGTCCTAGTGTGGGGACAGGCTCGCTTTGGAAAAAGGCTTTGGGACACAATCCCCAATCTCGTCACCATCCCAGTCATTGGATTTTGCCAAGGGATGATGGAGCCCCAAAGCTGGTAGCAATGAGGCTCGCCTTACTCCCCTCCCCCAGTACAGAGCCCAGGGCACCTGCTTCTCAGGTGGAAAGTACTGAACTTTTTCCAAACTCATAGTTTTTGAGAATTTCATCAGGAATTTATTTTTGTTTGTGACGTGAAGTTTGAGATCTAGCATTTTCCTCCACCCCGATAGCCAACCAGTTGTCCCTGCATCCTTTAGTACGTAATCTGTCGGCTTCACATTGAATCAAAGTGCTACCTTTTACATCTATGATGTTCCTGTTTCTGGTTCTCCATTTTGTTCTTGATCTATTAATTTATTCCTCTGTCAATAGCATATTGTTTAGATTATAGTGTAGTATAGTGTATGATACACATACATACATATATATGTTACACATATGCACATATTGTATAGTATGATGAGTTTCATTATTTTGTTCAAATATTTTTCTCTTTCACACTTCTGTTGGTCATCCTCAGGTAGTTATTACTATATATAGACTTTAAAATAGTTTCATGCACTCCTAGAACCCTCCCTCCCCCTCAAAAAGGCACTGGGACACTAAATTGAGTTGCATTTCATTTCTAAGTTAATTTGAGGACTGATATTTTTATGATGCTAGGCTTTTTCTCCATTTGGGGGAGGGGTCTTATTTTAAGATCTTCAGTAAGATTTTATAGCTTTCTTTATATAGTCTCTATGCCTTTATTATTAAATTTATTCCTGGTTAATATGATGAATAGGATTTTTTTTTTCCATTTACATGTTGTAACTGGTTTTTGCTAGTGTGGCACACAGACACTGGGGTACAGCTGGTCCACATTCCTGCAGCCCCCCTGCTTTAGCGCTCCTAGGTTGGCATCCTTCTTGAAGTGCCAGGGAATTAACATTCTCTGGGAGACTGATGGGAGAGGAAATATAAATTTGCCAGCTCCCTCACCTCTCCCCTAGCTCACAGCTGTGGCCACATGGGAAGTTCCCTATGACCAGCTTATGAAAGAGGGAAAACCCAGTTCTGGGGCTCAGTGTGTTATGGCAAGCTAAAAATGAATGCTGCCACACTACACTCTCACTAGGGGTGAAACCCTGACAATAGTGGGACAGAGAATCCTCCCAGTGGGCATAGCTTCTAGGAGTATACTCTGTCATGAACTTGGTGTGGAGGGAGAAGTGATCTGATGTAAGGATATACATAGACTCTTGAGAAGTGGCGAATGGCCTGACTGGGCAGTATCTGAAAAGAGTAGAAGATCAGTCCAGTCGCAAAGAGGTCTGGGGGAGAAGCATGTGGATGGACCCAAGGGTGTAGAAACATAGTGACTTGTATCAGTGCCCACCAGAGAGTGTCCACTGCAGAGGAGGCCCTGCAGAACAAGGCAGTGTATGGCAGGACTAGCAGAAACTCTGAACGTGAGCCCACTGGTGTACTCCCTCACTGTAAAGTGGGGCCAAGATGATGTGATGTAAGATCCCATGGTAATAAATCAGAAACTGTGAGCTCTTGAATAGTAATTCTGGCAGAGATGGCACAGGCAAGGAAAGCAAGCCCGTGCCCAAAATATGTTTCAATCCCAATAGTGACAAATTGTCACCTCCTCCATGGTGAAAGGAGTAAAAGGAAATGTGAGCAACTTATCACCAAATGGCATGTTTTTCTTTCTCAAGCATTGGTGCCATGTTGAGGGCTCAGCATTGGTTATCTAGCTGACAGATTACACATTTAGCAGCAGCAACAGTAGCTGAATCAGCCATGGTGAAAAGATGTCTACCATGACTGCTCCATTTATGGACCCGTGTGCATTCATTCAATACTGTTCACTAAAGACTTTGGTTGAATTTTACCATTTTACATAAAAATACCTTTATCTCTTCGTTTTCATGATTTATAGCAACTATTTGATTTTCTTGTCTTATCACAATAGCTAACCTTCTAAAACCATTTCACATAATAATGATAATAAGCATCCTGATGTGTTTACTTGATGTGAAGGATTTCAGTATTTTGCAACTTGATATAACGGTTGCTGTAAGACTGGGGGGAAATGACACTTACCCCATTTCCTTTTATTTCTATTTTACTAACATTTTGTGTTGTTCAGAACAGCTGTTAAATTTGATCGAATGCTAATATAACCATATTTAATTTGTTGATATAATGAGTTATGTTGTCAGATTTCCTAAAGTTAGATCATCTTTCCTTTCCTGGAATGGATCCAGGATTTATTAGTCATGATGCATTCATTTTAAAATGTATTGCTGGATTCAATTTGCATTGGTAGCCACAAGACAATTGGGTCTATAGTTTTCTAGTGTAGTACTATTTTATAAGACTTGGGTCCTCTTCTGGTTTCATAAAATAAATCAGAGTGGTCTTATCTTTTTTGGTCTGGATTTTTTGTGATCTGGATTCAAACCACTTCATTTTCAATACTTCTTTTCATAGTTTTTTTTTTTTTTTTCTGATCCAAAAATGTTTAGAAATAAAAAACTGCATTCGAGAAGCTGAGCATCTGTAGAGGCAATTTTTATGTGATCCTAAAAATAAAATTTATTAAAAAAATAATTCCATCAGCTGGCAAAAGCTAATGTAGTCTTAGCTGGATGTCCTCGAAAGAACCCCAGTTCATGTATTTTTCTTTTTCTTAAGCTGAGTGAGAACCCTAGAAACAGAAAGAGCAAAGAGTACAAGGTAGGTAGTGGGGGAGGGGGAACTGAGTTCAGTTAATTTGGGTATATATTAACAATATGCAAATCATATGCAAAATAGCATCTGATAGCTTGGAGTCAATAACTCAGGCACTTTATGAAAAAACATTGAGTTACTGTTTATACTATTTAAGGAAACCCTGAATAAACAGAAGGTTCACCATTTGTAGTATATTTGGTGAAGAACTTTTGTGACAAATCTTTAGAAAATGTATTAATAACTTTTCTAACCTTAGAAGTACAGAACAACAAATATCACAGGCTCAATCTCTGACAGTTGAGAATATTGACCATTAGAAAAATTAAGATGGCTTTGGTATAGAAAAGGGGATTTTATTTTTAGGAACACATTTCTGATTTACAAAGGTGTTTTTTCCATTTGACCTATGAAAAGTGGATACACGAGATTGTTAACTGTTTTGTTTACTTCTCCAGTGCCTCTCACAGTGCTTGGTACTTAGCAGGGATTAAATAGATATTTGTTAAATGGATGAATAGCAACAGTCCAAGTTCATCAGGAATTTAAATGGAGGCTAGTTCTGTATTCATTTTATTTAATTCCTCATACTAAAATCAGGGATATCCCTTGCCACGTTCTCTGTACAATCTTTATTCTCAGTAGAAACTCCCACAGTTTTCCTTTGCCTGCTGTATATGTGAAGGTCACGGACACATATGGCAGAGCCTGGATCTTTCCATGGAAGCCACGGAAATGCCTATCTCGGCACAAGTGAATGTGTTTAAAGACTCACGTTTCCATGTGGCTAAACCATTTCTAGGTGGAGAGAGGAAATGGAGAAGGTTTCCCTTGGATGTACAACTGAATAAAAATCTGTCAGCTTGGTCATTACAGCAGACACATGGGTATTACCGTGGTTTACACTTCCTGGAACTTTTAGAAGCTCCTGGAATGTAATGGAAGGTGGTCTTTAACCAGGACTCTCTTCCCAGCCATCCCCTCCACTCTATCAAAAGCGACACCAGCAGTGAGATGATCAATCGCCCTGAACTGTTTTCAGACTCGTCTCTTCCTCAGAAGAAAGGGAATATTTGTTTCGATTCACACCATACCCCACTTTATGAATATGACTTCAGTCATGATTTCCTATGTGCCTGTGTGAAGGAAAGAGTGGAAATAAAGAACAAAACCAATAAAGACCAAACCAAAAGCACATGTCCCTAAGAGGCGCACACCAGGCGAACAATGGCTGTGAAACAGATGAATCCACCGAAATGTCAAATATTCCACAAAGTTTTGGCAGCTTTGAAACGCTACACTTTCTAGCGCTCATCTGTTAATCATCTGAGGGGACTTTCTCAGCTCACCAGAAGGACAGTCTTCTCTTTCTGTGTTCACACAACTGGAAGCGCATACAATTCTGCAGTCAAAGTGACAAGTAAGATGCAAAGACAGGCAGCAAACCACTAAATGACGAAAGAAATAAAGAAAGAACCAGAGAAAGAGAGCCAGCAAGCTCTTTATACTCACCTTCACTTCCAACTAATCTCACGGTATATATTTTCCATTCATACAAGCTTTCCTTTGAGTTAGTTTCAAGACAAGTCATAAAGCTATAATCTTCTAAATGATTAATGACACCAGGGAAGCAAAGTGACATAATGAGAAGACTTAAGGTTCTACACAAAAGTATTTAAAGAGTCTCTTAGGAAATCCATTGACTTTATTTTTGAAAGCAAGGAAACTGTCAACAGCACTAAATTTAAATCCAAAGATAAAATGCCCCCACCACCGTTATTCTATAATAGTTACTTCCTGCAGGCCAGTGCCATTCCGGACACCTAGGAGTTAGAGGAAACTGTTTTCTAGAAAACAGTAGTAACCTCAACCAGGGAGAACACCCATGTTTCGACATGACATTTACGAGGCACATCGTGTGAGTGTGACAGAAACCTGAACAGCACATACCTGTGTGCTCGGTGTGTACACCGCCAGGAACAACAACTGGCTCTACTGTGATATGGGCCAATGCAGGTGACCAAGAAGTCACACAGGGAGCCCTGGACACTTAGACTGCCTCCAAGGAAGACTTTTCTGCTCTTCGAGGGAGAATGTCTAAGTATCCAAAGATGGTCTAGGCTGGCCACAGGGAGTGAGGTTGCTGCCGTCCGCACGAGTCAGCCAGATCAGTAGTTCCCTAACTTGGCTGCACATCAGAATGACCCTTGGAGAGCTTTAAAACAAGTCCTACCCACTGGCTGCACCTGTCTGGGATGGGATGCAGGCAACAGGATTTTTTAAAGCTCCCAGGCGATTGGAATCATCGGGGCGAGGTCCATGTATGAGAACCCTAGCAGACTTCCTCGGTGCTTCTCAAACTTGACATACACAGGGCACCGGGCATGCTATTAAAATGCAGATTCTGACTCAGTGGGGCTGGACGGGGGCCTGAGGGTCTGTGTTTCTAACATGCTTCAGGTGAGGCCGGTGCTACTCGCCTGCAGACCACACTTGGAGCAGCAAGTGCTGGGTGACTGAAAGTCCCCCTTAATCCCAAGTTCCTATGGGATTCAGCATCATGTGGGGGAAAGAATTAGGGAACTGTGATTAAGTAGGGAGCAGCCCTGTTTCCTTCACTGGCTGCAAGCGGAAGGTAAAGCATTTCTCATTCCTGAGCCTTAGTGTCTCCATCTGAACAAACAAGTGGCTTGGAAACCTTGCAGGGCTTTGTCCGGCTCTCACTCTCTGAGGTGTTGTTAAAATTGGCAGAGGCTCTGGGGATGAGGAGCCTACAATTTCTAGAAGGCCCCAGAGAAGACTGGCTGCAGAGCAGGTTGCAGGAGGGCCTCCTGGGTGTTTTCCTTCGACTTGTGGGCTGCAGAATTACTCCTGAGTCCTGGTACTTCACTGATGGCATTGGTCCTAATCTACATTGATGGGTCTGAAAAGGGAACAGGCCGCCTTACGGAAGTGGCATCCACACATTCCATGGATTCACACACTTGTGTGGAGTGCCTAGAAAGGTGGGAACTGGTGACAGGAGCTAAAAAGACCCGGTCCCCACCTTCAGGGTATTTCCTGTCTGGTAGAGGCAGCCGCCCCAGAGCAGAGACCTGCCCTGAAGAGCCCGCAGGCTGACAGAAGCCTCAATGGAACGATCAGCTCTTCTAGAGCAGAGCATGTCAGCAATCCTTCAAGAGGAGGTGACTGAGCTGAAAGATGAGAGAGTGCAGATCAGGGGACAGAGTGACCTGGGCAGGGTTCAGTGTGCGCCATAGTGGCAGCTGGAGGCCTGGGGTGAGGATGGGAAGGGGCACCAGGAAAGAAGCGGTTGAGCCCCATGGAGAGATGGGGGCAGAACGGATAGAGACATGTGGGCAAGATGAAATTTGAGTTTCTTCCAAATCAATAGTCATTAGTATCTATGAGGCATTCATTTAGGTTAGAGGTTGAATGTGGTTGGGGTGTGGGGGAGAGGGTAGTGTAGAGGAGAAACCATTCCCCACTGCCCACCTCCAGTGGTATCACCGTATGTCCCAGCAATTCAGGGCTGGCCCCAGTCACAAAAAGCCCTGCAGCAAAGTGGACTCAGCAGAGAACAGTTTCAGAAGCATCTAGGGCCCTGGAGCATGGCGCTGGGTCTCATCCCCTGTTAGCAGATACTGTTGGTTCCTCCATCACTAGGGTGGCCAAACATCCCAGTTTTCTTTGCACCTTGAGGGGTTTCACAGGATGTGAAATTCCCAGCGTTAAAATTGGGAAAGTCCTGGCAGTCCGAGACGAGTTGGTCACCCTCCTCAGCACAATCCTTGGGCAACCTCTGACTTCAGCTGCCGCTGTGGTGGGCACTGTCCCACCTCAGGAGCTGTGGCCCCTCTCTTCCCTGTCATGAGGCTTTTTCCAAAGCCCCTGGGAGTCCAGAAAGGCAGGGAAGTTAATTCTCTGAATGAATGAATGGCCCAGCCTTCCCTTCTTTAGAGAGACATTTCTAAGGCACATTCTATGTGGTTCCTCAGAGCACCCCATGGCAGTGAACTTCATAGGAGGGAGCTAGAGAAATATGACCCTGGAGATTCTGGGACCCAGGCCATTGTATGGAGATGGGAGATTTCTCCTGCAATCAGCCATCGAGTCCAATTGTCAACACAAGTGGAAGGCGGCTTCACCCTCCCAGTCCCAACCCCCAGACCTTCATCAGGGCTCAGAGGCATTTAAAATTCAGCCACTGTCCTCAGCAACTCCCCCTGAGCAGAAACAATCCCATCATTCTCTCCGTACTTGCAAAGGTGGTTAAGATATCTAAATATTTTAAAGGTATCTACGAGGATTGGATTCTTTTCTTAGTGGTGACTTGATGAATAAATGATGCCCTAATTTCAGTTTAATTATTGTCTAATGCTCTCTAATTCATTTCAGATTGGTGTTTAACTTCTTTCCAACTTGACAACCTTTCAGGCAAACCTGATCAAAATAGCCGGTGCTCCCTTAACACAGGCACGGATTAGTTGTCTTTAGACATCACCTAAAGAAAAATAGCTGTTCAAATCCCTAATATTTTTGGCACTTTGTAAATTTAAACCCATCCAACACACATCTCTAAAAAATAAGTAAGGGAGGGAGAGCCTCTGTGCTCAGAGTCTGAGATTTTGTTCTGCCAAGTTTGAGCATGAGAAGATTTTTACGGTTGAATTATAAGCCCCTGAAAATAGGTTTATTATGGGAGTGTGAACACACAGCTATAGCCTATAGCAACCTGAATCACCCTGTTATCATAATGCTTGAATCCTCTCCATTGTGCTGAATCGGCAAAGCTAGACACCTGCTTTGGCCTTTTAGCTAATACATGGCAATGTCAGTTAACAGCTCGTGTCCCTCTTGAGAAAGACATCCCGACGTTTTTAGTAATCGTTGCGTTGCTAGGGACCTCGATGTCTCCATCTCAGGAAGTCACTTCTCATTTCTAGTAGAATACTTGTTGACATTAGGAATACATTCATGGAAGGAGAAATACGGAGGGTTTGGGGGAGGTTTCCATTTGTTGTGGCTGTGTTGATTGAGTGGATATTTAACTGCCAGCTATCCAGCAAGTTTCTCACCAGACAGAAAGGACCGGTGTAAATCCCTCGGGCCTGTTCCTCGGGGTTGGGAAAAGAATATGGCACCTACAGGAGGAATCTCAGTTTGAGATTCTATCATTTGCCCAAAGTTCAAATGCTCGCACATTCTTTTGGCGTCTGAAGTTTTCCCTAAGAAGCCTACGTGTTTATTTCCTGGTATTTTTCTTTTTTAACTACAAAGTAAAACATTTGGAATTCTACTGTATGGAACCCATACAATTTCCACAGCAGAATTAAAATTACACTCAGCTGCAGGATCACTCTGCGTTGTGATTGGCTGGAAAAGGCAGCCTCATTTCTGGGAGCCTGGGCTTAGAGGCTCGGTCGCTGGGTGAAAAATCATAAACGCCAGACCTGCCTTAAACGCGTGCCGAATTAAGCCTCATGGAGGAATGTCTGACATTCATCAACTCAATGTAGTCTAATACCAGTGAGCCAGAACAGTACTAACTAGGACACTTGACTTATTATTAAGTTTTGTTTTTCTGTCTTCCCCACCCCTTCCCAGTCCCAGCCCATAAGAAACCTTGGCATTTACTGAGTGCTAACTGTGTGCTAAGCACCACTGTAAGCATATTCTATGTTTTAATTCATAAAATTCTCCCAACAAACCTAGAAGAAGGTGTTATTATTATCCCATTTTTACAAATGAGGAAATAAGCATAGCAGCTGAGCAGAAGGATTAGGGCTCTGGTTTTGCTGACAGATGTCCCCAAGTTTGCACTGCAGCTCTACCAGGTAATAGCTGTGTGACCTTAGACAAGTAAGTTCCTTAGGCTTTCTATGCTTCAATTGCCATTAAAATGTTATTTCTCTAAAATGGGATAGCAGTGTGAAATTATAGTTAAGGATTCTTGAGATAAAAATTTCTCTTTTATTACAAAAGAGAACCCTATGTTTTGATCGCCAGAAAGGTTTTTTTAAATTATATTTTTCAGTTTATTGCCCGTGAGTTTAGGCTTTCATACTCTTCTTCAAACATCATGATATACCTCTAAGGGATCATGGTAGCTGTCTATGTTTGTGCCCAGAATGGAAACGAAGAGTGGAGGTAGGGAATGGAAGGAGGGAGGAACCAAGAGCAGGATGGGCTTTCTCATTTTGAGAGCTAATGCTGCTAAGACTCTGTTAACCTGAGGCTGCCTGAGAGTGAAGCCAACATGGAGGGAAACGGAAGCCAGGAAGGAAAAGAGCAAACAATCAAGCCCCCAGGGATGCCATTCTATCATCTTGGTCCAGCCCTACCTGAAGCAGGCCGTGCTCCTTGAACTTCAGTTACATGACTCAGATTTTTTTTTTCTGCTCTGCTTAGTTTGAATTGGGTTTCTGTTACATGAAATTAAAAAAAAACCAAACAAAAACATCTAAAATAATAACCTACATCATTTCCCCTCGCCTCTGCTCTTCCACAATTCAAATCTGATTGGAAAGATAGCATTGTATCTAGCCATCCACCCTTCTTTCCATCCATCTACCCATTTATCCATTCATTCAACAAACATCCATTGAGCACTCACTTAGAGCCAGAGTTGAAAAGAACAAAGATGAAAGACATATGTCTCTGTTCCGTAAGGAGCTACAGACACATTCCCCAAACTGCAGACCCAGTACAACAGTTGCTATTCCATAGGAATGAACAGTTAGGAAGGAAGTCCTACGAATGGAATGGTGTGACTTTGGGGAACATTTCTTAACATTTTCATGTATCATTTTTTAAAGGTTTCTTAAGATACCGTATAGGTTATATTTTTTATTTTAATAGAGTTCCTACCTTTTTCTTCATTCCCCCGAACTGAAGGACAATGCCCATCTTCGAATGAATGAATGAGTTCCTTAACTTCAGTTCCCCTCCATGGGCACGCATCCTTTGCACTGTTCTGAAAGACTGCAGCCTGAGGTCAGGGGAGAAAAGTGTCCAGTATGCTCGATATTTAAACAATTTGAACCCCCTGTCATCTTCTGCTGTGGAGACATGGATTTATTTCTTGGTGAGATGGAGAGGTCCTTTCTCCAGAGCTTCTCGTAGAAATGCTTCAATCACTCCCAGTGGATGCCCTTTAACCACAGGCAGAAAACTGTCAGCAAATGGATGTCATTTAAAACATGTGCTTAAAAGACTAAATAAGAGACTGACTGTCCTGTCCAACTGATAAGTTATTTTCCAGCCACGTCTCTCTAGTAAGAGTACCTAAGTCTTATCACAAAAATGATCAAGGAAGGCCTCCTTGATTTGTTTTCATTTGAGATTATTGTGGGCTTATTTATTTATTTTGCAAATAAATTAGGAAGACCTCTAATGTGCCATATTATTTGGTAACAAGATTTGATTTAGAATTCACATCCAACATAATAGGCTATCAAAGGAAATGTCGCATCAGAATTTTTTGTGTTGTGTGTGTGTAAAATGTTCAAAGTAATTACAAATGTGACAAAATCTAAATTGTACATTTAAGAGGGAAAGGGTGCTAAAAATTCTTGCTTGATGTTTAGATAACACAAGCAGCTTATAAGTCTTTGTGCTTTGTTCTCTGTGTTGTAAATGATATTAGAAGCATCCCAAAGTCATGGATTATTTTATTATCAAACAGGTAAAAAGCCTGGTGAGTTTTTTAAATTATAAAGTTATATTTTTTTAGTCATGTTCTGTTTGGCAGTATTGCTTTTTCATGAGCTTCTCATCTTTTTAAAAATATCATTTATTTTTCATAACAACATTATTAAACATAAGATTACATTTCAGTACAGTGACATCAATTACAAATTTTGGATGGGTGAGAGTGGGGAGAACTTTTATTTTAGTGGTGACCAAATATGTGAGAAGGGAGACCCATTGGTCACTTTTTAGAGGAAAGGTGGGGTAAAAGCTGGGAGTTATAAAAGAAAAAAGCTTGTCCTCCTCTTACTTTCTTTCTCTCCTACATCACCACCTGCCCCTTGCCTGCTCTACAGTTCAGGGCTCAAATTTTCCAACTGAGCACTCTCCCCAGCCTTCCAATTTCTGTGTAAATGGCATGAGAATGTTTTCTCCTTTGGATCTTAGGCTCTATCCGTTTGCTCAAGGTGACAGTGTTGGAGTCAAAATAGGAAAGAGATGTCACTTGGTAGCACATTTCATAATGACATGTGTTGGCGTTTTGACCTGGAGTGGCCGCGCCATTCAAGCCCGCTAAAGCAGCACTTTCTGCACTGCAATGTGCAGGAGTCACCCTGGGGTTTTGTCGAATGTAGATTCTGATCCAGAAGATTGGGGGTGGGATGTGAGGTTCTGCATTTCTAATAAGTTCCCCGGTGATGGCAGGCTGCTGGTCCTCAGACCACAGTCCATAGCAGCGAGGTTCTGAAGAACATTGTGTGTTGGCATTCAAGGTAATGAAGCACCGAGACATGAAGAAAAGTGTGCGTGTGTGTGTGTGTGTGTGTGCGCGTGTGTGTGGTGTGAATGGCGTCCTAAGACTTGGCCAGGTGTGTAGGGTCGGGGGGAGGAAAGGCCTCCTAAGACTTGGCCAGTTCTGTGCCAACTCAGCCCACTTGCTCTGGTGAGTAACCAAAACCTTGGTGTGCTGGGCACCTGGGAACACTTGCGATTATCGCAATCTCCATTTCACAGAGGAGGCACAGAGTCATTACATTTCTTGCCCAGGGTCGCAGAGCTAATCACAGAGGTCGGACATCTAGGACCCAACGTTCCAGAAGCTGTGCTGCATGCCCTCAGTCTCTAGGCTCTACTTTCTCCGAGAATGTGTTTCAAACTCTTTCCCTTCTAAGGACCTTTGCACGTACTGTTCCATCTGCCGAGACTGTCTTTCTTCACGTTTTGCCCGACTGTTCACCCTTCAGGTTTTAGCTCAGGTATCACTTGTAGGAGAGGCCTTCTCTGATTCTTGTCCCACTTAAAATTAAATATGTTCTGCTTTTCTCTCGCAGCATCTCATTGCTTTCCTTCATAGGTATAATCGCAATTTTCAATTATTTGATGAGTAGTGTTAATTTGCTGTCATTTCCATTTCCCTTACTATAAGCTCTCTGAGGCCAGGGAGCTTATTTCCCCAGCCCCACAGCACTATGTCTGGAACAGAATACAGCCTCTGTAATTACTTGACTGACTGACTGACTGACTGACTGACTGAATGAATGAATGAATGAATGGATGGATGACATGTATTTACATTCTGCGAATAACTACTAAGCCACTAGAGGGCAAGTATTCTTGTCACACTGACTTCCGCACGTAAGTGGACCACATGTGGTTGACATACCTGAGAAAAGAAATTCAAACAGTATTGCACCTCTCACATGTGTCGTTGACCATGCAATAGGTGGAATAAAAGACTTACCTAAATTGCATTAAAGAATGAAAGTATGGATTTCAAAAGTCTACTCATTTCTAACTTCCTCATGCAGTCCTTAGCAGACAACAGAAAAGAGAAAAGAAAAGAGAAGAGAAGCAACACCCAAGCAGAGCCTGAGATGATTTTTTTTCAGGTTTTCAGCACACTTCTACTTTGACGCCTCTTTGCTCAGGTCCTACCCCAGACTTAACAATATCCTCTTCTTCCCGCGGTGTGTAGGGAACTTGGGGAAATTGACACCCTGGGAGAGCGACAGATGCAAGTTTTCCTAGAGGCCTGGTCCCAGGATGTGGCGCCACAATGAGTCATTAGGACATCAAGTCTGAGCTTAGGATCATTGTCATGGCCTGATTTTCCCCAGAAGCTGACCCTGATACAAGAATTCTGGGCAAGTAGTCTGTCGGGACAAGAGACAGGGGTGGGAAGGCTGCCCTAAAAGTGTGTGTAACAATGACCACTGTGGAGCCTTAATTCCACAGGGGGATTCTGGGAAGCACTAGAGACCCTCCTCAATTATCCCATTCAAAGAATGGGGAGCTCAGACATTCACATACAACTGCATTCAGGAGGAAGTTAATATTCCAGCACTCACATTTGACCTAAAGTGAGCAATACAACAGTAGAGAGAAAACCTCTGAGCAGAGGTGCAAATAGTGGCCCACCAAAATGTGTTAAGGCCCAAGGGAGCTGGGGCGGGCATTGATGTCTGCTGCGACGGCTCTGCTGGTTCACAACTGCCTGCACTTGCTAGTGGAGAGGAAGAATCTTGGAGCTGATGGGACATGCGTTTGATTCAGAATTTCTTATGTCTGTAGTACCTCAAACCCCTAAGTACCTCTGATGCCCCCCAGAACTACCAAGGCAAAGGAAACATTATGGCCTAGAGCTGTCATTCTCCCAACCTCCACCATTAATGTGGTCATTTGCCATCAGGAAGGAAGCCTGCTTTGTCAGTGCCGTTGTCCCTTAATTGTCAGATGTTTGAGATGACTTCTCTCCTAAGTGCAGATACGGTCCTGGATTTTTGCCTGTCACCCTGTGTGATCTTGCACTTGGATCTGAAATTTGCTGGCCCTTCATTGCCCTGTCCATGGAAGGAAAGTGAGGATACCCTTACCATGTCTGTTTCACAAGGATCTTATGAGAAGAGATGAGATAATATCTGAAAACTACGTACTTTGAGCTCTGAAGAAAATGAGCTATATAAATATAAGTTATTACACAGTATTATTTTAACCTGGCCCAAGTTTAGATTAGTTATATGAATCATTCATCAACCTTTACTTTGTATAATTAAAAACGTGTGGTTCTTGGAATCTTTGTTTGGGAGGCAAGTTAATGTGGCGGGACTAGGATTGGCAAGCTCTTAGAAGTCAATGATTTCTGGTCTAAAGACAGATGCATTGATTGATGGGGAAAATTCTATTATCAGTTCTCATTTGGAGGTATTCTCAGACAGCTTTTTCAGGAGTCTGCGATTCATGTTTTTCCTTATTGGCCTTTTTTATATTCCCTACACTCCCATGGTATTTCAGAAGGGATTCAAGAATGGGCTCCAGTTTGGCATTTCACCCCCAAGTAGATCTATGTAATGTATCTGTGGCTGAGGTCATCCCCTTGCATGAATATGTCAAATGTTGATTGGTTTGGGGGAGGCTCACAGAATAATGCACTCCTTTGGGAGGCAGAATGGGACTTCCCAATTTGGGTTTCTCTCTACATGTAGAAGTGACTGATTTAAAATGTACCCTCCTTAATATGTAGTGTATGGACCACAGCAGCATATGGATGAAATCATCAATATGACCGTTAATTCTATCGGCCTGTGTGCTTCTTGATAGCAGTAGCTAGTTCCCTCATCTTTCTGTCTCTTCCAAAAGGCTCTTTCTGTCTCTTCCAAAAGGCCCAGCACAACACCTGGCATTCAATGGGCACTCAACAATTGTTAATTGAATGAGTGAATGCTAATAAAGAGGGGAAAAAGAAATAAAAACACAATGAACCGCTGAACCCAAGGATATCATTAGCCATGGTCTCCCCATGTGTTAGTTATTAGCTATTAGTGGCGTGGGTGGTCTGGGGGAGATGGACTAATTCTTTTGCTGGCCACAGTGGTGTCAAACAGTATATTAACTAATGGGAACAAGGGTGTTGACTGGATTTCTGCTGTGCACTCAATTTCCCTTAGTGACTCTGGTGAATTAGACACATGCCCCAGGGGCCCAAGCTGTTCCCGCCTTGTAACTTACACAGTGGAAGGATCTGGTGGAACAAAAGTGTATCAGGTAAGGTCTGCAGGGAGTGCCCGCCCCTGCAAACACCAGGAAGCACATTGTTGACACGTTCCACCCAAGTGTCACTAACAATTGGGTTATGAAGTAATAGGTGGGGATGGGGTGGGTAATGGGAATTGGCATATTATAAGGAGCTCATTGCACCTATAGTTCTGTATTTCCTTTAACACATCATTGCTTTAAAGCATCGTCATGATTTTTCTGCCATGGTCACGTGCACTTATAATTAAGGCGTTACTGACAACACACACTTGGACTCCATCACAAATAAACCAAAGGGAACAAATGAACCAAGATCTATAATAATCTCTATTACAGTGGAATAATAACATCTGTAATAATCTCTGGCTTTGTTTTTGTCCATTGATCATGTATGATTTATTCACTTTTTAAACAATTATATTTCTCTCAATTTTAAACTTGAACCATTTCTTCTTTGTTTTAGCATGGAAAATATATTGCCAACTTCCTAGATCCAAACTCAAACCAATGTACACTATGTTTTTTTTTTCTTTTATTTCAAAATTTAGGGCTTTTTGATTCCCTCCCAAATCGTTAAATGGTTTGTTGTTTAAAAGAAACCAGCAAACTATAAAAGGTCCTTTAAACTTCTAGGCCATCATTTCACGTTTTCAGGAGAATATTTTGAAGAGGTGGGGTAAATGAAGTAGAAACATTCAGATTAAATTTCCTTTGAAATCCATGGGTTTTAAAATTAAGGGAAAGTGATTGGCAAAACATGTTTTGGTTTTTGCCGAAACTGAAATGTTTGAAAAATAGTTCAAGATGTTCTTCCACACCCCAACCACATCCATCTGGGGCCATCCATCTCTAGCTTAAATCTATTTTTATACATCCACTCTGCAAAGAGCGTAGCTCCTTACTGCAGGCAGAGGGCTACCATGTTTTTCTAAGAGGGAAGAAGATGTTGAAGTCTACAGAGTGGAGATACAGTCCTGCGTCCTATATCATGCTGGTAACATTCTTTTCAGAAGAAAAAAGTTCTAGGTGGTGGTGAAAAGGCAGTTATTCCACTTGGCTTTGAATCAGGCCAGGACACACAAGTGGAATATGTGAATAGTTCCTTTGTCTATGAGTGTCTGTCTGTCTATCTATCTATCTATCCATCCATCCATCCATCCATCCTTCATTCAACCATTCATTCAACAAATATTTATTGAGTGCCTCCCATGTGCAAGGGATTGTGTGAATACAAAGGCAAGTAAAACACAGCCCCTAGTCTTAGAAAGCTGACCATCTTCTAGAGGAGATATATGTATCTGTAAAGTGAAATATGTGGGAGCTGCCATATTTGGGATGGAGCAGATGCACAAAACAAGAAATGGTCAGACCTACCTGGGGATGACAAAGGGCAAAATTTCACAGAGGAGCCACAAGAGGTGGCCCAAAATGAAGGTGAAAAGCAGTTGTAAAACTATGAAGCCTAAAGGAAAAGTATGTTGGAGCATCCATTGAGAAACTGTTAATTTGAATAGGCAAACAAAGGAGAAGTTGGTCAAGGCCACGTGACAGACATTCTGATGCTCATGGGGTGAAGGAGGGTTTGGAGGAGCTGTTTTCCTGTGGAGGACCTTTCCTTTCCTTTCCTTTCTTGTCCAGATTTGGTCGCTGGCTCTCCACCTGTCTTGGCAGCTTCCTGGTTGAGGCTATAAGTCCAGAGTCTTGGGTTGAGGCTGAGCTCTGCCTGGTCACACGTGAACCTTCTCACATCTCTGGGTCTTGTCTAGAGTAGGTGATCTGTAAGGCCCATCAGAGAATAACTATACAGGGTTGTGTAGTTATTTGTGCTGAAAATGACACAAATAGTAGAATTTCCCCCCACCAATTTTCATTCTAATTGTCAGAATTGGTGAAACTTGGTGCAAAAAGTCTGCTCTTCTGTATTTGCACCTAGGACTTCTGGTGCCTGGCGGTCCTTATTAGCCTCTGCACTCAACGAAGAACCATGCGGGTTTTCCTGATGGAGAGAACAGGAGGGGGCCCAGGGCATACGTTTGCCTTGCAGACTGACAAGTATGCTTGGATGATACTTGGCTCTCACCGGGGCTGTTTGGTTATGGTTTTCTTTGGAATGTAATGAGAATGGCAGTTTCCTCACATTGCACTGAAATTGCTGGTTAATTTGTAGCTAATTTGTGCATTAATCTAATCACAGGACTGGAAAGCTCGCTGTCCTTTGCATCCATGAAAATGGTGGTTTTAGTAATTGGATTGTCACGTGTAGCGTAATACGTGGTTTGGAATCCATTACAGGATTAGAGGCAATTTGGAGGTTATCTTCTCCATGACATCACTTATGGGGGTTGAGACCACTTGCAGTGCCATGCTTTACCTAGGACAGGTTTTCTGCTTTATTGACCGAGACATTATATCTCCAAAAAAAGTATACACATTTTAAGAAAGGAAAAGACTGTATTAAAATTGTAATGCTCAATATATACTGATAACAAAAGATGAATACAAGTCACATTTGACTTCTGCAATGACAAAAGGTGCTCAAAGTGGTTACCATCAGCATCCAGACACTTCTGATTATGGGGAACTACTGCTTGAGCAACGTTGACCAAAGTGTCTGTTTGTATTGCTGTGCATTCCGTTTCAATTTCTTCCTGAAGCACCACCAATGTAGCCAGTTCTCTACAGTACACCACATCCTTTAAGGTCCTTCATGGGTAGAAGTCAAGGGGTGTTAAGTCAGGAGAACGTTCTCGAATTTCAAATACCACTTCAAAATGGTCTTGCACTCCTTGAATGACAACTGTGCTTCTGCCATTTTCTGTGACTGTCCTGCCTGTCACATGGTGACGCTAGCATTCATTTGATTAACGTCATCTTTCAAGCAAACGTCATACTACACGTTGCTACCGTAATTCAATTCAACTTTGAAAAGTAATAATACATAGATAACATCTCTTAAAATGTATATACATTTGTTTCGCACCCCCTTTATATTGAATATTACAATTTCAATACAGTTTTCTTTTCTTAAAATATGTAGACATATTTTTGGAACTCTGTATATATATACATTTTTGGGGGGTGCCAAAAATGTATACACATGACTTGTATTCATCTTTTGTTATCGGTATATATTGAGTATTACAATTTTAATACAGTGTTTTCCTTTTTGAAATGTGCATACATTTTTTTGGCACCTTGTGTGTGTGTGTGTGTGTGTGTGTGTGTGTATGAGAGAGAGAGAGAGAAACAATCTGGATGACTCTATAACTGTTGTTTGACATTTTTCTGATGAGCACTGCATTGTTATCCTAAAGCCAGAAAATAAAAATAATGAAGATTATACATGTGTAGGCTGATTTAATTCAAAACCTAGCCGGTCTCTTTTCCTAGTTCTAGTTCTGAACAGTGTAGCGGAATTTGCCTTTGCTGTTTCTGCAGTTGTATCAGAAGTGTGGCATGAACTCCAGTTCCCATAATGGGGTTTTAGGATTCTCGGCCTTTTTCTGATTTTCAGAATGAGAAGGGTGGGGGCTTATAAGCCTCAAGCTTCATCCTGTTTAGTTTTTTGTTAGTCTCCTCATTAAGGCTTTGTCTTCTCCCTTCCTGGAATCATCTTTTCCCCTCTTGTGTCCTGCCCCTGGAGTCTGTCAATGGATTGGGACAATCTGGAAGAGGATGAGTCTTTCTAGGAGTTAGGTGGCACACATGGAAGGGATAAAAGAGGCCCCTTTGGAGTCAAGCATCCTGAGTTTTGTTTCCTGCTCCAAGCTGCTTGGATCTGTGACCTTGGACGTACTACTTAACTTCCCTTAGCCACAGAAGAGAATGGGGAAAGGGAAGATGAATGTTATTTCCTCCTGGAACCCTTCTCTGGTCCCACAGTCCTTCTAGAGTCTTCCACAATGCCCTTGTTCACACCTCTCTGAGTACTTGTCCACCTTTATTGAGATAGACCATTTATCCCTGTGTCTCCTCCGTCCAGTGGTGACCTCGGTGAGTGCAGGGGCTTTGTAATTGACACAGTAGTTAATATATAAGTTCAAAGAAGTCTAAATGATTACCCATTGCACAGGGCTTTGTAAGGCTAAACAAAGTAACACGTGTAAGCTCCCAGGGCGTACATGTCACCTCATAGGCATTAGAGCTGCTTTGTGTGAGAGCCAAAATTACCCAAGGTCCTCTGCGTGACCCTGCTCAGAGACATGTCAGGAGAGCTGGTGCTGAAGAAATGATATGCTTTCACTCCTCTAGTGTCAAGGAAATACTTTCAGCTAATCAGGCCGCACACACCGAAAGCCATCCAGGTGAACAGAGACTTCTGCATCGGGATGACCAAGCCCCCAAGTATCCCACAGACTCATCGGGGTCGGGACACCAAATTCCAGGATTGTCACTTGTAAACGTTCTGAAATAAAAATAAGTAAACGGAGGTATATTTTTGTAATGGACAACTATACTGCAAGGAGACACACATGTCCATGTGTATTACACCCATGTACAGTGACACACACAATTTGGTTGATTCTCACAAACGTAACATGGAGTGAGAGAAGCCAGTCCCCTAAAATGCATAGTATATGATTCCATCCACATAAAATATGCAGGCGGCTTAACTTGTCTATGTTGTTTGAAGTTAAGATCGTGGCAACCCTTCGATAAGAATATGAGGGGGGTTTATGGGAAGCAGGTTATGTTCTGTTTCTCGTTCTGGGTGCTGGTCACATGAGTGCGTTTGAGTTGTAGAATTACTTGTACTTTTTCAAGTGCACATTATAATATATAGTATAATTCAGTGGTAAGTTAGAAAATAAAGAGTCATGAAGGAAGACCATAGTGGCATACAGGAATTTGTTGTCAGTACACAGCATTGTTTCTAGAAATGCCAGTGATGTAATTTGAATGTAAGAAGGTGTGATCGTCATAGCATTAATGAGTCAGGGAGCTCTGCGAGGCCGGGTATTTTTGCTTCCATCCAAGGCCATTCAAACCTATCTGTTAATAATGATGTCTTAAAATGCTCGTATTTAAAATCTTAAAAATAAAACGCTCATATTTGTGGAGTGCTGACTATAGCTTTTACTCTTCCCACCGTGAGGGAGAAATGGAGGTTTAAAGAAGTTAAATAATAGGCAGGTCTTCTTCCTGTGCAAGAGGGAGATAGCCCCCCCCCCCCATACTGGCAATGCCTCTTAAGAGCCAGCAAGACTGCAGAGAGAAGTGGCTGCAGGCTGTGTCTAGGTGGAGGGCCAAAAGCTACCTGGCAAAATTTCCCTCATCTCAGGGAAAGTATGGAGGCAACAGACAGTTCAGGCCTGTAGGAGCCACCCCGGGAGGACGGTAGATGCTCAGCTGTAATCTTCGCAGGTAGACCAGATGCTCCACTTCTCCGCCTCTCACTGCATAGGATCCTGAGATTGTAGCTTCACTCCAGGGACAGGGGAGGGCGGAGGTCAATCAGGGGTGTGCTAAAGTCAGAAATTATGTTGAATGTAGAAACCACAAGATGTACATTTAAGTATATGGCATGTAAATACAGTGGAGAAAGCAGTTACGCTTCTTTGCGCGCTTGAATTTGTGGACTGAGAGTTATACCTGCTACTCACGTTGGCATTTAGGAGCTGAAGCCATCCCTTGATAGGACTCTGACCTCTGTACCTGTAGAGGGCATCTGTAAGCCCCTGGGTTTGGAGGGTGTGTGTGTGTGTGTGTGTGTGTGTGTGTGTGTGTGTACAAGCTTCGAACAGGATCCTGTCCTGCTCGATGCAATGGGGACGTCCATGTGTTTTCACTTTGTGACCATGTATCTCATAGTCCCCTAAAGTCTGCTTTCAGATGCCATTAGCATTATCAGTTCTTGAATTTTCTTAAGAGCCACATTTCATGTGGTTCCCTAAATGTTAGAACTTCTTTTACCCCCAGACCCAGCTGAAGACTTTCATAGGGTTTCCATTAAATGACCACAGTGCAATGTGCGTTATACTATATTTGAGAATCTCCACTCTAACAGTGGCCTACTCTCATGCTGTCTGTCTGCGAGGCCTTCGAACCATTCAAGTATGTCTCTAATTTGCGCTGCTCTTGGGAGAAGTATCAATAGTAAGATATCACTTTCATAAGCGATATCAGATCCTGATTGAACATTGCCAGGGAGTCTCAGGCCACTTGGTGGTTTATTTGCCTTAGATCCAATTACAACTGTAAAAGTGGTTTGCATTAGAAGTTCTGACTCGGGGATTTGATCATTATAAGTAGGATAAACCACTGAAAGAATGTGAATTGCCTTCACTAAAAGGATGTAATAGCCCAGCGAATATCTTTCATATTTCAAATTAGGAAACTCCAGCGCTGCCTTCTTCCTGTGACTGCCCTTTAACGCTCGTCAAAGCAGTGCAAAGTTCTACATTTGGTGGGTTTGTTGGGATCCTCCAGCCAAAGGGAGTTTAGTTCTTGAATAACCCAAAGGACCTTCCTATGAGGGCCTCTGGCAGCCCAGACTCTGAGGTCCAGGGGCGCCATATTTAAAGGCAGCTGTCCTATGTTTGTTGTAAGTGCCTAGAGACTTTGAAATGATCTCCCACCCACTTTCCAACTGAGCTCCTCCTAAAGGCTGTATTTCTGTCCAAAGCCGCCCAACTGTGGAAGCATTTGTGTCCATGGATGTTGGATGTTGAAGCAATGAGTGTCCCTAAAGACTGTGCAAAGTCATTCTCCAGGCCAGCAGCTGGGAAAGGGCCTTTGCCACTTCACAGAGTCTGCAGACAAGTGTGACCTGTAATCCATACCTCTCCCCATTTTAGAGCAATTTACCCACCAACAACACATGTCCCCTTGCTGTTCTCTGACCTGGGACCCATGACTAAGGAAGGACTCAGACCGCTTAGAAGGAGGGGAGACCCCAACTTTCCCTCCAGGCCCCTGGGGGTTATCTACACAGATGCACCAACTCTCTGTTCAGTGGGTTACTGCTCATCCAGTGTCCCCTCTGTCACTGCTGTGAAGATACAGCAAAGAGCGAGCAAGAAGAATGGGCAGTGGCACTTGTCCTCCATCTTCTCCATCCCCCAAGCCATGGGCAGTGAGACCCCAGTCACAGGACCTGGGACATGGGCTTCTCAGATCTGACCAGAGTGAGCTGGAGCGACATGGCTTTGGTAGGGAAAGCTACGCCGATGTTCTCTTTTAGAAACCAAATGTACTCGTATGACCAATGCATGCTGGGAATTACTTTAGGGCATAGAGTTATTTTGAAGAGAAGTCAACATATAGACCAGAAAAATGGTTCGCAGAAACTCACAGTAATGCCTTATCTTTTTGAAAGAAATTTTATTAGACATACTTGCTGCAAATTTTGGCGTTTTACAAAAAGAACAACAGGTCTCATTTAGTTGATTTTCCACTGCACTGCAAATGCCCGTTTTTCTCTCCTTCCCTCATTTATTTTCTTCCCTCCTTCCCTCGCTTTCTCCCTCCTTCCATCCCTCCCTTCTGCCTGTCCTTCATTCCTTTCTTCCATTCCCTCTGCTCTGCCTTCCTTCTGTCTCTTCCTATAACTCTTCTCCCCTCCCTCTCCTAGTTTTTTAAGAAAGTAATTACATTCTATCATCTTCCTTCCAAGTAATGACATTAAAAAAAAAACCAAAAAAAAAAACACCCAGAGTCGAGCTGCAAATGAAAATTCTTGGTTGAATTCTATACATGGGAACTTTAATGACTCTCTGATGCTAATTAAACTAAAAAATTTTAATTGTCAATTCCTTTTTTTTAAAAAAAAAAAGCTACAGAATATCAATTGTTGCGAGATGGCCCATTTCAGTGTGTGTGTGTTTGATTTCCAATTTGCTGATAGAATTCTTGGCTCTAAAGTCTGACCCACTGATTTGTACGTGGAATAACGTCAAGATTCCAGAGCCGGCCCATTTTACGCTTCAACTCCAACCAGAGATTTAGCATCAAATCATTCACCGAGTGTGTACCTCTCAGTCTTCTTCCAGAGTGATAAGCGACTCTCCCTCCTTGTTTTCCCCCAGGAATTTTGATCCTGATAACAGCACTCCGGGAGCCACTCCTGCCATCAGGATGACAATGAGGGAACTTACTAGAAAGGTGAGGTGCCTCTTGTACTTACCAGCTGTAATGCTGAGCGCATGATACAGACAAATCGGGCCCCCCAAAGCAGCGCGTTTTCAACTCACAGCAAGCAGCATTTGAGTTCAGGGAGGGGGAAGTGTGTATTAAGAGAGCAGGTTAAAAATTGACATTATCCCAGACTTTCATGAAATCAAAATTATGGCCCTGATGCCAAGTTATTATAATGTATTTATTACCAGGATTGCTTTCATATTTAACCAGTTTGGCCCATCTCAAGACCTGTTTTAGATGCACCACCTTGCCCACCTTTTCCATTTTCATATGAAAAACAGGAAAGCAAAAACTAATTTACTCAGAGAGACACAGAGCCTGTTTGCCCGTTTATCTCTTACAGACCACCCCTCAGTCCAATGTTGACAGTACATGATATTCCATTAATCTGCCTAATGAAAATTTAACCAGTGTTATAAACAAATAATTGGCTATTATCCTCTCAAAGATCCCGAATAAATTACTTCTGCTTATTTTCCCTCCTCTCTCAGTGCTTAAAAAGCTAGCCCTTTCTGATGGATGTTACAAGGAGAGGGAAGGGGGAATCAGCACACTCCCACGCCGAGCTTTAGGTTTCGGCAACTGCTGTCATTGTCATGGGCAGACGCTACTCTGGGATTGACCATAATGAGGGACGGGAGAGGGGTGGCAGGAGAGACAGTCCCCACCTGTGGGCCACCAGCTTGGCCCACCTTTGGGAACCACTCTCTACATCTCGCATTATCTCCAAACCTCCCTCCCCTTTTTCCCTGCTGTTGTCTTTCCTTCTGCCTTTTATTATATTTCTCCTTCCTCCTCGTTCCTACTTTTTGAGTTCTTAGGAACTTCATCTCCCGTTCTCACCCAGTCACGTGCCCAATACTCCATCCCACAGTCCTCTTAATGCTTTACTGTCCTAACTGTCATTTCCAATGAGAGCTTAGCACTTGCTTTGGATTCACCTAGAGCTGCTTGTTAGGCGGGGACCTCCCTGTGTTATCAGCAAGAAGTTAACATCTTCACCGAAGCGCCCTAGGCTCAGTCCTGGCCTGGAGAAGATGAAAGGGGAGGGGACGTGACCCACCCACTTCAGTTAGTGCTTCTTCAACATGTATCTTTACTGCCAATGTATTCATTTCATCCAAGGGCCACTCCAGCTTGTTGGACGCCTGAGTCTGGAGATTAAGAGAAAGTTTCGGGCTGGAAATCCAGAATTTAAATTCAAGCAATAGTCTCAATAAGTTGTTATTTTCTTCCAACGTGTAAACTTCTAGTAAGCAGTTGCTCAGATACCAACCTGCTAACGTATCCGTCAGTGGAAAGATAATGCTAACAACCAACTTTGGTGCTGGGACTTCTCACACTCATGATCTCATTGGATCTCTGCAATAACCCTCTGAAGTTGCTGTGCAGAACTCATTTTTTCCCACCCAACAGATGTGAGAGCTGAGGCCCAGGGCAGCTGGACAGAAAGCTGCATGCATCCTAAGTCTGAGATGAGAGAGCCGTGACAATCTCATGGAGAGTGCAGGGCAGATAGGCCGTCAGGGTAACAGGATGGCCTTGAGGAGGAAGGAACGTTGTGTGATTCCCTGCCCAGACACTCGGCCCAGTGTGGGTAGACATCAGTGGGCCCACTGAATTGGATTTTACCATCTTTGCTAGTCGTGCGTTACCAGGGATAGGAGCTCACTCTTACATCCCAGCATGAAGGGCCTATCTCAACTACTGCAAAATTTGCAAAGCTGCCTCACAGGGTGGTGGAGACAGCATATGTAAAGCACGTGGCCTGACCCATAGAAGGGGCTGGATTACTGATAGCTGCTATTATGGTAATTGCTTTCTGACCCCAGAAACGTGTATACTGCCCTCCAGGGGAGTCCAGCCAAGCCCAGTGTGGGACAAAATTGCAAAGCAGGTGTGACTGTCCCAGGGCAGAGGGCCTTTGGTGCCCCCAGACCCCACAGCTGGGATTGTAATCCCCACGAGGCTGCACAGAGCCCTGCCCTAATTACCACGGAGGGCCCTGCAGGAACTGGACTTCTCAAATGGGGAGAAAAGCCTGAAAGAGAGATTGGAGGTTGGTTTATAAAGTTCTGAAGATGCTTTATGGTTGGGACTGCAGCTAAGGAGCAGAAGTATATAGGTATTTGGATTGCTCCAGGCTCACGAGGAAAGATCTGGATTTCACCAAGAAACAGACTGTTTCCTCCAATGGCCCCCAAAGCAGTCAAAGAGACTGAGTAGAATGATCTCTGAGAATTAGTTTAAAAATTAAATAAGATAGAGCTTCATTTAGAGAAGAAAAATAAAATAAATCCCTCCACGGGAGTAACCATTAAATCCGTCCCGTGGGTGTGAGCAAGGCAGGAAATGGGAACTCACGGGGGGGGGGGGGGGGGGGCACTTGCTGTGGGATGTGGAATCCAGCTTAAGTGCAGACTCCATCAGCAGCCACTGGCTAGAAATGTGGTACCTATGGTTGTTGTTGTTTCAAAGACTGAGCTGGAGGGGGCACAAAGAAAGGAGACTTGAGGCATGAAGTTCTCCTGCACCCTCTCATTGCAGCCCTGGCCTGATCGGAACTGGGGGGACCACCTACCCATTAGCAGTGGTCCTTTCCATGTAATCCACCGGCCACGTCAGTCCACTGGGGCCTCCAGATGCATTGTTGATCATTTGGGGGCCATGTCTTAGATCTGGTCCAAATCTGCAATTGCCTCATGAGAACCCACCCTGGAGAGTCACCCTAGCAGCTCAACTCAGGCTGTGATTTGAATATTGGTAAAAGGGATGATCCTTGAGAATTTTCCTGCTTTCACTTCAGGGCTCTGAAGACCGGGAAAATTTGAGCATCACTGGTGAAAAGATAGAGAAAGTAGGTAGGAAGCAGAGGTCTATGTAGCCCTCGAAAATTATCCTTCCAACATGTCGAGTGACAGCAAGACAATACTACTAATCGAGATAATATTCATTTTGCCTTTTCCACATGCCAAGCATCATTCTAAGACCTTCCATGTACACGAACTCATTTCATCCTAACAAGCTTTTGAGGTAGGTACTGTTGCCAATCCCAGTTTACAGATAAGAAAGCTGAGGCACAGATTTAGTGACTTGTCCTAAACATGCAGTAGAGTCAGGATTGAACCCAGGCAACCAGACCCTAGCGCACATGTGCTTAGTCACTGCGCTAACCTGGGTTTTCAATCACTTTAGACGTCATCTCCTTCCAAAAGTTTGTTCTTTAGCTTCCCTGAGAGGACCACGCCTTCAGAAATGCTTGAGTTGGAGTTTCTTCCTTTTTCTGGCAATGAAATGCCAAGTATGTGTCAAGGACACGCGATGATTGCCCAGAAACCACATGGCCTATCATATGTCATCCCTCATAATTTATTTTTATGAGAGTAGTAAGTGGTATCAGCATTTTATAAGCATGTATTTATATTTGTTAATTTAATTTATGCAAATGTCTCCTTTATGTAAATCATCCACAGATCAGCCATCAGGATATCTTTAGCAAAATCACATAATCAAGATATTTAGGGATCTGACATATATAATCAGAGAATGCAAATTATTTTTCCTGAATGTTCTTTGTGCCATTCAGTTCCTAAAACGTCAACAGTCTGGTTTTACTAAAGCAGGCTTCTCAGCGATTTGGTTGCGTTGGTCTTTCTTTCTCTCTTGCCCTCTTTCCTTGCTCTGGACTGGCCAGCTCCGGCCAGGATGCTGCAGGGATAGAGATCTCAGCTGCCGCAACATTTGCAGCCCCGCTTTTCTGTTCTCTTCTGAGGGATGAGGTTACAGTGTGTAAACACAATACTGTATTTCATAGCTATCTCGGGGCTTTGGGCTTGATCCCTTCGTGATGGTGGCGTCCTCATTACCGATTCATGATGCCGCCAGGCAGTCGTCATGAATACTAAGCTTCCCCCTAAATCGGGGCCATCCGTTCTGAGTTTCTGGCATGTTGGTTCAGTGGGAGGTGAGACTTTTATCTCATTTCAGGGAGGAAACTCTGTCTGTGACTTTATACCCAGTTCTGGGACTAGAGAAATGCATTTAACGTGGTGAGTTTTAAGAATAAAAGGTAGCCAAATGTAGGAATTAATGTTTGCGCCATGCTCACAAGACAAGAAAATAGGTACTGGGGGAGAAGCTAACATGATCTCCTGCTGATCACAGCTCAGGACCCAGAACATTCGGCTGTGCAGCCACTCCTGTCATGGAACCTACAGAGTCAATACTGCCTTGTACACTGAAAGCTGGAAGTGTCATCTTCATAGGAAAGGGCAGACTTACAGTAACCCGCTGTCTTCCTCACTGTGTTGCTTAGGAGAACCATTGACCATCACTAAATACCTTGTTTCTATTTGCCCTGGAGCCTGTTCCATAGGGTGGCCAATGTGAGAAGTGGGGAAACACCACCAACGGAGCACGCGTCCTGGTGGCTTTCCTTTTACAACTCATATTTGAAAACCTGTTGGTTTTCTGTTTGTGGCATCTTCATGAGTATGACACGTCTTTATGGGTCATCCAAGTGCCCTGGTTCGTATGTTAGTTTCAGGCACCTTGGAAGGTAACTCTGACTTTGAGGGGCCCTCAGGACCCAGAAAACTTGTTTTTTTTGTATACCACATGGCCTGTATTTTAAGTCGATCCATTTCTTATATATCATCTAAATTTGATGAAAATTTATCCAGCAGCTTTTGTGTAAATTGGATTATAGACAAACAATTTGAATGTAGATTGTATCTCCATGAAAGTAAGCATTTAATAGACTTTTAAAAAAGTCTCTTCACCATCCTTTGAGCTGTTCACAAAGCAATTTCCAACCCACCCCTGAGTTCCTGCAGTGGAGTGGAGAGTGGGCAGCTCAGGGCACGTTCATGGGCTCTTCACAGAAAACACAGCATTTCTATTTCTCTAGATGGAGAGCACATCCACTTTTAGCTCAGACTCTAGGGAAACTCCAAATGGTCCCACTCATCACTGCGGACCCAGAGCTACAGCAAGACACAGCTGATCCCACCAGAGGCCAGAGAGCAGGCCGTCAGCTTTTGCAGCACTTAATGGAGAGAATGGAACTTTCAGGGTCATAGCATCATGGCTTAAGGACAGTATGTAAAATGACTATTGAGCGTCCGAGAAGTCAGAGGTACAGAGGCTGGTCTCTGAGTCTGATAAAAAGGGCCTGGAACCTTAGCTGTTTTTTCACTTTCGTGTTTTTGTTTCTGCCATTCCTAGTACTTGGAACTCCCTTCTCCCCTCTCCACCTGGTTAACTCCCACTTATCATTAACATCTGCCAAATGTCACCTCCATCTAATTCCCCTTTTCCCTCCCTTCTCGTCTCCTCGTCACAAACAGTGAACAGACGTCTCGGTGGACTCTGCTGGTCACACTATTTGATAACTGCCTGTCCAGCGCTCCACATTTGGGAGACATGTAACAAACACATGTTGAATAAGATTGATGTTTCCGTGTTTGTTGTCCAGCCTGTGTTTTGGGCAGAAAATATGTCTCTAAATAACTAAATGAACTCACTCAAGTAAGTAGCTAGAGTCCTCAGAAAATGTTTCATCCACAGTATATTTGGACTAAAAGGTTTATTTTTAGGGAAGGGAGGTGGGAAGCAGCAATTTTTTCCTGAGAAAATCGGGACACTGGAGACCAAATGATGGTGACACCAGAACTGCCATGAAACAGTCCATGAAAACATGGTGCGCCTTTGGGAGGGCACATCACTTGGCCGGGACCTGTCCTGCACTTCAGCCACAACTGTTCGTTATAAACAAACACATGCATCGTTTGTTTTTAGCCTTTTTATAATCTCCTCTGGGCTCTGCCTCTTCGATAAAGGTCAAGCGATAAGGAAATCAGTGACAGTCTGGAAGCCACTTCTCTATCCTGCGATCTACCTTTAAGAGCTCAGGTGCTGAACAGCATCTCTCCTGCTTCCAGCCTCTGGCTCCTAACCTCCCAATGGTTATTTTACGGTCCCTTAGAAATCAGTGAATCTCATGAACCCAGTCTAGTTCCAGTTTCATATCAATAAGTGGTTAAATGTGACCGGAACATTTTAATTGTAGGGAGACCGATTCTCTAACTCAAAATTTAAAACAAACAAAAAATTTGAAGGATGGTTCACGATTTCCACACGTGCCCCTCACAGTAGATTTGTTTGCCAATGAAGAGCCAGCATCCCTGGTCTCAGAGCCTCAGTAAGATGCTCTCAGTTGATGGGTAGCTGTCTTACTCCTTTGCTTTTCCTACTCACTTTGTTGTTGTTGTTTTTTTTAATGCAAAGAGCTTGCATCCTGCTTCTGCTAAACTTTGAACTGCAGGCTAAAGAGATAATTGGAATTTTTTAGTATATTGCCAGTTTGAAGGAATAAGAAAAGGCAATTTGGACATTAGTAAATGCCCAGTTTTTGTCTGAATTGTGAAACACCTCAGGTGTTAGACACCTGTGCAGGTCGTCTAGTGCAGCATTAAGCCCAGGGGAGGGAGATGCCAGGTCTAGTCCAAGCACAGGTTCCCTCTTGGTTCAAGCTCCTCTGTAAGGGGCCTTTGCCTGCCACTGCCCGCCTCCCTTGGACTTGACTAAAACTTCTGAGCTTCCCTTGATGCAGAGAGGCGGGTGGTCCTAGGTGCTGGGATCTAGCTAGAAGCTGTTTAAAAGGAAAGGAAAGAAGGAAAGAAGGAAAGAAGGAAGGAAGGGAAGGGAAGGGAAGGGAAGGGAAGGGAAGGGAAGGGAAGGAAAGGAAAGGGAGGAAGTGTTCTATTCTCTTTACCTTTAGACCTTTTTTGCAGAGGTGATATTAAAATATTTAACAACAGAATGGCAGGGCACTGGCCAAGCAGGAAAACCGTTGTGTTGTGGGACGTCTTCGTGGTGCTGCAAAGCCAGGCGTGAGCTCTTCTGTGACTACAGTGTTGTTAAATATTTTGAAGATTATTTTTAGCCAAATTCATATTAACCCCAGACAGAAAAAGGGATCCCATAAACTCCCCCAAGAAGAGGGTTCAAATGGTTTCTGCTGAAATTACAATCACCATAAACCCAACAAGCTTCCTACCTTCAGAAAGGTTCCAACAGGGATGGATCATTTTGCTGATCTGATTAAAGGACTCTTGGTACAGGGGTTGGCGTCTCTGATGCCCACTCTACAAATCAGTGCTTTCCAGTGTCCCTGAGGCTGAGGACCCACCTCTGGATTCATGTAACTGCACATGGATCCATTCACCTATTTCCTGAGTATCTGTGTGCGAGCACTTTGGAAGGAAACGGGCCGTAGAAAGGCTCACCAAAGTTGTCTGCATTTTTTTTTTTTTTTTTTTTTTTTTTGGTTGGTATAGTATTTAAAAAAAATCCTTGAACAAATACTGAAAAGTCAGGAGATTTTATTTAAAACTTCAATTTCTAAACTCTTTGAGAGGTCAAAAAACCCTTCAAACCTCAGAAGCTCTGATGACACTGAAGCCACATTTTCCCCTGGCCTCAATCCACTGGGGCAGTCCCTGCCTCATCTAGACATGGAATGAGTCACCACTACCTTCATCTCTCCAGACTGTCACACAGTCAGCCTCCCTCACTTATGTCACAGAAATGTATAGGGCAGCGGTGGGGAGTGAGCACCCTGGGGTGGACAGATATCTCTTTTCACTGTGTCCCCTTAGGCACGTTACTGAATCTTCCTGTGCTTCAGTTTCTTTACCTGAAAAATGGGGATCGTATGGTTTTTATTGTCTAAGTGAGTTATAAAGATTAAAAAGCGGTAATAAGAATAAAGTGCTTAGAGCAGTTTCTGTCACATAGCAAGTGCTCAATTAACAGGCCTGACACTAGGAATACAGACGACAAGGACAATTTGGACCATGCCCTCCAACAGCCATAAAATGTAAACCGGGCATTTGGAAAACTTCTTGATGGCTTTGTTTTAGAGACTGTCCCATGTAGTTCCCTCCTGCACTCACTCCTTTTCCACTCTATTTTGTGGGCACCACCTCAAACAACGTTTGTGTTCAGATAGCTCTCAGAGGGGAGGAAGCAGGACACGCAAAAGCAGGTTGATTCTCTTCTCTTGACAGGACGGCCCATGGATCTCTGAGAGACCGTATTCTACCCGCCACAAGAAGAGAACCCAGAGGCCCCTGTAACCGGCCCATTCCTCCAGAGCCAGATGCCATCAGCAAACTGAGTTGGGGGCGGGAATCCTCCAGGAAAAAAACTCTGAATGAACAGTGTAGCACATCAACTAATCTGTGATTCATACATATTCAGAAGAAAAGTGAGTGAAAAATCGGCATTTCAGACAGCTTTACATTTGCAAATTAAGTTAATAAAATAAGATTTCCAATGTAATGACAAATTAATTCTTCTTTTCATAAGTTTATTAAAATAAGCGTCTCCTATCTTCTAACTAGCGCTGACATATGCTTACATAGATACATCCCACCCAATAACCTAATCTCCCAGCAATCTTGAAGCAATTAACTCCTTCTAATCTTGAGCTAACAAAGCCCACCGTGCCAGAGGCCCGGGAGAAGGCCCCTCTGAGGCTCGTTGGGCAGTCTCCCTCGAGCTCCTGCTCAGACCATCCGACAGGATGCTCAGAAGTGGTCCAGTGTGGTGATTCCTCCCAAACAACCAGATGAGTCATCAAAGATCCGAAGATCTTCATTAACTCCTTGTTTCTCTGCTAATTAACACAAAAAGAATGAGTGGAAAGCCTGACAGGCAATGACTGACCCAGTGCTCAGTGGTTAATGGGATGCAAATGACATCAAATGAGGGTCTCTCCTTGTCGTGTGGGCAGCTGGCCTACTATTTTTGTTGTGGATTTTAAAGTGTTGGAGCTCCATAAAAAGAGTCTACCTAATAATTTAAATGGCAGCTGAATTTGCAGTTTAAAGTCCATGCATTTATGTAAGTCCTACACATGGTAGAATTAACTTAAGCTGTTAACTACCAGGTTTAGCTGAAGATACCATAATTTAGCGGGGGGGAATACAGCTCCAGGCCCTTCCAAGTGAAGCGCAATATTTGTTGATTATGTTAGGTCATGTGATGCATTTTGGATTTTGTTTTAATGTGACAGTGGCAAGCATATCATCAAAACGTTGCTTCTTTATTGATCCTGAGCAGAGCCTTTACAATTTATTACAATATAAAAATATTTTTGAAAAGTTAGCTGCAGAAACCAAAGTTTCATCGTTAAGGTTTATCTTAGAACACAAGTAGAGAAATCAGCCCAAATATGATTTGTGGGCTGTCAATAAAATGTTGATTCAATTCAAGGGTTTTAGCAATGCAGTCAGTAATTAACTCAAAGAAGAAATTTTACTATTAATTGTATCATCTATTAATGATAATTAAGTGACAGACTTTATAAACAAGCATCGTTTTTAAAAAGATTTTTAGTTTTGTTAAGATGTATGCTTTACTCTACCCACTATTATCCCTTTAATCCGGGTGGGAAAGACCCTCAGTTAAAATTCTGAGCTCTCTTGTCAGCCCAGATCTTTAAGCACCTTTCTTTTTACTAATCAGTTGAATTGGCAATTCATTCATCAAAGAGACCTAGCATTGCCAGTATCAACCCACACGAAAGTCTTGCTTGAAAACAAAAAGTATAGAATAGTTACTGTGAAATTCAAAAGAATTATCACGCTTATAAAATAGATTCTCGGACCTTGACAATAGGCAGGCCCGTCCTACTTTTTCACGTTTATTTATTCAACAACTAGAAGCTATTAGTCCATATGAGTAGTTTGAATTTATGTGTTCTGTCAAGCTTCAAGTTGACTGACAAGTAGTTTCCGTCTTCCTAATGGGGGAGACTGTGGGGAGAGAGAAAATCCTGGTAGTCAAAATTACGAGTTGTTGCTTGACATTTGTAAGGCGTTTCTGGAAAGGTGCAGTTCTCCAAAATTGCAAACTTACAACTCCTTTTGAATTTCAGAATCAGTTAGAGATACACTTTCTTCTTCTTTATATGACTTTCTCTTGAACCCATTCTTAAAAGGGGTGACAATATTTGTCCTTCTTTCCATTCTTTAGACACACCTCAAGGCCTTTGGAGTAGCTGCTACTTCCTCCTGGACTCCTCTCTTCTGGATCTTCTCGTGGCCCCTGCTTATCATTGAGGTAAGTCTCAGCTTAATGTCACCCTCCCAAGTTGGATGGGTACTGAAGCAGCTCCAATCACTCCCGCCCCATCAGCCAGCAGCATCATTGCCCGTCTTCTTTTGTCTGCTGGTTGTTGTTCATCGTGTGGCATCCCCACTGGTCTGTAAGCTCCCAGACAGTAGGGACCTTGCCTGTTGCTGCATTCCCAGAAGGTGGGAGTAGTAGGGGCTTATACATGTCTACAGAATGAAGACAGGCACGAGAGACCATCGGATGCTCCCTCCAGAACGCAGGGCGTTTCTTTCGCACCTCCGTGACCTTGCTCCTCTCTTTTCTGCGTCAGATGGCCTTCTCCTTTCTTCCGTCGTGGGGTAGCCCTGCTCATGCTCCAAGACTCTGTTTAAGGTGCTCTCTTCTTCACAGCCTTCCCCAGTCCCCAAAAGAAGAATTCAGATCTCCATCCTCTGGTGTACTGGGTTGAAACCTCTAGAGCACTGACTTGTGATGGGTTATATGTCCCTGTGTCTCCTTGGTTGCCTGGTGAACTCATAGAGGCTGGAGGTCTTGTTTCATTTGACTTTGAACTTCTCACACTGAGGGACATGAAGGTCTTCAAAAAGGAATTGAATGAACAATGAAGTTATCCTTGTATTTTGAGAAGAAGGCCTTGCCTTTCATTAGGGAATTCTAGTATAAGTAACCATAACAGAGACCTCTTTCAGAGGTCATGGCTACTCAGAAGTCATGGCATACTTCATTTCTACTCCCCATAATGCTCTTTCAGGCATCCCCATTTTACAGATAAGGAAACTGAGGCTCCAACAGAGTAAGTAACATGCCCAGAGTGCTCAGGGAGTATGGAACAGTGGTGGGATTAGAACACATTTTGAAACGAGGCCAAACCCCAGGCTCCTTTTGCCAGACTTACATATATATTGTTGAGCTTTAACACTAAATCACCATTTTGTTGGCTTCTTGTGAGAAGCTCCCTAAGGGTACTGATTGCTTTATTGATTCTGTATTGGTTGTGCAGAGGGCATGTTTTACTGCTAAGAGTAGGCAGAGTTGGTGAGATTATGTCCCTGGTATATGTGTTATTTTAAACTATTCTTTTCACAAATTTTTCCCCTTATTTTATTTGAAATATAATTGACACATAACATTATTTAGTTTCAGGTGTACGACATGAGTCAATGTTTGTATATATTACATTGGGGAGCCTTGAAACTCTATCAAATTCTGTGGCTTTGGGGAAGCCTGCCTCAGTGTCCCAATCTAAGGCCTTCTGGCACCTGCTCCATCCAGCTCTGTGGGACTCTGGAAGTGGGGAAAAATGACATTTTAAGTACAAATTGCTTCAGTAAAGAACATTTTAAATAAATCTAGGGTTGCATTGTACCTTCATCATTACTTGGCTGGCCCTTTCAAAGCTTTCAAAAAGTCTTTGACACTATTTTTAACCAACTAAGCAGCAGAATGCCCTGTGCAAAACCCATGCATTTCCACCTCACGTGGCTCTGGTGATCAGATGTCCTGGGGAAAGCAGCTTGGAATCCTGAGAGAGAAGCCACCTCAGTGACCGTCTGAGTTTGGCTGGTAAGCCAGTGTTAAGTATGGAAGCAGATGTGGGTCATAGCAGAAATCATAGAGAACTTTGAGCTCTTTTCAGAAGCCATTTATAAACATGGAGGAGATTGGAGGCACAGGAAAATGAATGTCAGAGTCCGATACCCTAGTTGGACCAGTTTGAATGATCAGAGAGGCATTGGTGCCCATGGAGCTTTGAGTTGCTCATTGTCCCTCTTATTTGCTAATTGGTTGAAGGTAGATAAATGGTGTTTGGGAGCCGCGTGCTTTTAGAGGAGCCGTTCATAGTTCCCCACGCCCCTCCACCTAGGCTGCCACTGCTAATGAGCTGCCAAGTCCATCCTAAGTGACGTGGAATCATGTGGGCACCAGCTCTGCTTCCTCCTGCCCTTTATATGCATAAGGTCTGAGAGCAAGCGAACTACAGTCAACACTGGGGCCTCTCATTAAGTCCCCCATCTAAGGAAAGCCTACAGCTATAGATGGATAACCAAACAATGCCCACCGGAAGAGAAAATGTGAATTATATGATATCAAGGCACACGGTGCATGGGGAAGAAAAAACGAAATACGTGGGAAGGAGTAATCTCTAGCAAATAAAATGTATGACAATTGCTTTTTCAATCACGTGGTGCCGAGAGAGCTGTGAAAATGGCAGAGACTCAATATAGATCTTTCCCCCCTTTTATTTAAGTGAAAACATCCCTGTATATTTTACATACTTAGGATGTCACCAATTTTGGAGGTAATCTTTTAGGTTAAGTATGTTCCCACATTAAACTGGTAATTATCCTTCCTTCTCTTCGTCTATCCCCCTGACACTCAACATGGTGCATTTTTGCTTCATGTTTTATTTATGGGACAGAATTAATATGCAGATTCATAAAAACTGAAAAACTCATAATTATTCATAAAGGGCTTTCAGATTATTTAGTATGTGTTTATGAAACTCTGGGTGTGTGGGAATGCGTTCTAGAAAGTTGTTGGTAGTCAACTAAGGTTATATCCTAGTATGAAGTGTAATCTGAAAATGGTCAAAATCTTTGAATACAAGTATTTGTCAGTATTTATAATCTACCTTTTAGTGAAGTAATGGGCCTCAAAATCCTTGTAAATATGTTCAAGACTGGTCTGGCCAAAGAGAAGATTTGCATAATCAATACAAATAATCACAGTAGGGAAAAAGGTCTAGTTAGGAGTCTTTGATCACTAAGCAAATGTAATAAAGAACAGTTTTTTCTTGTTTGTTGGCCATCTGTATGATGTGATATGCTTTTACAATATGCTCAAGTCTAAGAAAACTTAACACCAATTGGAAATAGCTGCATTCTATTTCTTCTGGGGTAAGCAAAAAGAATGAGATGGTCACTTTTGCTGGAGGTGACCTCTACAGCCCAACAGAAATTGCTGAAGTGCAAAGAGTGTCTGCAAACAGTTGTGAGGATGGAATCTCTAGAGGCCTTCCCTACCTGATGGTGACATAGGCTCTTCAGGTAGCTCAAAGTTAAGACCATTCTGATGAGGAAGACACCCTGTTGAACGAACTCTGGCGAGTGTTTAACATGTGTGTTCTTGGGGGGATCCCACTGGAAACATCTGGAAATCAAAACGCCAGGAGTAAAAGGCCCATTGCTGCTTGGGAAATCTCTCTTTATAGTGGAGAGAAGCAGGGAGATAGAATAGAGACAGCATGGCCTTTGGTGCCTAGACCTAGAACTTAATCTCTGCTCCGAGACTCACCAGCTGGGTGATCTTGGGAAAACAGTTAACTATGCCAAGTCTTGGCTGACTCATCTGTAAAAACACAAAAACAAAAACAAAACATCTACTTTCAAACAGCTGTAAGCTACAAGATGGTAATGGATATAAAATGTCTCCTACAGCACCTGACACATAGTAGGCCCTGAAGAGATGTCAGCTCGTCTTTATGCTATGTTACTTTGCTGTAGGTGTTTTAGTGTTTTTACCTTGCATGCACATACCTGCTCACACGCCGAGATGAAGAGCTACAAAATCACTGTGATCTTTGCATTGAATGCAGTGATGGCTAAATGGGATAGGTGCCAATCTAGTTTTATCACCTACTGTATATTAAATTATTTGAAATAATATCATATTTACGAAAGACTTACAAAACATAAAAATATATGAAAACAGAGCTGTCTTCACAATTAGAATCATTCTGCTTGAGAGAGAAAGGAGAAAGAGTAATCCTCTTTTAGCAGCTTTACCACGGCTTTTGAGCAGAATATTTCTTTCACGCCCTCCTTGTGTTTCTCTTCAGAGATAATGTAATTGCATATTCGACATACTCGAGGCTTTTTCTTCAGAAACATGGACTTTTTGGTGGGGAGCAAAAGATGAAATGGGAGGATATCCTTGGTTCCATTGGGGTGGGGGCAGCTCTTGCCTGGGGTTCTCCCCCTGAATGATATACAGCTGCAGAAGCTAATTTTTCAAATGACTCAATAAAAAACTGATAAATATTTAAGTCTCTTAAATACAGACATAACCTGCTGACATGACAGTTTGAGTAATGAACTCATTGGTTTCACAAGAGTGAAATATCTGAATAAGCTCTCAGATATCTCAATTGTTCACTGAGCAAGCAGAAATTTCATTTCTGGCTTTTACCCTATTTCCCCAACTTCTCCTTCCTGACAATGGCATCTAATGAAGAAGCTTGAGTAATTCTGACGATAATGCTTTCTATGTGTGATATTATTACATCAGGGAGAGGACAGTGTGTAGATTTTGTGTGGTTATATATGATTAATCCGTGCAGTGTTGATTTACAAAGATATATATGCATGGGTGTGAGTGTGCGTGCATGTGTGTGTGTGTGTTTATCCATTCACTTCCAGCAAATGACAGCTTACTCTCACAGCAGACTGAAGCACCGCTCTAGTTGGAAGTTCTACTGGCTGTTGAGAAGGCCATTCCCACATTAGTTTTCAGGAATTGACCCATTAAGCTGTGGGGAATAGACAAATTGACAAATGGAGTCAATATTGGTATTGCTAATTCTGAGTTACAGCACCAGCCCTTAACAGCATGAGTTTCGACCCTAGTATTCTAAGATGGAATGTCCCTTTGTGTTTTCTCTATGGTCTCTCTGTAGAACATTGCTGATGAAACCTCTTGAAAATCCCCACTTTCCCAGCTCCCATCTGTGAGACTTATAACTCTCCTGCTTTCCTACATGCTCTCACTGGCTTCTCTTTCTCTTCCTCTTCCTCTTCCACTCCCAAATGCTCCTCTTTCCAACATGGTGGTCCAGGAGGTCTTACCAGCTTTCCAGGTCTCCTAGACTTAAAACTCAAGTATCACCTTTGAATCACAGCTAGACAGCAGCTTGGCTACATCTCCCACACCTTCCATCTTTCCCTTACCTCCATCCTGCTGAGTCCAGTTGCTGTCCAAAGCTGCTTCTAGAGCCCCTAACCCCATGCAGCACCTCCACAGGCTTCTCCTCTCTCCTTCCCCACCAGGGACCCACACGGCTACGAGACCAGAGCTAAAGTGTCTGCTTGGTTTTCAAGCTGCCTTTACAATGTCCAGCTGGCCAGACTCCCTACCACACTGGCTCATCTCTTTGTCACATGTAATCTGTAGGCACTGCATCTTTTGTGTTTTCTGTAAAACCAAGCATGATGCTGAGTAACGGGCAGGTTTAGACATGAAATGTCCATCTGAAGAGCATAGAAAATATTTTTGGAAGTAATTTTTCTTTTCACAACTCATAGTGCAGTCCATTTTCTTTGAGAAAAATGGAAGCAGTAAAAGACCAAAGCCCACTTTGGTCATCATTTCTAATCCAGGTCACCACCCCCAAGATGACCCTTGTATTTATGTGTTTGGATGGGGGGAGGGGTTACTGTGTTCAATTCTAGACTTTTCTCTGTACATTTGCGTAGGTCTCACTCATACGGATTTTTGGTGCAGCTGATTGGGGAAAATGTCTCCTCTTTCTACTCAAGTTAATGGCTGTTGAGGTGATGAATTTCACAGCTTGAGCAACATCCTGCCTGAAGTTTACTCTGTTGCTCACTTTGTCTCTGTGTCCCAGTCACCTTCCCTCCAGCTTTGCTCTTACACATCCTGATGCAAGGCCCGACAATGTTTAGAACATTCTAGAAATATAGAGAACATTATACAAAGTGGCAAAGGCACTCTTTTGTTGTTGACTTATTTGGGAGGGATTGTTTTCCATTTCCAACACCATCATTGCAAGAAAGCTGTGAAGCTCCACAGATGTCTCTGGAAAGGCTGGATTGACTGCAGCCTTGGTCCCCACCCCCACTCCCCAACGTGTTGTGAGTGGCCAGGTCAGCTTGTGTTTGAGAGAACTGAGAGAAATCGCCTGTGCCCTGATGAAGTGCTCAATAATGCCATGGTTGGAACCAGACCTCTGGATTCCACAATCGGCTGGTTCATATGTGCTCCCCTCTCTAACCAACAGCATGGTTTTGGAATTTAATATACTTTCAAGTGAATTTTAGTATGTGTGACATTTTTGAACCAAAAGCTAGTTCAGAGGAATGTCAGTTGGGTTGAGACAGTTCTCAAGATGTGCTGTTGTGTCTTGATGAGATCCTGATCTCGCATGTAGCTACCTCTGGTTTAAGGATGTGAGTTCCTTGATTTCTTTTGGAAGCATCGTAGTTAATGACTCCAGCTAAGTGGAGAAGCCCTCCACCCCAATCTCAAAGAGGTCCCCCATACCATTGATTAAACTGAACTAAATATGTTCATAAAAATTACCCAGTACTTTTCCTATCAAAAGTGGTCAAGTTACTTCAAGTTCCCCAGAGCTTTAACTATTCCAAGGCAAGGAAGGCCAGTGATAATATCATTCCCCTGAAAGTGTTGGGTTTCTGTTTATTTTCAACACAGGCAGCTGGTAAGTAAATTTATCCTCAAACGGAGTGACCCTTTTAATGGTTCTATTTTACCTGAAAAAAAGGAACTCAGCTCCCCGTTTCCAGTCCCAGTTGATAGACTTGGGAAATAGCTTTTAGCTGCATTGTCAAGTTTAGTTCATTGGTGGTGGCTGCTGGGATGGAGAGGGGTTCTGGGGCCACACCTGGGCTTGATGGAAATGAGTAATGTTATTGATTGGTGACATCTGGGGCCATGATTGGTGAAGTCTGCTAAGGAAAGAGCTGAAAAAGACTGCTCCTTTATGTTAGTCATAACTGTTCGCTGCCATGAGATTCATTTAGCCCATGATCTAGGCACCTTTGAGCCATCCTCCTTTTTGGACAATGATTGACAGTGATCCTGGCACTTCTGAGTTCCTCTGGAAGGAACCTCTTAAAAACTCAAGGATCCCAGGATTGCTAAGCACTGCAGTGACTGCTGGAGAAATGATAGAGCTAAGACAGCAAGAGGTCGTGTTTGGGAGGAACTGGGAACTAGGTTCTCTCCCATTTATTGGAAATTCTGGGGCTTGCCCTGGGACCTCCGCTTTTCTTAGGAAAATGTCTTTAAGCTCCCTGTGCACACTCAGTGAATCTATAGTTAGTATTAGTGCAAATGTTACCCCAAGGGTAGTCAGTAAGAGTCAGTAAGTCAGTAAGAGGCTATGTGCTAGAAGTGATGATTCTGAGATCCATAAAAGACCTTCAGAACCGGACACTCCTGGGGCAGGGCCTGAGAATCTGCATTCACAGACTTCTCCAGATAGGACCAACTACATAATTTGTGGTGCTCAGTACAAAATGAAAATTTGGAGGCTCTTCTTTAAAAAAAAAGTATTAAGAATTTCAAGACAGCTACAACAGAGCCTTAAACCAAACAAGGGGTCCTTCTAAGAGGAAGCTGGCCCTGCCCCACCTTATTCTGAGACATAGGAAAGTGTTAAATCTAGAACTAATACCTTACCCCCAAAAGACAGAGGTGGGATGATTGAGTTCAGCCATACAATCCCAAGACGTGATGGTGGGGCACAGAGAGGGGCGTGTCAAGCAAATTCCCAACCCCCCTCTAATACAGCGCTGGAGGTCTAGAAATCCTCAGCCCCCTCCAAACCCTATAAGAGCTCCACCATCCCCAACGTTTAAACAGATTCTAGAATGTCACCTCTCTCCTAAACGTTCTCAAGTTGATGACATGGAAGACTCATAGCCATTTTCATTGTGTCTTCCCTGCCTCTTGACTCACTCGGTGATTTACTTAATGAAGTACCAGACTAAATGAAGCCTACAGCTCAGTGGTCCACCAAAAAATGGTTAGGAACCCAATTATCCCACCGTTCCCAAGGCTCATTTGTTGGAATATCCTGTATAACTACCACCTCTGAAGCCAAGCGCCACGGACACTATGTTGAATGTTCCACAAGAAGGTTTGGAGTGAGAGGCTATCCTTCCATGAACTGACCCCTGTCATAAAGATATTGGTTATGAATTTCATTTAGTAACTGTCTTCCATTATAGAAGCCGCAGGTAATAGACCTCTAAGACACACAAGTGTTTCTATTATTATGTAGCCATGTCTCTTTTTAATATTTTTATTGCTGTTGTACTCATTGTTTTTTTAAGCACAAACTCTGATTTGACCATTGCCCTGCTCATATTCTTTCAGTGGTTCCCTAGTGCCGAGAAAATAAAGTGTCCTCCTTAATCTGGTATTTTAGATCTCATGCTGCTTATATCTTATGGAGGGAGATAGACAATGCAAACACGAACTACAACATAATTGCAAATTGTGATTAGTGTTATTTAAAAAAGAAACACAGTGTGCTATGAGAATAATGAGGTGGGGCTGGCAGTTGCCGTAGATACTGTGAGCAAAGGGGTCCTTTTTGAGGAAGCCCATCAGTCCATATTTTTTGGTTTGCAAGTGACAAAATCTAAACTCAAATCAGTTAAAGCAAAGAAAGAAGAAGGAAAGGAGGAAGGAAGAAAGGAAAGGAAGGTAAGATGGAGGGAGGAAGGGGGGAGAGAGAGAGAGAGAGAGAGAGAGAGAGAGAGAGAGAGAGAGAGAGAGAGAGAGAGAGAGAAGGCATGGCTGTACTTGAAGCCTTAATCAGTGTCATTGGGACCTGGGGTCTCTGACCCTTTCTCTGTTTCTTGGCTCTCCCTTCTTCTCTATCCCCCTTCTCCCCTGAGACAGTCACTTCCTGTGCTGTCAAAGATAGTCATTGCAACTACAAGCTCATATCCTATCAAATTAGAAGTTCTAGTGGAAAGAGAGTACCTCGTTCTCAGTGATTCCAGAAAGACCTCAGAAACTTACCCTCATTGGTCAGTCATAAGTCACATGCCAGTCCTTGAACCAATCACTGTGGCCAGAGCTAGGTTATATGCCTTAGAACCTCCTGAAAATGGTTCAACCTCTTCCTCCAACATCTCACTGACTAAGGGTGGGGCAGGCTAATTCCTTCAAAGGAGAGTTTGGATTTGGCGACCAAAAGAAGTGGGGAGAAATGCCCAGAAGGTATACACAACAGAGGCCTGTCTACCAAAAGAGGTGACGATCTAAATCTGATGACAAAAAACTAGCCATGCGAGGAATTGAGCAGGAAAAATTGATACTTAAAAGAAACTAATGAAGGTCATTGAGTCTGAAGGGCGGTGAGGCAGGGCACCTGTGACTTGAGGTGAGTTTGGAGAGGTCAGCAGGGGTTAGATCATTAGAATATTCTAGGCCAAGGGCACAGAGCTATGACTCTTCCTTTTTATTATATGTGACACATTTCTTTGGAGATCTTTAGGTGGTCTCCTCTTATTTAGATTTACTACATTTTTGAGATTTCAGCCACTTTGTTTCAAAAGGGACAGATTATCTTTACCTTAAAAGTGGCAAAATATCACATCATCACATTTGACTTGGGGATGCTTAATGCCCATGAACCAATTTTTAAAGGAAGCTTTGTTTTTAAGATGTAAGGAATGTCTCAGGTTGTTACTGTTTAGACCAGTTTAGAACTCCCCATCACATCTTGTACGTTTTCACAAACACTCTGAATACGTTACATGCTGATAAGATTTCTCAGATTCAGCCAGAACGGGTGTTTTATTTCCTGAGGATATAGAAGTTTGCCTGTGTTCGCTGTATTTAGAAAATTATTCAAAAACTTTATACGTCAGATTGAGCCAATCTGGATTTGGAACATTTGTGACAATTTTAGCATTTCATCTGTTTATTTCTTAATATTTATCCAGATTAGAATACAGTCTTTTCATCTCAAATGGCATGGCTACGCATTAAAATGAATGGAGGAAACTGACTTGATATGACAATGCAGGGGTATTTTTTTTTTTTTTAGTTACCAAGCACATCACACTTTCCTTATTAATAGAAAAAGGCTTATATTGAAAACACTGATGAAAAGAAGAAAGAACAAAGTTGTGTGATAGCTGGTTTTCTTGCGGAGCTGGCTGTCGTGACTTAGGACCCATACAAGAAAATGCCAAGCATGAGAGGGCTGCTCTGGCAAACCCTGGAAGGTGGCATTACCATACTCACATCATATTATTACTTTTGCCCATCACGTTCACATTGCACTGCTTTGACCAGCTTCCTGCGAAAGAAGGCAGAAGCCCCACAATAATCTATGACGAGTTTTTTTCTTCACTAGAGGTTTATTTTGGTTTGGTGGTTGTTATTCTTAACAGACGTTCTGGCATTGTTTTTTTTTTTTTCCCACATAGCACCATGGTGAGCCTTAAAACACTATAAAATTTTAGACAGTCCCTCTGAAATAATTTTCTCCTCCTTTGGATTTTATCTTCAAGGAGGGCTTTTCCTCACTGTTTGTAACGGTATATTAAAACAAAAGCTATATAGGAAGGAACGGTTGACGCGTATGTTTTAGAACTTTGGGATGAATTGCTATTGAAAGATAAGGGCCCCAGTACTGAAGTCAGAGAGTGTACACATCTACTAAATAGAATAAAAACGTTCCTTTTGGCTTTTTCGCTTCTGCCCCCAATGTACAAGCAGGACTCCACAGTGCTGGTAGATGCACTTAGGAATATTCTAGAGACAAGTTGCAGACCTGGTTTATGCCGAATGTGTTTGAGCCACAGTCAGATGCCCAAAGAACACCCTGAGTTCTTCTGGGAGAGTGAAGTTGAGACGCTCTTACTTAAGGATCGTTTAATTCTTAGACTTAATTATCTGACCTGGGACATTGCCCAGGTTGCTGTCACCTGGTCTTGGATGCACTTTCAGGACTAAGGTTTATCCAAAGTCAGCAGAGGGGTTGACCGTCAGCCTGACATCCCCCAAAGCAGGTGGGCATTGACAGGCTGCCTCCATCTTCCTTGGCAGCTAATGGTACATTCACCTGGCTCTTTGTCCTCGTGAGCAAGGTGACGGCCCCTTGTTGTGTTTGCTGTCCTGTCACCGAAGAGAACAGCACAATATAAAGTATTCCCTAATGTGCTAAAAGCTTCCATGGAGGGTGGTTAAACAAACAAAGCATTGAGTTGCCTTTCAAGCGGGCCTGGCTCCCTCTCCTAATTGTGTGGAGAGCTGATTGACAAAATTGATGATCCTTAAGGATCAATTTCCTCCTCATCAGGTCATTACTTAGCACAAAAGATCTAAGGGCCACAGGTTAAATTCCAAACTCATTGTTCAGCTGTCCCTGAACTGGCATCAGCCTGCCTCACATTGTTTCCCACCTCTGCCCGCTGAGACGTCCCTTAGCCACACTGTTCTACTCAGGAGCACACCTGAGCACGCCCAGGGCATTCGCTCGCTGCCTCCTCTGTCACTGCATCTACAGCCACATGGGCCGCTCTCCTGAGTATTGCTAACACTGTTTTAATAGTGTCTCTATGTTGGTTAAGATTCTTTTGGTTGCAAGTAACAGAAAATGCAAACCAAACTGGCTTAGTCAGAGGGGGGGGGGGAGAGAGAGAGAGAGAGAGAGAGAGAGAGAGAGAGAGAGAGAGGAAGAAGAGGAGGAGGAGGAGGAAGAGAAGAAGGAGGAAGGAGGAAGGAAGGAAGGAAGGAAGGAAGGAAGGAAGGAAGGAAGGAAGGAAGGAAGGAAGGAAGAGAAAATAATTTGTTGGTTCTTGTAACTGAACAGCGACTGGGGGGTTGACGATTTCAGGGGAGGTTGTTGATTTCAGGGGGGTTGTTGATTTCGGGGGAGGTTGTTGATTTCAGGCAGGTCTTGATCCCCGGTTCAAATGCTATGCCTGAGATCCAGTTTTCCTCTCTCCATTTCTTGTTTCCTTATCTTTGGTATTGATTTCATTCTGTGGCCCCACCTGAGGCTAAAGTGACTTCCAATGGCTGCCAGGACTCTACCTATGCAGCTTCCTCTGCAGTAGGAGATAAGATTCTGGTGCCACGCTCCCAGTCAAAACCTCATTGGTCACGGCTCGGGCAATGTGACCTAAGTCACATGTCTCCATCTTGAGCAGGGGGTGGAGTCAAGTCTACTAGAAGCACAGGGACTGAGGGTGGGTGAGGAGTGATGTCACAGAAGGAGAAGAGAGAATGGATACTGTTAGCAGAGATGCACATGTACCCAGAGGCCGTTCCCCCTACCCAGTGATAAGCTACCTTGAGGACAGAAATCTCCTCTCCTACTTCTGTGCTCTCCCCAGGGCTGAGCACCACACCAGACATTTAATAGGTGTGTCATGAAGGCATCAATTGATTGATAACCCCCCAGAGAAGCATTTTGACTAAGATCACCAAAGCCAGAAATAACAAACCTTTTTAAAACTGGCTATTTAAAACTTTGCTGTGACGACTTTTTTCGTACGGTTGGCAAATGCCATCCAGCTCCCAGTGGGCATAACAATAGGCACAGGCGTGTGACGCTGCCAGAGCAGATGGCCTGGCAGGACGCTGGTGGTTCACTGGATGAAGTTTCCTTGTAGCACTTGAAGCTTTCCTTGTCTTCGAGAATGGACTTTCTTTGGCTTCATATTAACTTAATTTGATGAACAGATTGATTGACAGCAGATTAACTGCTGCTTCCCCTTCCAGTGGGCTGAACGTTCCACGAGTCCCTACTGATTATAGCCTTGGATCCCTACTTTGAGCAACATGCTCACCACTATATAGTGCTTACGACATATTTGAAATATTTGTTGATTGAAAGAAAATTGAACAAATGAGTGTCTTAATCTAGGCAAATCAGGAACCTATGTTATTTACACCCAACATTGCACCTAAGCTGAAATACGACAGAAGTTTTTCTTTAAGTATTTACATAAATAAAGATAATAGAAGTTTATTTAACCGTCTCTAAATGCTGATTCTTATATTCAAGATGGTAAATCTTAAGCAGTTATATTATTAGACTCCGGGAAAGGACCTACTGCTCTCACCGCTAAGATCTTTGGTCTATTTTAGATGGAGGCAGGAAGAGCAGATTTTATTCATTCATTCAACCAGTATTGGTTGGGCACCTACTAAATGCCAGGCACTGGTCTAGGCCTAGAGATACAGAGTGAACAAGACCATGGCCTAGCCCTCCTGAAGCTTATAATTTTGGAACATCGTGTGCACGGGAAGTGGAGATGTACATGGGGGAGAGTATTAATTTCCTAGCACTGCTGTAACAACTGACCAAAAACGTGGTGACTTTATTCTCTCTCAGTCCTGGAGGCCGGAAGTTCAAAATCAAGTTGTTGGTAGGGTTATGCTCTCTGGAACCTCTGAGGGAGAATCCGTTCCATGCCTCCCTTCCAGCTTCTGGGGGCTGCCAGCAACCCTTGATGTCTCTTGGCCTGGATCACTCCAGTCTCTACCTCTGTCTCCACAGGGCCTTCCCATATTGGTCTCTCTGTCTCTGTGTCCTTCTCCTTCTTCTCAGTTGACACCAGTCATTAGATTTAGGGCCCACCCAAATCCAGGATGATCGTGTCTCAAGATCGTTCACTTAATGACACCTATTTCCAAACAGGTCTCATTCACAGGGACCTGAGGCTAGGACTTGGACTTATCTTTTGGGGGGTACTATTTAATCCACGCTAGTGGATCTTGTTGAATTTCACCCGCCTTCGGTATATTCATCCCTTACCCAGTGGCCATCAGCCTGTTTTTTAACGTTATGCCTTTTCTGGCCCCCTTCGTCCTGTGGCCTGCTGCTCAAACCTTCTCTGTCTCACACACCCTGATTCTGGATCCTGGTCTAGCCAGGTTCAGACAGAAGGAAAGGACCACGATGACACAAGGCCAGTGATTACTGAGTGAATGACTCTTAGCACTTTGCAAAACAAAAGAGGGAACTAAAATTTTCATTGGCAGAAATCACCTTGAGACCTTCACAAACTTTCTTAAATGTTTGTGGCTTCAAAGGAGAAAAATAACTCAGGATGTTTTATCAGGGAATGACGAGTTTCTGAGGGATTGTTTGATAGTGTGCGACTTTTATAAATTTAAAGAGAGCACAAAATCTAGAGAAATGATCTACAGTCAAGAAGTAAGGAGGCCGTGATCAAATTTCTGAGGCTGACCAAGTCCTGACACTGAGATGTCAGATAAATTAGGCACCCACATCAGCTGTGGACCTCTCACCTAATTTAGAGAAGTGATATTCACAAACATTGTCAATATTTCCGAGTTTACAATCACACCTTTGACTGTTGACTTAAAGCATCTAGTTTGGTTCAGGCTACTGGTGATGTTTACACTTTGGAATCTATTATGCATAGAAAAATTAGGGATTATCTTTGACCTGGGTGCCACATATTCTTATGCAAAACTAAGTAGGGTTATTTATTCATTTAATCAGTTCCATATGTTTGCTGTCATCATCACCATGTGGAGGAGATCTGATTTCTGCTGAGGTCAAACCAGCATCGTCCTGTGCGTGGGGATGGTAGGTCTGATTGTGAACACAGATAGCCTGGTTGGCATTCAGACAGCATTAGGCCTTCCTGACTTTTGCCACACAATGGCATCATTTTTTCCAAGAGGTCATCTGCCATTCAAAGACAGAATCAAGAGAAGTTTTCTTCTTCGTCAAAGTAAAATACAGGACCTAATATGAGGGAAAGAGTTGACTTTGCATTTGCTTTTTAGCTCAGTCAGGGGGATGTGGAGGAGGAGAACGTGGGCATTGGTGAAGAAAAACCCAGGAGTATTGCTAAGGCAAAACTGTGACCCAGTGAGATTACATTCAATTCTACAGAATCACACCAACCTCAGTACTCATTGTGTTCCAGGCACTGAATTAGGTTCTAGGGATGCAAAGATCAATTGTTTACCTATTTATCCCTCAGGAAGTTCTGAGATGGAAATGGGGTCCGGGGGGTGGGGGGAGGTGGAGGAGAGAGAGAGAGAGAATATGAAAATGAGTCCGTAGAATGTGGTACATGTTAGGGCTAACGTGGTTTGGATGAGGAGCTGTTGTTTCTGTGGGTTTGAGGCTGGGATGGAATTGACTTGGAGAAAACAGAAGTTCAGAGAAGTGTTTGATCTCTCTCACAGGTTTAATAAAAGTCGATTACTTGGGCAAGGCAAGCAGAAACAGTCTGTGCACGTGAAACCGCATGAGCAAGGCAAAAAGACAGGAAAGGGCATGGTGTTCTCAGGCATCGTTGAGCTTTTCCTTTGGCTGGAGTATGGGGTACGTGGAGCAAGGATTGGGGGTGAGGGACCAGGGTAGTGATTTGAGAAGAAAACAGAGAGGGAAATGAAGATGGGTTGTGAAGGGCCTTTGATGGAAAACTATGGCTTCAGGGGGCTCTTTCCTGAAGATGATGGAGAACCAGGAAAGACGTTAGAACAGAAATGTAATGGGATCAAAACAGTGCTTTAGAAACATGGCTTAGAAGAGGGGAGGGTGGGGGGGTAGGGAGAGGCTGGGAGCAGATGGTCACGTGGAGGCTGATACAATCATCCAAGCCTTTGGGAGGTAGGTGGGAAGAGACTGGGATGGAGATGGGGACATGATGTGCTCCAGCCTGGGGCAAATGAAGTTCAGCTGCCTAAGGGGACTCAGGAGCTCATGCACAGCAAGCAGGGGCACCCAGCCTTGGAAGTCATGGGGACGGTCTCTGCCAGCTCCATCCATATCTCCTTGACTTTCGTGCATCCCATTCAACCAATATTTGTCCGGCATCTAGTATGGGCCACACATTCTGCAGAGCACTGGGACTCCTAGGTGAAGACTGAATGAGTTCCAGGAAGCCAAACGGAAATCCAGAGAAAGAGGAAAAATGCTTTCTCTCCCTAGTGATTAAAAAACACACATTAAATTTATCTTGAGATAGCATTTTCTAACTATTAAGGTAGCTTTTTAAAATTTTCTGGCTGCCATTTCCCAAATGCTGACTAGGCTGTACCCACCCTGTGTGCTGTTTCATTACCGGCTGCCTTGGTACCGGTGTCACTGCCATGTTCCTGCATGCCCGGGGCACTTTGGGTACATTCTTGCCATGTTTGGGAAATTTTCAGCTCATGGGACCTGCTTCCCCAAGCAGATGCCAGCCCCCATGTCACCCCATCTCCACTGCAGATAGTCAAGCCTGGTGCTGGCCTCCTGCAGCCCTCCAAACTTAGCAACTGTGGCAGGACGCCCCATAATCCATGTTGCTGGTGAGTGGGTGGCAGTGATGCCTGGTCGAGTCCTGGGGAAAAGTTGGCACCAGAGGGGCAGTAGCAGGTGAAGTGACAGTGGTGTCCCATCAGGCCAGTTCCTGATGCCTGAGAAGCCGCATGCTCAGTGGGGTTCAGGCAGCTCCAGCTCATAATGCCCAGCAAATTAGACAAGCCAGGTGTCCAGTTTTGGGGAACAGCTCAGGAAATGATGGTCCATCAATATAATGGGGTCTCATTCAGCTATTTAATTTTGAAAACTGTAGAAGTGTGGAAAAGTTGCCTCAATGGTATGTCAAATGTGTCAACTCTATTAGAACAGTAGGCACACTACTCTGTAACAAGCAAAAATGTGTGTTTGTGAAAGGTTTGTCCAAATAAGAAATTAGCTCTCTCGAGATGGAAGAGCTGTAGAGGCTGTACTGTTAATTAGCAAAACAAAACAAAACAAAACAAAAAGAAAACAAATACTTCTTTAACGACCACCCCTCCCTTGGCCCCCACAGCTGCATTGGCAAGGAGCTGCCGTCACAGCCTGCCAGCATCTCAGCCTGGCCACCGCTGTCTCACCTGGAACCTTCAGGACTAGTCTTCCTGGGCACTTTTTACCTGTTTGCTCATTTGCCGCATGATCCCAGACTCCAAGGTGTCCCTGAACCCCTTCCCCCAACCTCATCCTTGTGGGTGGTCTTATACTTGCCCTGGCTGATATCATCCACCTCCCGCCCGTTCTCAGTACCCCCAACTGTTGTGTCCCCCGGAACTCAGTCGGCCATGCTCAGTACCCTTCTGCATCCTCACCAACACCCTCCACTTCCTTGCTCTGACTGAAGCAGCTCATGCTCAAGACCTGCTTCTCCTGCAGCCCCTCAGCTGCAGGCTCCTTCCTCCTCCAGAACCTTCAGACCAGTGAGCCCCCAAAACAGATAGGCTGGCAGATTAGCTGGTGACTGGGGAAAGTTCTCCTCAGATTGCTTTTATTATTTTCAGCAAGTGAAGGTGAAGAGGAAGGAGGATATATTGGAGGGTTGAGGAGAGGAGAAAGCAATGAGAGGCCTGGATCTTCCCCCAAATAAATGCTGGTTCTGACACATATACACGCGCACGCATGTGTACATACACACTGAGTTTTGCATCAATTCAGGAAATCCTTAGAAGCCCTGACATTCAGGGGTCTCTGAGAATTAAGGTCAAGAATCCCTGACCTAGGGAGGAAAAAAAAGTCAGCTAAAGCAGAGTTCATGCAACAAAACTTAGAGCGACACAAAACTTCCCGGAAGGAAAAAAACAACAGGATGAGGTATCGTATTGTGCAACTCAGATCAGTAAAAGTGAATATGTTTAATACCTTTATGACAGATAAAGCATCTGACTGGATTAGAACGACAAAGTCCAACCCTCTCCTTTTATGATGCATATATCATAATTTCTCCTTCCCACTCCCTCAAAAAAGAAAAAAACCAAAACCAAAAAACTACAGTATAAAAATAAAAATAGTAGTAAAACTGGAGCAAGCAAATATAATATAAAATAAAGCAAGGATAGAAATTTTAGTCTCCGACAAAGTGCATTTCAAACCAAAAAAGTTAAATGAGTCAAAAGAGATCATTCTATGTTGGCAAAAGTCACAATCCTTCATATATCTTCTGAATTCTATTATTTTTCTCCAGGTAAGCTTTCTTAATAGACAAGAAAAAAACGTTTTTAAAGTCTTCGTATTTTGTAAAATATCTTCCCAGATTTTTTTTTTTTACCAGCTTTGTTTATTTATTTATTTATTTATTTATTCATTTATTTATTAGTTTCAGGTGTACAAAACAATGTAATAGTTAGACATTTATCATTTATACCCCTCACTCTTCCAGATATTTTTTAAAGCTACAATGCAGAATCAAGGAATATCAGTTGTTTACTTTTCAGTGTTAAAAATTAAAATATAGAGAACACACCTATTAAAATATAATAAAAAATTGATAGACTAATTTTTGGTTTGGGCACTTTTAATATACCACTTCTGTATGATTAAGTACATTAAAATCAATAGAGTATTTGAATAATAAGCTAAAGTTGAATCTACGGCTATAAACCTAGTGCTTTAAACACAGAATTCAGTATCATAAAATTTAATTAAAAATACATATTTTTACACCTAAAAAATTGCTAGAAAAATGTTAATATTTATCATCTCTGAGTAATGTGATTTAGTAGGGGAAGCATTTTTTTTTTATTATTTTCTATACTTGTAGTCTTTTTACAACTGTTAGGTCACTTTTACAATCAGAAATAAAACCTAAATTAAAAAAAAAAAATCCAGTTACAGAGGACATTCTTTAATATCCCTCTTCTCAGTTCAAGAGCCCTCAGTATAAACATTTTTTTCTTTCAGCACCAGAAATCATGTGAAAGTCAGATGGAAAGTTTTGCCAACACACCTGCGCTGGAGGGCTTAAGTTGTTTTCCAGTTTTTTTTCCTCTTTGTGCCATGTCCAGTTGTATTTGGAAAATTCTTCATCTGATGTAGAAATTATCAAAAGATGCCAATTTCATAGGACTGCTCTCTCTTTCTATCTCCTGGGCTGAATTTTTTAGGACTGTAAATAGCTCTCCAAAAGAGGAATGCTGGTTTTGAATTGTCAGGCAGCTTGCAGGTGAATGCTGAGTCCCAAGTCTAGGGGAAAAGTCTCATGGGTGAAGGAGTTCTGCAGGATATCATATGGCATAACCAATAGTGTAAGAACATTCCAGAGACTGAGGACATGGTAAGTAGGGGAGAGAACTGAGAACTCTCCTTCTCACACTTGGTTCCTTTGTGGCCAGCCTTTATCAGAAGAAAGGAACAGGTGCAGGGGGAGTGTCCCTTTGCGTGTGTGGTTGCGTTCAACCTCTTTTCAACCCGTACCAATGAAAGGAATGGGATGCAGGATGAATTCAAAAGCAGAAGGCAAATAACACGCTAGAATATTTCTCAAAAGATTTAAGAACAAAGATCCTCTCTTCTCGTTCCTCCCAAGCAGGAACCATAAATTACAGGTGGACATTAAGAAAGTAATAACTTCTTAATTCCAATTAAATTTTACCAAGTTGGCCACAAAGATTTAGGTATGTTAGTTATTTAACCACAACGGATGTCAGCCAAAAAGTACAAAGTAATGTTACATATTTCTTTATAATAAAGGGGTTTAGTGACTTTACTGCATTACACTTTCAAAGGCAACTCTCTATTCACGTAGATTCTGGGAGGTATGGGAGAACTTGGTGAAAGAAACTACCGTGCAATTTATATGCTAGCAGCAGTCATATATGGTATGCAGATGGAGTGTAGCTCTCAATCAGTATCTCCTATACTCATGAAACATTTGTCTCAGCATCATAATACAACTGAATTATGAGGGAAACTACCTAAGAAAGTCACCTGGGTGACCCACTGCACTGACACAGGTAAATAGTTAATGCAGTGGTTCCAACCTTCTCAACCACAAGAACCCATGTTTTTTAAACTGCAAAAACCTTTTTCAATATAATATTAGTTCTAATGTTAATATAAGTTATTTGAAAAGAAATACATCAAGAGTAAAAGCTGACTTGGATAAAACTTGAAATTCCGTACGAACACATCCATAGCTATAAATAAAATAGTGTTTGGACAGTATATGATATTCCAATTTTGGGATCTGTAGACAGGGCTCTCTAGCCAGTGCTGATTCATGGACCCCTGGCGGTGTTGCTGTGACCCTGTAGAAGTCTGTGGCCTCAGGGCAAATTCTAGACTAAACCCTTGTGGTAGTTATTAGTGCCGTTTCCCAAAAATATCTCATTCTCTTCCTCCCGGGTATAGGGTTGGATTGTACTTCCCTGACCCCTTCAGTTATGTAGAGACACATGACTTGCTTTGGCCAATCAAATGTGAGTGGAAGTGACATGTGTAATTTATGGGCAGAAGCCTTTACGAGTCAGTATGTGGCTCCCTCCCCTTTTCATCTGACTCTTACTAGCAAAGCTCTGGGTGGTAGAGGTTCCATCAAGCAGCCTCTGACTGGGAATGACATGGAGGAAAGCTCCCAACCACTCTGCCAAACTAAGATAAGTATGGAGCATTAGTTAGCAATACACCTGTATTTTTTAAAGTCATTGGGATATTAAAGCTGTTTGTTATTGCAGCGTAACCTGTCTGATCCCGACTGGCACAGTCTTTGGGGCTGGTTAGTTATTTGTTCTTTATGGAGAGATCCTCTAACACTGTATCTCAACTACTTAACTACTTATTCCAAAGTAGTATGCATTTACCCAGTTAGTCTAAGATCGCCCTTGTAACTTTTTATGGGCTTATAGAAGAAGAAGCCCAAATGTATTTCCAGTCGCAGACTACCATCTCCTCTGGTTCAGGAACTTGTTTTTTCTCTTTAGAAATCTTCTGCCTTAGCCAGAAATGTTTTCAATTAAGTAAATTTTGCCAGTGGAGAGAAAGGGATATAGGGAACAAATAACAACAATAATAAAACATGCTGTACAGAATATGGAGGAAGAGAATAGTCCAACAACTCAGATGGGATTCAGGTAGGTTTGAGGAGAGTAGCTTGATTCGGAATCAAGATTTTATCAAGAAGGGTCTGAGCAACAGCAGCCTTTCAGGATCAATCAATAGTCCCTGGGCTTCTCGTCACAATTTCTCTAGGCTGCTTCCTCTCACCCTGTACTCTCATCTTCCGTTTGGCTAAAACCTCCGGGTCTATATTGGCAGGTCTGGCATTCTCTCTCCATTTACATTTCTAAAGCCCACTTTTAATTAAGACACTTCACCTGCAGAAAATAGATTGTAATACTATTCACAATAGACTGAGGAGAGGCATGTTTCTTCTCACCAAGAAGCTCAGTACTTGTGAACCCAGCACTGCAGACACAGCAGACTCTCCTGGGCAACTTTGAAAACTACTGATACCCACAAACAATCCTAAATCAATTAGACCAGACCCCTTGGGGGTACAAGTTTGTATAAAAAAAAATTAGTGAAATCATGATTTTGTTTAGTTTTCTATAATCTTCAAAATAACTTACAATAATTCTGTTTCAATAAATTTATCATATTTATAACTAAAGTTGAAGAAAAAATTCAGCCCCAGCTTCTCTCCACCAAGTTATCCCAAATTCATCACCAAAGTGTATTAGGTGTCTATTCCTGCACAACAAATTATCACAAACTTAGTGGCTTAAACCAACTTACATATATTTATTATCTTACAGTTTCTATGGGTCAGGCATCTAGGTCCTGTGTTCAGGATGCCAAACGAATATAATCAAGGTGTTGGCTGGGTTGTTTTCCCTTGTGGAGCTCAGCTTCTTCTTCCAAGCCCAGATGTTCATGGCACAATTCAGTTCCTCGCTACTGTAGGACTGAGGTCCTTATTTCTTGCTAGCTGTCATCCCAGGGCTCCTCTCAGCTCCTAGAAACCATCACTGTACCTTTTCATATGGCCCCCTCACAGGCCCTCCCACAGCATGGCATCTGACGTCTTCAAGGCGAGGAGGAAAATCTCTCCTTTAAAGCTTTCACCTGATAAAGTTATGCCCACCCGGGATCATCTTGTTTTTCATTAATTCAAAATCAACTGATTTAGAACTTGGATTCCTTCTGGTTATTCCCTTCACCTTTGCCACAGTCTATGGGCTAGATCAAATCATGGGTTTCACTCACACTCAGTGGGAGAGGAGGACAGAGGAGCTGGCTCACTGGGGGCCATTTCAGCGTGTATACGCCACCTCATTTTTGGAAATCGCTATAATTTTTGCATATTTTGTTAATATTGTGATGGCTCAAACTAGCCACTATCATTACCAACATCATCCTCAGTATCATCATCTTCGTCTTTATCCAATTCATCCTCTGAATGGTGGAGAAAGTACAGTAAAGATAGATCAGCCCCTCCTTTCTGCCCCTGCTCTAGTTCCGAGACCCCGTCCATTGTATTGGGTTTATTTATGGTCAACAGCTGTACATTTCTAGCTCATATTCAACCTGTTCCCAATTATGACCGCTACCACCTTCCTGTCTTGCAAAAGTTTGTATTTAAGATCCATGTGCAAGAATCAAAGATGTTTCCTCCAACTAAGAAGAACTCGCTTGCCTGACGAGACTCTAACACACTCCCCATCCAATTGATGTTAGGAATCAATCTAAGTTAAATAACAGATCCTAAAATGATATAGCTTTTAAAATAGCAAAAGGGTGTTGATGACTACGAGGCAAAGAAGATGCTAGTAATTGGCTGTAAGAAAGCCATGGATGAAGATTAGGAAAGATCTCGATGGACTGGTTTTAGACACTAAGCAGTAGAGGGATATTTTTCCTGGTTTCTTTTCAGTCCGTTTTTCAATGGTTTTACCACAAAACACAAAGCGAAGGGGGGAAATGTGGGATACTGATTATTTATTTGACACTATAGTAGCAATGATGAAATGGATTGCAGCCATGTCTATGTCTAGTAAATGAGCAGGCAGAGTGAAAATAAAGATAGAGCAGCATGATAGAGATATTAGTCAGTATGCCAAAAAAAAAAAAAAAAAAAAAAAAAAAATTAACACACAGGGTAATTTTTTCTTGTAAGTTTCTACTTTTCTGAGATTCAACATTGATATGTTTTTCTCATTTAGGTTCACTAAGTAATGTTTATTATTAATTCAAATTCTCAATATTGAAGGGGAGATATTTTCCATATGGTTGACATGCTGCTCTGTAGGTTCATAAATTTGGAGGAGTTTTGATTAACACTGACAGAAAACCCTTTGAAAACATATGGCTGTATATACATCATGTCATTTCTAATAAGATGACACATCCTTCTTTGCTTTTCCCTAATAAGATGAGTTCAGTTGTATTTAAGAAACATGATAAGACTTTGTTGATTTTTCTTTATGGGAGAGAAAAATCAAGAAAAACAATTTTTTTGTTCCAGCAGACACTAAAATCATAGCAGAGAGTTTGCGGGAATTAAAGGAAAAGTACCGTCTCTAATTACTTTTTATAGACCCACTTAACATGTAAATGTGGGGTGTTTTTTGACACCGCACATTTCCTTCTTTGGACTGAGGACCTGCATTCCATCTAGCTGACTGGGGAATCCATCTTTTTCTCACCAGGTTTTAGAACTGCTCTCTGCCGTCCTCGCTCATCACAGCTTTCAAACCATTTCGGCTCCAACAACATTCTCATCCTTGGTAGCTTAAATTTTCAGATGAACCATTATCTTTGTTTCTTGGACTGATTTGTTTCCATTTCTTCTGAAACCCATTGTAATAAATTCATTTTGAGAATTCTGGCATGAGCTATTTGAAGTATACTTTAAAATATAACAAATATGGAAAGCAAATGGGCAACTTGAACCAAGAATCTTAAAAAAAAAAAAAAAAAGTCAGTGCCTTTTGACCCAGCAATTCCCCTTTTAGAAATCCACCATAAGGAAGTAATTTAATTTGTGAAAAAAATTTATTATCAAGATGTTCATAATAGTATTATAACAACAACAACAACAAATCAGGAAGAATTGAAATGGCCATAAAATGGAAGATGGTTAAATACATGTTAAAGATCAATTACAAATCATTTGCAGGCTACAGAATAATAATAAAAAATTAAAGCTGAATTGCTAGAGCATATCCAACCCCAATACCCAGTGAAATATATACAATTAGTTTTTATAAAAGGCTGAAAATTCATCAGCAGCAATTATACAAGGAAAGGGTATGAATTCATGTCATAAACTACGACAGGTGGTGGATACAGAAGGAAACAAATGATTCTACTGTACTCTTGCTCAGCACTGAAGAAAGCGAGGTAGTGAAATGCTGAGACATCTCATTTGTACCTTTCAATTTAGAGAGAAGGCTTACGGAGTGAGTAGGTGACTTGGAGAAGACCCTAGGAAAACTCATTTCAAATTGAATCCCACGCATACCTCGTGGATTACAGCAGAGGAGGGGACGTAGGTACCAACGCCTACCATTCTCACAGTGTCAGTTGGGGAAACAAGCTAGTGTATAGGAAAGCTAACAGGACCTCAGAAAAAAGAGCAGACTTAAGTTCCCCCAAACAAGAGTTTCCTGTATCTCCTCAGTTCACACCATACTGTTAGACTGAGAAAAACAAAACAAAACACACAATAAAATAAAACAAAACAAAACAGGAGTTCTATCGAACTTGGAGGAGAACGTAAAGGGACCCCAGAAAAGCTGGAAAGGTTGTAAAGGAGAAATCACCCACACCGTACTGTGGCAAAGAGAAGGTCTGGGCAACCATGCAAATGTCCTTTAGAAAAGGGAGGGTACAATTTCCAGCTATAAGATGAATAAGGTTGGAGGATCCAATGTAAAACATGGTGACTATAGTTGATAACACTGTATTATAAAGTGGAAATTTGCTAAGAGAGTAGCACTTAAATGTGTAGTACAAAAAAAGGTAACTATGTGAGGTAATGATGGATGTGTTAACTAGATGGTGGGAATACTTTTACAACAAACAAATAAATAAATAGAATGAAACAACAGGACACAGATGAGAAATCCAGTCTGGAAGAAAACAACTTAACAGAAGTAATCATTCCAAGTGATTGTTTCATGTTATAGAAGTTAATAAAAAGTCATTAAAATAAAACAGAATGTGAATAATAAAATAGCATAAGAAGAAAGAAAAGATTGGAGCAATAAACACTGAAAACTGAAACAACGACATTATAATAAATTAGAATCAGGAAAAGAATAGATGTAAATAAAAATTATATCGCTGGAATGGAGAAAATCGTGAGATCATCATAGTGAACGCAGATGAAAAAATAAAGCGATCAGAAAGAAGATGGAGTATGAAGATTATCCAACATAAGGATAATTGGTATCCCTGAAGTGATGCTCCAAAAGGACACGAAAAGTTCTTTTGAGACATAACAGTGAAAAGCAAAAATCTTTGAAAGGAAGAACTTGATCTGCATATTGAAAGGGCACACCATGTTCCAGAGAAAAGTTGATAGATGAGTCCACATGGAGATGTGTGTTGATTAAAATAGCAAACTCAAGAATAAAGAATTCTTCAAGCTTTTAGGGGTAAAAACAAGCCTCCAGCAAAGGGAAACTATGAAGTTGGTCTCAGATATGCTGTAAATTGTCAATGTCAGAAAATGATGGGTAATTCTTACAAGACTCTAAGAAAAAGAAAATTACTTTTTAAAATGTTAAAGCAAGGCAATTTATTGTTTGCATATAACAGTGACAGGCAGATATTCTCAAACATGAAAACAAAATTAGTGAAATATAGCATCTATAATCCATTTTTGAAAAGAACTTCCAATAGAGGGAACCAGTCAACCAAGAGATGAATCAAATACAGAATTTACAGGAATTGTGGTTTAAAAGACTAGTGACAAAACATGAATCCAACTAAATATAGTCTCAGATTCAAAGTGAGGGTTTAATTGCAAATAGAATGTACACATTATTAACTTGTAAAAAGTCTACAAAGCAATATAACCAATGAAATTGGGAGGACTGGGGAGAAAGGAAGAAATATAAAAAAACGAATCTTATCTTTATAGTAGATGAACAAAATATGTAATAAAAAACGACTCCAACCTCTGAATATTTTTCATATTTATTTTCAATTTTAGAGTGATCATTTAGGAAACGATGGAAAAAGATCTTCTGGTAGAGAAACATTAATCTGTGGTTTAGCATCACTTTATGTTTATTCCATTTCTTTTTACTCTTTAAAATAAGCAAAATTAATCTATACTATGCTAAATCCAGTATGGTATCCTGAATGGAATCACGGAACATAAAAAAGGACAGTAGTGGGAAAACTAGTAAAATCCAAGGAAATTCTGATGTTCAGCTAATAGTAATGTACCGATGTTGATTTCTTAGATGTGTTAAAGGTACCATGGTAACATAACATGTTCATATTAGGGGAGCTCAGATGAGGGATAGATGGGAAATTTCTATGCCATCTTTGCCACTTTTCAGTAAATCTAAAATAATTCCAACATAAAGTGTTTCTTAAAAATATTATGCATCCTCTCCATAGATCTTTTTATCTACATCTTTGTGAAGAATGAAGTCTAGGATAGTCCTTATCAAAATTTACCACTGGCTATTTCTAGGTTATTGGCTTCAGGGTGATTTGTAGCTTTTGTTTTGTATACTTTTTGTATTGTTTGAAGTTAATGATAGACAGATTTATTTTTTATTTTTTATTACAAGTGACATTATTATTCCAAATTTTTGAAAGAAATAAAATACTGTTAGAAGTGAATATTAACACAAGGAATGCTTATGATAAAATATTTTATAAAAAATCAGAAGACAAAAACACAGTAGTTGTAATTTTACATTTTAAAGTCTGTTTATGAAAAAAATTAGTAGAAGGAACTACATTAAATTATTGCCAGTGTTTGACTCTGGATAAGTAATTTCTATTTTCTTCTTTATAAATTTTCAATTTTTACAAGGGTTTAAACAATGAGTATACATTTATAATAACTAAAAAATAAACATTACAGTTTTGTTATCCAATGAAGTTGAAACTGGCAGTTGGTGAGTCAACTGGAAAAGTTAATTAAAGCAGTGAATCATAAAATGTGATACATACATACCTTAAAGATTTAATTTTAACCTAAAACATATGGATGTTCATTCACTTGCCACTCTTTTGATGTTGAGCCAAGGCCCTTTCTTTGTGTCGGGGTCTGCTGATCTGAGTTCCAAGCAGACTTTCTTTCAAAACCACCCATAATGCATCATCCAGAAGCTCCAGTTTTGGTTTCTTTAAGGCAGACCGAGACCTTGAAGACACTTATAAAGCAATTTTTCTACATTTTTACTCTTCCCCTAGTCTTACGTGTGTTTTACATATACCTTATTTGAAACTTATTGTAGCAACCTGTCATTACCAAATCTTTCATCAGTTTACAGAATGGTTACGTAACTAAAAAGCATGTAATGTTTGCATAAACAGGTATTAGTGCAACTAGCATAAATGAGAACACAGATGGCTCACTCTTGGTCATCACAACTGGTAGGAATAGAAATTTGGGGGCTTCATAGAGAGTCGCCTTAGATTCAAGCAATGTGATGTTGTTGGCATCCATTAGGAGGTTTTACAGAGGAAACTGAGAGCTTTACCTCATCCAACAAGTTGATGTCATTGAGGAAAGTTATGCGAGCCTCTATTGATAAACATAAGAATGGCAGCCTGTAACACAAGTCTCGCTGCCTTAAGTGCAGCCGGAAGCAGGAGGAAGCCAGCATGAGATTTCTTCTTGATCTGTCTCCAGCTCTTGTACTGGGTAGCTATGATACTCTCTCATGGTTCCTTCAACATGAGGTACAGGTAAATGACCTTTTGTTGTCAGCCCCAATCTGTAAATTGGTAATGGGACACTTCCATTGTACAGGTGAGGAAACTGAGGCACTAAAAACTGTCCAAGATCTTTGTTTACTGATTGACAGATTCAGGATTCACACCCAGATGTATGTGCTGACTCCGAGGGCACTGCTGTAACACTCAACCACAGGGGCCTTCTTTAACGCAATGGGGTTGATGATGAAATAAGCATGTGAAAGTACACAAAGAAGGCACTTGAAAAATTGTCATTTACGTTTGTCAGTGTAGAACAGCTTTGCTCCCGTAATATGTGAAAACCTCTCCTTATTTGTCTGAGTCAAATCATCAGCTACAGAGAAATAGTGTAAATGCTATGCCATGTACCTCTGTCCTATGTAGTTAGAATAATTTACCTCCATCTTCCTATTTGTGGCCTATTCCGAAGGAATCCTGTTCTTTTTAGGAATATCCACATCCCAGATGTCCTTAATTGCACAAGTTGTTTGTGGTTCCAACTTACATTAGTCACCTGAAGATGTGCAGTGGGAGACCCTGACCCTCCATCAAGCACCATGTCAGCTACCTAAGGTGTTTTTCTAGATTTGCAGTTCTGATCTCTGCTGCAGCACACGTTTCATCTCTTTAACCTCGTATTAGCTCATATCGATTTTCATAGATTTTTTTCTCAATATTATATCTCCATATTATTCCTCCTTTTTACAGCTAAGCTCCACCAAGGAATGGTCTAAATTTGATCTCCGTTCTCCTACTTCATCTGCTGTCATTTCCATTCCAGCATTTAAGATCACCAACGACCGCCATTTTTCCAAATCCAATACTTTTCTGTTCTCACCTTACTTGACCCCTCAGGAGCAAGTAGTTGACACATTTGACGATTTCTTCCTTCTCAAAATGCTTTCCTCTCTACAACTCCGAGGCATCATATTTTGCAGGCTTTCCTTCCACCGCACTGAACCCCCGTTGTCTCCTCCCCGGCCTCCCTTTTGCTCACTCTCTAGATGTTGGACTCCAGGGTTAGCTCCTAAGGGTTAGCTCCAGGGTTAACACCTAAGTTAACTTCATCCAGTCCACTGGCTTTAAATACTGTCTCTCTGCAGATGACTCCTACATTTATTTCTTCGACCCGTTTCCCCCCCTTGATATCACCACTTGAATGTATAACAGGCATCTCAAATGTAATATATACAAAAGGAACTCTTGATTTCTCCTGGTCAGAATCTACTCACTATCTCACATCTTGCCCAGTGGGTAAATGACATCACAATTCACGAATTGCTCAAGTAGAATATCTAGATGACATTCGCTATCTCTCTTTTCTTCACCGCCAATCACATTGGTTCATCAGCAAATTCTATCAGATCCACCTCTAAAATGTCAAACCAATCCCTACCTCTGCTCATAGCCAGTGCTATCCCTCCAGAGAGAGGCTAGGACAATATCATCCTCTCCTGGCTTGGTATTGAGTAAAGCCTAGAGGTAAATAAAGCTCAATATTTTGGACTGTCTTGACAGCTGGTGAAACTGGGAGAACCTCAGATAGCCTAACAGCAACTTTCCCTCCCAGCTCTGCTTCTGCAGGTAAGATCTATCCAAACAACCCTCCTTATGAAGGATACCAGGCAGTTCCTGCTTATCCCTGAGTAATTCCTTGCCAGCCTAAAGAATTACTCAAAGGAGCCAATTACATCCTCCTGTAGGAACAAGGCATCACCCCGCCTTCTTGATACTAGAAAGCCTTCCTCCCACAGCCCCTGGTTGTCCACTCTGTTCCCAAGGGCAAGTCCGCTGTGTCCCTGCACGCATGTCATGTATTCCCCTCCCAGGGTCTGTGACTAATAAACTTCTGTCTCTTCTGTCCAGTGTTCAGTGTCATGTGTCTGGCTATCATCATAACTCCAGGGTGGGAATGCCTCCCTAGCCAGTGGTGTAAAAAGGAAGTGATTAAAACACCTGGCTGCCACTGAAATCTCAGTTCAAATGTTTTCTTCACTGAGTGGTCTGTCTTGTCCACCCTCTATCCCATATCCTCTCTCATTTTCTACATGGCGCTTGTCACCGTCTGAATTGATTTTTTTTAAATTAATTAATTAGGCACATGTTTAGTCTCCGGCATGTTTTACTAGAAGGTGAGCTCCGTATCCAACATCAGCAAATCCATCAGATCCTGTGGGTAGATACTTGTTGCCACAAACTCAGCCTTTATCGGAGCCCAAGCCAGTACCGTCTCTGTCCTGGACTATTGCCCTCACATCCTCATTGCTCTCCCTGCTTCCATTCTTGTCCCCTATTCTCCTCCTGGTATCCAGAGGGACCTTTTCAAAGTGAGTTAGCTCATGTCACTTCTCTGCACACCAGCCCCTCCCCATGCCTCGTGGCTGCCCCCTCACTCAGTCAATACCTGAGCCCTTGTAATCACTTAGGGGGTCTGCTCAGCCCAGGCCCCGTGCCCTCTCTGACCTCGTCTCTCACTACTTCCCCTTTTCCCTGTGCTCCCAGCACCCTGGTCGGCTTGCTCTTCAGAGCTTTGTACTTACTTGTCCTATTCCCCCCCACCTAGAAGACTCTTTCCCCAGATATCCACCACTTCCTTCTTCTCAAACATTACCACAGCAGAGAAGTCTATGGTTCCTACACCCTTCCCTCTCCAGCTTCTGTTTTTGCTGATCGGTTTATTTTCTATCTACCTTGCTGGATTGCAGAGTGGACTCTCTGTGGCTTGCGAATCTAGGACACTGTTCTCAGCTCTCAATATGTGCTGTGACTTAGTCCTCACAGCAACTCCTTAGGGCAGGTGCTGTTATTACCCTATTCACAGATTAGGAAAGTGAAACACGGAGAGGCTAAGTAACTTGCTCGAAGCTGCGTATATAATAAGTAGAGCCATCAGGATTCAAACCCAGGTGGCCTAAGCTCAGAGTGGAGGCTCTTAACCACTATAAATGAATGGTTTATAAAACAGTCATCAATAATCTCTCCTTGAGATATTATCCTAGGCCTAGAATGAGGATAAGATAGCTGTTGCCTTTTCTAGTGGCTCTATTTGCTAGTACAGTAGGAAAAACCATTAACCAATATTATATTGTATAAAAAATACTCCCTAAAACATCAATAAGTATCACACTAGGACTTGAAATACATTTTTAAATAAAGATTATATATTTTAGTTGCTTACTTCATCCTCAGAAGGGTTAAAAGCTACTGATTTTCAAAAAGGAAACTTCTGTATCCTAATTTATGCATATCTATCTATCAACTGTCAGTAGGAATGCAAAAGGTCAACTCAGACTGCACCAATAGGTGTTTCATAAGCTAAATGGTGATAAAGAATTAGATCAGCCAAAAAGCCAACCTAGAAATGGAAATGAGTATTCACTTTCAGCAAGCCATTCCTCACAGGATATAAATTATAACCACTTCAAGATCTAGTAGGTGTTCACTCAAGTTTCTCTGTGGGTTTTCATAGCCCTTCAACTCTTGTGTTTGAAGTAAAAGTTAATAAAAGTCCAGAAACAAATTTGAAAAGGTATTGGTACCAAGAGATTAATTCAAGAGTTTTTAGGGAAAGCTCCCTCCCCCTTGAATGACTTTGGAATGGAAGAGGAGCGTCATTGCACATATGATCTTCAGGAATGTTCTAATGCCGAATGAGAACCACAGCACATTAGCCCTACCACCTTCTCCCACAGGACAAAGAAAGCTGCACTCCATTATTGGTTCCTGGCAGCAAGTGACAGCTTACGTGTCCCTTACACCACCCGCGAGGCTCTGCGACCAGCAGTCCGTCTGGAAAATCTATTGTTCCAACACAGTCAGGCCCACAAAGGTAAAAGGCAGAAAGCAGTGATGGTGACCTTAAAGACCTTCAGAAAGAATATCAGCCGTTTTTGTCAACAGAGACCAAATGCAGTGAGGAGTTGAGACCATCGCCAAGATCATTCCAGGAAAAGCAACACTCCTCGGTGAATTCTGACCACTTCCCTCCCCAACAAAAACAAAAGCTTTCAAAGAAAAAAGTATTGACCAGCGTAAGTGACACCATGGTCACTGGTTGACTTCACCAGAAACGCCAGGGAAACATAGCCTCAGGGACGTCTGGTCTGGGGACCAAAAGGTTACCAGAATTTCAGTGCTGAGTGGTTGGGATGAAGCCCGATGGAAGTGGTTGAGGCCCCACAGGTACCTTCCCGGCGAGCAAACTTGACATTCAAACTGAACCAGGCGGAAGAGTCACGTTGTACCTTGGAGCCAGGCAGGTAACCCCATCTAACAAATGAAGCATCAAGGAGAGGCGAGACACAGCAATTTTCACTTCATTTTTTTCCAACATATAACAATGTTCCAACCTGACATGACATTTAAACCTAACAATACAATATCATGGGAACACAAATGCAGCACAGCAAGGATTTTTCAAAGGGGGCTACTAAAAGGTCAACATTGGAGTGTTAGAGTCAAGTTGGTTTATACAGGAAGAAACCCCAATCATTATTCCTTGAGCCCAAAACGTGGCTGGATTCAAGTTGGAGGGAATTCACCACTGGAACTCTCAAAGGGTGTAGTAGACAATCAGTAAAGGTCTATGGAATTTTGCCCACGTGTAAAATAGAGTAAAATAAACACAGAACTTGGTTATGGGGTGACTCGAAATTTAAAATCTGGGTGACATTCTGAAATTATCACATAGGGCTCAGAACTCGATTCTCCTCCAGTGAACTCTGTGAACACCAGTGAGAGGTGTCTTGGCTCAGCTGGCTTCCCACCGACCCTGACGGTCCTGCTCCCACCAGGTGCGGTGTGACGGGAGCCGCTGCACTGCCACACGGACCCTAAAACTGGAGCCAGCACCGAGGAAAGCCCAGCTTTGCAGGCTTTGACAGTACATCCTGCCACCTCTCCTTGGCCCACCTGCTTTTAGTGGAACACCTGTAGTGGACACTCACATGCCTGTTCCATGTCCTCCATTTCGGAAAATCCTGTAGAAATTCTGAATTCTACATGGTCCTTCTGGGGGACACCAGCAGGACTGAGCACCGGTTGCCCACAGCAGTACTCAAGTCATGTCTGCAAAGCATGTTGGCTTTTCTCCCTTTTCTATCTCATTTTCCCTCTCCCTCACTTCTTACTACTTCCTGGGATCCGCTCACAAATAAACTGCTTATACCTCGGTCCTTGTCTCAGGCTCTGTTCAAGGGAAACTATATAGGATATCGCCAAAAGAGGAAAAGTGGGAAACACACACACACGTCCCCAGACCAGGAACCAGCAGCATCTATCATTGAACCTTTCTGTCATTTCAGTCAACACATCCCCTTATCTTTTTCTTTTGTACTTAAGGTAGTTGGCCTTAGGTTTTTCATCACTTGCAGTTACACAAGTCCCGAAGAAGACACACACTTGGACGTCTCAAACAAATAATTGCAATAACACTTTCCCAGTAGCTCTTCAGCTGACAACATCTTCATATGTCCAGCACTTAGTTAGCATGATGCCTGGCCCACAGTAGGCTCATATTATACACATCCAATAGATGAATCACTACTGTGGTTTTTACTTCCCTTGAGAAGAGGCAAGAGAAGGACTTGGTATTTTTGTATATCAGATGGTGAGGCCTCACGTGTAGCCAGTACACACTGCATGGCCATGTTGTAAATAACCCCAAGAGTCCCCAGCACCTCCAGCCACCCCAACACCCTCCTAGATTTCCCCCAGGCCTCTCCGTGATCCAGCAAGTAAAAGGTTAACACCTGGCACTGCAGGGGCTCCAGGACAGCGTCTCTTCTGATTGGTCAGTTCTGACCATGCCAATTATATAATATTTGGAATATTACCTATGCGTGAGCCCTAATATTTTCACTCCCGTGCTCTTTTAAAATGAATCCTCATAAAGCTCTAAAGTAAGGCAGCACAAATTCCTCAACATGAAATAAATGGTTTCCCTTGGAGCCCTACCATACTGCTAAAAATTCAGAAAAACACACACACAGCTTTCTAGATCGGCTTGCATGAATATTAATACTAGTTCCATACGCCTGCAAATGTAGTCTTAGTTTTTTCACCTGGCTACCTGATTCACTGAGAAGTCAACCCATCTGCAAAACTTGTCCTGCCCTCCCTTATGCAGCTCCTCCCATGAACCGCAGTGTGTGATTCTTTCAGATATTCTTTACCCCACAGCTGGTGCTGTTCAGTGGAGTTTTGGCACAAGAGGAACCTCCACCTGTGTCCCATGTCCAAAATAATCAGGAAGTATTAGAGTTTATTTTTTCACGTATTTTCCTTCTCTAGGCTTCTTTAATTTTCAGACATGAGGTGGTTCTTCAACTGGAAGAGCTAAATCTAATTATGGCCTCTTTGGAGGCAACGCAGTATATTTCCTCTGGACAGGACCAAGAAATGTCATGTTTGGGCTCCAAGTCGAGTGATGACATGCAGTGGCACTCCTGGTGGGATGCTACAGCCGTTGTGCCCAGCGATGGAAGAACACAGAGGACACGTTCCAAGTGTGCTTGTAGAAAGCCTCCAGAGAGTCTGGAAAAAGAGCACTCTTGTATCTAACCTTCCACAGACAAGGTGCTGTAAAATGGAAAACAAGAATGGCTGTGTTTAGACATTTCAGCTAAAGAAGGAACTGTGTCCAGCCATCAAGAGCAAATGAACCTGCTGAGAAAAAAAAAAAAAATCAGCAAGAGGTTTCTGCAGAAAGTAAGGAAATGGGAGAGGAAGAAAACAGGAAGTTGGGGTGGTGTTGAAATGGATTTCAATTACAGATGAGATTACTCCACATGCTCACTGGCTTTGTTTCTTCCCTATCTACCGTTACCCTTCTTCTTTGAAAGAACCGATTCTTCCTAGGACCTTCCACTAGTTTCCTGGAGCTGCTGGAACAAACTACCACAAACTAGGTGGTGTGAAACAACAGAAACTGATTCTCTCTCGGTTCTGGAGGGCAGAATTCCAAAATCAGTGTCACTGGGCCAAAATCGAGGTGTGAGCAGGGCCAGTGCTTCTGAGGCCTTAAAGCAGACTCCACTCCCTGCCTCTTCCAGCTCCTGGTGGCTGCCAGCCTTCTTTGGCTTGGGACCACACCGCTCCCTGCTCTGCCTCTGAGGTCACATTGCCTCCTCCTCTTCTGTCTGAGCTCTCCCTCTGCCTCCTCCTATGAGGGCGCTCGGAATTGTATTTAGGTCTCAGATAATCCAGGATATCCCCATTTCAAGAGTCTTCATTTTTTAATCACATCTGCAATTTTTTTGCCACTTAAGGTAACATTCACCAATTCAAGGATTAGGACCTGGGCGTTTTTGGAGGGCCTAGCACAAACCACATGGTAGAAGCCCTGGGTCCCTTCCTATGGCTTCAGCACTCACTCATCTGATCCCTGCCAATGACATTTGACGGCAGGTGCTTAAGACTCTGCCTCTGGGTGCTGTCTGTCAGTCAGCCCTGGGGCCAGGACAGAAGAACCAGGCCTCAGAAAGTAGCCTTCAGGCAAATCCAGAGAGGTTTGTAAATACCCCAACTTCCTCACTCCTCAGGTGGGCCAGTACAGAGATATTCTAAACTCCCATGGTGCTTAGGGAGACTGAGCGCTAGCTGCCCCCTGGGGTAGCCTGCATGGTAACAGGTCATGGGCTTCCGCTCTCCCCGTGTCACTTCCTGTCCCCTGGCCAGGCTGCCTGAAACTCCTGGCAGTCAAATCAGGGTCCGTTTCTGGAGGAAACCAACTGAAGACAGAGCTCATGTCCTCCCCTGGTGATTCAGCACCATTTCCAGGGCCTGGGAAGGTGAGGAAGGGTGAGCACCATCTCACCAATCGTGACTCTGAGAACCACCTGGTCTAGGGCTCCGGAGTCACATGACCAGCCTGGAGCCAGAGTGGGGGTGATGATCAAACTCCTTTCCAGCAATATCCTAAAAGGGGAATTGTCATATTAAGAATTCAGGGCGCTCTCCCCCACTTCCTTTCATGTTGGAGGATTTCTCTGTTCCTTCTGAAAGCGGACCATGATAGTGTTAATCGCACATAAATAGAAAACAGCCCCAAAATGTATAATAATTACAGACACCACTCCTTTTGTCAACTTTTTGATTTAGCGCAACTTGCCGCAAAGCCGGGTTTTACTGTATTATATGATCCGACAGTAATCCTTTCCGAGGCTTTCACTTTATTTTGTTACATTTATCTAGTGTGCCAGATTCACACTCCCACAGTAACCATATGGGGAAAAGCCACAAAAGCTGTTAAGTACATTTAATTACTGTTTTGATGAGCTCATATTTTAATTATGTTTATTGATTCTGTGTATATTGAAATAGTTTTAGCATTTCCAGAAAAAGAAAAAAACAGAATCAGTATGCAGCAATTACTGAGCATTTTATGGCTGTGTGTGTAATTAAAACTTCCATAAACTATTTTTGAAGAACATTTCCCCTTAATCCTATAGTGGTGATTAACTAGGTTTCTTACTGTGCTTAGGTAAGCTTTGGTTTTTCTTCTATGTAGGAGGAAAATAAAGTTCGGTGCAAAATATGTTTACAGTCAAATATTTCTGACTTAAAATGTCTCCCTCCCAAAACAGCAGAATGCACATATTGTACCTTACATGATTTGCTAAAATACCGCTAACAATGATAAAACACAAATTTAGACTTCCTAACAATTTCATGTTGCCAACTCAAAGATTACTCCAACTGTCAGCCATACATATGTTGTTGCTAAGTGACAGATTTTTAAAAAAGAAAAAAAAAAAACCAAAAAACCTCAATCCTGCAGTGTCTGCCTCTACCCTATTCTCGTGTCATTTGATGTTTTTACAGTTCTTAGGGAATTTTTACTTGAAGAAATAAAATTGCATAAGCCCCACATTTGTTCAGAGAATGAAATTAGCACTGTTTTCATTTTATTGCTCTCAGTATGCTTATGAGAAAATGAAGCAAAAATAGGGAGCTGTCTCTTTAAAAAGTGATGCCAGCTCATCTGTCTAGGAACAAATATTTCCGGTGAAAACAATTCATCTGTGTCCAAAGTGTCAGGTCCCCATCCACATTCATTAGCATCCCCTGGAGCCTTTGTAAAGTCAGATTCTTGGGCCTTTCCCGAAGCCTCTGAATCAGTCTCTAGCAAGAGGTACAGGAATCTGAATTTTAAGTATTATTTCCAGGTTATTCTCATGCACACTGAATCATTGCCCCAAGGGTCTTCTACTCTCACCGTAAGGTTCTCATTCTAAAGTGAATCCTTAAACAGTCTGCTCGAAAAACAGTCTTAGCATTGAACTACCGGCTGACTGGTCGCTCACTAAGGCCATCATATGGGGTCCCATCAGTCCCTCGTGGGAATGAAGCCCACCTCTGCCCACTCTCTTACTCAGCACTGGGCTGCCCACATCTGTCCTCTGGGAACTCACCTCAGAAAAGAATGGGTTGGGGTCCAACCTTATCAAAAGCCTGAATTGAGGCAAGCCTATTCATTTCCTAGGGCTGCTATAATAAATTACACTACACTAACTGTGTGGCTTCAAAGAACAGAAGTATATTCTCTCACCATTCTGGAAGTTCGAAGTCCGAAATCAAGGTGTCAGTAGGGCTGGTTCCTTCAAGAGCCTCTGTGGAGCGTCTGTTCCATGCCTCTCTCCTAGCTCCTGGTGGCAGTTGGCAGTCCTTGGCTTGTAGACACATCACTGCAGTCTCTATCTGCCATCACACGACATTCTCCCTGTGTGTGGGACTCTGTGTCCAAATTTCCCTCTTATAAGGACATCAGTGATTAGTTAGGGCCCACCCTAATCCAGTACGGTAGGTCCCCAAATAATGTTGCTTAGTTTAGCTTCGTGTGGTTATACTGTTGATGGGATGCTGTAGGAACGTAACTCTTGTTTATATCAATTAGCCTGTGGTGAAACTGGTTTCATTATAAGTCCTTTTGATTAAAGCCGCAGAACCCATCGACAAGGTTCAGTGAGGACTTACCTCATATTCACTTGATTACGTCTGCAGAGCCCCTGTTTCCTAATGACCTCATATTCACAGGCAGGATTAGGACTTGAACATATCTTTTGGGGGAGAGGGGCACTATTCATCCCATAACAATTGATGCTTACGGAGGTCTGATTGATGTATGTGCCTTCTATCCATTCTTCTCCAGTCTCCACTATTCCACGTTTTGTTCTTAGACCCAGCCAGCCCATCAAAAACTGCCTGCCCACATCCTGTTGCATTGGGCCCACACAAAAATGCTTTCCTGAGATGTGTTTTGGTCAGTTCCCACTGATCCTGGTGGAGAGGTGCCGGGGTAAAGGAGTGCTACTCCCAGTGTGGTCTGTGGATGGGTACCAGTGTTTGAACAGGGTACTCACTGGTCCCCAAGGGGTGGAGGCTGGTCCCTCCCCTATACTGCTGTATGGGACACTGTATTACTAGTCCCCCATGAAGCTCCTTGGGAGACATTTCTTTTACTGTTAAGTGCTAGTTAAGTCCTTCCAAGTTGAGGAACGGGTATGTTTATTCCCCTCCAACAACTGCCATGTCTCCCTTTTCTGTCTAACTCTAGGAATCTTTAGTAGTGTAATAAGGTAGACTGGGCAGGTAATCAGATGAAGAGAGGCTGAGTCTGTGGTAATGGGGATAAAAGCTAGGCGGGGTTGGGGCTGGAGACTGTGTCAAACTAGAAAGCACATAACCCATGTGAAGATAGTCATAGTCTGTTATTTTTTAAATATTCATTATGGAAAATTTCAAACATATACAAAAAAGAAACGTATAATGACCCTTCATATACCCATCATTCAGATTAAAAAATTACCAACATTTTGCTAATCTTACTTACCTAGCCCACTTTTTCTTTTTGCTTGTGTATTTTAAAGTAAATCTAAAGCATTTTCTGGTTTTACTGGTACATGTACCATTATTATACCTAACAAAATTAATAATAATTCCTTAATATCCTTTAATACTTAATCTATAGTCAAAATTTCCTAATCCAAAACCAAAGTTGGTTTTATAATTGAACTAAACAAAGTCCACACATTGCGCTTGATAGTTAGAGCTCTTAAATGCCTTTTCTTCTGTGATAGTCTCTTCTTCCACTGATTTGTGAAACAAGCAAAAAAAATTCCTGTAAACAATGGCCCATACAAAATGCAGCTTCAATTGGGTTTGTCCCAAAGGTAGCCATTTTGCAATCTCTGATGTAGTCTCTTTGGACCCAAACATTTGCCTTCAATTTTTCTCCTAGGTTTGACTTCCTGTTTTAATTTCTGCTTTCCTGGTTCCATTTTAAAATTTGATTTTTAGGTTGCCAGTTCATTATAGGTGTTTTTTGCCATAAGCCTCAAATCCTTGACAGGATGATTTGGGACACACATAAGTTGAATTACGTTAATAAATAATGTAAACAACATTTTCTTTCTCAATGTGTTTGAGATAACAAAGTTCCTAGTAAGTTGTATCTCAGTGTTTACAATTTAGAGATAGTAACTAGATTTTGGAATTTGGCACTTACACATGAATTCAGCACTGTGTTTGGCATAAAATTTTACTGAAAGCAACAGAGTTGGGGTAAGGAGCCAAGATCTCACTGGGTTTTTATAGCATTTCTTGAAAATCTTCATATAAGTAGTAAACAGAAAAATTATAACAATGAAATCAAAACAAAACAAAAGCAAAGCAAGACTTCGGCAAAGCTTCCCCGTCGTTTCTTATTTTGAGGATGGGGACATTTCCAAGCCAACTTGGAACACATTTGCTAAAGGGTTAACCACTGTGGGTGCACAGAGGGGAACTTTTACTTATAAAAAGATTTACTACCTCCTTACTCTCAGGATTCATATGTAGCATGTATATGTGATAACAGCTTATGATTTGCTCATAAGGGAAGAACAATTAGCACGTGCATTATTTTGACAACAGATGTTCATTAGCTCTTGCTGTGTGCTCAGCATTATCCTAGGTTTTGTGGGGGATTTGAAAAAGTATGAGGTAATTTCTGCTGTCAAGAAATTGACAATCCAGTTGAAGAGTGGAAAGTAGCACATAGAGAGTATTGCCTGGTGAGGTGAGTGGTTAGATAACAAGCAGCACCTAAGGAAACGTCCTGAAACAAAGATCCCGCCTCTCCTCAAAAGGCTTCCATACTTCCTCCTATGCAGGCATCTCTTTCAGAATGAGATTCAAACTCTTGCACTTGACCTTAAAAGTCTTCCTCAGTTTCATCTTTATTTACCTTTCTAGCTTCATCTCTTATTTCCTCTCTTTTGTCCCTGAAACACATCCGTGCATGGACACACACACACACACACACACACACACACACACCCCCCTCTTAAATTTCCTGAAATTCCTCCTTCACAAATTCTCGTGCTTTCCCCCTTCTGAACGGAGGGCCAGTGTAGTATTAGAAACAAAACAAGCTTTGGACTCAGTAGTCCCCAGTTTGAATTTTCATCATTTATGGGCTGTGTGACTTCAGATAATTTATTTAGAGTCTCTCAACCTCAGTTTACTTATGTACAGAATGAGGATAAAAATAATGGCCACTCTCAGAGTTGATGAGATAGGACATTTGTAACGTGTCTACCGTGTGGCCCGCTTGTGGCCCTCAACTCAGTAGCTAATTTGATACTTCTGGGCTAATTTTATTGACCCCACCCACCCACCTCCTGGGTGAAAGTTCAGGAGATAGCTGGAAAAAGAATGAGGGAGGGTCCCACTCCTAAGGGGATAGAGCAGATGGCCAAGTCAGGGATCTGGGAACAAGATGGCATCAGACTGGACACAAAATCAGAACCAGGACAACAAGATAGGTGACTAAGTGTCACAGCCCCAGGTTCTGATTTCTCACTTTACTGGCTTCCTGGCTCCTTCCTCTCCCTCCTCCACCCCCCACCCCATCCCCAATCCCAGATGGGGCCATTTACGACTATTCAGAACAACCTCAGCCAATACACTCACTCGGGTCTTGACTTCGGCTGTTGACAGCCACTGACTTTGCCACTTGACTCCAGCTCTTTAAAAGTCCAATTTCATAATAGACCGTTGTGATCCCAGTGGCATCTGTGGGGCACGGCTGCCTGTGTGTAATCAGGCCCAGGCCAGTTCTGTGTGCACGACAGGGATTCTGTTGCAAATTTTCTAAAAGTTTCCTGAATGCCATCAGTCTGGAGAAGAAAAGGCAACAACACTGAAAGGCTTGAGGATTGAGACCGAGATAGGAGATGACAGGGAACTCCACCAGGAAATTCAATACGTACTGAACAGCTATTCTGTACTCAGAGATTAAACACTACAAAAATACACCTTTGGTTCCTGTACATCACCACGTATCTGAGACACAGCAAACAGTATAGACAGCTAACAGTGCCGCCACCCTCCTTCTGTGACCTGGTTCCAAGAATCCTCTCTCTGGTAATGGCTAACACGCTTATGTTCAGACACATTGGGCTTCCTTTAGAAATGATGAAAGCCATGAGAAACAATCTGGGGGAGCGCTGGCATGTGAGTCTCATTGGATGATGGCGCCCGAATTTGGACATGTACCAGAGTTAGTATTTGAGACAGAAGAGAACCATAGGTCTCTGTGTAGCTCAGCCATCTTGCTCCATTTCTGAACTCATTTTCATCCTCCAGAGTGTCCAGTCAGGGCCAAATTGGGTGAAAGAGCCAGGCAAATTTCTCCTCAACACACAAATGACCAGCATCCTTCATATAAATCTATTCTACTCATCATAAAGGGACTGAGGGCTCAGAGAGTGTGTTCCTTGCATTGGTGTTTCTTCTATAATAAATGCAGTAGCTGTCACTTATTGAGCATGTATGTCAAGCCCAGTACTAAGAGCCTTATGTCATTGTATTTATGTCTAATGACAAGATTATATCATATTATAATATAATATTATATTCAAACAAGAATAGTTATTAACATATTACAGATGAGAAAGCCAAGTTCATGGAGGTTAAGTAAAGGACACACAATTAGGAAGTGTTGGAGCTGAAAAATCAAACTGTATTGTCAATTTCTTGAAGGAGTCAGCCCAAGAACATTCCATCTCTTGCAACCCACATGAGGCTTGGTTTCACTTGCTTGGAAGTTCCAAAAGTGGGCATATGTATTTCCACTAAAATGGCATATTATGAAGATGTCAAGACCACCAGGCCATGGAAGAACTCAGTCCCCTAGTAAGTTCCCCCAAGTCTATGTTTTGTCCAATGCAGTTTCCTCATGTTCACCTGCTGGTACTCCTGGCCAGCTCTTTGCCACTCCTTCGGCTCCTCATGACAATGTCCTGCTCACTGGGTATCACTTGTCTCTGCCAATGGCTGCCCCTCATACCAGCACTATGGCTCTGGGAAAGATGCCAGAGCCCTTCACTCTTCTGTCCCACGTATGAACCAGGCTGTGTACATTTCCAAAACAAAGTACCAAAGACTGGGTGGGGGGCTTAAATAACAGAACTTGACCGTCTCACAGTTCTGGAAGCTGGAAGTCTCAGATAAGGTGTCAGCAGGCTTGGTTTCTTCTGAGGCCTCTCCTTGGCTTGTAGACGTCTTGTCTTCTCCCTGTGTCATCACATGGCCTTCCTTCTGTACATGTCTGTGTCCTAATCACCTCTTCTTATGAGCAATCAGTCACGGTTGATTAGGGCCCACCCTACTGACCTTGTTTTAATGACCTTTTTAAAGACCCTATGTCCAAATAAGATCACATTCCAAGAAACTAGGGGTTAGGACTGCGAGATATACATTTTGGAGGAGAACAATTCAGCCCATAACACAGGCTCTTCCTTTCATTTACACAACAGAGCTGCTACCATTTCATAGCCTTTAATATGACTTTACTAATAGGAGAACATGGAAGAAAACACACCTATGACCACTCCTGCAGAGGGGCACTGTCAAAACTCACAAGTAGAGACCAAATCCCCTGGCCACGTAAAGGACATTAGCTTTCGCTCCCAACCTGTCTTTACGTGACAGCAGCCTCTTTCTTATACCATTGAAATCAATCACATCTGCACCTCCGCTCAGATCCAACCCGAGAAGCCTGGAGGGAGAAAGATGGTCCCCGGTCTCTTTGGCCAGAGGCTATTTCTCCAGTCCTACCTTCCTTTCCTAGGAGCGGTCTCTTCCAGGGTGACCGAGAATGTGGACCTGATGGATAAAATACATTCTACCCAGAAGAGAGTGACCATTTTCTGCAGCTCCTAGCTGGACAATTTAATTAGAAGATACTAGTGTAATATCAGTACATCTCTCAAAGTCTAGACTATTGACTCTTAAAAGCACATAGTGAACTGGACACTGTGGCAGAGACTGTGGCTTGCCTCCCTACAGATTTCTGTTCCCCCTTCCTCAGTGTGGAGACATGTCCCAACCTCCCTTGTACCGAGGTAAGACAACATGACTGACTGTCACTGCTGGAATGCAAGTGGAAGTGACATATCCCTTTGGGGCCATGATGGTTAAGGAGCATGTGTATCTTCTCATCATCTTTCCCCATTGACTGGCCAGACATGAAGTGCTCCAAGGCCCTAGGGAAGGGTAGAGTCACAGGTGGAAGGAGGCGGGGTCCCTGAATCAGCATGTAAAAGGTCAACTACAAAACTGACAGTTGGTCAATTGACAGGATTGTCTGTTGTTTAAGCAACCCAGTGGGTGCTATTTTATTATAGCAACCTGAGCTAAGACAAATCTTAAGAGGAAATCTTGGCAGAACACTGATTTATTCTGGTGTCAGTGATGGTCTCCTGCTGGTGGCATTCTCTACCACTAGTAGGTGAGTATATTCATTTTCTATGGTTGCTTTATGCAATTATTACAAACTTAGTGGCTTAGACAACAAATTGATCATCGTAAACTTCTGGAGGTCAGAGTGCTACTCGGATCTTACCAGGATAAAACCAAGGTGTTGGCAGGGCTAGTTCCTTCTGGAGGCTCTGCAGAGAACCTGTTCCCTTGCCTTTTCCACCTTCTAGAGGGCACCTGTATTCCTTGTCTTGTGGCCCCTTCTTCCATCCTCAAAGCCAGCAATGTTAGGCCAAGTCCTTCTCAGGCTTGCATCTGTCTGCTTCTCTGCAGCCAGGAAAGGTTCTCTGCTTTTAAGAACTGAATGGAGTTAGATTGGACCCAAATGATTAATCCAACATCATCTCCCCATCTCAAGGTCTTTAACGTCAATCACAGCTGCAAAGCTCCTTTTGCCCTGTTCACAGGTTATGAGGATTAGGACGTGGACGTCTTTGGGGTGTAGCTGTTATTTTGCCCATTACTGTGAGGTCCTGTATCCTCATCCACCTTCCTAAGCCAGCTCGTAAAACCAAATGAAAACCTCCTGCGTCTGTCTCAAAGGTGTACTTCTGCCCTGGAATCAGTGTTTGCGCCTCAATGTTCCACAGAACCTTTAGTCTCATCTCCAGGAAGCATGGCCTGGTGAAAGGGAAGCAGATCCTGGCAAGTGAGCTTTGGGCTGACTCTTCTGAATTGATAGTTGGGTTTCCTCGTGTGTAAGACTAGGAGGCAGAAACGGTTCGCTCACAACCTCCGTGGCTTCCTCCAGAGTCTGTGATGTGCACATTTCTGCTCTGTTCTCTCTGCTACCTCTCCTCCCAGTTGCCTGCTGCTATGGAAACGCGTCCTCAGGGTCCTGCCTCTATCATTCTGCTCTCATCTTTCATTTCTCAATTTTTTCTTAAACGCACCTCCTGACATAGATTTCAGTATCGGCCTCTGGAGTCATTCCTTGCATTCTTGTTTTCAGAATCACCCCTGGGATTTAGACGTTCACTCGTTTCAGGTGCCTGGCTCATTTGAGACATGATCCCTCTATAATTGTAATATGCCCGGGCTTGTGCTTTCTGTATGATTAATCAAGTTCTGACCTCGGCAGTGCAGGCCTGTTCCAAACTTTTATAAGATGCCTGGGAGTTCCAGTGTTATTTGGGGGAAGATATAAATAGGAATTGTTCATTTAAAAGTCCTCCCAGGTGTTGAAAAGCAATCACCCGGTAACACCAAGGTACAATACTAATACTTTTTCCAGAAAGACTCTATTTCTACTTGCAGATTTGCAGATTTAGTACTTTGCAAAGCTGGATGGAAGTCTTCATATGCACATCAATCAACACTTATCTTTCAAACAGCCTTCTGGACCTGGGTCAGTGGAAAATTAATTTCATAATAGAACCACAGCTTTCTTCTTGGGAATTTGAGATGCTTGTTCATTGCCAAGAGCACAGGGCTATAAAAGATAGACCCTCACGTAACAGATCCTACTTTATAAATGTGAGATCAGGGTAATCCTTCAGAGTTTGGGGAGACATTTCCAAAACAGTGGAGCCAAGGGCCACCATGGTATCCCCTTCTTTGGGTGATTGCCCCCGGCAATGGCCTAGCAACTTGGCAATGACTCAGCATCAATATTCATACTTGACTCCTCCTGATCCATCCCAAGTTCCTCATGTGGGTCCTTCTTTCAGTATTTATTAAGAGCCTACCATGTGCCCAATGTGGTCACTATCTTGAGCATTTGATAACAAGTTCTGTGGCTTTTACCCTGGAATGTCCCCAGGTCTCCACCTCTAGCCTCCTACCTGGTCTCTTTGACTTGCAGCTTCATCTGTCCCAGTACATTAAACCAACCAGCTGCCATCTGCCATCAGAGTGATCTCCCCCAAACACTCACGGGATAAAATCTGCTTGAACTCTGATGTTTCCCCATAGGCTTCCTGACAATATTAAAGCCCCTGAACATGATCGCTCCCTCAGACCCATCTGGGCTCACCTGCTTGCAACACCCACCTGAAGCCCCGGCTGGAACTCTAGGCTTAAGCAGTAAGAAAAACTTACTATTCCCTCATGTGTCATGCACGTGAATGCCTCCCTGGCCTTTTCCATACTATTTACCCTACCTGAGATGCTTTGCTCTTTTCTACCTTCTGTATCTGACCATCCTTCAAGACTGAGTTCAAATCTCACTTCCTCTGTCCATGTGGAAGAGGAGAAAGCAGTGGACTAAAAACCGGAAGCCCTTGCATCAAGTCCAGGTCCGCCATTCACTGGGCGTATCTGGGCCCATCTCAGTATTTGTCAGTTGGAAAGCTGAATGGGGTGACCTGGCTCCTTTGCAGGCTATTGCCTGTACCTTTGACTATTTTCCAAAGCCCCTCCATCCACCTTCCCAAACCTTCCACAATCCCATTCCTGGGAAACTGTCCCTAGAAATAAAAGCTTCAATATTCTTATTATGAGATTCTTTGTACACACACACAGACATACACACATGGAAACAGAGTGAGTGTTGCTCAATGACAGAATGGTTGAATAAATAGAACATAGACTATTATACTATCACTAAAAAGAGTGAGTTAGATCTATTACATGTTGATTTGGAGGGATTTCTGGCTTATATTGTTAAGTAAGGGGAAATAAAACCCACACACTCACAGAGAAATGTAAATCGCATAATTACATTTTAGGAAAGGAATGAGCCTCTCAGGCCCTGCTCCACCGGTTTGCAAGGATCACAGGGGCATCAAGAAAGATGGAGAAAGTTGCATATCAGAGTTCACAGTACAGCGCAGAGGCAGGATGGGCAGGAGGCCGGGAAGAAAGACAGAAAGAAGTAAACCAAAAATAAAGGTTCAAAAAACGTTACTCTTGTTTTAAAAGACTGTAATATCAATTTCCATAAAATTATATTTGGGGGTTTGTTTCTCTTTAATAAGAGATGAGTGAACGTATGGCCACCAGAATAGGCAGGGTGGTTATCTCAGGGTGGCGGGAGCGCAAGCCATCTTGGCTTTTGACTCTTGTCCTTTTCTTCACTGTCCGCCGTGATTTCCATGAGCCTTCATTGCTTGTGATCACAGCAGCAATGGTGACCAGACTGTAAGGGGCAGTTCCGTGGCGTCCTAGGCGCTTTCCATCTAATCACATTTGAGCCTCACAACTGATACAGCCTGACATGAGTACTATTATTGCCCCGAGTTTTAAAACGAGGGACAGAGGCACAAAAAGGCCATTAACTTGCCCGAGTCACAGCTTGTACATGGCATTGCCAGTCTGGATCCGGACTTAGCCACTAGGCCAAACAGTCTTGCTCATTAGAAGGAGACACTAATGCCCTCTTCACGCTGGGAAAATGAAGGCCCTCCCTTCTCGGTCACCCCTTGGCTTGTGCCTTTCGTGACCGGCCACTGCAGGATAGTTTCTCTGGCTTCTTTATCCCCCAATCCTGGCCCTGGGCACCGAGCCGGCTCTCAATGAACATTTACTTAAGTAGGATTGCTAATCCTCACTCTCTCTTTCCAACAAAATGATGAAGCTGGGGAAAGAGTTTGAAACTAAATATCTCCTGGTTTATGAGAGTTCATGTGCATATGGAGTAAAAAAAAGAAAATAAAGCTGATTTCTAATATGTACCTTATTAAAGTTATTACTGGGTTTAAAATTGCATTGTGAAGACTGAATCCAAAGACTAGAAAAAGCTATTAAGTCTTTACAGAGAGTGGACGTCGTTATTTTTTTAATGCACCTTTTGTACAATATACTCCCCAAATTAGACCTGCCAGAGAAATGGACTATTTCACAATCATCATTCCTGCCGACTTCAAGGGAAAGCTGACCTACTCAGTTCCTGCTTGCTCAGAGGCCATGTTTCACACTGCAAACTTTTAATCATGCTCTTGAAAGTCATAATTAACATTACAACGAGCCTAAAATTATCACAAGTTATATGGTGGTGAATTAGCAGGGAAACCCATAAGTAGCTACACCACAAACATTAGGTGGAACCGTCTTTTGTATTAGTCACTGAACAATGTGCTCTTCAGAGAGACGCTTGGGATACACTGGAGTTTATTGTGTCCTCATCATTTCATGGGTTGCAGTAAAATGAAACAGTCAAGCCAACGTGCAGGTCACATTGCCTGGGAAGCTCTTTTACTCCCGGGCCGGGCCCTTCAGCGATGGGGGCCTCTGTCCTGAATTGATGGTGTTGGTTGGAAGCTTTCTTAATTTGCAGTGATCGAAAAACTGCAATAGTGGTTTCTGGGTTTACGTTTTGGTCAGTTTTGTGTGTGTTCCCTCATTCTTGAACCAAAATATAAAAGTAGTGGGAAAGGCAAGGAGTTCTTAGGAAAAGCGAGAAAAACACACAAAATTGACCAAAAGAAGTGTGAGAGAATAAATTTTTGTTGAGTCAAGCCACCAAGTTTGTGGCAGTTATTTAGAACAGGTACATGGAAGGAATGTATACATGGGGGACCTTGGGAGAGTTCCTAGAATATTGTGTAGTCCTCAAAAATATTCAGCACGGCTTTGTAACCACGTGAAAAAAGTTCACACTACAATATTCTCTAAAAAGTAAGGTAAAAGGAAAGTTTTTGGTATTGGAAGCACAATGGCATAAAAACACAGGAAAAGACTGGAAAGAACAGAGGAAGTACTACAGCTGATGATGGTTCTTCATTCTACATTTTTGTTTTAAAAAACCTAGGGAACAGGATTACTTTTTTGATTTGTTTACTTTCCCAGTTTTATTAAGATATTTTAAAAAAACAAGACTGTATTGCATATATGAAAATTGCTAAGAGAG